>NC_083587.1:41224731-41932231 GCF_027579695.1 Neoarius graeffei | reverse complement strand
CTGAATTAATAATCTAAGTGAGTGTATGTAAATTGTTGACCCTGTATGTATAATTTTGACCCTGAGTTGATTTCAGAAAACAAATCTTGACAAATATTGCCATGACATTTATATCCAAGATGACATTCATGTCACTGTATATAAACTTCTGACCACAACTGTACACACACACAAACACACACATCATATATATACACACTAGTGCATCTCAAAAAATTAGAATATTGTGAAAAAGTTCAATATTTTCCATCAGTTATTTAAGAAAGTGAAAATGTTATATATTATAGACTCATTACACATGTTTCAAGCATTTTTCTATTTTAATTTTAATCAGTATGGCATACAGTACAAAAACATTAAAAAAAACCATCTCAAAATATTAGAATATTTCATTTCGAGTTTGAGTAAAACAGTATGAACACAGTGTATCTCTCAGTCTAGTTCAGTACACACAACCACAATCATGGGGAAGACTGCTGACTTGACTGTCATCCAGAAGATGATCACTGATGCCCTCCACAAGGAGGGTAAGCCACAAAAGGTCATTGCTGAAAAGGGTGGCTGGAAAGGGTGCACAAGCAACAGGGATGGCCGCAGTCTTGAGAGGATTGTCAAGAAAAGTTGATTCAAGAACTTGGGAGAGCTTCACAAGGAGTGGACTGAGGCTGGTGTCAGTGTATCAAGACCCATCACGAACAGACATCTTCAAGAAAGGGGATACAACTTTCGCATTCCTAATATCAAGCTACTCCTGAGCCAGAGACAATGTCAGAAGTATCTTATCTGGGCTAAGGAGAGAAAGAAATGGACTGTTGCTCGGTGGTCCAAAGTCCTCTTTTCAGATGAAAGTACATTTTGCATTTAATTTGGAAATCACGGTTCTAGAGTCTGGAGGAAGAGTGGAGAGGCACAGAATCCAAGGTGTTTGAAGCCCAGTGTGAAGTTTCCACAGTCTGTGATGATTTGGGGTGCCATGTCATCTGCTGGTTTTGGTCCACTGTATTTTATCAAGTCCAAAGTCAACACAGCCATCTACCAGGAGATTTTAGAGCACTTCATGCTTCCATCTGCTGACGAGCTTTTTGGAGATGCTGATTTCCTTTTCCAGCAGGACTTAGCACCTACCCACAGTGCCAAAACTACTACCAAATGGTTTGCTGACCATGATATTACTGTGTTTGATTGGCCAGCCAATTTGCCTGACCTGAACCCCATAGAAAATCTATGGGGTATTGTCAAGAGGAAGATGAGAAACACCCGACCCCAAAATACAGATAGGCTGAAGGCCACTATCAAAGCAACCTGGGCTTCAATAACACCTCAGCAGTGCCACAGACTGATCACCTCCATGCCACACCACATTGATACAGTAATTCATGGTAAAGGAGCCCCAACCAAGTATTGAGTGTATAAATGAATATACTTTTCAGAAGTTGGACATTTCTGTATTGTAAATCCTTTTTTTGATTGATCTTAGGGAATATTCTAATAATTTGAGATACTGAATTTCTGATTTTCATGAGCTATAAGCCATAATCATCAAAATTAAAACAAAAAAGGCTTTAAATATTTCACTTTACATGTAATGAATATAGAATATATGAAAGTTTACCTTTTTGAATTAAATTATGAAAAAAGGAACTTTTTCATGGTATTCTAATTTTTTTAGATGCACTAGTGTGTATATATATATATATATATATATATATATATATATATATATATATATATATATATATACACTATATTGCCAAAAGTATTTGCTCACCCATCCAAATTATCGGAATCAGGTGTTCCAATCACTTCCATGGCCACAGGTGTATAAAATCAAGCACCTAGGCATGCAGACTGTTTTTACAGTTTGGAGCTGGCCCCTTCCTCTTCCAACATGACTGTGCACCAGTGCACAAAGCAAGGTCCATAAAGACATGGATGACAGAGTCTGGTGTGGATGAACTTGACTGGCCTGCACAGAGTCCTGACCTCAACCCGATAGAACACCTTTGGGATGAATTAGAGCGGAGACTGAGAGCCAGGCCTTCTCGTCCAACATCAGTGTGTGACCTCACAAATGCGCTTCTGGAAGAATGGTCAAAAATTCCCATAAACACACTCCTAAACCTTGTAGACAGCCTTCCCAGAAGAGTTGAAGTTGTTCTAGCTGCAAAGGGTGGACCGACGTCATATTGAACCCTATGGATTAGAAATGGGATGTCACTTAAGCTCATATGTGAGTCAAGGCAGGTGAGCGAATACTTTTGGCAATATATATATATATATATATATATATATATATATATATATATATATATATATATATATGTATGTATATGTGTGTGTGTATCGACCACAGACCACTTCAATTTTTTCCTTAAATTAGCATATCTGTGTATGCCAGCCATTCCAACACAAGCACAACTCATTTTATTTAATGAGTTACTGATTAAGTGATCATCTGAACCTAATTTATTTAATGAGGAAAAGTATAAAAACCACTGCGGTGGTCATCACTATCCTCTTGCAATAGGACCAGTTTGGTTGGGAAAAACAGTGCTAGTAGTACCTTAAAGGAGATACGCAGAACCATGGCCTCACTTTTTGTTTATAAATGCCTTGAGACCTTAAGAATGGCATAGGAATAGTTTTAAGCATTAACAATAAATATAATATAGTAATTTTTATGATTAAAATGATTCATATACAGTGGTGCTTGAAAGTTTGAAAACCCTTTAGAATTTTCTATATTTCTGCATAAATATGACCTAAAACATCATCAGATTTTCACACAAGTCCTAAAAGGAGATAAAAAGAATCCAGTTAAACAAATGAGACAAAAATATTATACTTGGTCATTTATTTATTGAGGAAAATTATCCAATATTACATATCTGTGAGTGGCAAAAGTATGTGAACCTCTAGGATTAGCAGTTAATTTGAAGGTGAAATTAGTGTCAGGTGTTTTCACCTGACACTAATGCCGCTTTTCCACTACAAACGCGGCTGAGCCGTGCCGTGCTGAGTCGAGCTGAGTCGAGCTGAGCGGGGCTGTTGGAGTTGCATTTCGACTACAACCGCGCTGAACCGTGCTGGCTGGAAGTGGGTGGACACATTGGGTGGAGTTAGCGAAAGTGGGTGGACGTCACGTGATGTCGTTAAGCAGCGCAAACAGTGACATCAGTGACAGTGGCGGAACAAGTCAGAGCCGGGCCGGGGGCGGGGCAAATGACCGGGCCCTTTATTAAAGCTTATCATAACATCATTTTAGGCTACAAAATGTCCGCAACTGCGGTGTTTACCAATTTCAACACTACCGGGTGCAACTATGTTATTTAGTACATCAAGTCCTTCAAACGAACATGTAACTCAGAAACAAAAAACATTAGGATACTGTACATGGCTCATAATAAAACATCAATAGCCTATACTGCGCACATTATTTGAAGGGCATACGAATGAGCGCTCAGAGGTTGCAACGGTGACAGGAAGAGTCAGAAATAAAAGGAGGGCGGTGCAAACCTCACTGAATGCACTGTGTTTACCAATTTCAACACTACGGGGTGCAACTATGTTATTTTGTACATTAAGTCCTTCAAACGAACATGTAACTCAGAAACAAAAAAACATTAGGCGACATACTGTACATGGCTCATAATAAAACATCAATAGCCTACTGCGCGCATTATTTGAAGGGCATACGACGAGCCTTGCGCTCCGCGAACTCGTGCACGATGCTCTGTATGTCACTGATTCAGTGATCTTTTAAGCGGTAGTCTCACGACCCGAATAGTAAACAATAAACATGGATGACATGGAGTCGTTAGTGTTGCTGGTCTTGGTGCTGTGGCTTGTTGTCACCGACAATGCCAACAGATACTGGCAAGAGCGTATAGATGAGGCGAGGCGCATAAGGCTTCAGAAATTCTCGTAATTCGTAATTATTCTTTTTCCGGGTTTGCGGTGTTTACAGATCCCAGCGCGCTCGCGGGGCGTGTGTGGGCATGTGAGGACACGCCTCCTCACCAATCAGTGCACAGGGGAGTGTCTGCTCACGCCCCCAACCTCAGTCGGCACGGCTTGGCTCGCTTCAGCCCCACTCCAAAACGGTGCGAGTTTTAGGGGCTAAGCAGGGCTGAAACGAGCTGAGTCGTGCCGGTTTTTGGTAGTCGAAACGCGAGCCGTGTCGGGCTGAAGTGAGCTGAAGCGAGCTGAAGTGAGCTGAAAAAGGGTAGTGGAAAAGGGCCATAAATGACCAAGTATAATATTTTGTCTCATTTGTTTAACTGGGTTCTCTTTATCTATTTTTAGGACTTGTGTGAAAATCTGATGTTGTTTTAGGTCATATTTATGCAGAAATATAGAAAATTTTAATGGATTCAAAAACTTTCAAACACTACTGTATGTAGTGGTCTGAGTGAATGACTTTGACATCTGTGACGTCACCGCAGGAAGGCTATTGGTCTCATCGCCATTTTTGCTATACTAAAACACAGAGCTGACTGCAATTTTGAGCTTCCATTTTCAGCTAATTTATCACCATGCCATATGTATTGCTGGCAGGTGCAGCAACACGACAGAAGGTGGATTTATGTTGCATTCATGGCCCAAGAATGTTCAAACTGCAAAGATTTGGACGTGTTTTGCGAGAAGTTCACGGGCACATTGGGTGCCTACGAAGTGGTCTTTCCTCTGCTCTGCACATTTTACTGAAGACTCGTACGAGACCTCTGATCTGTTGAGGAGCATTGGCTATAAGCCTGTATTGAAATAGGGTGCAGTACCAACAATTAAAGGAAAAGAAAACTACAAGAAAAGGAAAGTAAGTTCAGTTGCACCAGTTCTCCCAGAGTGTGAGGGAAGAGTTGTTGCTAAAACCCAGGACGGAATGGGATGGGACGGGACATATTATCACTCGGGCAGTGACCTCCCTGTGGTTGTTGCTAAAACCGGTGACGTCCCATCCCGTCCTAGGTTTTAGTAATTGCCTGAGCCGAACAGTAATGGCGGAGTACTCAGTATGGAGAAAATGGAGAATGAGTGGACCAGCCGTCTGATTTCTCTGCTGGATATGCTTGCCTCAGCAGCAATATCTCGCCCTTACGTGGAAGAAGTGAATGAACAGAGAACTGAATGAACAACTGAAAGTCAGATTGTTTCAAAACAATCGGCCACAAGATCGGCCTTCAAGAAGCGAGAACAGACAGGTAGGATGCAACTCTCATTTGGATACAAACCAAGAAAAACAACAACACTCGTTGTTTACCTGCATTTAGATTAATACATGTAACTTGTATTTTGTATTTAAGTTACTGGTATAAGATTATTTAATTTGCTTCAGAATGTGATTGTCTCAATTCATCTGATTATTTAATTAGCCTTTTACATTTTATCAGTGAAAATGCATGCATGTACATGTATGTTGCATAAGTTATAACACCTATCCTGTTTTAATGAGAGTCAACCCACAATTACTGAAGTCAAATCAGTCTTAGTTGAGCAAGTCGGTAATGGTATTTCTTACTTTCACCATAAATTTTTATTTATATGGTCTATAGCTGTCAAAGGCCTCAGTCTTAAAACCGGTTCCTGCTGTGACATCACGCACCCAGGGCTGGCAGGCTCAGCGGGGCGGCTTGAATGCCAACTTTGCGGTCGATTTTAACTCTCAAAAATATTTTTTTTTATTCCCATTTATGCAGCATACAAGAGTCAATGATGGAGATACTATCCATTCAGAAATGTATTTAAAAATAAAGGTTCTGCGTATCTCCTTTAAATTTAATTGGATTACAAAAATATCCCTTCATCATCCCAAAAGAGTTAAAAAGAAAAGTTTTAACTGAGAAAAAGAAGGGTTCAATTCTGGCTTTACTGGCACAGGGATATAGTGAGCATCAGGTTGCTTCCATCCTCAAAATTTCAAAGATGGTAGTTCATAAGAACAAGGTCAAGCAGCAGACAGTGGCGAGAACAAAGTTACAGACTGGCAGAAGGCGAAAATGACTCTCCACTGATTGGGATGATTGTCAACTCCTTTGAATGCGACTCAACTACCGTAGGATGACATCAAGTGACCTACAAAAAGAATGACAAATAGCAGCTGGGGTGAAGTGCACAGCAAGGACTGTTCGAACTGGGCTCCTCCAGGTGGGGTTGAAGTCATGCAAAGCTAGAACAAAGCCCTTCCTCAATGAGAAGCAAAGTAGACCCAGGCTGAGGTTTGCTAAAGACCAGAAGGATTGGACCTTAGAGGACTGGAATAGGGTCATTTTCTCTGATGAGTCCAATTTTCAGCTTTGTCCATCAGCTGGTCATCTAATATTTAGAGGGAGATCTGAAGAGACCTACAAACAACAGTGTCACCTACAATATTATACAGCTAGGGATATAGTCAGGGGCTAGTCCTCTGGTAACCATGCAAGTTTGACTCCCCACTCGCATCTGTATTACAGTGTGCCTTGCTAGACAGCAGTAGGTACCATTTTTATGATGGTCTTTGGTATGACCTGACCGTGAGTAGAACTCGCAAGGTTCCAGTCAAGAAGTAGACATGCTAACCACTAGGCCAGCTCGCAGTATGTGTGTGTGTGTGTGTGTGTTTGTTTGTTTTCATTCATTTATTTATTTTAACACACAGACATAATAAAAACCTCATCTGATGGAAGACTAAGGTCACACGTTTGAGGGAAGGGATGTTTAAAGACCAGTATGATTTTTTTGGAGGGTGTATGTTTGCTTATCTAACCCCGAAGTTGTGTAAAATAAATATAAAGACAACATATCAAATGTTGACACTGATTTTTTTACAAGTATATATATATATATATATATATATGCTCATTTTGAATTTAATGCCGGCAACATGTTTCAAAAATTTTGGGACAGGGGCAGCAAAAGACTAGAAAAGTTGTATGATGCTAAAAAATACACCTGGCACCTGGTGGAACATCTCACAACTAATTAGGTTAAATAGGGTGACCAAACATCTACCAGATTTTAGCAGATGCCTTGCACTGCTAGCACAGATTAACAATATCCAGAAACACTACTGCCTTTGCTGGGCTGCAGCTCATTTATTAGGACTGATGCAAAGTGGAAAACGCCTGTGCACTGACAAATCGAAATTTGAAATTATTTTTGGAAATCATGTGCACTGCATCTTCAGAGCTAAAGAGTAGAGGCACCAGCCAGCCTGTTATCAGTGCACAGAACAAATGCCAGCATCTGTAATTGTATAGGAGTGCATTAATGTACATGGCATGTTTAAATTGCACACCTGCATACTTGCCAACTTTTCAAAATTCTCATGGGGGAGAAAAGTGCGTAAAAGACATTTTCAATTGGACGAGGGTATGATGCGCGGTTGAAATGATAAAAACAGTGGATGCCAATTAATTGCAAACCATTTGAAATTTATACAATTAAAGAGTTTTTGAATTGTTGATATTGTTCTATCAATTACTATAGGTTATGGGATTCATGTATCAGGCATGAAATAGCTCCGAGTGAAAAATCTAAAATAATACTCGTCTTGAATTTTAATATAATACCAATGAAAGGGAAGTCAGCTTAAATCAGATTTTGAGCTGAAAAATCTCATGCCTGAATATTGTATACATACAGAGACCCACAGAAAATAACACAAGTGATGCTTTAGAAGAATGTTTATAATTTCTTAAAATAGTCACAGTGAATGAAAGTATTATTGGATTGCATCAAATGTGTTTTTCTTCTGTAAGCTCATGTAAAAATACAGAGAACTATAATATCATATATAAATTAAATAAAATTTTAATAAGATTTAACCAAAATAGTAACAACTCAATTAAATAAATAATGCACTGTCTTAGTACTACTAAAATGCATCTCTCTCACTAAACACTTTCCAACAAAATTTTTAAAAAGCACTAGAAATACTATCAAAATCCTATCGGAATGCATCAAAGGAATTTGCTCATTTGCAAACTTTGACTGAAAGTTTTCAAGCAAAATTTAAAAATGGCACTATAAATACTACCATACTATCAAAATATACTCCTCAAAGAAATTCACTTGAATGCAAAATTTTAGTACTACCAAAATACACTCACTAGTAATCTTTCACTTAAAACCTCAAAACTATCAAAATCAGTCACTTTCCAGATAATTCACTTGTAAACTTTCACTTAAAACTTTCAAACATAAATTCAAAATAGCACTAATACACTACCACACTATTCAAATACACTCATCAAACAAATTCTCTGTTGTGCAAAATTTCACTAAACACTTTAGAAGTTGTAAAGTTTGTTTCTGAAATCGTATGGAAGACTAGTTTAATTTCACACTCAAATGTCCATTATATTATTATTTAAGGTATCTTTACCTTAAAATGTGTAACTGGCTGGTCGAACATTTGCTTATCCATGGAAATTCATTCTCCCATGCAACCTGGTATTTGCATTCATATTTTTGCCATTTGGTATTTGGTTTAGTGGCCATGATGAATGACTGCTTGTAAAAAATGTCGGACAGCCTGGGTGAATCCTACATTACGGAAGTGACTGTCGTTCTGTTTGTTGATTGGTTAAAATCAGATGACGTCAGCAGTGTTTCTCAAACGATTCTGATTGGACATAATCGGGAGTATTTTTAACTTGGCGGTAGGGATTTCCCAAAACCGGGAGATTATCTAGTTTTTAACAAATACGATCGGGAGGTGGGAGACAGAGGCTAAAATCGGGAGCCTCCCACCGAAATCGGTAGGGTTGGCAAGTATGCATCTGAGAAGGCACTTTTAATGGTGAACGATATATACAGGTTTTGGAGCAACATGCTGTCATCCAGATGGCTGGGGATTTAGGTCAGGACAAAACACTAACTCATCTCATGGCCTGAATGTGATACCCGGAGGCAGTGTCTCTTCGCAATATCTGTGCACTTCGTGTTGTGGAGGCACTCTTCTGGATTATCTCCTGAGTTGGGATTCTGAAAGAAATCCTGACTGATCAAGGCACTACATTTATGTCACATACACTACGTGAACTATATGAATTATTGGGGATTAAACAGATTTGTACTAGTGTTTATCATCTGCAAATGCAAATAAACACTTAAACAAGATTCGTAAATTCTTTCATGGGGATGCTAGAAACTGGGATAAGTGGTTAGAACCTCTGTTGTTTGCAGTGTGTGAGGTCCCACAAAGCTCTACCAAGTTTTCCCTGTTTGAATTGCTGTATTAGTACAAGCCGGTGGTGTACAGTAGTGGTTAGCACTGTCACCTCACAGCAAGAAGGTCCTGGATTCGAGCCCAGCAGCCGGCGAGGGCCTTTCTATGTGGAGTTTGTATGTTCTCCTCATGTCCGTGTGGGTTTCCTCTGGGTGCTCCGGTTTCCCCCACAGTCCAAAGACATGCAGGTTAGGTTAATTGGTGGCTCTAAATTGACCGTAGGTGTGAATGTGAGTGTGAATGGTTGGTTGTCTCTGCATCAGCCCTACAATAACCTGGCGACTTGTCCAGAGTGTACCCCACCTCTCGCCCATAGTCAGCTGGGATAGGCTCCAGCTGGCCTGCGACCCTGTAGGACAGGATAAGCGGCTACAGATAATGGATGAATGGATGGACTTTCACAAAGCAAGAATGAAATTAAGTACATTCTTGACCTGAGAGCAATACTCCAAGTGCAGAGTCACATAACCCAGGAGAATTTGCTACAGGTGCAAGAACATCAGTCCCATCCATACAACAGAGGGACACCGCAAAGGGAATTTATACCAGGAGATAAAGTGATCATTTTACTGCCAACATTGAGTTCAGAATTGTGACCCTTCACCTAATCCAGGGACACATGTTGGCTGAAACGAATCCGAGATAATCGCAAAAGAAGCATTTTTTTTCGAAATTTGTGATTGTTTTTTTCCATCATGTGCAAGTTGAGATCTTGAAGAATGCAATCAGTATTTCAGATAATAGATTGTTTTGTTGGAAAAGCATACATTTTTTGTTGCAAATTGTCTAGTTTTTTTTCAGGACTGTAGCCTGCTGGGGGGTGTGGGTAAATTACCATATGGGCCATTCACATGATGATTTAAGTCTTTTTTTTTTTTTTCGCGAATCAGCTGTATGATCTGAGCTGAGCGCATGGCTACTTAACCTGCATACAGGCGTGTGATTTCACTATGGAATGAGGAAGTTAAACAGAGCGCAGAGGAGCTGAAACACCACGAAGCAAACAGACACTCGGTATTTACATCAGAGATAACCATTTCTAGCAAAAAACCCCAACTTCGTTTTCCAGATTGAATGGAATACTTGAATGATCAGATGATACACGGACCGCTCTAGGATTACATTCCATCAGAGGCATTGGTGTGTGCAAGGCACCGTTTCTCTTTCTGATGGGGTAAGTTTATTAATCTAAGGCTGTGTGGTTATTTTTGCATGTAACGGAGAGTGTTGTGGTTTGGTTAAGCCTAGGTCACAACCGGACGTACGATTTTTTGGCTGTGTGATTTTTGGCGTTTCCCAAATCGCTGCGGTTTTTTTTTTGTTCACGGAGAAAGACGCACGTTGGCCGTAAGTTTGTCTTGCAACCTGAAAAAAACGTAAGCACCCGTAGAGTTTGTTTGACATGACAAAGAACCTCTGCGGCCGGTCTGCGGCTCGAAAATCAGCACGTCACACGTGCGCTCTCATGCATTTCTTGCGTGTAGACCGGCCGTAGGAGCACGTACGGCCGGTTGTGACCGAGGCTTTACATGAAACTAGCATTGTGTTAGTTGTGTCATCATTGTGCTATCTTTCTTTCTTACAGTGTAATTTTTCAACCACAAAACGTTAAAGTATACTTTAGGACTTATTTTTGTACTTCATAATTGTTTTGGGCATACTTTGCATGGAAGGAAAATTGACGTGGTGATCTTTGTTTACATGAAAGTAGTGTCGTGCTAGCTAGTAGGGGGTAGAGCTTTCCTTAATGTCATGCAGATGAGCAGCATTATGTGCCCGCCCTACACCCAGAGTAGCTGAGATGGAAAACTTTGAGGGCGATTTTCTCCCTTTTCTGTTTTAAGAGGTATACACTTTCAAAAGGCCACACATTCTTCAAATATTGTCAGATCTCCACATGGAAGGCATCATTGGAAAGCTTAGAAACTGTACTTTCTGAATCTGTCAATAACTCAAAATGCCCCCGGGCGGACATGTGTCCCTGGATTCTGTTTTCTGACACAATTACTCACCAAGTGGCAAGGACCCTTTGAGGCCACATAGCAAATAGGGGAAGTCAACAATGAGGTCAGGTGCACTAACAGGGGTGATGCTTGTCAAATTTACCACCTCAATCTACTGAAACCATGGAGACAGGAGGTTCCTGTGGCTCTGGCAATGGTAGTTCTCAAGAGGGCAAAGCTGGGACTGGAGGTAATTCCAAAAGGTGTGGTCTAATTCACCCCAGTTCCCTGTGGAGAGCACCTCTCACTGTCCCAGAGAGCACAGGTTAGCAGGTTGCAGGAGGAATTCTGCAACATGTTTTCACCCTTCCCTGGTTGCACTGACCTCGCAGAATACCATACTGAGACTCCCCCAGGCATGGTGGTGTGCAGCCACCTGTATCAGCTCCCCAAACAAGAAAAATGTGGTTCAGGATAAATTCAAGGCAGTGCTTGATATGGGAGTAATTGAGGAGTCGCACAATGACTGGAACAGCCCAGTGGTCTTGATTCCCCAAGACTGATGGGTCGGTCCAGTTCTGTGTAAACTATAGAAAAGTCAACATGGTGTCTAAATTTGACGCATATCCGATACCTCACACTGATGAACTGCTCGATTGGTTAGGTGTGGCTCGCTTTTACTCGACACTGGATTTAACAAAGGGATATTGGCAGATCCCCTTGACTCCATTATCCCAGGAAAAAATGGCCTTTTCCACTCCATTCGGTTTACACCAATTTGTCACCCTTCCTTTCGGGTTGTTTGGGGCCCCTGCAACGTTTCAGCATCTCATGGACCAAATTTTCTGTCCACACAATGTGTATGCGGTGGCCTACTTAGATGATATAATCATTTATGGGAATGATTGGGAGCGGTATCTACAACATCTTAGGGCAGTCCTGAAGTCGATGAGGCACACGGAGCTCATGGCAAACCCAAAGAAGTGTGCAGGTGGAAGTACAGTATCTGGGCTTCCACTTGGGTTATGGGCAGGTGCATCCCCAAATTGATAAGACTGCAGCGATTGCGACCTGCCCAAGACCTAAGACCAAAAAGGGGGTGATGCAGTTCCTGGGGCTGGCTTGCTATTATAGACAGTTTTTGCCTAATTTTTTGGATGTCACCAGCCTGCTGACTGACCTTACTTAAAAGGGAGCACTCAGATCCAGTCCAGTGGACAGAGCCATGCCAACAGGCCTTTAACCAGGTAAAAGCTGTACTGTGTGGGGGCCACTGATATACTCCCCTGACTTCTCTCTCCCTTTTGTGTTGCAGACCGACGCATCAGACAGAAAGCTGGGGGCCATTTTGTCCCAAATGGTGGAGGAGGAGGAGCACCCTGTGCTGTACATCAGCTGCAAGCTCTCCATGTGGGAGATGAAGTACAGCACCATTGAGAAGGAGTGCTTGGCCATCAAGTGGGTGGTCCTCACCCTCCATTACTACCTGCTGGGACACCCTTCCACCCTCTGCTTGGATCATGTCCCACTCCAATGGCTCCACCGCATGAAGGATGCCAACCCCTGGATCACCCATTGGTATCTGGCTCTGCAGCCTTTTAAGTTCAAAGTGGTCCACAGGCTGGGGGCACTCTCCCTGCAGGGGGTGGGGGGGAGTCAGCTTATGGAATGAAAGTTCCCTAGGCTTTTTGGCACCCACAGCTGTGTCATCTCTTCCTTAGTTTGAGTGTCCTGCTTCACTCAATACAGCCCATCCTTAATAATGGAAAAATATGGAAAGGAAAGTGCCACATTAGACTGGAGGTTTTGACCATCAGTTACTTTCACTTGGTCAAAAGCATGACTCACGTCATCTCGTGTCTGCTCCAGCAGGAAATCCCCTGAGGAATTTCCCAAAAAGTGAGGAGGGGTGGTCCCCAACCCCTTCTCTGTGTCATCATGATGCAGAGCTGACATGGATGGCCCTGGGACTGCCTACCCAGCCAACATTGCAACAGAATTCCTTCGTGACATGCTATTGCAGGACCCATCCACTACTGACTCTTTTATCAATGCTTTAAAGCCCTGCCAATCAAGTTTCAAGTCAAGTCAAATTTATTTGTACTGTATAGCACTTTTAACAACAGACATTGTTGCAAAGCAGCTTTACAGAAAATTAAAGACTTTAAACATGAGCTAATTTTATCCCTAATTTATCCCCAATTAGCAAGCCCGTGGTGATGGTGGTGAGGAAAACTTCCTCAGATGACATGAGCAAGAAAACTTCAGAGGAGCCAGACTGAAAAGGGAACCCATCCTCATTTAGGTGATAACAGATAACATGATTATAAATAAATTGCTTCTATAACTGTGTCCTATATAGTCACTAAGTATAACTACTGTATGTAACCAGGAAAATCATTATAGTTTTAGCATGAAGTCTGTTTTGTTGGAGTTATAAACTGTTCATTGATGGGAACTTGAATGCAAAACTGTTCATGACAACTGCAGTCCTAAAGTTAGCAAGTCAACTGTAGTCCTCGGCCATAAATGCATTACTGTAAGTGTCCAGAGCCATTTTCCAAGTGCGACTTTTGACTGTCCATATGGGCCATCCTCCACAGGAGCGATATGATAAGACTCCAGCCAGACATAGAGCATCAGGATGGATCATGCAGGTCCAGGGAGCAGAAGAGGTCAGCATCACTGGTGTCTCAGGATCGACATGTAACTCAACAGAGAGGGATAGACAGAGGGAAGTGACCCAGGGGTGGGGTTGGGGGTGGAAGGAAACACAGGTTGTTAGGTATGCCCAATGTCACCTAAAGAATAAGAACAGTATACATTTTGCACTGAGTGCAAGCAGGGACTCCAGCAAGACCAACTATGACTAAAAGGGTAAAGCCAGAAGGTAACAGTCATGAGGGAGCCCTGAGACATAAAGCAGCTAGCCACTACACCAACAAACCTGAGTGAATGAGTGAGGGTGGGGGGTTGACAGCATCCATACATTCCAGTTTACCAAAACATTCTATGCCTGAGGACCCTCCAGAGGTACTCCTTTACCTAATAAAAGCTATTAACAAAAGGCTTAACTAAATAGATATGTTTTCAGCCTAGACTTAAACACTGAGACTATCTGAGTCCCAAACACTACTTGGAAGGCTCTTCCATACCTGTGGGGCTTTGTAAGAAAAGGCTCTGGCCCCTGATGTAGCCTTCACTATAGGAGGTACCAGCAGATTGCCTGCCCCTTTTGATCTAAGTAGGCGTGGCAGCTCATAAAGGACCAGAAGTTCACTAAGGTACTGTGGTGCAAGACCATTCAGTGCGGAGTTTGCATGTTCTCCCCGTGTCCACATGGGTTTCCTCCGGGTGCTCCGGTTTCCCCCACAGTCCAAAGACATGCAGGTTAGGTTAACTGGTGACTCTAAATTGACCGTAGGTGTGAATGTGAGTGTGAATGGTTGTGTCTCTATGTGTCAGCCCTGTGATGACCTGGCGACTTGTCCAGGGTGTACCCTGCCTTTTGCCTGTAGTCAGCTGGGATAGGCTCCAGCTTGCCTGCAACCCTGTAGAACAGGATAAAGGGGCTAGAGATAATGAGATGAATGAGCCTTCCTTCTTTCAGCAAGGCAATACCAAACTGCTTTCTGCACACAATAAAACTGCATGGCTCTGTAGTAAAAGAGTCTGGGTGCTAAACTGGCCTGCCTGCAGTCCAGACCTGTCTCCCATTTAAAACATTTGGCACATTATGAAGCACAACATATGACAAAGGAAATCCCAAACTATTGAGCAACTGAAATTGCATATCAGGCAAGAATGGGACAACATTTCTCTTTCAAAATTACAGCAATTGGTCTCCTCAGTTCCCAAACATTTACAGAATGTTGTTAAAAGCCCCCATCCCAACTTTTTTGAAACGTGTTGCCGACAACAAATTCAAAATGAGCATATACTGTATTTTTCAAAAAACACTGAAATTTCTCAGTTTCAACATTTGAATTGTTGTCTTTGTAATATTTTTAATGAAAAACAGGGTTTCCATGATTTGCAAATCATCGCATTTTGTTTTTATTTACAGTTTACACAGCATCCCAGCTTTTTTGGAATTGGGGTTGTACATTAAAATGTCAAACCCATCTCCTGAACAATTAGATATCTAATTTTTTTGGGGGAAAAGACTAATCTTACCTCTTGCATTTTGAGTAATTTGGTTCTGTAATTACTATCAGTGATCGGGAAACCTTTATGAAATATTATAAAAGAACTTGCAGCTGTTAGTCCACTCTTTAAGAAATTGTATCTTGACCCTTCCAGTTGCCATCTGATCTCAAACTTTTTCAATCTGAGATTTTGGGGACATTACCCAACAACTTTTTATCTAAGTAGGAATAACAAGCATAATGTCTGGTTTCCAGAAAACTCATAGTGCAGAAGCAGCACTGGCTAAAATGGGCATTTGGATATATTTCTGTTCTGGTACTGTAGGATGTCTCATCTCATCTCTCATCTCATTATCTCTAGCCGCTTTATCCTGTTCTACAGGGTCGCAGGCAAGCTGGAGCCTATCCCAGCTGACTACGGGCGAAAGGCGGGGTACACCCTGGACAAGTCGCCAGGTCATCACAGGGCTGACACATAAACACAGACAACCATTCATACTCACATTCACACCTACGGTCAATTTAGAGTCACCAGTTAACCTAACCTGCATGTCTTTGGACTGTGGGGGAAACCGGAGCACCCGGAGGAAACCCACGCGGACATGGGGAGAACATGCAAACTCCGCACAGAAAGGCCCTCGCTGGCCACAGGGCTTGAACCCGGACCTTCTTGCTGTGAGGCGACAGCGCTAACCACTACACCACCGTGCCGCCCACTGTAGGATGTGAGTGCAATATTTGACACTACTGACTGTGATACCTTTCCTACTTTAGATCTTATTTGACAGACCATTACCATTAAATAACATCTTAGCATAAAAGACAGATTTTAGAGAGGCAAAAAAAATGCAATCTCATTTCCCATAAGGTATGTTTAAGTGTCCCTATTCTCTTCTCTTATATCCAGGCTTTCACTTCTCTTATTAATGATACATTCATTATATTATAAGAGAATGTATGTTTCAGATATAGCAGCAAAGGTATGCAAAATGAAAGATTATGTATAAGAAGACATAAAATCTTGGATTTATAGGAACTCCTTTATTCTAAATTCTGACAAAACAGATAAATCATCTGCCCACAATAAGGTTGTGTATTTCACAGTGGAGTTTGATAGATGTCAATGTAACACAGTTAAAGTATGCAGGATTTTGTCTATAAATACAAATAACTCAAATAAGAATATAAAAGTACAATTTGTTTAAAAAGTTATGTTTTCTAGAACTGTTCAACATGTCTTCAAAAAAATTGGGACCGATGTGCCCTTTATGATTTCAATACTTCAGAATTCTCCATTCTTCATATTTACTGCAGAAACTCATTGTGATCATAAAAACATGATTATTCATGATTATTATGTCCAACGTGTTTAAAGAAAATGAAAACTTTACCATCTATTGTGTTAAAGTCTCTAACACACTTGAGAATGTAAATCAGCAAGATGATTTAAACCATCTGTCCATCCATTATCTGTAACTGCTTATCCTATGCAGGGTCGCAGAACCAGATAATTTTATATATATATATATATATATATATGGGCGGCACGGTGGTGTAGTGGTTAGCGCTGTCGCCTCACAGCAAGAAGGTCCTGGGTTCGAGCCCCGGGGCCGGCGAGGGCCTTTCTGTGCGGAGTTTGCATGTTCTCCCCGTGTCCGCGTGGGTTTCCTCCGGGTGCTCCGGTTTCCCCCACAGTCCAAAGACATGCAGGTTAGGTTAACTGGTGACTCTAAATTGACCATAGGTGTGAATGTGAGTGTGAATGGTTGTCTGTGTCTATGTGTCAGCCCTGTGATGACCTGGCGACTTGTCCAGGGTGTACCCCGCCTTTCGCCCGTAGTCAGCTGGGATAGGCTCCAGCTTGCCTGCGACCCTGTAGAAGGATAAAGCGGCTAGAGATAATGAGATGAGATGAGATGAGATATATATATATATATATATATATATGGGTGGCGGCACGGTGGTGTAGTGGTTAGCACTGTTGTCTCACAGCAAGAAGGTCCGGGTTCGAGCCCCGTGGCCGGCGAGGGCCTTTCTGTGCGGAGTTTGCATGTTCTCCCCGTGTCCACGTGGGTTTCCTCCTGGTGCTCCGGTTTCCCCCACAGTCCAAAGACATGCAGGTTAGGTTAACTGGTGATTCTAAATTGACCGTAGGTGTGAATGGTTGTATGTGTCAGCCCTGTGATGACCTGGCGACTTGTCCAGGGTGTACCCGCCTTTCGCCAGTAGTCAGCTGGGATAGGCTCCAGCTTGCCTGCGACCCTGTAGAACAGGATAAAGCGGCTAGAGATAATGAGATGAGGTGAGATATATATGGGTCCGTCTCAGAAACTGGTCTCTCATTTGGGACATTATGGTCAAAAAATATAGCCTAGTAAACTAGACCCACCCGCCTAGCGGCCAAAAATATTTTTGCCTAGCGAGTGGGTCTAGCCTCGCACCATATAAACAAAAACACCCCGGGCATCAAATCGTGCCCGCCAATCACAACGCAAGGTTTTTGTTTGAATTCTTTGGGCGGGCTTTTGCAGGAGTGACGACAAAGCTGCGCGACGCTGGAGAAAGCACAACAGGAAAGATGGCTACCGCTAGTGAACAGCGCGCGTTTGACTCCGCTTTGGAATCAGTTTTAGAAGAATTAGACTTGGAGTTTTTGTTGAAACATGAGCAGGAAGAGGCTCTCCACTCATTCCTTTTCAAGAAGGACGTTTTCGCTGTTTTGCCGACCGTCTATGGCAAAAGTCTGATCTACCAGCTGGCTCCGCTCGTAGCCAAAAGGATGGGGCTAGTTTGTGCAGTACGAAGAATTAATAAACAGCTTTGAAACATTACTTTTTGATTGTTTCTTATTTTCCCGTTATTTTAAATTTAAGGGAAATTATTTCACCAAACACCACTAAATAAAAATAAAAACTCTCAAAGTTTAAGCAAACCCTTGAAAAACACTTGAAAAAAAATAAGTTATGTGGTACAGACTCCAAACTTGTGTTCATTATCTCCAAACTTCTTAATATCTAGAACCTGTTTATTAATTAATACGCATTTTGAAAAATTATTTATTTCAAGGTCTCCCCCACTGCTTTCTGTCGCTCTGACTACGTCACAGTCACTGTTGCGCTGATTGGTCAGAGTGTTGGCCTATACGCACAGAGACAGTTTGAAAGACAGCGGGTTGTTCCTCTCACACCCGTCGGAAATGTCTACGGATCGAGGCCAGACTAAATATTCACATTTAGTCTGGCTTGCCAGGCTACAAAAAATACATTTTCTAATTTTACTTTTTTTTTTTTGCATTTACCTAACACTCAGTGTTTCTTTTGTCATGTTTAATAAGAATAAAGATATCTTGCTTTATCTGGCCTCCACTGTGGGAAATTTTTTTATTACAATTCAAATGCTTTTGTAAAATTGATTTGCATATAAAATAACTCCATCATGAAGAATTAAAGCCCCTCCTTCACAGATGAGTGAAAATATTGAATAAATTTTCTCTTTTTGATTGCTTGAGTTAAAAATGCCAAGTTATGATGACTGAATTGATTATTCACTTAAATATGAATAATATGATACATTTTGGGTATTTGATATGGCGAAATAGGACACAATGGAAAAATCAAGAACACACCGGAAAGATGAGAATAACGGCGGTGGTAAAAGAACAGCGACTGTACCGGCTGAAGGTCACGCGGGTCTCTGCTGCGGTGCGTGAGCATCGGGACATCACTACCGCACCGGACGGAGCGCGAGGCGGGGGCGGGGCAAAATGACTGGCTGTAGATTCAGAAATCAGAATCAGAAACACTTTTAATTGCCAGGTATGTGGACACACATGAGGAATCTGACTCCGGTTTCACTTAGCTCTCATACAGTAGTACAAAAACAGATAAAAAGCGTATACACAAAACAAACAAACAAACAAAAAAAAAAGGTGCAATAGGTGCATTGTGCAAACTAATCCAGGTAAGTCAAGTATGAAATAGATAAATAAATATAAAGTAGTCTATTGAGGTTTTTCACCCACGTGACCAAGTCATGTGAGGCTGCCATTTTGGATGTCACTGCTCAAATCAGTTTGAATGCGAGGAAGGCGACAAACGAAAAACATAAAAGAAAAAGGAGCGAGATGCAGAAAACACCTTCACTATCCAGCGACGTAGGGCATTTACAGGGCGAGCAGAGGGAGAGGTATTTGCAAAAATTGAGGTTAGCAGGCTTAGAGAACGACGTTTACCTGCTTCCACCAGGATTGTTCACTGACGTACGGAAGTACACAAAGCCCTCGTCTTTACCTGACTTCGGCCCACATGATCTGTATACCTATGTCGTTAAAAACCCATCGCCATACACAGGTATTGATCTGAAAGCGTATAAGAGTTTGGATGCCTACAAATATTTTGTGTCAGGCTGGGTAACATGCCTACATCAGCGGGTCATTCCTGGAGCCGGTGGTCGCCATCTTATTACAGCTAAGGTTTGTTCACATTTTCATTTACTTTTGGTCCTCAGGCCGGAGCGCGCTAGCTCCCAGCCTGCCCGAGCGCACTAGCTCCCAGCCTGCCTGAGCGCACTAGCTCCCAGCCTGCCCGAGCGCGCTAGCTCCCAGCTTGCCCGAGCGCGCTAGCTCAGTAAACTAGTAAATACAGTAAAGGAAAAACTTGAGACTGAAAGGTTTTAACAGTCATCCAAATGACTGAACGTAAACATTGCTACAGTAACATACTAGCTACTATGATGTTGACATTAGCTAGCTTGACCTTCAAAATGGCAGACACCGGGGAGTCACGTGACCCTGTGACGTCAGGTGAAAAACCTCAATACAGTGTGCACAGAATGACAGTATGAGTGTGCAGATATTTTACGTGATATTACTGATATATGAAGCTGTTCATCACAGAAAGGATTTTCCCTTTTGGTGCAATATGGTGCATAGTGCAAAGATGAAATAGTAAATATAAATAAGTATAAATATAATATAAGTAACAGTGAGCACAGAATGACAGTATGAGTGTGCAGATATTTTGCAAGTGATATAGAGTGCTTCGAGGTCAGCGCGAACCCAGTGGCGGCCATATTGGAAGTCAAAGGTCGCTGTGTCAGTGCATTGTTGTTGTTCAGCGAAGCAAAAAGGGGTGACAATGCCGAATACGTGTCATTGTTGGCTGTAGTAGCCGGGGGGAAAAGGGTGGCAAAAGCTTCCACAGACTCCCTAAAGTCATGACTAACCAGGGAATTGCAGCACAGGAGAAAAGCGAGCGGAGACGACAGTGGCTGGCTGCCATTAACCGATCAAATTTAGGACAACTTGACTGTATCCGGATTTGTTCTGATCACTTTGTGACAGGTAGGTTAAATTGTCTTGAATTTCATAGTTACTAAAATAAATGTGATACAAACTATTATCTTTTCTATGTACTTTCAGCAATGATTAATGGATATATTTGTCACATTAGGTAGCTTATGTCTACTGCAATGCATTGTTGCATCAAATGGCATTTAAGATCTAGGCCTAGTAATGTTTATGTACACATGCTTTAGTTCACAAAATGGACTTGGGTGAAACACTAGATTGTTCACAAGATCGATGTATGTCACATGCGGCAACAAGCTGGGGTCAGCTTTCCATTCCTTCTCACTAACAGTGTATGGATCTACATTCCCAATGAAACGTACCTTCTCAGCATAACGCTCCCATGCCTGCTTATCCAAACTTTCACAGTAGTGCTCCATCACTTCAGATGTCTAAATTCTTAAAAAATCCAAGCTTCTAAGCCCTCTAACGCGGAAACGAATCGGTGAATGTGTACTCTATGATGTGTACTCTATGAGCGCTCTGGAGCGAGTGACTTCCAAGATGGCCGCACAGACCGCAGTGTTACTATTTTTAGCATCATCTCGGAGCACTCTATTACTGATATACCGTATGAATCCGGATTTTAGCTATTCATCACAGAGACAGCCTGAGGGAAGAAACTATTCTTGTGTCTGGCTGTTTTTTCATACAGTGATCTATATCGCTTCCCTGAGGGGAGAAGTTTAAACAGTTTGTGACCAGGGTGTGATGGGTCCGCAGAGATGTTACCTACCCATTTCCTGACTCTGGACAGGTACAGGTCTTGGATGGAGGGCAGGTTGACACCAGTAATTTTCTCTGCTGACCTTATTGTCCATTGCAGTCTGTTCTTCTCCTGTTTGGTGACCGATCCAAACCAAACAGTGATGGAAGAGAAAAAGAACAGACTGAATGATGGCAGAGTAGAATTGTGTCAGCAGCTCCTTAGGAAAGTTGAGCTTCCTGAGCTGGCGCAGAAAGTACAACCTCTGCTGAGCCTTTTTGATGATAGTGACTGTGTTGGTCTCCCACTTCAAGTCCCGAGAGATTGTGGAACCCAGAAACCTGAAGCTTTCAACAGCAGTCACAATGTTGTTGGTGATGGGCAGCAGAGTGGGGGGCCTCCTCCTAAAGTCCACTGTCATCTCCACAGTTTTGAGCGTGTTCAGCTCCAGATTGTTCTGACCGCACCAACAGACCAAACTTTTGATTCTATCAAAAGCTCGATCTAAATTGACCATGGTTGCAAAATATTGGCCAAAAATACGCAAACACTACGAAATATGAAAGTAAGATGAAAAAGAAACATTCCATTGCCTTATACTGCAAGACTAAAACAAAATAAAACTGTCAAAACTCACCTTTTCAGTGATAACATCCGAACAGATCACTCGCGTAACAGAAAGACCGCAAATGGAAGCACGATCAACTTCTAACTGTTGGAGTAGAAAATTCCATTCTACACATGCAAATTGTTAATGTGTGTCCTTCCCCGCACACAAATAACATGCTACGGTAAAAAATAGACCACAACTCATTTTATAGCTCAGAAATTCATACAAGACCAGCTCCCATTGTAACATATTCTGTAAGAAGCATATTCTATATCTAACTTTCAGCTTTTGTTTTAAAAAACAAAATCACAGATTTATAACTACATTTTTATATGGCGTAGTGATTTTAAGTTACTACTTTTGGTGATGTAGTGACCTTGACCCTGAGGCTTTCCATTTAGATCAAAACACACGATCGTATTGGTTTTGGGTTTGTGGAAAATAGAATTACAACGGTGATCAAATATTTTGCATGATGTTTTATTACAGTTATGATTATTCTGTGAGCGCACCAATCCTTAGGTGTATAAAGTTACAACTTAAAATACAATTAGCGATAACTGTAGACTTTTCAGTGGACTACAACCATTTTAAGGGAATGCGATGCAGTCAACCATTTATCATGTCTCAGATCAAGCCGCCATTTTTCCACAAATTTGCAGAATTTTTGCCAAATCCTGACTAGAGTATTCACATCAAAGATTTAGTTTTATCTGTATTATTTCTTTCATCATTTTATTTCAAATTAAAACCAACATCACCATTCAAAATGGTATCGTTTATTGACTGTGAGTATATTTAGTGGGGTACCCCCACAGTACCCAGTTTCTGAGACAGACCCATATATATATATATATATATATATATATATATATATATATATATATATATAAATTCACAATTATTATTAATTAAAGATACATTTAGTACCTTTCCAACATAACAGCACTGAGTCTTCTCTTATAAATGTTGATGAGATTTCAGAATACAGAATAAAGAATCAAAGATCAGTCTTAATAAAGATTTTTTCCAGATCCTCCAGGACCCTAGCTCCTGTCTTATGGACTCTCCTATTCAGCCCAGCCCCCAGCTTTTCTCAATGAGGTTTTGGTCAAGGGACTGGGACATCCATGCCAAAATGGTCATTGAACATTTTTATTCAATGTTATTCATTTTTATTTTTTATTATTTGGTTATTGAATAATTTTTGTGTGGATTTAGACATATGGTTTGGGTCATTATCCTACTGGAAGTTCCAAATATGACCTAGTAGTAAACTCTTGAAAGATGTCATGTATTCTAACAAGCTTCCCAGAGCTTCACAACATCACAGACCTTCTGCTAAACTTAACAGTGTTGATTAGGGGTTTTTTTCTTAGTCTTTACACCAAACTCACCCTGAGTGTCTGTTACCAAGCTGCTATATTTTTGTCATATCTGACCAAGAACTCAGTTATGGTATAACTTCCAGTAGAGTGTAGTGAACTCCAGGTGCTTAGATGTGTGCTTAAATGCAAGAATTGTTATTTTTCTGCCATGTCTTAAAATAGTTTATTGGAATGGAGGCAACATCTGTTGATAGATTTGGAGACTTGGTGACCCCAAAGTGTTTGTTTTAAACTTTAAAAAAAATTATTGTTATAACAGCAGACATGGGTAATTTCAGATGTATTGCTATTTTATCACCATTACCTGATTTATAAACATCAGCACTTTTTGTATTCTCTAATTTTCACCATGTTGGCGAAAATTATAGAATACAAAAGGATAATTAAAGGAATCTGGCATCTGTTTAACCTCATTTTAATATCCCAGTGAAACAAAGACTTCCAAGATACTCAGATGATCTTTACAAACCAAAATATAAATTGAAATATATATTTTTTTAATTTTAATTTATTTAGCTTTTGCCATAGGAAGATATATATATATATATATATATATATATATATATATATATATATATATATACACACACACATCATGGCATGGGAAACCACAACAGCTTGCGCCAATTACAGTGGCCCCATTGTACCGAATATGTTTTGGTTACATTTTATTCATAAGAATTTCTATGATTGCCAATAAATGTGAAAAGTCATTCTGTTAAAAATAGTTGTTTTTTTTTTTGCAGAATAAATTTACTTCAGTTGTTAGATTCTTTTTCATATGTTCAGTGAGATTAAGCTGATTAATTACAAAGACATTTTTTTTTAAATAAAATCCATCTTTACCAAGGGTTCTAATCATGGGCGTAAAAATGCGTATGGACGGTATGGACGCGCCCATACCAATACTCAGCTGAGTTTAAAATGTCCATACCATTTTTGAATGGAGAAGCTGCGATGCGGGAAACGCTGAATAAAAACACCAAACGCAGTATCGCTTCCAGCTGATTTTCAGTTGTGAACAGACCTCTCAAAGACGGCTGACTATTGGTGGGGACAGCAGGTAAAAAAGCTTTGATGAAGTTTTGATTGGCCCACCGTTGCCTTGACGTTGCTATGGTTTTTGATTGGCCCACCTCCCGTTGCCTTGACGTTGCTATGGTTTTTGATTGGCCCACCTCCTGTTGCCTTGACGTTGCTATGGTTTTTGATTGGCCCACCTCCCGTTGCCTTGACGTTGCTATGGTTTTTGATTGGCCCACCTCCCGTTGCCTTGACGTTGCTATGGTTTTTGATTGGCCCACCTCCCGTTGCCTTGACGTTGCTATGTTTTTTTGTTGTCATTGGCTGTAAGCAGTAGCAAGCGGTAAAATCAGCATCCAGCTCGCTGCTACAGCAAAACAGCACACAGGCAGTGATGTCGGGCAATAAAAGAAAACGTAAGGAGGACATAAGACATTATTTTACCCAGTCAACGGTAAGCTATTCAAAACAAAATAGCCTTGTTAGAGAGCCTCTTCAGACAGTGACGTTTTCTTCTGCCAAGCGCTCGACTCCAATTGTTTAGCTTCTGCCTCAGAAGGCAAAAACACCTTAAAACACCTTAACATCTAGCAGTTGTATACACCCTCACACACACACACACTAATAAATGCTTGTAGGTAATGCTAAATGTTTACTTATATTTACTGTAACAGTTTACTGTAACTGTTTGCAATCTCTCTCTCTCTCTCTCTCTCTCTCTCTCATACACACACACACACACACACACACAGACAAATAAATGTTTGTAGGTAATGCTAAATGTTTACTTATATTTACTTTTTTCTTGCTCATTGTTTGCATGGGCGGCACGGTGGTGTAGTGGTTAGCGCTGTCGCCTCACAGCAAGAAGGTCTGGGTTCGAGCCCCGTGGCCGGCGAGGGCCTTTCTGTGTGGAGTTTGCATGTTCTCCCCGTGTCCACGTGGGTTTCCTCCGGGTGCTCCGGTTTCCCCCACAGTCCAAAGACATGCAGGTTAGGTTAACTGGTGACTCTAAATTGACCGTAGGTGTGAATGTGAGTGTGAATGGTTGTCTGTGTCTATGTGTCAGCCCTGTGATGACCTGGCGACTTGTCCAGGGTGTACCCCGCCTTTCGCCCGTAGTCAGCTGGGATAGACTCCAGCTTGCCTGCGACCCTGTAGAAGGATAAAGCGGCTAGAGATAATGAGATGAGATTGTTTGCATGTATATGCATGCGTATGTATGTAACCTCTGCAATAAAATGTGAAAATACAAAAATGTGAAACAATTGTCACTTAACCCTTTCAACTTAATGAATAAACATTTTTGCAAAATGCACTACAACTACCAAAACTCTTCACACTTCTACCACCCATACCTACATTACTTCCAGATTCTGAAATTGCAGTAACTCAAAAGGAAGCACATGATGTTTCAAATGTGTGAAAATAGTAAAAGTTGTGTGAAAATGAAGCAGCAGCACATAATTTTGATTGATTGTGTTGTATTTTGGGTAGGTCATCCACTATAGCGAAATTCACAGCAACTTCAATGTCCACTTTCTCTGTGTGATAATGTATTGCCCGTATACATGCAGATGTTAGCCTAAGTCTAAGACTAAGTGTACCTGGTGCTAAAAATCAAAATAACACAAAGGAATGGACAACCAATCATTTGTACAGTGTAGGCCACATTTCGTGCGACAACCATGGTGCACTGGGGCGCTTGGCCAAATTATGTCCCGACCAATATCAACACCGTTTTTACGCCCTTGGTTCTAATAATTCTGGAGTTGGCTATAAATTGATATATTGAGTTAATTACATCCATCCATCCATCCATCCATTATCTGTAGTTGCTTATCCTGTTCTACAGGGTTGCAGGCAAGCTGGAGCCTATCCCAGCTGACGATGGGCAAGAGGGGGGGGGTACACCCTGGACAAGTCGCCAGGTTATCGCAGGGCTAACAAGTTAATTACAAAATACCTCAAAATGCTTTTATTGACAATATAAATTAAAATTTGTCTACTAATGTTCATTTATGCTTTGAAATCAATTACAGCTTATTACAGTATCACCTTGGAAACTGGCAAGCTAGAGGGTTTGTGTGTTGGTTTCATTTGGGGAAATCTTGACTTACCACAGCATTTTAGCCAGAATTTAGCCAGAAATTACAGAGAAGGCCTCAGGAAAGAGGAAACAAAGGACATTTGTATTGGGCTGAAAGTTTTCGTCTTCCTCCACTTTGGGTCACTCACCTCCAGGCTTATCTCTTCTGACGAGAATCTCATCTAACCAAGATGAGTGTTTGCTTATTGGGGACTGTTAAAAGAAAGCAAATCATTTATGCTATATTTAAGCACACATGACATACTGCTGATTTCTGGCTCTTTGAAAAACACATGTGCTTGAGGCAGGCGTGAAATCGACATTTGCTCCCAAGAGTGGCGCATCAGGATGCATGACAAAGACTCCTTATTGTGCAGGAGGCCCGGGAGGGAGTGAATCTAGTCTCGTGTTCTCTCTGCATCCTCTCTTACCCAACCACCTCCTCCATTGCTAGAGGGTCACTTTGTCCAGTGCCTGCCATCTTAAAGCCTTTGAACTAATCACGTAACCAGAGGCACCAGCCTGGTGGAATCTTAAAGGCTGCGTTGATGAACACACTGCTGATAAAGAATATTATATCAGTGCTTTATGCCATCTAGTCCATCAGCATCACAATAGAGCTACTGTCTCTCTGACAAAATAACAAGCGCTCACAGCTGTGTTTAGCTGGAATGCCTCATTTTGCTTAACAATTTGATCCTCAATTTGTAACATCTTGCGTGGACCCATTTTGCTGGAAATGGTTCAGTATTGCATCATATTTGAGGATGAACATCTGAATAATGCTGGTTATTTGCACCAAACTAGCCAGTAATTCAAAGTTTATAGTTCAAAAGCAAGGTCCCTTTACTGCCTATGGTCTGTTCTTTTGACTATACACCATTTAATTTTTAGATTATTAATGCTGGGTATTCATAATTGTTGAAAATGTAATCATTTTGCTCAAACGCCTTTGTTCACTGTTTTGATCTGTGGATTCTGAGCTTTAGGGTTTGATCTGTCGTTCTTACAGATGCTTTTAACCCTTAAAATACCACATTCTTAAACTTCTTTTCTGAAGGTTTGATTTTTTGAACTGATCAAATTTCCTGTTAAAAGTGGACTACATAACATTCAATAAAAGCACAAGCTTCCAATAGTTTAATTATTTTACCACTAGTTACATTTGTCTTGTGTATATTATGAGCTGAACTGCGTGCATTGCCAAATAAATTTGATGGCACATATGGAAAGAAGCTCTCGACAAGACCTATATAACACTTTCAGTATTACGGTATGAGCTTAAATTGATAGCAGAACATTCTCAGTTTAATATCAGGATCTTTATTGAACTCAGGTAGAAATGTTTTCATTCATTGCTATGTTTATTATCTTAAATGTTATTCTACAGTGTATTTGTGGAAAATGTCTAATCATTCACCTTAATTATGCTGGAAAAATGCTAGAATTTAAGTTAAGAAAGGTTTTATGAACTGAACTGATCTCTGTTTCTCTTGTTAGCATTTAGCTAAAAAGAAAATGAATACTATATCCAACTTAACCCTCAGGAGTCTCACCAAACACCTGGGTGGTCACAGAGTTCACTTCATGCCAAGAAATGGGGATGAGTATTGATTTTAGGGTGTTTTGTTTGCAAAGACACTCTGTGAATAATGGAATTTTTTTCTTCCTTTGTTTCAACTTCTGATCATATTTTGTTTTCTTTAATGAGGTCACAACTATATTCAACTGGATGAGCCTTTCTATTTTTTTTTCTTTCCCACAAATATCCCAGGTGACTGTTTAACACAGGCAATAATTGTAAACTTGCCTTTGGCAGTTTTTTCTCTAAAAATAAGTGCGTGTGTGTGTGTGTGTGTGTGTGTGTGTGTGTGTGTGTGTGTGTGTGTGTGTGTGTGTGTACAGGGATTGCACAGCTGCATATACATCTTTGTTGTGTTTTTGCATCTATAATGCTTGCTATATTCCTATATGCAGGTCCACATAGTTACTTAAGTATGTATTTGTTATTAATTTTGGGATGTGATACTTTGCGTATTCATTTTTAGTTACATAACCGTACATAACACAATTACTAGAATGTATACTTAAGAACCACTATTTTCTGTATTTGTAAATACTTTTCATACTTTAAGCTACATTTATAAATGTCTAAAATAAATTATTATTATCCAAGAACAGGGACTTAGAAGCAAAAATAAATGAACATTTTCTAATCATCCCTGTTCACGACATGGGGCCACGTCTCTTCAGCCTTTCCAGTGTGATGAGCTAATTTGACAGCTCACGGTGTGTTGTGGATTCTTCCTCAGTGAGACAGGTACCCTAGGGCAACTCAGCTGGATCGTGGCTGCAGCTTCCTGCTGGGTGTCATCTGTCTTGTGCTGTGGTGCTGCCTAATTTATATATATATATATATATATATATATATATATATATATATATATATATTGTACTCCTGACATCATGGGGCTGAGCAGTTTGTGCCTGGCAGGCCTTGTCTGTCCAGGTCTGCCATCAAAGCAGCCATCGAGCTCCTAATCCAGCCCAGCATTGCTCCCAACACACACCCCCAAGCTTCTTACAGAAAAAAAACCCCACACAGGTCCATGAAATTTCCCACAAATGGTGGAGGAGAATGTGTGTACTATTCCTGTGCACCAATAGTAGGATAAAAAAGACGGGAGGTTTTTGATGGAGATGTGCGTACCGTAAGTGGGTGGGGGCTTGTGGGTGACATCCACAGGTCCATGGATCGACACAGACAGCAACACAGAAATACAGACACATGCACACTGTGGCCTTCAAATCTGAAGGCCATCATGAACCTTAATCATAACCGACACAATGATTTTCTACCCAAGGAGGTTTACAGTTTAACACGGTGAGACAGTGTTGACAAGGTCACTGGGTGAAAGATGGGCTTTCCACAAAATTATGCATATATTGATTTTCAGTCAAGAGTGACTGCACACACAACCTAAGAACAAGAACACCAACTTCAACCATACAGTGTGACAAGGCAGAGCTCTGACCAGGAAAGGCTGACATTTCAGTATTTCCTGCCTCTACTTATCGCCTGCTTTCTTTTTTCTGTCTCTTGCAGACACTCAGGGAGTATCAGGATTAGTGACCTGCTCTTTGCTCAAGGACAAAGTCAGCTAACAGAGAAAGCAGGATGGACAGACAGAAAGAAAGGAATAAAAACAGTCAAGGAAAGAGAGAGATAAAGAGAGAATGTAGTTAAAGAGTTAAAGGTAAAGGTTGAAGTGTAAGCAAGAGATGAAGAGAGAAAGCAATAAAGAAAGAGAGAGGGAGGAAAGCAGTGGAGGCCAGGCAGGTTGCTTAGCCCCAGGATGTGAGCTCTTGCCAGGGCTGTGAGTCGTGTAATCCCCCACCTGTTTAACGCCACTATTAGCAGTATTCAGCACACTACGATAAGCTTGCTGAATCCCTACGGCTGACTCACAGGGCACTGGATCAAGACCCAGACAGAAAGAGGGGGGAATAAAAGACAGTGAATGCAAGTAAACAAGAGAGAGAAAAAGCCATTCGATGCAAAATAATTACACCCATTGGGTAATGTGTGTCCTGTGGTCAGAAATGGTAGAGTAGTGTGTGTGTGTGTGTGTGTACGCGCGCGTGCCTGCAGCATCACTGTGCTCCCAGGAGAGTCAGTGCCTATCTAAGGCTACAGCAGCCTCTGTAATAACAGATATTAGTTATCATTTTAATGACACAATGATCCTACACATTTTAAAGCACGTAAATATAATACATTGATAAATATATATTTATAAAGGTTGTATAATACATCCAAGATCTTCATGTATACAGACTAGAATAAAAAAGAATATTGTTAATGAATCATTTTGATCATTTTGTTGGAACATATTTCATTTTAACAATATCATATCTTAACTATGCCTATGCAAAAAGACGAATTTAAAAGAGAAATTTAGAAAAGTACACTTCTAGGGTGCTTTATCAATATGACAAACAGTTTTACATTTGTATTGCCAGATGTAAAACTGTTTGTGTTATGATGTGTGTATAAATAAAAACAATAAAGATAAAAGGAAACAATAAACCAAAGAACACAGATCAGACACAGAAACATAATAATAATAATAATAATAATAATAATAATAATAAATAGGCAAGGTCAACCAACATGTGTCATGTGTCTGTGTGTGTGTGTCTGTGTGTGTGTGTGTGTGTGTGTGTGTGGTTACCTATCCCTCTAAAGGTGGTAGCTGAGGGCATGCTGTCATACTGGTATGTACAGCATGCTTTGTGTTCTCTAGGTTTGTGATATTGAATTTGGAATGTTAAATCCAAATCTTTTGAACATTTTCTTATGGACTCTCCTCCTCAGCTCATCCCTCAGGTTTCCAATAAGGGTTAGGTCAGGGGATTGAGACAGGCATGTAAAAGCTTGATTCTGTGGATCATGAATCATGTTTATGTGGAGCTGGATATATATTTTAGATCATTATTGTGCTGGAAAATCCAATCATGGCCAAATGGTAACTTCTTGGCACATTTTTATGCATCTTTTCTACACAGAATTTGAATATCCTTTGTGTATTTGTATGATTAAGGGATATTGGCCGAATTCTTTGAATAATTTGCATTGTTTTTAGTAGATCATAACTTTAGTCTTCTGCGGGTTTACTGCCAGGGCCCAGGTCTGACACACTGCTCCAGCAGGTCCAAACTGTTGTACAGTAGGAATTTGATCTCTTGAGTTGTGCAGAATACTCACAGAAGCTATAAATTCCTCTAGAATCTTGGCCAACAAATACATCCATCCATTATCTGTAGCTGCTTATCCTGTACAGGGTCGCAGGCAAGCTGGAGCCTATCCCAGCTGACTATGGGCGAGAGACGCAGGGCTGACACATAGACACAAACAATTCTCACATTCACACCTACAGTCAATTTAGAGCCACCAATTAGCCTAACTTGCATGTCTTTGGACTGTGGGGGAAACCGGAGCACCCTGATGAAACCCACGCAGACACGGGGAGAACATGCAAACTCCACACAGAAAGGCCCTTGTCGGCCACTAGGCTCGAACCCAGGACCTTCTTGCTGTGAGGCAACAGTGCTAACCACTACACCACTGTGCTGCCCCAATTAATATATATAATATAAATTAGCAGCAGCCTTGTCCTACCCCCACAGTAGCCTACTAGGAGAGTAATTCTGTTTCTTTATTACCAGTTTTTATGTTGTATTTGTTGTTATGCTCATTGGATTTACCCCATAGACCACTCTTTGTACAATAATGCTTCATGAAATATTTAAAATCAGTTAAACCTAATTTATTTAGTGTTTCTTGTGTAAGACATTTTTCAATTATGACCTGTAGGGAGTAAATATGATCAAATGTACAGTAATGTTATAAAAAGTCAATCCCACTTCCACTCAAGAGTTTGCATTAGGAGGTTTATGAATCTCGAGTTCAGAATGCTTTACAAACTCTTCCCCAGATTACTGCTCACACAATTGCCTGAGTAGATATTGACATCTGCTTTTAATGAATGTGCTTATAAGCCTTTGATTCCAGGTTAAGGAAGTGGTCCACATGACTTTGTTGATTTTAGAATTTTAACTTTATGTTTAATCTACTGTTCAGTCATTGAACGGTCAGATGAATGTTGGTTGTGTTTAATCACTAATTCCAAATCATATATTTTATTTGTACATTCAAAAAAATTGGATTTTCTTTCCTTTTTTGGAGTAATACAAAAACAACAGGAGCAAAAGCAATCAAGCAATATTTTAGCTTATAGAAATATAATCTTAATATTTACAAAAGCTTGTTTCTATGAATGACATTAAGTTGCTAATGGAATTGAACTTTCACCAGCCGCAATTTAGCCATGCCCACTGATTTCAAGGGATGGTACTCTAATAATTGACATCTGGCTTATTAGAAGCATCAGAATAATAAAGATAAAATATAAAATGATTCAAGCAATACACATCTACAGTACCTGTCAAAAGATTGAACACATCCTTCTCATTCAGTTGTTTTTCTTTATTCTTATTACAGTTTTTTTACAATCATTTTCATACCATGTCCACTTTTTCAAAACTCTTCACACAGTGTGCATTACAAACATGCACCTGAGCAAAATCAATTAACTTTTGGTGCAAATTGCACTGAAACCATCAAACCACTTCATACTTAACCCAAAAGTGACTCATGCTGCCATAAGTATAGTGCATGCTCACTTTCATAAAACCACTTTGTCCCTCAAAGTAGAATGGACGGGGGAACAGCTTGAAGCACTGCAAAATGCATATGTACTATGTGTTGCTGTATCCTACATTTTACATAGTGTTGAATTACAAAATAAAAGAAAAAAACTATGACACCTCTTACAGTAAGTATTGTAACACCAAATGAAGTAAATCTGAAATTCAGCTATATGTGCAAAATACTGTAAAAGAAAAATGGACTACAATCAATTTCTAAAAATACATTACATTCTGTACCAAAAATGCCAAATAGCAAGCTTTCACTGGATACAGTAATTTACACATATATTGTCCATCAGTATCTCAGAAGTATACTGTTGGCCTGGCCTAATCCATCCTGTCCTCTACAGTGGTGCTTGAAAGTTTGTGAACCCTTTAGAATTTTCTATATTTCTGCGTAAATATGACCTAAAACAACATCAGATTTTCACGCAAGTCCTAAAAGTAGATAAAGAGAACCCAGTTAAAGAAATGAGACAAAAATATTATACTTGGTCATTTATTTATTGAGGAAAATGATCCAATATTACATACCGTATCTGTGAGTGGCAAAAGTATGTGAACCTTTGCTTTCAGTATATGGTGTGACCCACTTGTGCAGCAATAACTGCAGCTAAACATTTCCGGTAACTGTTGATTAATCCTGCACACCGACTTGGAGGAATTTTAGCCCATTCCTCCGTACAGAACAGCTTCAACTCTAGGATGTTGATGGGTTTCCTCACATGAACTGCTCACTTCAGGTCCTTCCACAACATTTCAATTAAATTAAGGTCAGGACTTTGATTTGGCCATTCCAAAACATTAACTTTATTCTTCTTTAACCATTCTTTGGTAGAATGACTTGTGTGCTTAGGGTCGTAATCTTGCTGCATGACCCACCTTCTCTTGAGATTCAGTTAATGGACAGATGTCCTGACATTTTCCTTTAGAATTCGCTGGTATAATTCAGAATTCATTGTTCCATCAATGATGGCAAGCCGTCCTGGCTCAGATGCAACAAAACAGGCCTGAACCATGATACTACCACCACCATGTTTCACAGATGGGATAAGGTTCTTATGCTGGAATGCAGTGTTTTCCTTTCTCCAAACATAACATTTCTCATTTAAACCAAAAAGTTCTATTTTGGTTTCATCCATCCACAAAACATTTTTCCAATAGCCTTCTGGCTTGTACACGTGATCTTTAGCAAACTGCAGATTAGCAGCAATGTTCTTTTTGGAGAGCAGTTGCTTTCTCCTTGCAACACTGCCATGCACACCATTGTTGTTCAATGTTCTTCTGATGGTGGACTCATGAACATTAACATTAGCCAATGTGAGAGAGGCCTTCAGTTGCTTAGAAGTTACCCTGGGGCCCTTTGTGACCTCACTGACTACTACACACCTTGCTCTTGGAGTGATCTTTGTTGGTCGACCACTCCTGGGGAGGGTAACAATGGTCTTGAATTTCCTCCATTTGTACACAGTCTGTCTGGCTGTGGATTGGTGGAGTCCAAACTCTTTAGAGATGGTTTTATAACCTTTTCCAGCCTGATGAGCATCAACAATGCTTTTTCTGAGGTCCTCAGAAATCACCTTTGTTCATGCTATGATACACTTCCACAAACGTGTTGTGAAGATCAGACTTTGATAGATCCCTGTTCTTTAAATAAAGCAGGGTGCCCACTCACACTGGATTGTCATCGCATTGATTGGAAACACCTGAATCTAATTTCACCTTCAAATTAACTGCTAATCCTAGATGTTCACATAATTTTGCCACTCACAGATATGTAATATTGGATCATTTTCCTCAATAAATAAATGACCAAGTATAATATTTTTGTCTCATTTGTTTAACTGGGTTCTCTTTATCTACTTTTAGGGCTTGTGTGAAAATTTGATGATGTTTTAGGTCATATTTATGCAGAAATATAGAAAATTCTAAAGGGTTCACAAACTTTCAAGCACCACCGTACATTTGGACATAAATTTTCATCAGCATCACACTGAATGCTTTCTGCTGCCATACACTGAGAAAAAAAAATCTCTTCGAGTGCCTTATCCAGCCCTGGATGTCCTCCACTGTTATGTCCTTACAGCCAGCACCTATTGCACCTAAAAGAGAGATCTGGTCATGTGGGCAGTGGTCATAAACCATCCATCTCCATGCAGAAAAGAAAATTCTTAAGTTGGTTGGAGAAAAGAAGAGTATGGTGGCAAGAATAATGTCGTCATCATCATGGGATGGACTGTAAACCATGCTGTGACCTGGCAGGAGTGATGAAAGGCCACACTGTCCCATACAATTACAAGTACTGGTAAAGAAAGCCTTTCATACAGTTCATCAACTATTTCATCCTCCTGTTGAGGCATAAATATTCTCCCTGTTCCCCTTGTAGGAGGTAACCGCTGTGTCCTACAGTAGTGAGCCAAAGACACTGTCAAATTACATTACTACTATTGCATATGTATAGACGTATCAATCAGATGCCTTCAGTCAGAATACTGTATAGTACCTGTTGGTTTGCCTAAAAATCCTCACTGTTGATGCCACTGTGAATCTAGGAAAGTTTGGTTGAACCCTCAGACCTGTATCTCTCAAGGACAATGATTTACCACATGGTCAATTATTGTACGTAGCTCTGATTTCATCAGAAACAACTGTTCCAGCTGTTCTGCGTTGATGTCTTCTTCCTCTGCATCTTGCTACATCCATTTTACTCACATACACGGCTACATAAGGGAAGCAAATGGCAATCCAAAGATGGATCCTTTTGTATATGTGGTAATGGGGCACAAACAGAAATACTTGGGTAGGTCTTTAGTTGAAATGGCTTATCCATCCACTGACTTTTGAGTAAAAATGTTATGAATTTCACATATGCAAATATGAAATATACTGTAAACATCACCACTTTTGTACAGATGATAACAAGGCTGCAAATAAACGGAATTAACTTTCAGATAATATCAGAATAATCTGACAGTAATTCATGCTTTTACAGTAATTTAATTTGTTGAAATGCAGCATATTTTGATCTAAAATGATTTAAATTTTGTTAGCTTTTGAACTGAAAGTTAACTGTTTTGAACAGAGTATCTACGTAAATGTCTGCAAAAATTGTTGTAATTGTGCAGAATTTTGCTGGTGGTCAATATTGACTGAGAGTTATTTATGAACTTTGGAAGAAGTTGTCACTGAATGCATTTTGTATGAAAGCAATGCAAAAGTATTCTCAGTTTAACTCACGTAGTCTACGGATATGGGGAATGTCTTAAGTGTTTTGAAAAAGTGAACATGGTATTGAGACAAGTGTGAAAATGATTGCAAAAAGCTGTAATTAAAAGACACTTTATGTCTTAAAATAATGATGGCCTGTCGTTTTTCTTTACTTAGTTGAGCTGTTTTTGACATCAAATGGATTAGTACAGTTGTGGAATAAGGCTATTTACTGTATTTTTATTATTTACTATTTACTATTAGATTATCTCAAATGCATTAAGAAGGCAAGAAATTCCACTACTTAACTTTTGATAAGGCATTTAATTGAAGGCATGTTATTTGAATCAAGGCATGTTAATTGAAAAGTATTCCAGGTGACTATTGAACCATGAAGCTGGTTAAGATAATGCCAATAGTGTACAAAGCTGTCATCAAGGTAAACAGTGGCTACTTTGAAGAATCTAAAATCTCATCTCATCTCATTATCTGTAGCCGCTTTATCCTGTTCTACAGGGTCGCAGGCAAGCTGGAGCCTATCCCAGCTGACTATGGGCGAAAGGCGGGGTACACCCTGGACAAGTCACCAGGTCATCACAGGGCTGACACATAGACACAGACAACCATTCACACTCACATTCACACCTACGGTCAATTTAGAGTCACCAGTTAACCTAACCTGCATGTCTTTGGACTGTGGGGGAAACCGGAGCACCCGGAGGAAACCCACGCGGACATGGGGAGAACATGCAAACTCCGCACAGAAAGGCCCTCGCCGGCCACGGGGCTCGAACCCGGACCTTCTTGCTGTGAGGCGACAGCGCTAACCACTACACCACCGTGCCGCCAGAATCTAAAATATGAAACATATTTTTAAACACTTTTTTTGTTTAACACATAATTCCACATTATATTCCATACTCTGCAACGTAGAAAATAGTCAAATACAGAAAAAAAACCCTATGAATGAGTAGGTGTATCCAAACCGTTGACTAATACTGTATTTATTTTGACTATAGGTATGGTGAGCATGAGGGGAGAAGTATATATCTTTATAATTAAATTATATCAACAGAAAGAACAAAAGAGGAGGGGGAGTGGCAATATATGTTGATAATAGTTTGGAATATAAAATTAATAATAAAATGGCAGTAGCTGTTGATGATTGGATGGAGTGTATTACAATAGAAATATGTTGTGAAAAAATGAAAAATATAATGGTGAGCTGTATATACAGATCTCCTGGATCAAGCATAGAAGTTTTTATAGATTGGATGGAAAGTATGTTTATAAAATCAACTCAGAAGGTCATGTACATCTGTGGTGATTTTAACATTGACCTCTTTAATCATAAGAAACACAAAATGACAGAAGAGTTCATTAACTCAATGTTCAGTATGGGACTGTATCCAACTATTACCAGACCAAGCAGGATCACTTCTCACAGCACCACTTTAATAGATAATATATTTACTAATATCCTGGAAAATAATATAGAGAGTGGACTACTATTAACAGACATCAGTGACCACCTACCTATTTTTAATGTATATTACTGTAATTATAGCAAGAAAAAGGATACTAAAAATTATAAATATATAAGAGTGAAAACTGAAGAAACCATGATTGCACTAAAAAATGACTTAATAGTACAGGACTGGAATGTAGTTTATAAAGAAAAAGATGTTGATAAAGCATATGAGGAATTTTTAATAATATTCAATGAACTATATAATAAAAATTGTCCTATAAAGAAATACAGTAATATACATAAATATACAAATAGTCCGTGGGTCACCAAGGGGCTAGAAAATGCCTGCAAAAAGAAAAATATATTATACAGACAATTCTGGGGCGGCACGGTGGTGTAGTGGTTAGCGCTGTCGCCTCACAGCAAGAAGGTCCTGGGTTCGAGCCCCGGGGCCGGCGAGGGCCTTTCTGTGTGGAGTTTGCATGTTCTCCCCGTGTCCGCGTGGGTTTCCTCCGGGTGCTCCGGTTTCCCCCACAGTCCAAAGACATGCAGGTTAGGTTAACTGGTGACTCTAAATTGACCGTAGGTGTGAATGTGAGTGTGAATGGTTGTCTGTGTCTATGTGTCAGCCCTGTGATGACCTGGCGACTTGTCCAGGGTGTACCCTGCCTTTCGCCCGTAGTCAGCTGGGATAGGCTCCAGCTTGCCTGCGACCCTGTAGAAGGATAAAGCGGCTAGAGATAATGAGATGAGATGAGACAGACAATTCTTAAAGCATCGAACTATAGAGGCAGAGGAAAAATATAAAAAATATAAAAATAAATTAACTAATATTATGAGGATATGTAAGAAAGACTATTATAATAAATTAGTGGAGAAAAATAAAAACAATATTAAAGGTATATGGACTGTATTAAATGGTATTGTGAGAAATGGATCCAAAACTACAAATTACCTGGAGTACTACACTGAAAATGATAAGACCATAAATAATATGGAGGATGTGGTGAATGGTTTTAATCAATTCTTTGTAAATGTGGGACCAGATTTAGCGGCAAAAATAAAGGAACCCGAGACAACACAATGTGGGGACATAGAAGATATGGGGGACAGAAATCCAAGTACAATTTTTCTAACTGCAACTGATGAGGAAGAAATTATACAAATTGTAAGAAAATGTAAAAACAAAACCTCTGCAGACTGGAATGATATAGACATGTTAACAGTAAAGACAGTTATTGAGGGAATTGTGAAACCACTCACCCACATCTGCAATTTATCTTTTCAATCAGGTACATTTCCAGACAAAATTAAAATTGCAAAAGTGATACCATTGTTTAAAACTGGAGATAGACACCATTTCACAAACTACAGGCCTGTTTCTTTACTCCCCCAATTCTCCAAAATACTCGAAAAACTTTTTTCAGATAGATTGGACAAATTCATTGAAAAACACAACCTCCTTACAGACAGTCAATATGGATTCAGAACGGACAGATCAACATCGATGGCACTAATGGAACTAATAGAGGAAATCACAAAATGTATAGACAATAAAAAAATAGCAATTGGAGTATTTGTGGACCTAAAAAAAGCATTCGATACTATTGATCACAGTATATTATTAAGTAAACTAGAAAAGTGTGGTGTTAGGGGAGTTGGGTGGAGCTGGCTGTCGAGCTATCTAAGAAACAGGCAACAGTTTGTGCAGATAGGTGAACATAAATCTGAATTCATGAACATTACATGCGGGGTACCACAGGGGTCAATATTAGGTCTGAAATTATTCATAATATATATCAATGACATATGTAAAATTTCACAAGTACTGAAATTTGTTTTGTTTGCAGATGACACCAATATTTTTTGTTCCGGTGAGAATTTGCAGCAGACTTTAGAGATAATCACAACTGAAATAAATAAACTAAAACTATGGTTTGACAAAAATAAATTATCATTAAATCTAAGCAAAACAAAGATTATGTTGTTTGGGAGACACAAAATAGATTGTAATGTAGAATTGATAATAGAAAATACTAAGATAGAAATGGTACAGGAAATTAAATTTCTTGGTGTGATTTTGGATCCTAAAGTCTGCTGGAAACCTCATGTAGGATATGTACGAGCAAAACTGGCAAAGTGCTCGGCAATTCTGTGGAAAACAAAATATATTCTTGATAGTAAATCTTTGCATACTCTATATTACTCATTATTTTTGCCATATCTGACTTATTGTGTCGAAGTGGGGAAACACCTACAAAACCACTCTGCAGCCGATATGTACAATACAGAAAAGAGCAATAAGGACAATAAACAAAACAGGATACAGAGATCACACAAACTCACTATTCATAAAATCACACATGTTGAAATTTATGGATCTGGTCAAATTCAGAACAGCACAAATAATGTATAAAGCAAGAAATAATCTATTGCCAAAAAATATACAAGGAATGTTTAGTGAGAGAGAGGGGGGAGACCTAAGGGGAGACCTAAATTTTAAAAAACCAAAGGTTAGAACAAATATGAAAAGCATGTGCGTATCGAGCTGTGGGGTGACTTTATGGAACAGACTGGAGACAGAAATAAAACAAAGTGCAAATATAAATCTGTTTAAAAAAAGGTACAAAAAATATTTTTAAACAAGTATATTGAAGAGGAAGTATGTTAACGGAGGATGATGAGGGATAAATAGAATAGGGTTGATTGTTATATTAGAACTAAATTAGTATATGGTATATATTTATTTATGGGGATAGATATCTTCATATTTACAGGGATAGGTATGTAGTAGATATTTATGTTTGTAATTATATATTTATATAGATATTTATGAAGTGTATATATGGTATAAAGTATATATATATTTTTGTAATTATATATTTATATGGATATTCATGAAGTGTATATATGGTATATATTTTTATAGGTGTATTAATGAAGTTTGGATTTCGGGGTAGTTAAAAAGGGGTGGGAAATTTAAAAAAAAGTATTGTACTTCTTCCCACTCCTTTTTCGAACAATGTGCGGTGTATTGTAATGTATTAGCTCTTGGTTATTTTATTTATTCTTTTTTTGTCACTTTTTTTCATTTTCTTTCTTTTGTATGTACAAATAGTTACATACATTTTTATACATGTTCGAAATAAAATAATTCATAAATTCATTCATTCAAAATTCATAAATTCATTCAAAATTCATTCATTCATTCATTCATTCATATCCAAGTCAAAAAGCTTGACATGTTCTTAACCTTGAAATTGGGAAATAATGACAAACACAATATATACTGGTGTTCAATCGTTTATTTGGTTAATCGATGAGGACAAACATTCATTTTGTACTGCACAGAGTGCAGAAATGGCAGTTAGACCTTCCCACTTCTTTTACAAAATAAAAATTTATTGTGCCCTGTAGTTAAAAGGATACAGTCTATTATACTTGTATTACCTTTGAACACGGATACATGTGCTAGGCTGTCCTGTGATTTTTAATTTTAAGTTTATCCACATTATAACTTGCATAGCAAGTTAGCTACTTCTGTATATAGCCTTAAGGATAATTATAACCACCCTTTTTTATAGCCCTACCTGTAGTTACTTCTCCCTTAACTACCGTACATATACTGCACAGAACTATTGAACATCCTATTTATTTATCTGTACATTCTCTACTCACTATAACCGTCTCATTTGCACTAGCTGTACATAACTGCATTCATCTATACATATTGCTTATCTGCACATACTGTATTTATTTGCATTATACTGCATTTCTGCTATTTGCACTTCTGATTAGATGCTAACTGCATTTTGTTACCCTGTATTTATACTGAGTAATGACAATAAAGTTGAATCTAATCTAATCTAATTCACCTAACAATGAGATCGCCTACACAATTGTATCCATCTCAAACACTTTTCCAGGTTTCTGCCTTGTTTCAGGAATGAAAAGAACACTACATTATTGTCGAATCTGTCTAAATTACATGGTCCATAACTACATCTGTCCATCTACATCTGGTCCAGCCAACTACACCATTTTAACAAGGAATTTGGAACTTGTTTTTGACAGACATACTGATGGACTGACTATGTGCCAGTTGTTTGCTGGACAAAATGGTGGACAGCAACAAAGTCAATAGCGGGATTATCATATTGACCTTCTGACTGGTAAGATTGTCTGTCAATCAAACTCCTGCAAAAGGTCAATTGTGGTATAATGGATTAACTCTTTTTGTTAATTGTACTTTGTCTCCATCTAGTGGCTAGAAAGATGAGTCAGCTCGCTTCACTTTGCAAGGTTGGCTCACACCACAGATGCTATGGCTGGGCCGAGAGTTAAAGGAGATGAAGTCTCTCCTTCTCGATCGCATGATTTTACATAAAAGAATAAAGCACTAAGAGATTTAATTACATTTCCCAGATTGCACTGCAGCTGGTAAGCCTGTAAGCATGTGACAGTTCCTGGATGCAACAGGAGATGAATGTAATATATAAACCACACAGGTTTGTTCATCCGTGTGTGTGTGTGTCCCGGCTTAGCTATTTATAAATGTATAATTATTGTGCAAGAGCAGTTTCCAATTGCTTTCAGTGCATGGATTCTTCTTATTTGCCCAAATCACTGCTATTTTCAAATCGCTGAGCCAAGAGTTATAGGAAATGCAGTCTCGATCATGCAACACAAATGAATAAAGTTACAAGAGATTTTCAACATTTCCTAGAATGCACTGCAGCCAGGAAGCATGTGATTGTTGTCTCAGAGACTATCCAATTATTATTATTATTATTATTATTATTATTCATCCATAACTGCTTATCCTATGCAGGGTCGTGGGCAAGTTGGACTATCCCAGCTGACTATGGGCGAGAGGTGGGGTACTCCCTGGACAAGTCGCCAAGGCTGACACATAGAGACAAACAACTATTCACACTCGCATTCACACAGTGGCTGGGAGTCAGTGAGGACGACTGTTCTCGTCAGTTGTTCTCTAATACCTGGAAGAAATGTGTGAGTAGGCTTTTCTGTGGGCAGAGGGAGAGACACAGAGATATCACCAAGTATACTGTTCAAGTTTTCAATCAAAGCTTAAATAATCTCTGACAATCACATCCAGATCACCTGTAAATGAAGCACCAGCCCATAATTATGGAATGGTCAGCCCATAATTGGCTCAAAAGGAGACAATTTGGATTTCGAATTGGGATTTATTCTAATTTTACAAAGGATGGGCAGTAGAAGGTCAGGTTGGCCTCAGTACTCTAAGTCTGTAGAAAAGCTTTGTCTAGTCTGTCACAAGATAAAGAAAAATGAGAAAACACTGAATAAATGGGTGAGTCAGAAACATTTGAGCAAGACTTGCCCTCTTTAGCTGCCCGCTTAGCGACTTGGTCTGCTAAGTGGTTCCCACTGGCCTCAGTCGAGTCACCAGAGTCATGACCTTTGGTTTTGATGATGGACAAATGTTTTGGGCAAGGAACATGCTTCTGAAAGATTTGTGACTGGAGAGGCATGTGATATAGGCTTACCATCAGAAGCCTTAAAGCTATGTGAGTGCCAAATTTTCTAAAAAAATAAAATAAAATATGAGCTACCCCAAAGGCATAATGGGAATCTGTATAAATAGAATATCCACACAGAAAAAAAATCATTGGGTTTTGAACCATCAACAAATGTGCACACCATGCTCAAAGGGTGTCTGAAACATATCACACCTCAGCGATGAGGTGGAGGTATTTTCATCTAGACAGTCATGTTCCAACCATACTGGATCTGGGCTGAACCTGCAGGAACATGACAGGCAGTGTAACAAAAGAGCTGGGATATTATCTGATGTGACAGGTTTGATAGACAAATTTTGAGTGGCACACAAAATAGATTCATAACCAGAACATCACTGCGTGGCCGTATGTTGTGTCTGAATATTGTTAAAAATTGAGCGTACCTGATGTTATGCATGTAAATTCTGAGGATGAGACATTACCAGTTTTACAGCATCAGTCACCATGAAAGTAGAGGCTGCAACAGCACATAAACACGGGCATATTTTGGACCACAGGGTCCAGCATCTTTGATAGATAAGCTACAGGATGATAGCCTCTGACATGCTCTTGAGCCAGGACCTCCGCTGCGGCCACTCCATCCTCTGAGACATACAGGTGGAATGGCAGACTGGAGTCAGGCAAATCCAGTGCTGGAGCTGATGTGAGAGATTGTTTCAGATAACAGAATGAGTGCATCATTTCAGAAGTCCATACAATGTCATTGGGCTGCTTTTTGAGGCAGGACTTTCTCAGGATCCTGTCATGATGAGAACAATCTAGAATGTACTGATGACAATAGTTAATGAGTCAGAGAAAAGACAGCATGGCAGTCTTATTCAAAGGAGGAGCCACCTCGAGTATCACAGAAAGTCAATCAGATAAGAGACGATGATCAACCTCAACGTCAATGCCCTTGACCTGTGGTGTCCCCCAGGGGTCGATTCTTGGACCATTACTTTTCAACCTTTATATGCTCCCACTTGGGCAAATTATCAATAAAAATTCAATTTTGTATCACTGCTATGCAGATGATACCCAAATTTATTTTGCTCTATCACCAAATGACTATGCCCCCCTTGAATGTCTCTACCAGTGCATCGATCAAATCAATAGCTGGATGTCACAAAATTTTCTTCAGTTGAACACAGATAAAACAGAAGTAATTCTATTTGGAAAAAAAGATGAACGACTCAGGATTACCACTATTCTTGACACAAAAGGGATTAAAACTAAAGAAATGGTTAAAAATCTTGGTGTTTTCATTGACAGCGAGCTAAACTTTGACAGTCACATGAAAGCAATCACTAAAACGGCATTTTATCACCTAAAAAACATTTCCAAACTAAGAGGACTTATGTCAAAAAATGATCTGGAAAAACTAATACATGCCTTCATCTCTAGTAGGGTTGATTACTGCAATGGCCTTTTCACAGGCCTGCCAAAAAAGACCATCAAACGACTTCAGCTGGTTCAAAATGCAGCGGCGAGGGTTCTCACACGAACAAAAAGAACAGAGCACATTACCCCAATTCTAAGGTCCCTTCACTGGCTTCCAGTAAGCTACAGAATTGACTTTAAAGCATTGCTGCTGGTGTATAAATCTCTAAATGGTATAGGGCCCAATTACCTCTCTGATATGTTGCAGCGGCCTAACCCAATCAGATCTACCAGATCGCAACAGAAAAATTTACTATTAAAACCAGTTGTTAAAACAAAGTGTGGTGAAGCAGCTTTTAGCTACTATGCAGTACATCTATGGAACCAACTGCCAGAGGACATTAAAAATGCTCCTGCTGTTGGCAGCTTCAAATCTAGGTTAAAGACCAAGCTGTTTTCAGATGCTTTCTGTTAAATAATTAATATTTTTACATTTTTTATAATCTTTACTTTCTCTGCATGTTTTAAATTTACTTTAATTTTATTCTATTTTATTCTGCTGGTTTCTTTTTCTTTTTCTCCTTTTTTTTTGGCATTTTATTATTTTAGTTCTACTGTTGTTTAATTCTTATTATTTTCTTTTAATTCTTTTAATTAATTGTTTTAGATTAAAAATAAAATTATTTTCATCATCTCATCTCATTATCTCTAGCCGCTTTATCCTTCTACAGGGTCGCAGGCAAGCTGGAGCCTATCCCAGCTGACTACGGGCGAAAGGCGGGGTACACCCTGGACAAGTCGCCAGGTCATCACAGGGCTGACACATAGACACAGACAACCATTCACACTCACACCTACGGTCAATTTAGAGTCACCAGTTAACCTAACCTGCATGTCTTTGGACTGTGGGGGAAACCGGAGCACCCGGAGGAAACCCACACGGACACGGGGAGAACATGCAAACTCCGCGCAGAAAGGCCCTTGCCGGCCCCGGGGCTCGAACCCAGGACCTTCTTGCTGTGAGGCGACAGCGCTAACCACTACACCACCGTGCCGCCTTGTATGAGATGTGCTATATAAATAAACTTGCCTTGCCTTGCCTTGCCTATTATGAGCATGGCCATGGTAGCTTATCATTTACCATCAAACTAATGCTTAAAAATAGCTCTTGTCAATAGTCTTGAGTTGACTATTTGTCCATCTGACAAAATTATCAATGAAAGGTTCCATAAAATAACCTTGTCATACATTAATTAATTTGGAGTCCTATATTTGTTCTTAGATTGACCACTTCACCCATTTTGACACACACCTAACACAACACACCTTTCAAATATCTTTAGTCAAGTCAGTTTATTTGTATAGCACTTTTAACAACAGACGTTGTCAGAAAGCAGCTTTAGAGAAAAATAAATACCTTAAACATACTGTATGAGCTAATTTTATCCCTAATAAATTTATTTATCCCTGATGAGCAAGCCTGTGGTGACAGTGGCAAGGAAAAACTCCCTCAGATGACATGAGGAAGAAACCTTGAGAGGAACCAGACTCAAAAGGGAACCCATCCTCATTTGGGTGAGAACAGGTAGCATGATTATAAATGACTTGCTTCTATAACTGTGTCCTATATAGTCACAAAGTACAACTGTGTAACCAGGAAATTCATTATAGTTTTACCATGAAGTATATTTTGTTGAAGTTATCAACTATTCATTGATGGAAACTTGAGTGCAAAACTGTTCATAATAACTGCAGTTCTAAAGTTATCATAGCAAAACTGCAAGTGCCCTGAGCCATCTTCTAAGTGTCTTTCAAATGTCCATATGGGGCCATCCTCCACAGGAGCAATGTGATGAGACTTCAGCCTGACGTAGGGCATCAGGATGGATCAGGCAAGTCTGAAGAGCAGAAGAGGTCAGCACTAATGGGTGAAGTGGGCGGCACGGTGGTGTAGTGGTTAGCACGGTCGCCTCACAGCAAGAAGGTTCCGGGTTTGAACCCAGCAGCCGGCGAGGGCCTTTCTGTGTGGAGTTTGCATGTTCTCCCCGTGTCTGCATGGGTTTCCTCTGGGTGCTCCGGTTTCCCCTACAATGCAAAGACATGCAGTTAGGTTAACATGGGGTGGCTTTGGGCTGAGGTGCCCTTGAGCAAGGTACCGAACCCCTGACTGCTCCCCGGGCACTCTGGTGTGGCTCCCCACTGCTCTGAGTGTGTTCACTGCTTCATATGGGTTAAATGCAGAGGATGAATTTCACTGTGCTTGAAGTGTGCATGTGACAAATAAAGGTTTCTTCTGGTGTCTCAGGATTGACGTGTAACTCAACAGAGAGAGAGAGACAGACACTTCCTATAGCTACACGTCCATCTGTTCACAGCTATTTTTCCCATAATTTGGTGACATCTACAGAGGACTCTTGTTTTTTCTCTTTATTCGCACCTTATGGTTTGTTCCCACTCACTTCTCAACCTGGTGTGTATTTCTATAATGACCCACCTTTTGGCGCTTAAAAAAATTACTAATGAATCCTTCTTGGAACCTACATTTGGGTCTCTTTTTCACCCACACACAGTGGGGCAGACCTTGAGAATGACCAGAGAGTGCTTATCTGAAACAGCCAAATTGAGATGCTACTCAATTAATTTAGAACCAAGAGGTTCTAGTTGATTTTCAATAATATCATGAATTGGACTAAACAATGGGTGTGTGGACCAAATGGTATGATCTCATCTCCTCTAGCTGCTTTATCCTGTTCTACAGTGTCACAGGCAAGCTGGAGCCTATCCCAGCTGACTACGGAGCCTATCCCAGCTGACCCTGGACAAGTCGCCAGGTCATCACAAGGCTGACACATAGACACAGACTCACATTCACACCTACGGTCAATTTAGAGTCACCAGTTAACCTAACCTGCATGTCTTTGGACTGTGGGGGAAACCGGAGCACCCGGAGGAAACCCACGCGGACACGGGGAGAACATGCAAACCGCACAGAAAGGCCCTCGTCGGCCACGAGGCTCGAACCCAGACCTTCTTGCTGTGAGGCGACAGCGCCAACCACTACACCACTGTGCCGCCCATGGTATGACCTGAGATCTCATTCTCATTATCTCTAGCCGCTTTATCCTGTTCTACAGGGTCACAGGCAAGCTGGAGCCTATCCCAGCTGACTACGGGCGAAAGGCGGGGTACACCCTGGACAAGTCGCCAGGTCATCACAGGGCTGACACATAGACACAGACAACCATTCACACTCACATTCACACCTACGGTCAATTTAGAGTCACCAGTTAACCTAACCTGCATGTCTTTGGACTGTGGGGGAAACCGAAGCACCCGGAGGAAACCCATGCGGACACGGGGAGAACATGCAAACTTCACACAGAAATGCCCTCGCCGGCCACGGGGCTCGAACCTGGACCTTCTTGCTGTGAGGCGACAGCGCCAACCACTACACCACCATGCCGCCCATGGTATGACCTGAGATATTAAATTCAATAATACTGGGCAGTCCTATTATGTCTACCAGTTCATCAATTACTTTTATTTTAGTGTGCACAATTCCAATATTGTTGGGGTGGAATATTTCTTTGCCTGTAATGTAATGTATTGGCACCCCTTGTAAAGAAGATTAATAAAAAGAGTTAGAAAAAAAATTACCCTTTGGTGAAATAAATTTATTCAGAGAAAAACAAATCCCTCCTCAAGAAATAATTATTTAATTAATATGATTAATAATGGGCGGCACAGTGGTTAGCACTGTCGCCTCACAGCAAGAAGGTCCGGGTTCGAGCCCCGTGGCCGGCGAGGGCCTTTCTGTGTGGAGTTTGCATGTTCTCCCCGTGTCCGCGTGGGTTTCCTCCGGGTGCTCCGGTTTCCCCCACAGTCCAAAGACATGCAGGTTAGGTTAACTGGTGACTCTAAATTGACCGTAGGTGTGAATGTGAGTGTGAATGGTTGTCTGTGTCTATGTGTCAGCCCTGTGATGACCTGGCGACTTGTCCAGGGTGTACCCCGCCTTTCGCCCGTAGTCAGCTGGGATAGGCTCCAGCTTGCCTGCGACCCTGTAGAAGGATAAAGCGGCTAGAGATAATGAGATGAGATGAGATATTAATGCGCGTGATTTTGGTATGAGCCATGTGGTCGGCGGTTCGCCTCTAACCAGTAGGTGTCAGTATAGGATTATTTAATGTGATGGTACGTTTACCTATAACCTATTACTGGATATAGAAGTTAATATTTACAGTGGTAGTATAGGAAATTTTGCAAAAATTCAGTCACAGTATATCACTAAAATATTGCCTTAACTAACTCTTAAAAAAAAGAACGTAATCTCATCAGAGACGTTATTGGAGAGTATTGCCTCCGAAAACTATATTTCCCATCATTCATGCATGCCACCTCACACCGGAAATATTCTGAAGGAAAGTTCATTAGTTGGTCCTGTATTGACTCCGAGCTAGTTAGACTGACCTTTGTAAGTATATTTGGGATTATTTCACTACCGCTACGATACATTGACTACTTACTTTAATCATGGACTGAGACAATGTATCGTTTTAAACGCTGTTGTCGAGCAAGGCAGCCTTTTAAGTACAGATGCTTAAGCAGATATTTAACTTTAGCTCAGCGTGTTTAAAACTGCCGTGCGCCTGTTTCATAGCTGCTTCAGCAGATAAGAGTGTAAAGCATGCGGGTAGTCATTAACACTTGTAATTATGGTCGTTTTCAAGTAGGTGTGCTTTTATTATAGGTAATCTACTCGTTTTTTATTTCATTATTTTTTTAATTTATTATTATTATTATTATTATTATTATTATTTTAAACCTTTCCATTACCAAATGTTTGAAATTAAGTTTGTTTATCTTTTCTTTTTTTCCCCCTTCTTCTTCACTGAAAGGCGCTGATGATGCCAGTGGACTGGGCTGGATATGGCTATGCAGCCCTCATTGCTTCTGGAGGAGTCATGGGTTATGTCAAAGCAGGTATTCTTTTTAATACTCCTTATAATAAACGACTATAATTGCAGTTCATTACCGGGTATAACATTAATTTTTGCAGGAAAAAAACCACGTCATTTTAAAAAGTGAAAATGCAAAAAAAAAGAAAAAAGAAAAAATGCACTACCGTTCAAAAGTTTGGGGTCACTTTGAAATGTCCTTATTTTTGAAAGAAAAGCACTGTTCTTTTCAATGAAGATCACTTTAAACTAATCAGAAATCCACTCTATACATTGCTAATGTGGTAAATGACTATTCTAGCTGCAAATGTCTGGTTTTTGGTGCAATATCTCCATAGGTGTATAGAGGCCCATTTCCAGCAACTCTCGCTCCAGTGTTCTAATGGTACAATGTGTTTGCTCATTGCCTCAGAAGGCTAATGGATGATTAGAAAACCCTTGTACAATCATGTTAGCACAGCTGAAAACAGTTTAGCTCTTTAGAGAAGCTATAAAACTGACCTTCCTTTGAGCAGATTGAGTTTCTGGAGCATCACGTTTGTGGGGTCGATTAAATGCTCAAAATGGCCAGAAAAATGTCTTGACTATATTTTCTATTCATTTTACAACTTATGGTGGTAAATAAAAGTGTGACTTTTCATGGAAAACACAAAATTGTCTGGGTGACCCCAAACTTTTGAACGGTAGTGTACATCTTGAATATAGAACCCCTATTCCAAAAATGTTGGGATGCTGTGTAAATTAAAAACAATGCAATGATTTGTAAATCCTTTTTTAATCTACAACCAGTAGTATACAAAGATGAGAGATTTAATGTTCAAACTGATGCATTTTATTTTTTAAATATATCATTCTTGAATTTGATGCCTGCAACAGATTAAAAAAAAAAAACTTGGGACAGGGACAATAAAAGATTGGGAAAGTTGTGGAATGCTCAAACACCTGTTCACTTGCATGTCTGTGAAGGCAGTGTAAATGTTGAAAGGTACATAATGATTTTGGCGCAACATGTGCTGCCATTCAAATGATATCTTTTTTTTTTAGGGACGTCCCTGCTTACTGCAGCAAGACAATGCCAAACCACGTTCCACATGTGTTACAACAGCATGGCTTTGTAGTAAAGGACTGTTGGTGCCAAAATGGCCTGCCTGCCTTGCATTGAAAATGTGTGGCCCGTTATAAAGTGCAAAATATAACAATGGAGACCCCAGACTGTTGACCATGTTAAGTCGCATATCAAGCAACAGTGGGAAAGAATTTCACGTAAAACTTTGGCAGTTCGTGTTATCAGTTCCCAAACACTTACTGGATGTTGTTAAAAGAAAAAGTTGATGTAACACAGCGGTAAACATTCCCCTGGCCCAACTTTTTTGAATGTGTTGCAGGCATGAAATTCAGAAATCGGTGTATATTTAAAACCAGAATGTCAAGGAATTGGTAGCCCATCTGGCCTGCCATCAACAGATGTACTACGAAAACCTCAAACAGAACTGAAATATGACAGGGTGAAGGAGGACCAACATCCATAATTGTTTACAACAGGAAAATCAACAAACAAATGACCAAGTTTTGTTCTTCAAGGGAAGATCTACCCAAAACAGATCAGAACTGGAACTGTATGAGAGAGGAGATAAAATTCTAGTGAGAGGCCTGGAAAAGTTGTTAATTTGGCCTAATTACTAACTAGTTAGCAAAAAAAATTGACAAAACGATGACTGCGTTTTGTGTGGAGTGATGAGTTCTTTCAAACAAATCAATCAGAACTGAAATCCATGGAGAATTGAGGGAGGAGATATGATTTAACTGAAAATAAAGTTTGTAAACAAATTGTTTACAACAGAAAAAACAACAAAGGACTAATTTTTGTTTACACAAGGGAAGATCTACCCAAAACATTGAACAAAACTGAGTTTGCTCCTGTGGAAGATGGCCCCATATGGACAGTCAAAAGTCGCACTTGGAAGATGGTTCTGGATACTTATGCCGCTTTTCCACTACCAACGCGGCTGAGTTGGGCTGAGCCGTGCCGTGCTGAGTCGAGCTGAGTGGGGCTGTTGGAGTTGCATTTCAACTACAACCACGCTGAACCGTGCTGGCTGGAAGTGGGTGGACACATTGGGTGGAGTTAGCGAAAGTGGGTGGACGTCACGTGATGTCGTTAGGCGGCGCAAACAGTGACATCAGTGACCTTTTAAGCGGTAGTCTCACGACCCGGATAGTAAACAATAAACATGGAGGACATGGAGTCGTTAGTGTTGCTGGTCTTGGTGCTGTGGCTTGTTGTCACCGACAACGCCAACAGATACTGGCAAGAGCATATAGATGAGGCGAGGCGCATAAGGCTTCAGAAATTCTTGTAATTCTTCTTCTTCCGGGTTTACGGTGTTTACAGATCCCAGCGTACTCGCGGGGCGTGTGTGGGCGTGTGAGGACACTCCTCCTCACCAATCAGTGCACAGGGGAGTGTCTGCTCACGCCCCTAGCCCCACTCAGCTCGGTTTGGCTCGCTTCAGCCCCACTCCAAAACCGTGCGAGTTTTGGGTGCTAAGCAGGGCTGAAGCGAGCTGAGTCGTGCTGCTCTGAGGTAGTCGAAACACGAGCCGTGTCGGGCTGAAGTGAGCTGAAGCGAGCTGAAGTGAGCTGAAAAAGGGTAGTGGAAAAGGGCCATTACAGTAAAGCATGTGTGGCTGAGGACTACAGTTGATTTGCAAACTTTAGAACTGCAGTTGTCATGAACAGTTTTGCACTCAAGTTTCCATCAATGAACAGTTGATAACTTCAACAAAACAGACTTCATATTAAAACTATAATGATTTTCCTGGTTACACACTTGTACTTTGTGACCCTATAGGATACCGTTATAGAAGCAAGTTATTTATAATCATGCTACCCATTATCACCCAAATGAGGATGGGTTCCCTTTTGAGTCTGGTTCCTCTCGAGGTTTCTTCCTCATGTCATCTGAGGGAGTTTTTCCTTACCACCGTAGCCACAGGCTTGCTAACTGGGGATAAATTAGGGAAAAATTAGCTCATGTTTAAAGTCTTTAATTTTCTGTAAAGCTGCTTCGTGATAATGTCTGTCTGTTGTTAAAAGCACTATACAAATAAACTTGACTTGAATTTGCATGAGATATGAGAGAAGAGAGACCATTCTAGTCAGAAGAAAATTTAAGTTGACCTAATTGCTAATTTGTTAGCAAAAAATTGACAATGCAATGATCAAGTTTTGTGTAGAAGATCTAGTTCTTTCAGATAAAACAATCACAACTGAAATCCATTGAGAAGTGAGGGAGGAGACACGATTTAACTGAAAATAAAGTTGTAAACAAATTTACAACAAGAAAACCAACAAACAAATGACCACGTTTTGTTCCCTGAGGGAAGATCTACCCAAAACATCGATCAGAACTGAAATTGGGAGATACAATTCTAATGAGAAGTTCCAAAATTCGTGAAGTTGACCTAATTAGCAGTTCGTTAGTAAAAATTTGACAATACAATGACAGTTTTGTACAGAAGGGCTAGTTCTTTCATGGGCGGCACGGTGGTGTAATTGTTAGCACTGTTGTCTCACAGCAAGAAGGTTCTGGGTTTAAGCCCAGGGGCCGATGGGCCTTTCTGTGTGGAGTTTGCATGTTCTCCCCATGTCTGCGTTTCCTCCAGGTGCTCCGGTTTCCCCCACAGTTCAAAGACGTGGTTTAGTTAACATGGGGCGGCCTTTGGCTGAGGTGCCCTTGAGCACCTAACCCTCCCTGGGTGCTGTTAGCATGGCTGCCCACTGCTCTGGGTATGTGTGCGTGCACGTGTGTGATAAGATAAGAGCCTTTTATTATCCCACAAACGGGAAATTTACATTGTTACAGCAGCAAAATGTATAAAGAGAAAAAGATAAAGCAATGAAGGAGTAGTGCAAAAGTACTAAGTATACAAAAAAGGATATATAAGAAATAAACTACAAATTTAGAGAGAAAAAATTAACAAATTTGCATAAATTAACAGGTTTGCAGAAATATAGTTAACATAAGTGTATTACAAAGGTGGTATTGCACGTGTAAGTATTGCACAGATATTACCGTATTACCCAGGTAGTATTGCACAAGTAAGTAGATATATTGCACAAGAGCCATTTTAACCATGTGTAACTAGCAGTTTGCTGTAAAGTACTGATGCTGATAGTCAGTGCACACAGTATATGTTCAGAGGGGTTGCAATGCATGTAGAAGTGATCTGGACAGTATTGTCATTATTGTGAGGAGTGACTGGTGCTGTGCTTGGTGAGGTGCTGGTTGTACAGTCTCACAGCAGTTGGGAGGAAGGAGCTGCTATATCTCTCCTTAACACACTGCATATGGAGGAGCCGGTCACTGAAGGAGGTGCCCAGTGCTGCTACTGTCTTCTGCAGTGGATAGGAGGTGCTCGCCATTAAGGATGACAATGGCGAACACTGCTTCAGATGGGTTAAATGCAGAGAGGCATTTCACAAGTGTTTGTGTGATGAATAAAGTCCTTCTTCAAAACAATCAGAACTGAGAATTGAGGGAGGAGATATGCTTTAACTGAAAATAAAGTTGTAAACAAATTGTTTTACAACAAGAAAATCAACAAACAAATGACAAGTTTTGTACCTCATGGGAAGATCTTCCTAAACCATCGATCAGAACTGGAATCAGATGAGAAATGAGAGCGGGGATACAATTCTAGTGAGAGGCCTGGAAAATTTGTCAATTTGCCCTAATTACTAAATCGTTAGCAAAAATTTGACACGACAGTGACAAAGTTTTGTGTGGAGTGATGAGTTCTTTCAAACAAAACAACTGTGGATAACTGACAGAGGAGAAACAATTTAACTGAATTGTGGACGATGGATGGACACCATGCCATGGCAATAGCTCATCGGCCTTATGGCCAGATGAGCTAAAAAAAAAAAAAGTTTCAATTTGAAGAGTAAATATCTTGTCTTTTTATAATGTATTGGTTGAACAGGATTTGCAATTCTGCTTTTACATTTTAGTGTTCCAACTTTTTTGGAATCGGGGTTGTACAAGTAGACAGTTGTTTTCTAACACAATAGACAATAACTTTTGATATAGAAATTTGCTGTAATGTTCATCTACCTTTTTAAGAAGCTGTGGATTTATTTTGATCAGTTTGAGTTGAGCATCTCTCTTTGTGCAGGCAGTGTCCCTTCTTTGACAGCTGGACTGTTATTTGGAGGTCTGGCTGGTTTTGGTGCCTACCAGATATCACAAAACCCCCAAAACATTTGGGTGTCTTTAGGTTGGTATTTCCAGTAATTTATGCAAGGTTATACAATATCTAATCAGGTCAAATGATATCCCCCCCCCAAAAAAAAAAAAGTAAAATGTAGCTGGCGATTATGGGGTTCAGTCAACTCAGATGAAAATAGAATTAACACCACCATTGGGACAACTAAAGACATTTTCATACTAATGTCTCTTTGACACATCCTAAACAATCTTGGAAAGTTTCATGATTATGGATCATCATGAGGTCAGTTGAAGGGTTGCTGGAATTTAATTGGATGATGGGAGACACGTTTTTTTTAAGCTATCACCTTGCCCTTGTAGCCATTATTAGGACTTCGGACCAACACACAACATTCAAAATTTGAGCTTGATCAGGCAAGAGGTTTAGAAGTTAAAAACTATTTGTTTGCTATAGCGCCAACTATTGATGAATTTACACCAAATATTGATTAAGGCTCATGATGTACAGATGTAAATTTGCAACTTTTGTGATGAATGGACATAGCGTTCAGGAGTTACACCTCATTATATCAATTGAAGCTGCACACCCCCCCAAAAAAAAATCATTAGATAACTGTGGTCATGTTTTCTAATGCATCAACTTACTTTGCAATTTTTAAATAATATTGGCTGGTGTTGAGTGGTGTGTGGGTGTATTTTTTTTTTTATTTTTATATTTTATATATACACACACACAAATAAATAAATCACAATATTCCATTCAGCTAGTATGATATTGTACGAGTTGCCGGGACAGAAGGCCGTGGCCGTGTATGTTTATGTAAGAAGTGATATGAATTAACTAATCAGATTTTGATTTATAGTGAGAGGGACCAAAGATTTATCACCCCAGGCCTACATGAAGGCCAATGCTAGCTTAACCGCAAGTTGGCGCAGTCAGCGTGGAAGTGAGGTCACCTTCCAGCCGGTGAAGTGTTCATCAGTAGTGGTAGCGAATGCTAATAAAGCAGTCAAGCCAGTGCTATCAAGAGCACATAGCACAGGCTAACAACTAAGAAACTAAGATTTCTGTCTTCAGACTTTTCTTCCACACACGCTTGCCACAGTATTTTTCACTCAAACTTAAGTATTCATTTCCATATGTAATTTACTTAGTTACTTTTAAATCAACAACTGCACACAGAGCTACCTGGCATCCTGCTGCTAATCCCTTGCAAAATCCTTTGGTGTGTCTGGCTAATGTTTGGCTGAGCTCTAATAGTAATGGTTCACCACTGCTTATAAATGTGTGTGAAGAATATCTAATGAAGTTTTGGTAGCCTTTTCAACGCATTGTTAGTTTCAGTTTTCAGTTTATTTATTTAATGCTTAATTATAGCATAGGTAATCCTACCACTGGATTAGCCTAGTCTTTGTTTATCCCAGCAAACAAAGAAATGGTCCTATGCATGTGCAGCAGAAAACTGTCATTGGACAGTCGCATCAGCTCCGACATGACATGATGTCTTGACAATGTGCAATATCGTAAACCATATTGAATGCTCATTGGGTGGAGTGGCGTAATACACGTAGGATAAGTGACATGATAATATTGCATGCTATCGAACCAAATGAATGAAACTTGCTATAAAGGACTAAAATGCATAACTTTTATTCCATGGAAAAAGTGTCCTGTGTGTGTGCATAATAAAGATATTGGCCTGAAGATGATATTTTGTACCAAATTTTATTACAAAAAATCAAACAAACTGTCCAGGACAAGATATAGATTTTAAAGGTTTTACCAAAAAAAGGGCACAAAATCAAATATGGCAGATAATTTTGGTTCATTTTAATTTTGTTCATCTGAAAGCCAGGGAATCTGGTTTATTTATTTGAGTTTGCCAAATTTTGGGGGGAGTCCTACAGGTCTGGAATAGCCAGGGTTCACCAGAAAGTCTAAAGTAGCCGGTTTGAAAAAAAAAAAAAAAGGGTAGGGGGCTTTGGAATTTGCAGCGGCTAATTACTGTTTCCCTGTAAAATACTTGTAAAATATGTATGAAATTTTCCTCCAGATGCATGTGCTTAGCTTTCTCAGTTACCCTCTCTAGTATGCTGCTTGGCTCTGTAACATGGCTACATGGTGAGCTTATTTAGTGCATGTGTAATGTACTTGATGTGCTTCCAGTGTGGTATTGTGTAGTTCTAATTTCAGCATAAATATTTGCATACAATTAGTTATTTGCACTTTAAGTATGAAGCCTTTAGTTAGTTAACTAGACAAACAGTTTGGAATAACTCACAAACCTTTTAAAGTTGGGCATACTTGAGAAAGCCTGTATGTTTGAAATAAGTCAAAACCTAATATTACATCATTACAGCAAGCTGCATTTATTAGAAACCTCCATTTATGGTGTACTAATGATTTCTCGTGTGTGTTGGACAGCTACATCAGGAACCTTGGCTGTTCTCATGGGGAAAAGATTTTACAACTCCCGGAAGATAATGCCTGCGGGTATAGTGGCTGGAGCAAGGTACTTCATGTTCATGCTTTACAGACTGGAGGTTAATGGAGACTGGATTACAAGTCTTTTTAGCAAAATGGTCACATTGTCCATGCTCTTAAATAAAATCAGAGATGGTTCTGGAGCAGATATGGTTCTGTTTAAGCAGTTTCTCACACTACATAGAGAACATGGGGCCCTTTTTAGTGATTTTACAATAATTACATGGGCATGGCATATCCTGTTTCATTCATGGATGTCTCTCTTTCTCCCCCCCAGTATCCTGATGTTGGCAAAGCTTGGTATTGGAGTCCTGCAGAAGCCTCAAGATTCATGACTGGTGCTGCAATGTCACTGATAAATCATTTTTAAATTTACAACCCCATTTCCAAAAACGTTGGGATGCAGTGTGGAATGTAAATAAAAACAGAATGTGATTTACAAATCATTAATGAAACTCCTATATTTAATTGAAAATAGTGCATAGACAGCATGTGTTGATATTGAGTTTTCAAAAAAATATGTTCATTTTGAATTTAATGTCAGCAACTTGTTTTAAAAAAGTTGGGATGTAGCAACAAATGACTGGAAAAGTTGTTCTAATGCGGGGGAAAAAAACAACACCTGGTGGAACATCTCAAAACTAATTAGGTTAATTGGCAACAGGTCAGTAACATGATTGGGTATAAAATGAGCATTCCAGAGAGGCTGAGAAGTAAAAATGAACCTCACTCCATCACTCCATGAAAGACTGTATGGGGAAAATAGTGCAACAACTTAAGAATAATGTTTCTCAACATAAAATTGCAAATAATTTGGGAACACATCATTTACATAATATTATCATTAAAAGATTCATAGAATCCAGAGAGATCTCTGTGTAAGGTCAAATATCATCATTGGACAAAGCCAAAAACCAACATTTGATGCCTGTTATCTTTGGGCCTTCAGGGGACTTTGCATTAAAAATAGACATGAGTCTGTAGCAGTGATCACTGTATGGGCTCAGGAATACTTCTACAAGCCATTGTTTGTGAACACAGTACATTGCTGCGTAAACAAATGCAAGTTAAAATTCTATCATGCAAAGAAGAAACCATATAAAAACAATATCCAGACACACTGCAGCCTTCTCTAGGCCCGAGCTCATTTACAGTGGACTGAGGCAAAATGAAAAACTGTTCTGTAGTCTGACAAATCAAAATCTGAAATTCTTTTTGGAAAATCATAGACACTGTGTCCTCTGGACTAAAGAGAAGAGGGACCATCCAAGTTGTTCTCAGTGCACAGTACAAAAATCTGTGGTGATATGGGGTGCATTAGGGCAAATGGCATGGGTAACTTTGTACATGTGGGAAGGCACCATTAATGTTGAATGATGCATATAGATACATCTCATGAAATTAGAATATCATGAAAAAGTTCTATATTTTCCATCAGTTATTTAAGACAGTGAAAATTTAATATATTCTCGACTCATTGCATGTAAACTAAAGTTTCAAACATTTTTCTATTTTAATTTTGATAATTATGGCCTACAGTGCAAAAAAGAAATCTCTCCTTGAATATTTAATTTCAAGCTTGGGTAAATTACTATTCAAACAGTATAAATACTGTGCATCTCTTGGTCTAGTTCAGTACACGCAACTACAATCAAGGGGAAGACTGCTGACTTGACAGTTGTCCAGAAGATGCTCACTGACTCTCTCCACAAGGAGGGTAAGCCACAGAAGGTCATTGTTGAAAAGGCTGGCTGGAAAAGGAGCACAAGCAACAGGGATGACTGTAGACTTGAGAGGATTGTCAAGAAAAGTCGATTCAAGAGCTTTGGGGAGCTTCACAAGGATTGGACTGAGACTGGTGTCAGTGCATCAAGAGCCACCATGTCCAGATGTCTTCAGGAAAGGGGCTACAACTGTCGCATTCCTAATATCAAGCCACTCCTGAACCAAAGACAAGGTCAGAAGCATCTTACCTGGGCTTGACCTTGAGGAGAGAAAGAACTGGACTGTTGGTCAGTGGTCCAAAGTCCTCTTTTCAGATTAAAAGTAAATTTTGCATTTAATTTGGAAATCAAGGTCCTAGAGTCTGGAGGAAGAGTGGAGAGGCACAGAATCCAAGGTGTTTGAAGCCCAGTGTGAATTTTCTGCAGTCCTTGATTTGGGGTGCCATGTCATCTGCTGGTGTTGGTTCACTGTGTTTTATCAAGTCCAAAGTCAATGCAGCAGTCTAGCAGGGTTTTTTTTTTTAAAGAGCACTCTGTGCTTCCATCTGCTGACAAGCTTTATGGAGATGCTGATTTTCTTTTCCAGCAGGACTTGGGACCTGCCTACAGTGCCAAAACTACTACCAAATGGTTTGCTGACCATGATGTTACTATGCTTGACTGGCCAGCCAACTCGCCTGACCTGAACCCCAAAAAGAATCTATGGGATATTGTCAAGAGGGAGATGAAAAACACCCGACAAAAACAAACAAAAAAACAGATGAGCTGAAGGCTGCTACTGTAGGATTATTTTTCCTTAAATCTGCTGTTTAGAACATCAGAATGTTAGGATTATTATTATTAGTTCGTCCATAATTTATGAATATTGTTTACTACAAGCAGCAGTAGCCTGTGGCAATATGTATATGGACTCTATGCTTTAGTGATGTGGCATAATATTTATTATTAATAATACAGGTACCGATGGGTCAAGCAGAACGTGGCTCTGGCGGTCGCTGAAGCAAAAACTTGGGTGTGGGAGGAGTTCGGTGAGGCCATGGAAACTGACTTTTGGTCAGCCTCGAAGAGCTTCTGGCAAACTGTCCGGCAGCTCAGGAAGGGGAAGCAGTGATTTGTCCTGACTGTTTACAGTGGGGATGGCGTGCTGTTGACCTCAACTCGGGACATCGTCCGGCGGTGGAAGGAATACTTCGAGAATCTCCTCAATCCCACCTTCATGTCGTCCAAAGAGGACATGGAGTCTGAGGATGCTTGGGAGGACTTGCCCATCACAGGGGCTGAGGTTGCCGAGGTGCTTAAAAAGCTCCTCGGTGGCCGGGCTCCGGGGATGGATGAGATTCGTCCTGAGTTCCTGAAGGTGTTGGATGTTGTTGGGCTGTCCTGGCTAACACACCTCTTCAACATTGCGTGGAGGTCGGGGACAGTGCCTCTGGATTGGCAGACTGGGATGGTGGTCCCCCTTTTTAAAAAGAAAGTGTGTTCCAAATATAGGGGGATCACATGTCTTAGCCTCCCCGGGAAAGCCTATGCTGGGGTGCTGGAGAGGAGAGTCTGGTCGATAGTCAAACCTCAGATTCAGGAGGAACAATGCAGTTTTTGTCCTGGTTGTGGAACACTGGACCAGCTCTTTACCCTTGCAAGGGTACTGGAGGGTGCATGGGAGTTTGCGCAACCGGTCTACATGTGTTTTGTGGACCTGGAGAAGGCTTATGACCATGTTCCTCGTGGTGCCCTGTGGGGAGTGCTTCAGGAGTATGGGGTTTGGGGCCCACTGCTGCGGGCCATTCGGACTCTGTATGACCAGAGCAGGAGTTTGGTTCGCATTGCTGGCAGTAAGTCTGACTCGTTCCTGGTGCATGTGGGACTCTGCTAGGGCTGCCCTTTGTCACTGGTTCTGTTCATAACTTTTATGGACAGAATTTGTAGGTGCAGCCAAGGGGCAGAGGGTGTCCGATTTGGTGGCATCAGGATCGCGTCTGTTTTTTGCGGATGCTGTGGTCCTGTTGGCTTCATCAATCTGTGACCTACAGCATGTGCTGAGATGGTTTGCAGCCAAGTGTGAAGCAGCTGGGATGAGGATCAGCACCTCCAAGTCTGTGGCCACGGCACTCAGCCGGAAACGAGTGGAATGCCTACTTTGGGTCGGGGGGAGTTGCTACCTCAAGTGGAGGAGTTTAAGTATCTCGGGGTCTTGCTCACGAGTGAGGGTAGGGGGGAGCTGGACAGACAGTTCGGGGCAGCGTCAGCAGTGATGCGGACGCTAAACCGGTCTGTTGTGGTAAACGGAGAGCTGAGCCAAAAGGCAAAGCTCTCAATTTACTGGTTCATCTATGTTCCCACTCTCACCTCTGGTCACGAGCTGTAGGTAGTGACCTGAAAGAATAAGATACAAGCAGTCGAAATTAGTTTTCTCTGCAGGGTGGCTGGGCTGTCCCTTAGAGACAGGGTGAGAAGCTTGGTCATTCGGGAGAGGCTCGGCGTAGAGCCGCTGCTCCTCCACATTGAAAGGAGTCAATTGAGGTGGTTCGGGTACCTTGTTAGGATGCCCCCTGGATGCCTCCCAGGGGAGGTTCTCTGGGCATGCCCCACTGGGAGGAGACCCCAGGGCAGGCCCAGGACACACTGAAGAGATTACATCTCTCGGCTGGCTTGGGAACGCCTCGGTATTCTCCTGGAAGAGCTGGTGGAGGTGGCCGGGGAGAGGGAAGTCTGGACTGCTCTGCTTAGGCTGCTACCCCCACGACCCAGACCCAGATAAGCAGCAGAAAATGGATGGATGGATCAATACTCTGAGTGTTAATTTTAATATAATTAAAAATAATTAAAAAAACTTGTAACATCTAAAATTAAAACATATAACTATAGTTCATAATATTTGGTTAACTAGTGCCAGTTTTGGATGTTGACGTTCTAAATGCTTTTGCATATTTGATGTATTACCATCGTAATGCATTTGAACATGGCAGGGTTTCCAGGGTTTACTGTTTTCTGTTTGTCTGCTGAAAACATGAAAACTGCTCCACACCTTGCTTTTCAATGAAGCTGGTGATTTTATTAGGTCTAGAACTGACATTTTTATTCTCGCTCTCATTACCCATCATATCTCATTACCAATCATAATCTTGTATGGAATCAATTTTGTGCCAAAATGTTCATACAATACTTTTGAAATATCACACAAAAACGACAAATCAAAATACAAAAAAACAAAAAAAAGTCAATTTTTTTTTAGACTGGCAAACAAATTATTCGTGTAATCGTGCAAAATATCAGTCTATTACTCTTCAGAAACCTTTTATTTTTGTTCCGCGTCTTTCTCAGTTTTGTTTGACGTAATTTATTTTGGTTGCGATTCCAGCTTTCTCGTTTGTGCTCCCTGACTTTTTGCTTGCAGTTTTGGCACAAACTTCACGTGTGGGTGGGCTGTCCAGGAATGCATTCCCATTGGGTAACTTGTGTTTGACTGGCAGCTACGCTCAGCCATTCCCTACTCGGATTCTGGCGGACTGTTTGACGAGTGACCGATCCATTGACGGTAAACAAGGATCGAGTGGACTTCAGTGGCGACTATGATATTGAATTTACACTTTGTTGAATTAATTCAAAAAAAAGATTTTCGAGTGTGAAGTGTCATGTCATGCTGCGAGTTCAATCATTTTTAACCAAGATTTTTTGCTATAGGAAAAAAATGACAGAAAAACGACAAGAACGAGTGCATCTATCCAAAAGCTGTACACAAGCACACTGCACCACTTCAGGACAGATGTATTAAAATGGCTCAACTCGCAGCGCGACATGACATTTCATGCTCTAAAATCTTTTTTTTTTTTTACATGACCTACATGGTGCTGGGTAGATTAACAGTGTGTGTGTGGCATGGTTTAAAACAGATTTTAGAGCGCGAGGCATGCAGCGTAACATGACACCTAATTTTTTTTCCCCGAAACTCCATTAATTTGAATTGGGGGGGGGGATGCTACACACTCTGTTAATCTACCCAGCACCATGTAGATAATGTTTAAAAATAAATAAATAAATAATTTACAACACAAGTTCTTATCCGGTTTCTCTCGGTGACACTTTGCCACAGCTGAGTAAGCACACTTTGCATTTTCTCTGTGGAAATGCAGTCTAGTTCCAGCTTGTGCTTTCTTTTGACAGTAGCATCATTGTGGCATTTATATGCTACACAATGAAGCATACTTTATTTAAAATCTCATAAATTTGGTAAAATACTTGTAAAACTAGCAAAACTATGATGTACACAGAGAATATAAACAGCTGAGTGACCAAGTGACCACTACATGATGTCAACATGTAGTGGTCAAGCCATGTGGCATTTTTAAAGAAAATTTCATTTTTCTTAAACACTATTTGGTCTCCAAATAGGTTCGTTTAGTATTGCTAAACTTGAACAAGGCTCAAGGCTAAACTTCAAGTTAGATGGGCTGCGTTGGTGTACAGCAATCTTCAAGTTATCCCACAGATTCTCAGTTGGACTGAGGCCTGGGCTTTGAATAGGCTATTCCAAGACATTTAAATGTTTCCCTTTTAAACCATTCTAATGTACCTTTAGCAGTATGTTTAGGGTCATTGTCCTGCTAGAACGTGAACCTTTGTCCCAGTCTCAAACTTCTGGCCAACTCGAACAGGTTTTCCTCCAGAATTGCCCTGTATTTAGTGCCATCCATCTTTCCTTCAATTTTGACCAGCTTTCCTGTCCCTGCAGATGAAAAGCTTCCCCACAGCATGATGCTGCCCCCACCATGCTTCATTGTAGGAATGGTGTTCTCAGGGTGTTGGGAAATGTTGGGTTTGTGCCACATATGGCATTTCCCACGATAGCCAAAAAGTTCAATTTTAGTCTTCATCTAACCAGAGAATCTTCTTCCATGTGTTTGGGGAGTGTGCCTATTTGGCAGCGGGGGGTCTGTGAATGGAGGGCGGAGTCAGAGAAAGTAAGTGGCAGAATCACTGCACCTGACGGGAATTAACCTGTGTTTGTGGGTCTTCCCCAGTGACTGCACCCTATAAGAGGAGAGGGAGAGCAGAGGAAGGGAGCTCTCCCCCAACCCGAACACTTGTGTGTGTGTGTGTGTGCGCGCGCGCACGCATGCACGCGTGCGTGGGAGAATAAATGTAAAGCTGAAAAGCTAAAATAAAAGGGTTTTTGCGAACTCAGTTCTGGCCTGCCGTGCTTCTGTGATCCACCTACCTTAACTATTTCTACATCAGATACTGTTGGGCAAATACCAAACAGGTTTTCTTATTTTTTTGTTTTCTTTCTTTAAGCAATGGCTTTTTTTCTGGCCATGTTTTCATGAAGCCCCGCTCTGTGGAGTGCATGGCGTAAAGTGGTTCTGTGGACAGACAGATACTCCCATCTCTGCTGTGGATCTTTGCAGCTCCTTCAGTGTTATCATTGGTGCCTTTGTTGCATCTCTGATTAATGCCCAAGGAGGGCATTAATCAATCTGTGAGTTTTGGTGGGTGGCCTTCTCTTGTCAGGTTTGTAGTGGTGCCATTTTCTTTCCATTTTGCTATCATGCATTTCATGTTCTCTGTGGCATATTCAAAGTTTGGGATGTTTTTTTTTTTCTTTTTAAATAACACAACCCTGATCTATACTTCTCCACAACTTTGTCTCGGACCTGCTTGAAATGCTCCTTGGTTTTCATGTTGCTTCTTTTGTCCGCTTGTAGAGTCAGGGTCCTTCCAGAACAGGTTGAGTTATACAGATGTCATGTGACCGATCACGTGACACTTTGATTGCATACAGGTGGCTCTTATTCAACTAATTATGTGACTTATGAAGTGAATTGGTTGGACTAGCTCTTATTTATGGGTTTCATACGAAAGGGGGTGAATACTTATGCACACTCCAGATTTCTGTTTTTTCATCTTATTGTCACAATAAAAAAAAAATGCACCTTTTAAGGTAGTAAGCATGTTGTGTAAATCAAATGGTGCTAACCCCCCAAAAAAATCAATTTTAATTCCAGCTTGTAATGTGACAAAACAGGACAAACGCCAAGGGAGATGAATACTTTTGCAAGACAAGGGGGACTTTCAGGTAGTGTGCTCAGTTACTGCTACTGATGTGTAATGGCTAGGAGAGGAGGTGACAGTCCTTCCCTTCAAGTGTACAGTTATCAGCTGTTTGTTCATGGCTAAGAGGCAGATTTGCAGCAGTTTGCTTTCTAGAGGGTTGCAAGTTTGACCAGGCTGAGACAACAACCAAGTTTACCATTGTAAGATTTAGAATTATATAAGCATTTTGCACTGCAGCCGAATGAAGAAAACTCCTTCACATCTCATCTCATTATCTCAAGCCGCTTTATCCTTCTACAGGGTCGCAGGCAAGCTGGAGCCTATCCCAGCTGACTACGGGCGAAAGGCGGGGTACACCCTGGACAAGTCGCCAGGTCAACTCCTTCACATATCCATGAAAAAACTATGCTGAGAGTTTTGTACCATAGTTCATTATGAATGTGTCAAATTCGGTTTCCCCATCGTAATGTTGGTTACTGTTGTAATTCTGGTTCATTTTAAAACCTGTAGAACTTGTTTTAAATAAATTATTAAAATTAATCAGTGCCTACCCCCACACCCACACATTTTAAGGTCCAAAAAAAAAGAGAAGTGCAGTTCTATTGTAAAAATAATTATTGTTCTAAAATAAATATTAAGACTTAAACAGGACTCCTTCAACTGTTTGTTCGGGTCCAAATGCTCTGTAATAGGAGCCGTGGGGAGGGGTCCTGCAGGTGACCATCTTCATCCAGCAGCCCACACCCAAGCCACTAAACTTAGAGGAAGCACTGTTTATTTTTTATTATTAAATTTAAAAATTAAAAAATAAAACACTACTCAGAGCCTGAAGAACAAAATGCCTAACTGTTCAAATACTTCTGGTTTTGATTGTATGTCCAAAAAAAAAAGACAAAAAAATCCAGCAAGTTCCATGTGATGTACTTATTTTTCACAACTGCACAGAGGTCTGGGCTATTTTTCTGTAGTCAAAGTACAGTGTAAATCAACAGAGTGTCAGTAATGGTAAACACTATTTTATCACATTCAGTCCCAAAGCTTTGTCAGTGATGATTGTTTATCACCAAGTAAATTATACTGTATTCAAATGTTTCCGTTTTTCTCTTATTTAAATATACAGGACACTGAAGGAGACCACATCCAGAGAGACATGCAGAAACCAACCATAGGCATTTACGTCATCAAAAAAGAGGGTGGAGAAAATGGACATTATGATGACGTTGGAGGTGCAGCCCGAGCTTGTGCATTGATGCTTGGCGTAATCTATGCACTGAACTACTGTAGGCCTACCCCAAGGAGCTATTACAAATTAATTCAAAAAGTACTCCAGTGAATGGATGGGGAAAAGGCTTTCTCCTAGAGTCCTTGGACTACAGAATAAAATCAGTGTTGAAGTGTAGGAATTCTTCAGCCACACTTGTAAACACAGTTGTACTGTTTATTGATTGTGATATCAAATGCAGCTTTAGGAGGTGCTGCAATATTAACCGTTTATTGAAATGTATTATTACAAGAATGATTATAGTTACTACATGACTACAGCTACAACTGGAATGTACTGATTCTGTTAGCAGTTGTAATTATTGTGCCATCCACTATCAGATAAAATTAAAATAAAATCTTACAATATCGTTTGAAAGCCTAGAGAAAGATATTTAGTTATTTTACAAATAACACTTCAGATATTGTTTTAACAATAATAAGCATCACTGTATAAATGATAGAGTGCAGATAGCTGTGTCCTTGGGGTTGTTGAGACATGGAGGGGTGGGAATAAGATCTAGCCCACAGTTCAAGTCAAAGCCGTTTTGAGAGTAAATGCTTTGGCTTTAACAGCATTCTGTTCCCAAAAGCTGATGTCGGGAAAAAGTCTTTACACAAAGGTTTTCTTGCTCTGTAGTTTTTTTTAAACTGTTCTTCCGTGTCGGGACTTTTCGGGAAAAAGAAGGTATATTCCAACATGTAGCTAACGCTATGCCACAAATCTGCACCGTCACTCCAGTCATTTCGAGGAATTTTGTACGGATCATAACCGCTAATAAACTCTAATTTCCATGTATATCTGTCCTTCGCTTCTTTCTGACTGAGATTGTCCAAGTAATCCAGTAGTAGAGCTTTTTTAGCTGTAGTTTTCTTTGGACAACAACAACAGACGCCAGACATTTCCGCTTGGCTTCAGTATATGAACAGCCAGTCAGCGGGTCTCGTATGTGTTTACGATTTTTATGTCACGACTTACCGTATAACCAATGGGAGGCACCCTTTGTTGGCTGTCCACCAATCACAGGCTCCTGTGCCACAATGGCGGTATGTTGATAAATATTTAGGAAATAAAAATATCATTATGAAATATATGAAACCATCAAAAACAATTTAAAAATCATAATATATATATATATATATACACTGGTTAGAGGTAAGGAACATTATTCAGTGATATCGTTTATTATTAACTCCAATCGTGATATAAAAAAATCCAAGTTTCACACCTGCCCGCTTCAACCGTGCTGCTGGCACACGATGTCTTTGACCCTCGTCGCCCTTAGCCAATCAGTATAATTACGTCATTACGTGGACCCCTCTGAGCCAAGCTTTTCCAGCACACTCGAACACACACATACTTCAATGAATTATAATCAAAAACAAGGAACAAGATACTTTTATATATTTGTCGTGTTGATGAATAAAACTTTTTAATGCATTTCCCGTGAAACGAGACGAGCTACTTTAGACTGGTTCCCTGCCCTCTTAGCGCCTGTGTTGCTTAGGTTGCCAGCACTAACTTTTGTCGTCCGATCAGACGATTACCATTAAAGTTTTACTCGTCCTTGCACAGACTTTAGTCGTCTCGGACAATCGGACATGAGGTTTTTCAAGCATTGACAACTAAATAGAGAACTCAAAACAGCTAACCCTAGGCTAGACGGTATACAACCTGGGTTGGTCTAGACTGAAATGCAGTTACACATTGGGCAGGGAAGAGGTGCAGGTGAGTCTTCAGTCTGCGCTTGAAGGTGGTCAGGGAGTCAGCAGTTCTTACTTCAATGGAAAGGTCATTCCAGCAATGGGGACCCATGACAGACAGTAGTCTTGAGTGGGCTGGGCAGGAGCAGAGAGGAGGAGGGACCAGGTGACCAGTAGTAGCAGCAGATTAGACTCTGGAAGTATGCTGGCCCTAACCCCTTGACAGCCTGGTAAGCTAGCACCAATGTCTTAAATTTGATGCGAGCTGTGATAGGTAGTCAGTGCAAGTCGGCAAGCAGAGGGGTGACATAGGAAGAATAAGGGAGGTTTGTAGACCTATAGATGAAAGTCTTCCGGATTTACCCGGAAATCTGGATATTTGACAAAACTCTTGAAAATCTCTGGTTTTCCGAATGGAGAAATTTATTTTTCGGATTTTTCGTGTTCCTAGACGCGGCATAATACTTTGCATCGTCCTTGCATGGGCGCAGTCCTTAAATAGCCCAAACATAGTTCATTGATTAAAGACAGGTGTTCTTTGTTAACGGCGCGCATGCCGGAGCTCAGTAGGCACGCGCGCCCAAGGCGCGCCTTCAGGTGCACGAGCTAAGGCGCGCAGGATTGACACCATTCTGCGCAAGCGCAACACAATCGCACTAGAAAGCATGGTCAAGCTGCCAGTATAGCTGCAGTCTTTTTAGTTGTGAATTACAAGTATTTCCTCTTGTGTTAATAATTCGCCATGTCAAAACAAGCAAAACTTTCCTTCTTTCGACGTGAAGAGAGGTAAGCAATTTATTATATATTTTTTCCATCAAAGTTGCATTTTGTGGCTTTGAAGCTAAGTTTTAGTGTGCCGTTTCTAGAACGCAACATCAAGAAAACGTGGAAGAAACAGCAATAATGGAAGAGCCGGTTTCTAAGCTATCTAAAACTAGCAATGGTAATTTATTTTTTGTTACATAATGTACTCAGGCTGCCAGTCAGTGTGTGACACACACACCCTGAAAAATCCGAGCTACGCCCCTGATTTACATGAGAAATTTGGTATTCATTGGTGTGTTCAAATTTACAGACAATACGAACTAATGTAAACAATTGGCTTCAACTCTCATAAATATGAATTGGAGATTTTTAGTTCACTTTAGCTTATGCAAACGCACAACTCTACTAAAAGATTGATAAATGAGGCTCAATGTCCCCAAAATTGAAACCTGAAAGCTTTAGAAACTCTAACAGACCTTTACTTTTTAACAGTACTGTTTTGGGATTTTGCTGAGTTTACCTTCAACTGTCTGATATTTTTCAAAGTAATTAACTGTGTAGCCAGGAAAATCACCGCGTTTTCTAAATGCACTCCTGAAAATTACTCATTAACTAGGGGAATTAAATTTGATATTTTTGACATGTTAATCATTAATGTACATGAAAGAAAAAGGCTTAAAAGTTATAACTTGTTTTAGTGAAAATAAGTACTAAAATGCACTAGAATGCAGGGTTTTGCGTGTTATGTTAAAATTTTTTCAGGGGACATTGCCCCCCGACCCCCCCATCTTAGTTTGACTTTCAAAAGTTCAGGATTTTTTTCTTTGCTCCACTTTCATCTCTATAGACCAGGCGAGCTGTAACTTTCTGGATAAGCTGCAGGGGTCTGATGACAGAAGCTGGAAGGCCAACAAGGAAAGAGTTGCAGTAGTCCAAATGGGAGAGGATCAGTGTTTGGACCAGAAACTGAGTAGAGTAGGTGGTGAGAAAAGGGCACATCCTGTGAATGTTGTAGAGGAGGAATCTACATGTCCGGGTCACTGCAGCAATGTTCGCTGAGGAGGAGAGTTTCTCGTTAAGCATGACCCCTAAGTTCTTTGCACTGGGTGAAGGAGACCTAGAGATGTCCCCCAGGGAGATGACAATGTCCAGGGGTGGAAAGAATGGAGCAGGAATGTAGATTACCTCTATCTTGTCTGGGTTGAGCTTCAGGTGATGGTTGTCCATCCAGCTCTGGATGTCACGCAGGCAAGCAGAGATGCGAGCACAGATCTGTCTCTCAGAAGAAAGATGAGAGAGAAACAGTTGGGTGTCATCAGCATGGTAGTGGTAAGATAGATCATGAGCAGAGATAATTGGGCGAAGAGACTGGGTGTAGAAGGAGAAGAGAAGCAGACCAAGGACTGAACCTTGAAGGACACCAGTGGTAAGTGGGTGTGGTGCTGATACAGTACCAGACCAGGTAACCTGAAAGGAGCGACCAGAGAGGTAGGACTTGAACCAGTCTAGGGCTGTCCCACAGATCTATAGAGCTGATAAGGATGGGATCAGTGGGGTGCCATCTTCTGGGAAGGAGCTGAGTAGGATGTCCAGTTCATCAAAGAAACATCCCACAGGGCCAGGAGTGCGATAAACAACAATGACAAAAAGGTTAACAGGAAAAGAGACTGAAATGGAATGAAATTCAAAGGAGATGGAGAGGTGGGAGAGCAGAAGAGGTGGGAACTTTGACGACTAAGAGATCAACAAATCAGTGCCACCACCACCATGACAAGATGGGAACTTTGACGACTGAGAGATCAACAAATCAGTGCCACCACCACCATGACAAGATGGGCAAGAAGAGGTGTGAGAGAAGGAGGTGGAGAGGGCTGCAGGTGTTGTGGTGGTGTCAGGTGAAATCCAGGTCTATGTCAGTGCAAGGATATGGAGGGACAGAAGGGAGGCATGGGCAGAGATGAAGTCAACCTACGATTTTTGTTCTACCCACAATTTTTGTTCTACCAAATAAGTTCCTGTAATGTAACTCAGGGTAATCTTTTCTTGAGCTGCTTGACATCTTTAAAATAAATATACATAAACCTGTACAATCCACTTAAAAAATTAATAAATAAAAACACAAAAACAAAATATGTTTCAGCACCACTCATTAACAAAAACCAAACCGTACCAGTTGAGTGCATTCGTTGTTGGCTACTGGAGGTTCGAATAACTTCTAGAGCAGGCTAAAGTTTTCTGTGTTTTGTCACTTGTTTTTTTTTTGTGATTGGAATACTGTGTGTTTTTCTGCTGCTTGTACCTGTTAAATTGCTTATCTACTGCTTGATAAGTAGTAGCATGCGCCTGTTTACATCTGCTTTGCTACTAGACAGGATTAACCCGTCAGTTTTGATTGTGTGAGCAATAGACTGTTTTTCATTTGCTAATTAGCTGGGCTTTTAGGTGGTGTTTACATTAGACCGTATCAGCGGATCATCAGATTAATGTTTTTAAAACGATTCGCGTGCACACAGCAATGCCAATACACGATTCGCGTGCACACAGCAACGCCAATACACGGATACGCTAATCACATGACTAATTAGACGGCACGTAAGTTGAAATGTGTCAGTGCGGCTCAGCGCTTCCTCCTCAGCGGCTGCGCTCCAAATCACTCCGCCCTGAACAGCGAGTGCCCTCTGGAGGGTGCGCACTCTGGCCCTGCGCAGCTCACAGAGCGCGCGAGTGAAGCGCACGAGCAGTGATTCGGGACTGAGCCGCTGTGTGTGTGATCCCAGTGCATATCGGGCATGCGCAAGTCACTCACCACTTGCAAGTGGAAGGATGGCAAGCCTAAAGACAATCATAACTACACAATGGGCAGTATTTGCATCTTACCATGAACAACATTAAGAATGACAAAGCAAAGCATTATATTCATACTTTTATACTCTTTAATGAAAAACAAAAAGGTGATACAAGGCGGAAACAATAGCAGGAAGTGAAGTCTGCGCCGTTTTTCAGCAGTCGCGTCACATGACCAACATGGCATAAACAACGCCAGCGAATCAGGAAGGTGGATGTCACAGTGACGTGGTCCAATGACGACGTCAGCTAGGGCTCAGCACTGCGTTTCCTCGTATCTCAATGTTTACACAGCACCGGATCAGATACGAACTGGGTTGAATACGTGGGCCCTGGCGGATTCAAGTTGTTCCGCCTGTGGAGTCGCTTCCCGGCGTTTTAATGTGAACGGACAGTGCATCCGCGACGAAAACGAGACGGATACGGTCTAATGTAAACACCACCTTAGTGTGGTTTCAAGCAACGCATAGCATCGCTCCTTCCCAAAATCTCTCCCCCTCTTCTACATCTCCCATAACCTACTCATCATGCATCTTGACACCATTGCTGTTTGTGGCCTCACCCACAAAAGGCGCTTCCGTCATTATGGCCCCCCACGAGGACGATGCCTCTCCAACCTCATCTACCCTTCAGCTACCTCCATTGACACCTTCTGGATCACTGCTGAACTATGGAACAATGACAGTCTTCTAAAAATTTGCAGGTGGCAGGATTGTGAGCAGTATCTGAAGTCAGAAGTATAGAGTGTGAACAGGAAGGGAGACAGGACCATCCTCTGAGGTACCCCCATGCTGCTCACTATAATGTCTGACACGTTGTTTTCCAGCCTCACATAGTGTGGCCTTCCTGTAAGGTACAGTAGTTGGTGATCCAGGCCACTAGAGAAGCATCCACCTGCATCTTCAGTAACTTGTCACCAAGCGGGGCAGGTCTTATTGTGTTAAAAGCACTGCAAAAGTAAAAAAAAATATGACTCTCAGAATGCTGCCTGTCTCAAGAGGAGTATAAGCTCCATGGAGCAGAAAGATGATGGCATCTTCCACTCCAATATGGGGCTGGTAGGCGAACTGCGGGGGGGGGGGGGGGTCCAGTGATGGTTCTACTAATGAATGGAGGTGCTTCAAGACCAGCCTCTCCAGTGACTTCATGACATGTGAAGTCAGAGCCACCAGTCTGTAGTCACTGTTTGTGCTTGGATGTTTCTTCTTGGGTACAGGAACAAGGCATGATGTTTTCCACAGGGCCAGGATGATCATCCTGCTCAGGCTCAAGTTGAATATTTGCTGAAAAAAAACCCACACAGCTGAGTAGCACATCCTTTCAGCACTCTGGGGCTGAGGCCATCAGGGCCTGCAGCCTTGCTTGTGTGGAGACAACTGAACTGCCTTCTCACCACCTCCACTGTGATGTTGATTGGAAAGCCGTTCTGGAGTCCTGATTGAGGAGGGGTGAAGGAGGGCTTAAGTGAATGGCCAGTAGCTAGAAAAGTCATTGAGGAGGGGTGGTAAAGTGGGGTTGCTGGGGGACTAGAGGTGAGAAATGTTAGGAGAAGGGAGTGGGGGATAGGCAAAGATATTTGAGGTGAGGATGTCTGAGGGGGTGAGTCACAGGAGGAGCTGGGTGGGGGTGGGCAGAAGTCACATCAAAACTGTTAAACAACAGGTTTAACTCATTAGCCTGATGCAGGTCACCTTCCATCCTCTGGTCAGTCTTCCTTCCATGACCAGGTTCTCATACCACTCCACACCTCCTTCATATTGTTTTAATGGAGTTTGCTCTCCAGCTTCCTCCTGTAACACTCCTTGTGCTCTGTGATCTTTTCCCTCAATTCAATTTGCACCTTCTTCATCTCCTCTTTGTCTCCACTCCTGAAGGCAGCCTTCTTCCTGTTCAGTGATGCTTTAAAGGGATAGTTCGGGATTTTTGACATGAATCTGTATGGCATCCCCATCAATAGTGTCGTGCAAACACACTGACTTACCCCTGACAGCATCCTGTGAGTCCAGTTCTTGTCCAGTTTTGGTCCAGACGAAAGTAGTCCGGCAAGTTTGTTGGGGTCACGAAAGTAAAACGTTTTTCATCTCAAAACAGTATGTGTTCAAAAGAGTTCATCACAAAACCGTTGCCAAATAAAAAGTCAGACCTCGAAATCGCTTGGCACTATTTTCTCTCCCTTCTCATCACTGCGCGCTGCCGCCAGGTGACAGCCACGGCTGTTTCATTCATTGTTTACTGCTAGCAAAGTTAGCGACAACATGTCTGACTACGACAGCGACGTTGAAAACATTGACTTCATCTCACAGCCAAAGGGATATCTTTATGAATCCGAATATACAGATGAAGAAATTCGCCAGATGGAGTTAGAACGGGCAGAGAGAGAAAGGGTGGACAGAGAAGTGGAAGGTGAAGCTGGAGCCGCGAGACACCAGGTGACCGACAAATGGTGGTGTACTTGTTCCAAATGTGAAGTAATGCAGACAGAGGTGGAGTGCTACTGCTGCCACGAATGGGATCTCATCATGCCACAGATGCAAGACCTTTCAATTGACGAGGAGGCCAGCATGCCAGCTGCTGTCTGCATCACAAACCACACTGACTTCCCTGCACTCCTGAATGTTGGTGTCTTGCAGACGTTTTTCCACATTCCTAAAATTAACTGGAAGAAGCGTCCCAGGCCAGCTGGACCCGATGGTCAGTTGTCTTCAGAGTAAGTGTTGACTCCTTTTTTACATGTTGTAGCCTACAGGTGTTTTGTTAGTTGAATGTTTATAACCTTATAAACTGTACACGTGATCAAGCAATGACTTATTCTGGCATACTGTATGCTTTAGTTAGTATAGTCCAGGTCATACACGACTACAACAAATGGGTGTACACATCAGACATTGAAGGAATATGAGTAATAATGATAATCTTTTACATAACATTTTTAATGGTGATGCATGTGTTATTATTGTGTATTCCCAAGTTATTTTTGTTCTTAGAACTTCATATTTGTATCAGAGCTTTATAAGACCTGAGCCTCAACATGTTGCTAGCAGCTAGCTCTAGCTGATTCTTGAAAGCCTGTCTGCTTGAAAGCATGGCGGTACAACTTTGTTCTTACCTGGGGTGCAGGGACAGCAGCTTTCTTCAAAACCCGTTTCTTCCTCAGTCCTGGGCATGAAGAAACATAGTCGTCGTTGATGAAGTGCGCACTGCAAACACGAAGCTTTTTTACCTTTGCCTGTTTGGAGTCCACATGGAAGCCCAGAGCAACAAGCCAAAGTTTCCTCAGTGACACGTCCGTCATGGGAAAACGGTGAAATGTGTGCGAAGATTCAGCCACATCTTTGTTGCTACAGCCTGGACAGTCGCAAGTGCGCACCATTTTCACAAATATATTATTGTATAGGTTATAGAAGGTGATAAATTTGTCGCTGTTCTTGCTCTCAAATTAGCTTGTTAGCGCCGCTGATCTGAACTCCTAATCACTGCCAAACAATGGGAAAGGTGTTGATTCCTGCGCAGATGTCAACATGACAGCGCGCAGTGATACCAAGGGAGACAAAATATAGCGCCAAATAATTGCGAGGTCTGACTTTTTATTTGGCAACGGTTTTGTGATGCAAATATATCACTCTTTTGAACACATACTGTTTTGAGAAGAAAAACATTTTACTTTCGTGACCCCAACAAACTTGCCGGACTACTTTCGTCTGGACCAAAACTAGACAAGAACTGGACTCACAGGATGCTGTCGGGGGTAAGTCAGTGTATTTGCATGACACTGTTGACGGGGATGCCATACAGATTCATGTCAAAAATCCCGAACTATTGCTTTAATGTCCTTAGTCACCCAGGGTTTATTATTGGAGAAACAGCGTACCGTCTTGGTGGGATTAGATTAGATTAGATTAGATTAGATTAGATTAGATTAGATTAGATTAGATAAGAAAGAACTTTATTGATCCCTTTGGGAGGGTTCCGTCAGGGAAATTAGAATTCCAGCAGCATCATTACAAGATAAATAGAAAATAGAGAAAACGTCTAGATAATTAAATTAAGTATTTACACGGTGGTGTAGTGGTTAGCACTGTCGCCTCACAGCAAGAAGGTCCGGGTTCGAGCCCCGTGGCCGGCGAGGGCCTTTCTGTGCGGAGTTTGCATGTTCTCCCCGTGTTCACATGGGTTTCCTCTGGGTGCTCCGGTTTCCCCCACAGTCCAAAGACATGCAGGTTAGGTTAACTGGTGACTCTAAATTGACTGTAGGTGTGAATGTGAGTGTGAATGGTTGTCTGTGTCTATTGGGCCTTTTCCACTACCCTTTTTCAGCTCACTTCAGCCCAACATGGCTCGCGTCTCGACTACCTCAGAGCAGCATGACTGAGCTCACTTCAGCCTTACTCAGCAACCAAAACTCGCACGGTTTTGGAGTGGGGCTGAAGTGAGCCCAACCGAGCCGAGTGGGGCTAGGGGCGTGAGGAGATACTTCCCTGTGCACTGATTGGTGAGGAGGAGTGTCCTCACATACCCACACACACCCCGCGAGCACGCTGGGATCTGTAAACACTGTAAACCCGGAAGAAGAAGAATTACGAAGCCTTATGCGCCTCGCCTCATCTATACGCTCTTGCCAGTATCTGTTGGCGTTGTCGATGACAACAAGCCACAGCACCAAGACCAGCAACACTAATGACTCCATGTCCTCCATATTTATTGTTTACTATCCGGGTCGTGAGACTACCGCTTAAAAGGTCACTGATGTCACTGTTTGCGCCGCCTAACGACATCACGTGACGTCCACCCACTTTCGCTAACTCCACCCAATGTGTCCACCCACTTCCAGCCAGCATGGTTCAGTGCAGTTGTAGTCGAAATGCAACCCCAACAGCCCCACTCAGCTCGACTCAGCCCAATTCAGCACCGCACGGCTCAGCCCAACTCAGCCGCGTTGGTAGTGGAAAAGCCCCATTAGTGTCAGCCCTGTGATGACCTGGCGACTTGTCCAGGGTGTACCCCGCCTTTCGCCCATAGTCAGCTGGGATAGGCTCCAGCTTGCCTGCGACCCTGTAGAACAGGATAAAGCGGCTAGAGATGATGAGATGAGATTTACATATACAAATATAAAAAAGAATAAGCTATGGGAAAAGAAGAAAGAAAAAGAAAAAAAAAGTCCATCAGGAGAGGTATTGCACATTATATTGCACATTGTCCAGTATTGCTTTTTGTCAGGCTAGGCTAGGCTACTCTTCCTGTCCTCTGTCCTCCTGGTACCCTTCCTCCCCCCCAGAGAGGAGTTGTACAGTCTGATGGCGTGAGGGACAAAGGAGTTTTTAAGTCTGTTAATCCTGCACTTGGGAAGGAGCATTCTGTCACTGAACAGCCTCCTCTGGTTGCTGATGACGGTGTGCAGAGGGTGACTGGCATCATCCATGATGTTCAGTAGTTTGTCCATAGTCCTCTTCTCTGCCACCATCACCAGAGAGTCCAGATTCATGCCGACCACAAAGCCGGCCCACCTGATCAGTTTGTCCAGCCTGGATGTGTCCTTCTTGGATGTGCTGCCCCCCCAGCACACCACGGTGTAAAACAGGACACTGGCGACCACGGACTGATAGAACATCCACAGGAGTTTCCTGCAGATGTTAAAGGACTGCAGCCTCCTCAAGAAGTATAGCCTGCTCTGTCCCTTCCTGTACATTGTCTGTACAAAAATTAATAGAGTCTGTTATGCAGTCTGTAATAATCTGACTGTAATAAGAAAATTGGAAACAATCTGTAGCCTTAGACATTTGGGTTAGTGCACAAATCTCTCATTGTGTCTGTCAACTCCCTAAGTTTTGGGTTTTTTTTTTTACCTTACACTGTAACTGAATTATGCTTCCGTTTCTGTTCAGTTCTGGTTCAAGATGGCGGCACGCACGAACACAGAGGCAATTTTTTTGTGTGTTTGTTAGTTTACTTCTAGTTACAGTGAGCCACTGTTTACCATTACGGCAGATTCGTGTAATTTACAGTCCAGAGGAAATTCTGAATATTGGCTTAAAAAGCTTCATTCCACTGCCACCTCCTAACATCCTGAAGGAGCTACTCAGCACATCGATGCCTAACTGGATTACCACCTGGACAAAGAGGTGGCACAGGTGGAGATGGAACAGGAAGCAGAAGCAGAGTAAGACAGCTGGCATTCATGTTAGGCTAAAGAACTCCCCAAATAAACCTTTTCTACTTAGCTTGTTCATCACGAACACCCAGTCCATAGTGAACAAGATAGATGAGCTGAGGCTGAGGATTTCATCACAAAAGATGAACACCTGCACTTCACTTTTCATAGAAACTTGGCTAAATGCTAACATCCCCGATTTGGCTATTGAGTTACCTGGCCGGACTGTTTACCGGGCGGACTGGACTGTTGGATCCGGAAAGGATAAAGGTGGCAGCATGTGCATTTATGTGAATAACTCCTGGTGCACTTCCACAGTAACTACTGAACAATACTGCTCACCAGACCTGGAATTTATCACACTGAACTGCAGACCTTTCTATCTACCAAGGGAATTTACTGCAGTGTTTTTCACCACTGTTTACATACCCCCTCATATGTGACAATGCCTTCCGCACCAGTGAGTTAGAGGACTACTCAACAGCTAGGTTCAACCTAAAGAGAGGTATCAGAGATGCAAAGTGCTCCTACAAAGACAAAATTGAGGAGCACAACTCTGACTGCCGGCGCATGTGGCAGGGCATTAGATCCATCATGGACTACAAAAGAAGCAACACCTGTCCAACCAGAGGAGGAAATGCATCCCTTCCTGACGAACTGAACCACTTTTTTGCATGGTTCAACAAGGACAACAGCCACCACCACATCAAGTTAACCCTGCAGGAAGCCCCACCAAAAGCACTGGTGCTTACCTCACATGAGGTGAGACAGGCCCTCAGCTACATCAGCCCTAATAAAGCGGCTGGACCTGATTGCATACCAGGACAGGTGCTGAAACACTGCACAAGTCAGCTGACTGCAGTCTTCACCACCCTGTTTAACATCTCCCTGGAACAGGCCATGGTCCCCACCTGCCTCAAGTCCCCCACTATTATCCCTGTCCCAAAACAGGCAGTGGTCAGGACCCTGACCAACTATCACCCAGTGGCCCTGACCCCCCCATTGTCATGAAGTGCTTTGAGTGGCTGGTCCAAGCATACATAAAAAAATTAATAAATGAATAATAATAATAATTATATATGCATACACACACACCCCGGACCAACACCAATTTGCTTACAGGTCAATGGAGGATGTCATTTCACTGGCCCTTCACACTGCCCTACAACACCTGGAGTGGCAGGACAATCATGTGCGAATGCTGTTCATTGACTACAGCTCTGCCTTTAACAGCATCCCCCCCATTAAACTGGCCATCAAACTGAATAACCTTGGACTGAACACACACCTATGCAATTGGATTCTGGACTTTCTTACCAACAGACCACAGATTGCATGCATGGGTAAATTTCTGATTTCTTGGCATACACATCAGCCAGGACCTGTCATGGACCACAAACACTTCGGCACTGGCTAAAAAAGGCCTTCAGAGGCTCCATTTCTTGAGGAAAGCACAACTGCCTCAACAGCTGCTGATGAACTTCTACAGGTGCACCATAGAGTCAGTGATCATGTACTGCATCACTGTGTGGTACTCGGGCTGCACCTTGGAGGATAAGAAGACCCTGCAGTGCATCATAAAAAAAGCTCAGTGGATCATAGGCACTCCACTTCCATCACTGGAAGAAATCCATCACGCCTGGTGCACCCGCAGAGCCAAAAACATTATCAAGGACCCAACCCATCCTGGACATGGACTCTTTACTCCTCTGCCATCTGGTAAGCGCTACAGAACTCTGTACACCCGCACAACCAGGCTGAGGAATAGTTTTTACCCCATAGCTATCACACTATTGAACTCACTGCCCTCCCCAACTAATCCACAGGTCTGAACAGCACACCTCCACTCACTCACTGCTGCTATACTACTGTGCAATACAGCCCATGGCACGTGACCAGTTCTGTATATTCATGTATATTATTATATTACTGTATATTTTGTGCTGTATGTCAAAACTAGTGCAATAACATACTAGTACAATATTCCTCTGTGCAATACTCATGCACTTTATCACGTACATAATCTTACTTCTTCATTTATTCATATTACCTCAATAATTCTGTTCTACCTCAATAATTTTACTATGTACATTTGTATTTGTATTACTTTTTTATCAAAGTACTTTTATAAATACTTTTATACTTTAGTAAATTTAACTGAGCATCTGCTCGCTTGTTCCAAATGACATCTCACTGTACTTGTACAGTGACAAAAGCATCTTGTTTATATGTATTCATAAATCTGCATTACGGTTACTTAAAGGTGCTGACTGCAAAGTTGAATTCTGGGCAAAATGTTTTATGTTGGAGTTTCAAGATGTTGTGATGCTGCACACACCGTATGCCTTATGTGTCACTGTTTTGCCAAGATAAAACGCGTCCCGTATTTTACACTTACGAACACTGCTGAAGCAAGTGAGCAGCAATATCACGTGATCACCGTGGGGTGTGTTCAACCTACTTTTTAATCAAAACAAGATGGCGTGGGCAAACATGGTGGACTCTGCTCTACTGCAAGCTAAAAGCCAGCGGAAAAGGAAGGCCTGACTAGTGAGTGAAACTGCAAAATAGAGCAAGGTTAGATGACGTCATTTTTCTGGATAGATAACTAAATCATTCTAGCTAGTGCTTCGATATCTTAGCCTTAGAATGCATGGACTCCACTCCATGGTAGCGAGTATGGAGTTATAGGGGCCTTTGACATGAGGTCATCGTAACTGCAGATTTGTTTATCCAGCCATGCTTTGTGTTTGACAACAACCGGCACAAGTGTACGCGAATGATTGTAAGCCCAATTCAGTACATCTACAGATAAACTTGTAGACGTTACATCTAAAAAGAACAATGCCAGAGAGCTGTAGTGTTTTTGGATGTAATAACACGTGGAGATAAGCCTGGTTTAACTTTTCACCGCTTCCCAGCAAACCCAGAAGGACAAGAAAAATGGCGAGCTGCAGTTAAACAGGAAGAGTGGCTGCCAACAAAGTATACCTGTGTGTGTGGAGTATACACAAAAAAGTACAGACAAAGTATACCTGTGTGTGTACTTTTTTATTGAAGTACCATTATACTTTTATAAATACTTTTATACTTTAGTAAATTTAACTGAGCATCTGTTGGCTTGTTCCAAATGACATCTCACTGTACTTGTACAGTGACATATCAGTACAAGTACAGTGAGTATCAGGTTAGTGTGAAAGCTCTGTGCAACGTTAAGGTGTATATCTGGATGTGGGCTTTGGATGCAATATATTTTATTAGACCTAATGCTTGGCTAGACTAGCAGCATGTTTGTTATGTACTGATAATGTAGATGAGGTTAAACACCATAAAATATGCTGGATCTATACCCTGGCTTGTTTATTATTATTAGAAGTCCACATTTTAGCTTACCTTTTTCATAATGTTTTTTTTTTTTAAAATCAGGAATTTCCCAGAACATTCTGGCATGCATGATACCTACCTCAAAATATTGGTAGCCACCTGTACTTTCATATGCCTTTAGCATCTTCAGTTTATTTAGAAGTCCCAAATACTAAGTAGTTCAGGATGTCGTAGTATCCCAAATCCAGTAGCTGGTTTGCCGTACATTTTTCAAGGGAAATAAGTACATCTGTGGGTAAATTAAGAAGCATAAGCCTTTATTGTCATCACTTGTACGTAAACACAGCAAAATTCCTCCTCTCCATTTAAACCATCTGAAGCTGTGAATGCGCGTGCACGCGCGCACACACACACAGAGGGAGACAGCAGAATAAATAAATACATTTGTGGGCAAGTTATATGGCTCTGTGATGCCTGCATGTTTCAGCTATTGGATGGAACACGATCTGCTGGTATAATCTAAATTTTTGATACATTTTTAATCGACATGATGTTTTCTGCGCATTGCCATCTTGGTGTGATGCAGTTCCATAGTTACGCTAATTAGTAAACACTCCTTGTGTTCCAAAAAAAAAAAAAAGGCTCCTTGCATTTGGCCATTTCAGTAGGACCATTCTGTTTACCACAAGAGCTTGGAAAACAGTCCCAAAATGGAGAAAAGTGACTCTCACCACATCTCATTCGCATGGTATTGTTCTTGAGAGACATTGGGAAAAAAATGCCATGCACAATAAATAAATTGTGAATTGGGAAATCGTGAATTTCCTTGTTTGGATTAGTGTTGAATTGTGATAGATAAAACAGTAAATAGAGATGAAATTTGTGTTTGGGATAATGTAAGGAAGGACATTATAATTACACTAGAGCATATGCTAGTGCCAGGACAACCATTTGGACATCTGGTGGTAGATTATGTGGACATGATCAAGGGTACGAGGCTATAGGTATTTACCAGTAATAATTGAAAATTTCATCAGATGGGTAGGACAGTAGTGAAGTTTAAATAGGGAAGTGATTCCAAGGTATGGTGTTCTATTAGTAATGAATTCAGACTGTAGATTTACCTTCATTCAGGAAACAGCAAACCAGTGTTGTAACAATTAGAGATTAAGCAGGGAAATGAGGGGACTATTATCATTAGTTGTGGATTATATTAAAAAGGGGACTCTCAAGGTTAAACTGAATCAGTACTGTACCATTATTCATACTACTACATTATCACATGCAAACTAGCAAATATGAATCTAACAATGCATGAAATATTTATGAATCGACCTATACTAATACCATATTTAAGTCCTTTATAAGGCCTATTGTTCGAACAGCTGTAAGTAGGGCTTTAAAAAAAGAATTTTTTTTTTTTTTTAAGCCCCACTTTTTTTCTACCACTGTCCAGGTAGAAAATAGTACTACATATCATTATAATCATTGTACAAGGGTGTTTGGAGACTTTCTCCTCAGGGTTTTATGGTAAGGCGGCACGGTGGTGTAGTGGTTAGCGCTGTCGCCTCACAGCAAGAAGGTCCTGGGTTCGAGCCCCGGGGCCGGCGAGGGCCTTTCTGTGCGGAGTTTGCATGTTCTCCCCGTGTCCGCGTGGGTTTCCTCCGGGTGCTCCGGTTTCCCCCACAGTCCAAAGACATGCAGGTTAGGTTAACTGGTGACTCTAAATTGACTGTAGGTGTGAATGTGAGTGTGAATGGTTGTCTGTGTCTATGTGTCAGCCCTGTGATGACCTGGCGACTTGTCCAGGGTGTACCCCGCCTTTCGCCCGTAGTCAGCTGGGATAGGCTCCAGCTTGCCTGCGACCCTGTAGAAGGATAAAGCGGCTAGAGATAATGTGATGTGATGTGTGATGTGTTATGGTAAGAAGGAGCAGTGTCTGCAGGAGAATCTTCAGAAAAGCGCAGAAAGGACATGGATCAACCCAAGGAGCAGATGGTTCATAGTGAGAGAAGGAAGAAGCAACTGACGTTCAAGGGGCTCCTGAAATGGGGTCTCTTAGGCTACGTTTACACTAGACCGTATCTATCTCGTTTTCTTCGCGGATGCACTGTCCGTTTACATTAAACCGCCTGGAAACGCCTGGAAACGGGAATCCGCCAGCGTCCACGTATTCAATCCAGATCGTGTCTGCGCCGGTGCTGTGTAAACATTCAAAATACGCGGATACGCTGTGCTGAGCTCTAGCTGGCGTCTCATTGGACAACGTCACTGTGACATCCACCTTCCTGATTCGCTGGCGTTGGTCATGTGACGCGACTGCTGAAAAACGGCGCGGCCTTCCGCCTTGTATCACCTTTCATTAAAGAGTATAAAAGTATGAAAATACTGCAAATACTGATGCAAATACTGCCCATTGTGTAGTCATGATTGTCTTTAGGCTTGCCATCCTTCCACTTGCAAGTAGTAAGTGATATGCGCTGGGATCACACACACAGCGGCTCAGTCCCGAATCATGGCTTGTGCACTTCACTCGCGCGCTCTGTGAGCTGCGCAGGGCCGGAGTGCGCACCCTCCAGAGGGCACTCGCTGTTCAGGGCGGAGTGATTTGGAGCGCAGGATGCCTGCGGAGCCGAGCGTATCCGCGTATTGGCGTTGCTGTGTGCACGGCTAACGGTTTTAGTGTAAACGCAAATCATTTTAAGAACATTAATCTATGATCCGCTGATTCGACGTAATGTAAACGTAGCCTTAATGTCTACTTATGTTAATGAGCGGGGATGGGGGTACAGTACAAGGTGAACTTTGCATCGTTAACATATGCACAGAAGAACCAAGGGAACTAGAGTCCACTACGATCAACTTCATTTTTGACTGACGTACTGACTAACAGAGACTTCGACAATCGCATGCAAAGGGTAAAAAGGAAGTCAGAAAGACAGCATGTAGACATCGAGGCATCTCAATGGGTAGAAGCGTTATCAAATAAATGGTATAGGTGGGCCCAATTTGCTATAAAAGATATGAATATGACTGGCTGTATAGTAACTCCTTCACCTCTGATAAAAGTAGCTGTGGTTCCAAATCCTCATAGTTACAAGGAGTGCACGATATTCAATAGAGATAGTCATTTAGGTGTTTTAGGACTGTTTTGTCCAGCTGTTTGTTTGACCTATCTTAGTTACCCAGAGTATCAGGGATATTTTAAGAGATCACAATGGGTGGAGTATTGTAAGATGATGAATGTACAGTAAATAAGTATAGATCCGATGCTTGTAGAAATTCCAGAAAATTATATAATAAAGTGGAATGTCATGTATGAATGTTTTAATAAATCATGAGATACTCATGATATAAAAAGAATTTCGTGGTAATAGTGAGGTAATATGGCAGTTAGATTTTGACCGCTCATGGAATGGAGATTCTCCTATGAGATCTTCAAACCAAGCGTCTGGGACTTAGCCGGGTAGGAAAAATGTAACACTTCCAGAAGAAGACTGGGAAAGACAGAATTGGGTTTTACCATTAACCCTCTGGGGTCGAGAGCTTCACCGGTGAAGCTTGGCAGGTTTAGAATGAGTAGGTCACGTATGGGTTTTTAATCATACAAGCATGATAAACATATTGACAAAAACTTTATACTTCACACTTTCCTATGTATCCACTGCCAAATTAGATGAAATTAGATGAAGCATAAGACTTGTCACCTTACTCAGTCACACCTGAATCAGCGTGCTGAGTGCCCACTTACACATTCATAAAAGACTATTCACATGGTAATGGAATGATAATTAATTTCACTCTTTGTTTCGATTGGTTTACTTTACTCTTTCGTGGTGGGAACGCCCACTGTAAACAGGATATGTCAGCCATAGTTTAGGCTACCTGTTTGGAGGTAAAACTTGTTACAAGATGGCACGCCGATTTGATGCTCAAGGGGCTCTTTGGGTGATTCAGGACAGCGATGACAATTTCAGCAGTTCATCAGATCTTGAGGACTGCGACACTGATGATGAGCGGTGTCATTTTGAACTTCGACTTGATCCAGCCAAATATTTTATGAGCATATCGGTTTGATATGCATGTGGTGTAATGCATAATCTTTGCATGCTTCTTGAGTAAATAAAACACGCACCGACACTCGTTTGCTCTCTTTTCTTCTTCGTCTTTTCTGGCACTCTAATGATTTTGGCATGCTCTGATGTTGTTGTCAATTTCAACAAATCTAAGCAGTATTTTCAGTCATATTACTTTTTTTGTATCCAGCACAAGTTCAGCTACAATAATATCTATGCAGTATGTATGTCATAATTGTACTTAAAAAAAATGTTGTAAAAAGCAGTTTTAGAACTGTGTTGGAATGTGGGGGTGGGGGGTGTACACACATTAATTTACCCATTGTGACGAATTGAAAAAGTTGATGCTGACACCTTTCTGTTTTAGCCAGCATTAAATTTTTCAGTAGTTTATACTACAGTAGCCATTCTGTGGGATTGGACCATGTGGGCTAGTCTTTGTTCCCTACGCGAATCAATGAGACTTTAACAACCATGACTCTGCTGCTGACTCACCAGTTGTTCTTCTTTGGAACACTTTTGGTAGGTACTAACTATTGCCTACCAGGAACACCCCACAAGATGTGCCATTTTAGAGATGCTCAGACCCAATCATCTAGCTATTGCAATTTGGCCCTTGTCAAAGTTGCTCAGATCCTTACGCTTACCCATTTTTCCTGCTTCCAACATATCAACTTCAAGAACTGACTGTTTACTTGCTGCCTAATATAGCCCACCCCTTGACAGGTACTGTACCACTGTAGGGAGATAATCATTGTTATTCACCTCACCTGTCAGTGGTCATGTTATGGCTGATCGGTGTATATATTTTCATTCAAACCACAGAATCCAACATGTTTTAAAAACAAAATTGTCAGGGCTGGTCTCAAGCTAAAAACAGGTTATTTTGATTTTCTACAGTATATTCTGATCTGATACAAATATAGTGTTGGTCACAAATTGTTTAAAAGAAGAAAAAAGCAGGTTGTTATTTGGATAATGACAGGTAGTCTGTACATCTGTTCTGGTTCACTGGCATTAAAGGTGAGGTTTGTAGTGTGTCATTTTTAAAAGCCTTTAGTAATCATGTTCAAAGATAAACAACAACTGGAATATTGTGAAAATGGGAAGGCTTTTCAATGCAGTTGTACATTACAGCCAGCAGAAGGCCCTAAAAATGACTGACTACCCCTTCAAATAGGGAAATCATATGTCCTGAAATCCATACTGATCTGAAAAATTAATAACAAATGTACCTAATTTTCAAGGCATCACAAACATGACTTCTGTGTGTTTATGTGATTAAAAAGAGAAGATATGGTTTAGAATTAACAGCTCAATTCTAAAATACAAATGATATTCTCACCCAGTCAATTAAGATAACAAAAGAAAGATTTTCAGTTCTAGGGTGCACATCTTTTACAAAAATTATAATTACATTTTCTACAAAACTATCTGCACAGTGGCTTTTGAGACATTAAAAACTTATCTACTGGAGAAGATGGAGCCATTACGATTAGCACAAGCTGAGTCTGTAAAGATTTGAAGATGTGCTACCGACGGCTTCCGTACTTTGCTGCCCAGTCCACTCGACCATGGACAGGTTGGACAGGAGCTGCATGAGGGGGGATGCTGCCAGAATTTTTCCTCAGGACTGAGTAGCTTGTCCCTTTGACTTGAGATTTTTTTTTCCAACCATCAACATCTGAGGAGCAATGATCAAGAATGTCATATGTAAGAACATAGGCCTTACGTTTGTTTTCGGAAAGAATGCATATAGTCTCATTCTCACTCAGGGAATATAATTGGTCAGAATTTGCCTAAGCAAGACCTTAAGCTTTACCTTCAGCACTCATATTTAATGAAGTGGAAGCAGCAGGTTTTGGCTTTATACATTTTGTTTTGCCAGTTTTATTATCAGCAGTGATGGGGAGAACAACTAAGAGGAAGAAACCATGGATAGGGATGGAGAATGGGGAAAAAAAGAAACAGCAAAACAAAAACCTGATTAAATCAAGTAAGATATATTGCAACCAAGAGAGCATATGCTGCTTAGCTATTGCTTCTCCAGCTTACAGTATGTTAAGTGCTCAAGACACAAAAGCCATCAGTTAAGACTAGCCCATATCTTGGGTCTTGACAAGTTCTTCCTATCAGGAAAAAGCTGGACAGCCAGTAAGTTTCTTTTTAGGGAATAATATCTGATTTAATCTCAGCTATGAAACAAAGCATTTGCATGAAACAAATTTGAATGCATGTATGGTGAATAACCAAGAAGATTGTTGAAAGTAATCAGGGAAAAAATGATTAAAGATGAAAAAAAAATGTTAGAAGTACATACATGCTTGCTGGTTTCCATTTGGTGCAATCTGTATCCTCTGGCCAACTGATCCAACATCCTTCTTTTGGAAAGATGGAATATAACCTCCAGAGAGGTTGTATGTAGTGCTAATAAAGTTTCCTAAAATCCAAAGTAATACTGTTACAACAAAATGTATGTAAAAGTATATGGTGTGAATTTTTGATTAGTGATTTCTTGTTTCTGTATGTTTCTTCTCCAGTCCATTATCTTTTATAAAATTATTATATTTTATTTTCATTATTTTTATGTGCTTTAGGGGTTTCTGTAAGATGTAGCTTAAAAGCCAGAAGTTATTTGATGCAAAAGGTACACTCTGTTTTTGCCCAATTGTAGAACACTTTATTATGATTTATTTTTATATAATTTTATATAATTATATTATGATTTATACCATGATTCATGGTTGGTGCACCACAATGAAATCTCCAGTGGAGAGGCTTCACTACAAACAGCAACATTATGTGTACCTTTATGCTGTTAAATTTTTCTAGCATCCTTTCTCTATGCTTACATGGGACTATATTGTTACTGTCCTTTGTTTCTGGGGCTCGTAAGGGAGTCAAGGGATGCATGCACGAAAGAAATAAAGACATGACTCAAAATCAAGTGAAAATGTTTAAGCTTTTAGAATCTAATGGATAAGGAATGTATGAATATATTAAAATGCTGTCTAGGCTGTGTTGCCTCTCTGGACAGCAGTCTGGGGGACATTTGATACTGAACTACCAGGTCAGCACTGGCCAGATCATCTGAATAAAGAAAGGATTCACATTGTGGAATTGTTGATTAGATGGCCCATGAATAATGGAAGGCTCAATTGCTGTAATATTCGAACCACTTAGAAGTGTTCAAAACAGTGTGCTGTGCTTCAGTCATATAAAGTCTCCTTTCACATACAAAACCCACTAATGTATCAGGTAAAAACAACATGGGACAGATACATTTTTATTTGTACTCAGTCTTCCATAACGGTAAAGTAACGGGTTTCATGTATTCCCACCTGACTGTATTTAACAGGATGCTACGGAGTGTGAACCGCCACGAGACGTTTAAAACGTGAGAATGGATAATGATTTATTTTATTATTTCCAGCCATATCTGGCAATATTTTCTTTCCTTGTTTTAAATTTGCAGTCGCTCGTTTTACAGTGAGGCAGTACGAGTATTCAGCTTATGTTGGTGCAAGTAATTCTATTGCTATATCACTGCATCATTCATTTACAGTGTTTCCCACACATAGGCTGCATCTGAATATTCATACTGCCTTACAATACAGTATGCAAAAAGCAGTCTGTCATAATCCATAGGGTGCCCAAATGCTCAGCAGTCATTTAATAAGAGTCCAACTGTATCCAGATGATCTACTAAATCTGTAGTACGCAAACATTCCAGAACATCCAGTAACGATTGGTAGTAGGTACTTAACCGACATTAGTGCACACTGAATTTTCAGATTCAGCCACAGATTTTAGTTGCGCAGGCTACTAGGTTGCCAGGGGATAGATTCACGTTTCAACTTTACCATTTTGCTCCCATTCCCATACACACCATTACAGAATAATAGCAGTAATTAAACAGTATTCAGTGTGAGCATAAATGAGATAAATTAGCTTTGACTCAGGAAACTCAGTCACATTTGTGCATGCATGTATGCATTACAAAGTTTTGGTGTTCAGACAGCTGAGAACTAACAGACTACCCTTCTGGCACACAAGTTTACCTGGAGTGACTCGGGTAACTGGGGCTCCTCCAATGGGACCAAGTGGTTTCTTTGGATGTGTCACCCAGTTGTTCCACAGGTCCCTCTGGGGCTCCTTTTCTACAGCTGTTGGGGAGCTTTTACTTATCAAACCTGAAATGAAGGTATGAGAGTAGTACTTATATTACTAGCCTCACACTGAAATGACACAATCTTGTCTTTTTTTAATACTCCTTTATATTTTAATTATGAGACGTATTAGACAAAAACAAATATTTTAACAAAACGTGTCACAAGACAGTGCTGATGAAATGATATTGCACTTCTTGAAGCTAGTTCTTCTGGCTCAGAACTGTCATTCTTTCAATCATTCATTTTCAGTAACTGCTTTATTTTGGTCAGGGTTGCAGTGGATCTTGAGTCTATTCCAGGAACACTGGATATTCCAGTACATCCAGACAGGAGTACATCCTTTACAGGACACACTGATGGACCAGTATCTCTCTCTCTCTCTCGCACACACACACTCTCATGGGGCAAATAAACATCACACTAATTAGTTTCACCCAAAATTACATATTGTACAAATTAGTGTCACCCACCAGCATTTTTTAGAAAATGTAAATGGATAAAGTGAAAACATGCAAAACATACAGAAGAGAAACCTGACTTCAGGATCAAATTCCAGACTTGATGTCATGACACTACCTGCTGCACCACCTTGCTGCCTCATCTTATCCTTCTTCCACACAAATGAAATAAGTTAATTCGTAACTGAACACAACCATGTAGCAGACGTACCAGGCAGGTATCTTGATTGCCGCAGGTAATGCTGTCGAGCTGAGCAGGTGCTTTGCAGACTGGAGTTCGATTTGATACTACTTGGTAGCTTTGTAACGTTGTTAAAAGTGTAAATAGGCTTTTGGTCTTTTGGCCTAAATAGGTTTGTCATTAAAAAGAGAAGAAAGAATATTGAGAAGAACAAAACTGTTTTAATAAAATACTCTGCCAATCTTAAATCGCCACAGCACTGTACAGTCCAACTGAATATTCACTGACTCAGAAGTGAGTTCACTGATGAGCTTGTTCTCTTCTGCTCCCATGCTGAATTTTTTGGAGTTGGATGCAGCTGTATCTGAAGGATCGGACTCATCCCAGCTGTCAGAGAGTTTGGTCTGTCCCCAGCGTCTCCGCCCACTTTTCAGTCCCATCAGGCTGTTCTCATTTGCTACAGGCCTCTTGAGAAATAAAACCACAAATTCTGTGACAGGCTGACAGGTAACATATGTACAGTACATATACAGACAACTCATCAATTCAACATGACAACACAGTATGAAAATCAGCTAAATGAAACCCAATCATCATACACCATTATTGTACACTCAAAAAGTCAAATGTCCTCAACCTAAACCCTGTTTGCCTCTGCCAAGAGGCTATGACTTGACCACAGATGAATCTTTTGAAATGATCTTTTTGATATTCTATACATTATACCATTTATGTATTCATACTCAGCCCATTAAAATTATATATGTCATTACAAATCACTAGATAAGTTGTAGCTTTACCACCTGTACCTACTCTTACTTCCCATATTATTAGGGGATTCTTAAATACTCTGTAAACTTATTGGCAAGTTCATTAGACAACTAACTTGTTGATCCTCATTATGTATATTTGTGCATACATTGTTTCATCCTCTAATTGTTCATTATTTTCTGTCTCTGGCCCAGGACTGCTCTTGGTTGGATATCTTTCTTTGGACTGTTTCTTAACCCAGTTACACTGACGTTTTAAAAATCCCAGCAACGTATGTACCAGCATCATATACACTACAATATCCACCACCCAAATAATATCTAGTCTTCTGGTAGTTCTTTTTCACTGATCTACAAGTGTGGAATAAGTGATGGAGTGGGTAATTATTCTAGCTACATGGAAGGTTATTAAGACAACTCTGTATACCACATACTGTATAAATTAGAGTCAAAAAGTCTGAGTCCATTACCAGCAACTATTTTCAGTTCTAGGTATTCTAGATTGTTTTTTACCTTTTGTATATTGAGTGACAGAGGGTCAGCTTGGTAGTCTACCTGAATGGGGGCCTGAGGCAGGGAGATCGGCTGCAGGGGCTGATGGGAATTCCTGCCATGGACCTTGGCCTGAGACCGCATGGCTGGCTCAGAGGCTGACTGCAGCTCAGATTTGGTCTCGTTGAGATGAGCAGTTTTCACCTGCGACTTACAAAGTTCAGGGGTTTGAGGCCGTGTTTCCAGCGCCTGTCCCACTTGAAAGTAGGGGTACCTGAGTGCCTGGCATGGTAAAATAACATATAATAAGAAAATTTGCTAAGTGTGTCACTGAATAAGATAAGCACCAATTAATAGTTGAGATCTGGGGAATTTGGAGGCCAAGTCAACACCTTGAACCCTTTGTCATGCTGCTCAAACCATTCTGGAACAATTTTTGCAGTGTGGCAGGGTGCATTATCCTGCTGAAAGAAGCCATTGCCATTAGAGAATACCATTGCCGTGAAGGGGTGTACGTGGTTTGCAACAATATTTAGGTAGGTGGTACATGTCAATGTAACATCCAAATGAATGCCAAGACTCACAGTTTCCCAGCAGAACATTGCCCAGAGCATCACACTGGCCCACCAACTTACCTTCTTTCCATCATGCATCCTGGTGCCATCTCTTCCCCAGGTAACACCCCCCCCCCCCCGAGCTATCCACATCATGTAAAAGACAATGTAATTCATCAGACCAGGCCGCCGCCTTCTATTGCTCCAAGGTCTAGTTCTGATGCTGATGTGCCCACTGTAGGAGCTTTTGGTGGTGGAAAGCAGTCAATATGGGCACTCTGACCAGTCTGTGGCAACACAGCCCCTGTGTGTTCTGACAACTTTCTATCACAGCCAGCATTAACCTTTTCACCAATTTGTGCTGTAGTGGCTCTTCTGTGGGATTGGACCAGAAAGGCTAGCCTTTGCTCCCCATGTGCATCAGTGAGTCTTGGGTGCCCATGATGCTGTCACTGGTTCACCAGTTGTCCTTCCTTGAACCACTTTTGGTAGGTACCAACTACTGCATACAGGGAACACCCCACAAAAACGGCCATTTTGGAGATGCCAAGTTGTATAATCAGCACAGTTTGGCCCTTGTCAGAGTCATTCAAATACTCACACTTGTCCAGGCCCTTGCCACACCATCTGCAGAGCAGGAACAGTGCTTCCCGGCTCTGCTCCAAGCATAGGCAGAGGACCAGCAGGTGAGTTGGAGCCTGGTCCAGCTAGCTGCTCCAGTGGGTACTCCAGTAGCTGTTCCTGTGGATACTGCGGCCAAACCCCATGTTCAACTGCTCAAGGTACCACAAGACGATCCAGAAGCATTTCTTAATGAACTTATTACTGATCAGGAGTTTAATGTACTGTGCTTGACAGAAACATGGATTAAACCAAATGAGCAAGTAGCATTCAATGAAGCTAGTCCTCCTAGATACAATTATATACACCAGCCTCGTCTAACTAGCAGAGAAGGAAGTGTTACAGTCATTTGTAATGATTATCTAGGTGTGACACAAAATCCTGGTTATAAATTCAGTGCAGTTGAAGTTCTTTATACTAACATATGTAGCCACAAAAAATCAGTCTACCCAGTCAATTCTGTTACTTATTATTTACATAATTAAATTATTATTTAATTTCAGAATACGAAATTTCAGAATTTCATATTCTGAAATTCTTGCTGAATTTGCAGACTTCATCTCTGACCTGGTTGTTTCCTGAGACAAACACTACGTTCAGACTGCAACCTGAAACGACCCATATCCGATTTGTTGTGAAATCCGATTTTTTTGTTAGGCCGTTCACATTACCAATTATATGAGACTTGTATGTGATCTCCAATATGAACGGAAAACGACCCAAAAGTGTCCCGCATGCGCAAATTGACACGTAATAAGCACATCTACGTAATACGTAAAAAAAAAAAAAAAGCGCACTCTTCATGTTTCATGATTTCTTTTTTTTGTTTGTTTAATTATCTGGTTAGTGTTAAAGTGTGAGGTCTCGTGTGTGTTTTTGTTTCTGAACTGAAATGAAAACGTGTAGCCTGGTAACGAGGGTTGACTCCTAAATGTCTCTCTAATTTCTATATAAGTGCACTATGTTACTAGGAAGTAATGGATTTTTAAACTCTATATAGTGCACTCGAGCTTCAGTAGGCAGTCATTTGGGATACGGCTGCTGTATTACCAAACTCTTAATTCAGGCTTAATAATTTGCACATATTTATTTTGTCATATTAATAAACTTTTTCTACATTTTTATAAATATTTATTTAGATTGTTTATAGCCAGCTGAATTCTGCAACTTCTCTCAGCGCTGGCTCAAGGTGCATAAACACCAGTGCAGTTTTGCTATGGAGACGAGGCAAGACCTGGCGATGTGGTTTTTGTGGCGGCAGCGGAACTCGCACAATAATCTGATTAACAGCAGACTAATGAGACCGAAGGTGTCAAATTACTGGAAATTTCCAGAACAATCTTATAATCTTGTAATACAGGATGGTTTAAGTTATAAATCAGTTATAGAAACTGTTTTATTTAATCAGGCTAACAGATAAACATCCAGGTCCCTACCAAATCCACCATTAGCTTGATCAATTCTATAAAAGTCTATTTAAATTCTGAAAACTGTACAAATGTTGTTGTTTTCCACCAAAGAGGCGGGATTAGCCAACACAGAATAGTGATGTTTGTCTCTTGTTGATGACGTGTAGGTCGCATGAATGCGACCTGTCCGGTCAGACTGCAGTCGCATGTGAAAATATCGGATATGCATCGGATTTAGGACCACATATCCAAGCGGCCTGGGTCGCATGTGAAAAAATCGGATCTGTGTCGTTCAGATTGTCAATAACAAATCGGATACAGGTCGCATATGGGCAAAAAAATCGGATATGGGTCGTTTCAGGGTGCAGTCTGAACGTAGTCAAAGTCTTAGTAGTTGGAGACTTTAATATTCACTTCGATAACTTGGAAGACCCTCTGAAAACTGCATTCGTGTCCATTGTAGATTCAGTAGGGGTTAATCAGAACATCATAGGACCTAATCATAATGGTGGTCACACTGTTGATCTAATACTAACATTCGGATTACACACACACACACACACACTTTCACAGTCCAAAGCTACCTCAGATTATGATCTCATCTTATTCAAAATATGCCTGAGCGATAATACATACACCTTGCCATGCTACTGTGTCAAATGTACATTCACGTCAACATTAGTCTCTCAGAGTTATCAACTTCGGTTCACCGTCAGACCCCACAGAACTTGATCAGGCAACTGAATGCTTAGAGCTGACGTTCCTCTATACCAGGGGTTCTTAACCTGGGGTCCATGGATGGGTTTCAGGGGGTCCGTGAGGATCAGATAAAAATTAACATTTATATTCACTATACAGCCCTTGTCCCCATCAACGGTTTCCCATTGAAAAAAAGAAAAGAAAATACATCCTGCTACTGCTTGAAAGAAAACACACCCAGCCACTACTTACAATGCCAACCGCTAGGCATCTCTTGACTTGCTGCTGGGCCCATGTTTACCATTTAAACGTGTGCCATCATTCTCTGCAGGACCGCCATCTTGTGCCATTCCATAAGAGCAAGTGATAATTCTCATTTTCCACGGTTTATCACGGCTTGATTGTCTTCTCATATGCTGGTGAGGATTAATTGACCACAATTTCTTTCAAGTGTGGCTGGCCTGGCTACACCATTTCCATTCAGCATGCAACTGGATGAAACTACTGACGTCTCTCAGTGCAGCCAGCTATTGGTTTTCATTCACTATGTGCATGCTGATACCATCAGAGAAGAATTTCTGTTTTGCGAACCCCTTTTGGAAACTACAAAAGCCATCGACATTTTAAAAATTGTGGATAGATTCTTTGCCAGTCATAATTTCGATTGGAAGAAAAATCTTGGTACTCTGTGCACATACGGAGCACCTGCGATGCTTGGCAACACATCTGGTTTTGCTGCCTTGGTGAAGAAAGAAGCTCCTCAGGTCATCGTTACCCATTGTTTCCTTCATTGGCATGCATTGGCGTCAAAGACACTGCCAGCAGTTCTGAAGGAAGTCTTGTCTACCAGCGTGAAAATCATCAATTTCATCAAAGCAAGGGCTTTGAACCATTGCATTTTTAAGAGGTTTTGTCAAGAAATGGGAGCAGAATATGAAGTTCTTCTCTACCACACAGAGGTTCGCTGGCTTTCCAGAGGACAAATCTTGAAGTGACTGGTTGAACTGAGAGCAGAAGTTTCACTTTTTTTGAGAGAAAAAAGAAAGCCCACTATCAGAACAATTTGACAGTGAGGAGTTAATTCATGGCTTGGCCTACTTGGCGGATATCTTTGGCCAAATGAATGAGGTAAATCTTTCGATTCAAGGCCATGAAGTCACCATTATGGATGCTGCTGAAAGAATGAAAGCTTTTCTGGCCAAGCTGCCGCTGTGGAAGAGGAGGTTGGAGGCAGACAACTACGGAAACTTTCCAATGTTAGAAGAAGTGCTTCAGCAGGATGGAAGTGAAAGCAACAATGCCCTGTCAGCTTCTCTGCAGGCAGAATTCTGCAGACATTTGGATACTCTGCAGAACTCTTTCAAAGGTTACTTTGGCTCGGGTAACCTTAAAGTTTAAACATGGATACGTAAGCCTTTCCTAGCCAACATAGACTGTATCAGTGACGAAGACCTTGCCAAAGATGACCTCATTGACCTGAGGACAAAGGAAATGTTACAAAATGAATTAAACTCAAAGGAGTCTTGGAAAATTCTGGTGTGCATTGACCCAAGCCTACCCTCATCTGGTAAAGCGAGCTATGAGTGCTCTGATTCCCTTTGCTACCACATAACTTTGTGAATCAGGGTTTTCAGCACTTGTTTCTATCAAAATGAAAAGCTGAAATAGATTGGATATCAAAGATGACATGCGTGTCACCTTGTCAAAGACCACTCCACAGTTTCATATTCTTAGTCAAGGCAAACAACAACAACCTTCTCATTGAAATAAAGCAGATAACAAGAGAGTAGATGTAGTACTACTACTACTACTAATACTTTGTGTATATGTATGAGACAATAAAATCTCAATAAATAAATTACATTATACATATTGCATGCAAAATTGTGTTTATGTGAATATTTCTGGGGACGGGGGTCCATAGCTTTCATCAGATTCTTAAAGGGATCCATGACTCAAAAAAGGTTAAGAACCACTGCTCTATACTTTAGATAATCTAGCTCCACTAAAAAGAAAAATGGTCAGAGAGAAAAAACTAGCACCCTGGTATAACAATTACACATGTACCTTAAAACAGACCACTCAAAAAATTTGAATGTAAATGGCATCAAACAAAATTGGTAGTATTCTAATTAACATGGAAGGAGAACCTCTTGAAGTATAGAAAAGCTCTACATGCTGCTAGGTCAACTTCTCTCTCCACCCTAATAGATGATTACAAAAATAATCCTAGATTCTTATTTAATACTGTAGCAAAATTAACTAGGAAAAAGACCATCACAGACACATACACACCTGAAATATGTAGTAGCAATGACCATGAATTATTTCAGTGACAAAATTGAAAATATCTGACAAAAAATTCAAACTACAAATTTAAGGCCATGCAATTTAAGTAACCCTGTAGTTAACAATATAGCTGTATCAGATCAGTAATTAGAATGTTTCACTCCCCTTAGAGAAATCAAACTAATTTCATGAATCTCCACATCAAAATCTTCAACTTGTGTAATAGATCCCTTACCTACATGACTCTTCAAACCAAAAGCAATTCAATCTCTTCTAAAAATAATCAATTCTTCCCTTAGAATTGGCTATGTACTCAAATACTTTAAACTAGCAGTTATCAAACCCCTGATTAAAAAACCTGACCTTGACCTCTGTCAGCTGTCAAAATTATAAGCCAATATCAAACCTCCCCTTTATCTCCAAAATTCTAGAAAGAGCTATGGCACAGCAGTTATGCTCATGTCTACATAGGAATAACATCCATGAAATGTATCATTCATGATTTAGACCTCATCATAGCACAGAGACAGCACTGGTTAAAGTAGTAAATAACCTACTATTGGCCTCTGATCAGGGCTGTGTCTCCTTGCTTGTATTGCTTTACCTCAGTGCAGTCTTTGACACATTGATCATACCATTCTCCTTGACAGGCAAGAAAACATTGTTGGAGTCAAGGAAATGGCCCTCTGATGTCTCAGGTCTTATTTAACTGATTTATCAGTTTGTTGATGTAAGTGGTGATTTTTCTATGCATACTAAGGTAAAGTTTGGTGTTCCACAAGGTTCTGTCTTAGGCCCACTGCCTATATATGTTACCTCTGGGTGATATTATTCATAAGCATGGTATTAGTGTCCACTGTTATGCTGATGACACACAGCTGTATGTTTCTGCAAAGTCAGATGAGAGACACCAGCTTTATAAAATTGAGAAATGCGTAAAGGACATTAGACACTAGATGCTTATGAACTTCCTTCTATTTAACTCTGACAAGACAGAAGTACTTGTACTAGGACTATATGCAGCTAGAAATTAGTTTTCTGATTACACAGTAACACTGGATGGCCTTTCTGTTTCTTCATGTGCAGCAGTAAAAGACCTTGGGGTGATCATTGACTCCAGTCTTTCATTTGAAATTCATATTGATAACGTTACAATGATAGCTTTCTTTCATCTCAGAAATACTGCTCAGATAAGAAATATAAAAGTTACCACATGATGCAGAAAAAAAACTAGTTCATGCTTTTGTTACCTCTAGGTTGGATTATTGTAATGCCTTACTGTTTGGATGTTCCAATAAGGGCATAAACAAGCTCCAGTTAGTTCAAAATGCAGCAGCAAGAGTCCTTACTAGAAGATATGACCACATCATCCCTATCTTATCCACATTGCATTGGCTCCCAATCAAATTTTGCATTGATTATAAAATACTACTATTGACCTTTAAAGCACTGAATGATCTGGCACCACACTACCTGAGTAAACGTCCTCATATAGTGAAGGTTACATCAGGGGGCAGAGCCTTTTCTTACAAAGCCCCACAGTTATGGAACAGCCTTTCAAGTAATGTAGGAAAGATGCATCTATTGTTAATTAACAACGTTTCACTTAAGAGTTATTGATCCAGGAAGTTTGAAGATGTGAATATATTTCTAACTTTACTGCAGTTCAACCCAAGCATGAACTAGAACTTGATTAAATAATGTAAATGAGCCATATTACCCAGTTTAATCTCCGTATACCTCATTCAAACCATAGATTCAAGCATTAGTTTAAAGTTATCATGTTATAATATAAAACCAAATTATCATGTTCTAATGTGATACCGGGGCGGCACGGTGGTGTAGTGGTTAGCGCTGTCGCCTCACAGCAAGAAGGTCCTGGGTTTGAGCCCCGGGGCCGGCGAGGGCCTTTCTGTGTGGAGTTTGCATGTTCTCCCCGTGTCCGCGTGGGTTTCCTCCGGGTGCTCCGGTTTCCCCCACAGTCCAAAGACATGCAGGTTAGGTTAACTGGTGACTCTAAATTGACCGTAGGTGTGAGTGTGAATGGTTGTCTGTGTCTATGTGTCAGCCCTGTGATGACCTGGCGACTTGTCCAGGGTGTACCCCGCCTTTCGCCCGTAGTCAGCTGGGATAGGCTCCAGCTTGCCTGCGACCCTGTAGAACAGGATAAAGTGGCTGTGCTCACTCTAGGACCCAAATTGTTTTAGCGAAAAGTGCTAAAGACTCACATTTTTCTTTAGCAATTTGCAATTTCGCTTAGCAAGAAATGCTAAAAGAACAATTTTCTTTTTAGCAACGTAATTTTTTAGCAAGATATGTTATACTTCTAAATGTTTCTTGCACTGACATAATATTGAAAAATGAATTATTGTAGTTTGTTGGTGTTTCAGTATTGTTTGCAAGCTTGTTTCCTGACTTTGTCTTTCCATGTTCTTGATTTATGTTCATAGCATGCTTATTTATTCTTGAATCCTCTTATTTTGATCATTTCATCAACTGTATATATGTAATGAAATTGTGTGTTTAATTTAACCCGCTTAATCTGGTTTACGGAGTCCATATTTTTCATTATAATTATATCTAACATCTGGTGTGATGTGCTTTGCATTCTTTGCTATCTATGCACCTTTTAGCCCTTAGTCACCCTCTGTAGTATGCTGACTGGCCTGTGCGGGTATGTGTGTGTGTGTGTGTGTGTGTGTGTGTGTGTGTGTGTGTGTGTGTGTGTGTGTGTGTGTAATTGGGATCCGTGTGTGTGTGTGTGTGTGTTTAGGGGGAGGGGGGTGTCTTTATGGGTAGGATGAAGGGAGCTCAGGGAGTTAAAATCAATGGTTGTTTCTTATAAATTAATCTCATAACCCAAATATAATGATATTCACCATTAATTTCTCAAACGAAACACTTGCAGTCAAAACTTTGAACCATGTGCGTCAAAACGCTCTGAAAACAAGGTACACTTGGTTGATATATCCTGGTTCATCTGTGAGTTCTTCCAAAGTTCTGTCAGAGTTGATATTATGTAGAAAATACGTCTTTAGAATGGTTATATCGTGTTTTTATCCCTAACTGAGAAAGCTAACAGAATATTCTAATATGTTATCTCACTTTTTAGATAAGTTTTTGTCATACGTAAAGTCGGATAATTTATTTTAAACAAACCTCGCTATAATCTTGTTCACTAATGAGCGAGAATTGCCGACATTATCAGCACAACTCGGAAATTGATCATTTTATATGTAAGGTCCGATGCTATTGGAAGATGTAATTTGCGGTCAACCAATAAGAATCTTCGAAACTTGGGGGCATTGGTTATAAATCAAAACATCGAAGATGGACACGAAAGGCAGGGCCTGAATTTCATTTTTCAGAATGGGGGGGAATTCCCCCCCTCAGTGACTCAAATGGGGGGGATTTACACAGTTTGTGGGTAACGCTACTTGTGGGCTTAAATAGCTTAGGTCTTACCTTCTGCCACTACTCAGATTGAAGATCTCTACAGTATGTAACCTTTTGTCACCATTTGAGGTATCCTTTTCAGTAGACACTTCATTTTGATATCTCCAAATTTGGATAGCATTGTCAGACAAAGGCCGGGTGGATAAATGCAAGTATTATTCCCACCAGCCGTCTAAGATATGGACTGTTCAGTTTCGGGTGGAGGGTAGAAAACCACCACAAAATGAAAGAGATCCTTTACAGCATGACATTGCTGACTGACTGTATTATGCCATCAAACACCAATAGCCTTTTTCTAGCAGTGCGAGTAAGGCTCTAGGAAGAGTTTGGAAGGTTGTGTGCCTTTTAGTTAAGCTAATTTTACAACCTCCTTAGTGTTGCTTTACACAGCTGCTTCTTCCTCATCTTCATGCACTATTCTTTAAAGTGCTGATGACACGTTTTTGACATCTTTGGCGATGTTTTATAACATAAAAAGTAATTCCCAATGATCCATATATTAATTCACGAAGGCGCCTATTTTACAAGTTATGATAAAAAACGCAGCTATATGGGCAAATTTGACGGGGCTGCAGCACCCAGGAGACGAAAGAGGAGGAGGAGCTATATGACGTCAGCGAAAGAACCTTCCTCCTAACTTACCAGTTTATTGTTGATGCGACAGGTGTTCAGTTTGTCATTATTAGTATTATTATTATACATTATATATATATATATATATATATATATATATATATATATATATATATATATATATATAAGTTATTATGCCTTCGTGTTGTATTGCCGGCTTTTGCTCCAAAACCCACAAGGATGGGGTAAGTTTATTCAAGTTTCCCAGAGATCCTGAGCTGCATGCGAAGTGGGTGAAGCAAGTCAGGCGCACTCGTGACAAGTGGGAGCCCTCACCAACATCCGTCCTGTGCTCTGAACACTTCGATTTGGATTGTTTTGACACCCTTCCCAGCTTAAAAGAATCTCTTGGGTGTTCAGTTCATCACAAACGTGTGTTACTACCATCAGCAGTGCCTACACAGTGTTGCCAGATTGGGATTTTTCCCGCCCAGTTGAGCGGTTTCAAGTGCCTTTTGGTGGGTTTTGAACATATTTTGGGCTGGAAAACGTCAGCAGTATCTGGAAACAGATACTGCTGAAGTTTTCCAGCCCAAAATATGTTCAAAACCCACCAAAATGCACTTGAAACCGCTCAACTGGGCGGGAAAAATCCCAATCTGGCAACACTGCCAGTATTCCAGAGGGGGTCTACTAGTAGCTATGCCGGATCCAAAGACAGTCCTCCTGTCAGAACATGTGTTGTGAAACGACATAAGATAAAGGTACGTAGAGCTATAGATTCTACATGATAATCATAAATGTAATCATAAAGTCGGCGTGATATCAGTCATGTATTTGCTAGTGAAAGCTTGCGGCTTTCATGTAACTGCCGCCTAGCAACGAGAGGCAAAGGGTAAAGAGGGTAGGCTATCATAGATTCTATTCGGAAGAGATCAACACAATTCTAGACTCCCAGAAGAGGAAGAGCTAGCACTAGAGAGTTCACCGGCGTTTTCATGCGCCATTTCCATTGAGTAGAACCAGAGTAGAACCATAGCATGTCTATGAGTAGAACAGCCAGTGAACTGCAGCGTGTTCTCCCGCTGACGTCACAACATGGCCGCGAGCCACGGACCCAGTTTTCTTGCGCTGTGCAATTAAAAGTTGGATATTTGCGTAACAACAGCTTCTTTTCACGTAATTATAACAGAAATCTAACATGTTTGCCATGTTGTATAGTTTATTTAAGAAATTGCATAGAGTCATGTTCGTGTCATCAGCCCTTTAAGTGTCACTGCTTTGTTTAATTATAAAAAAAAGAAAAAAAATCAGTCTGTTCTTAATAGCACTCAATGAATTTATTGACACAACAAGTCTAACTTAAAATCTAACTTAAACCAGTCTGCTGACTTTTCAGGATTCTCTTAAATTTGTCTCTTCTTTTAGTGACCATCTCTTTAATCAGTCACCTTTGCTTTTTCCTTTTATAACATTTTTATATCATCTTTTTTTATCAATTTTTATATCATTTTTCTATTCTCATGTTTGATCTGATCATCCCTGTCCTCTGTTTAATGTCTACAATTAAAATAAGAAAACACTATCAAACTGTTCTTAACACTGAATGAATTTACAAACTTTGTTTCAGTCCACATATAGAACGTTAACATGACAACAGTCTTTGTTGACTTTTCAGGATTCTCTTATACCATATAGCCCTGTCTCCTGTGTCATATGCCATCTTTAATTTAAAAAAAAAATCAAATTGTTCTCAACACTGAACAATTCATCTTTGCTGAGTGCAGGATTCTTGTACATATGTAGTCTTTCCTACTCTTTCTCCTAGTGGTCATCCCTTTTGTCAGCATGAATGTCCTTTGCTTTTCCTTGTAAATACTTTTTTCTTATAGCCATGCTCTGATCTAATCCCCTTCGCAACGTCGACGTTAACGTTAGCTGTCTCGTCCTGTGCATTCTCAACGGTATCAATCACACTGCTATTACCACCATCGGATTCAGGAGTGGGCGCCACGGTGGTGTAGTGGTTAGCGCTGTCGCCTCACAGCAAGAAGGTCTGGGTTCGAGCCCCGTGGCCGGCGAGGGCCTTTCTGTGCGGAGTATGCATGTTCTCCCCGTGTCCGCGTGGGTTTCCTCCGGGTGCTCCGGTTTCCCCCACAGTCCAAAGACATGCAGGTTAGGTTAACTGGTGACTCTAAATTGACCGTAGGTGTGAATGTGAGTGTGAATGGTTGTCTGTGTCTATGTGTCAGCCCTGTGATGACCTGGTGACTTGTCCAGGGTGTACCCCGCCTTTCGCCCGTAGTCAGCTGGGATAGGCTCCAGCTTGCCTGCAACCCTGTAGAGGGATGAAGCGGCTAGAGATAATGAGATGAGATGAGATTCAGGAGTTTCCCTCTTAGCAGGGGAAACTTCTGCCACTGCACTTGTACGTTTTAGCCAGCGGTCCAGGTTTGTTTTACAGCTAAAGTCCGAGAGAGGAAGAGTGCACGCGCTGTGTGTGTGTGTGTGTGTGTGTGTGTGTGTGTGTGTGTGTGTGTGTGTGTGTGTGAACTGTCTGTGTCTGCTGTTTTTTTTTTTCTGAGTAGGCTACAGGGGGAGAGGGGGGTCAGTCAGTAAAAGGAGGGTTCAATTCAAGTAACCTTGAGAACAGAAGGCAGTCGCGCATTCACACTGATCCATTATTAGATTGACGTTGTCAGGCAATGCAGTAATGTGTGCGGGAATCTCTCGCGTTAGTATTGTTAAAGGTGCGGGAATTAAAAAAAATATGCGCAATACCCGCAATCCTGCGCCCAAATTCAGGCCCTGAAAGGTACTGTTTATCTTGAGAAATCGCAATTGTTTGATGGATTTTGCTTAAACTTTAAATGACTTTCGCATAAAATGCGAATACAGATGATTTTCTTTTCGCAAATTGGAATAAAACTTTGCAATTTGCGGACGTGCGAGCGGCTAGCGTGAGCCCAGCGCGGCTAGAGATAATGAGATGAGATGAGATAATGTGATACCCAATTATCACGTTATAACATGAAAAATATATTGTTATAACAATAAACTTTTCACATTATTACGTGATGCTGATTTTCCCCTGGTCTGGCAGCAATACACTTCTGTAATAATCACACAAATGATATATATACACACATACATACACACACATATATATTACATTTTCAATTAATTGTGGCTGTTGTGAGGTAAAAAGAAACTTCAAGAAATAAACACTATTGGTCCATAGTAATTCAACACTTTGCATCTGTATACCTGCACAGCGGTCGGCCTCTTTTTCGGGTCCCAATTCAACAGATTCTTCATTAGTGTCAGAGCCTCGTTGCTGGCATTGGGGATGAGGGTTTTTAGGGGCGTGGGAACACACTGAGGAAAGCGGAAGTTCATTGCCGCAGCCAGCTGATGACCCTCCAGCCAGTCAGTCTGAACATCCACAGAAAAACTGGAATAATTAACTATACCATAAAGGAAATTGGTATCCAAAAATGAACTAACTCCAAGTTCTGTTAAACATAATACCACGATGTAGGCACTTCAGCTAAAATTTCAAACTCATTTGATTGTTCTGAATTTCTGAGACCAGTTAGAGGAGAAACTTTGAAATTCAACACTTTTGGAATTTTGAAAAAAAGGTTGAACAGTTCTGGAGATATTTGAATTGTAATTTTTCAAGTACAGCCACCCAGGCCTACTGTTTTATCATATAACATATAAACAAAAATATGGAAATAAATGCAAATTATTACACATCATTTTACCATATAATGTGATCTGTAGCATTATTTATTGGATTTACACCCCACAAACCATACATATTTCAAATCATTGAACAGTGGGGATTTGAATATCACAAAGGTCATTTACCTCTGGTGACCTTGACGCAACCTTGAAACTGATGTATTTTGCCCAATGCAACAAGTTTTTCTATCTTGGACTCAAAATTTTCAGCCACAAACATTCAAATCATGGATATTTACACTCTATACCAGGCAAGGAGTTACAAGCTACACAGAACAAGGGTCTACAGTGACCTATGGTGACCTTTAAATGACCTTGAAGGCCTTACAGTACTGGACTGTGGATAATGAAGGTCAAAATCTGGCGATAATTTAGTCAATTCACAACAAACCTGGCAATATTATATACCAAAATGCTTAGAATTACACCATAGAACTTTTTCTAAACACAACATGGCAGCTATTATGAACAGTTTCAGAAATCCTAGTACATTCATCACATGGCGCTATAACATGGTTCGTCTCGGCCAATATGACCTCCCATGTTATAGAGCCATATGATGAATGTACTAGGAGCTCTGAAATGGTTAGGAATAACTCCCACGTTGCATTTCAAAAAAAAAATCTGTAGCACAAAGCTTCATGTACTAGTATTATATACAGTGATCTAGGGTGACCTTGACTGTGGCCTCATTGTGGATGACCTTTAAGGACCTTGTTCCAAATTGCAAATGTTGATTCATCCCTAATTGGCAGCAGATGTATCCCCGGCAGCCAATGGTGGCAACAGCAACAGGAGTGAATCGGCATTTCATGTTGGAACAAGGTCCTCATGAAGCACATCCCCACAATGAGGCTGCTCCTTGTTATGTTCTCATCAACAGAGTTGATATAGCAATGATGCCATTCGTATGCCTGTACAGGGTGCAGCATGGAGTGCACCTGCTGGATCCACTGTACCACCGTTACCTCTTTTCGCAGGGCATTACTCGAAATCGCACAGGCATACAAGGACCAAACTGGTATCGCTCGATTCAAAAATGATTATTTTATTACTTTGACGTGAGATTGAAAACTTGCACTCAATCGCAAGTGAGAAATTGGGATGATTCCAAACCTTTTCCACTCTTGAGGCTCTCATGTCATCTGCCATCTACGTTTCCGGGAAAAAAAAAAAAACCCTGACATCAGCCCACACTGTGGTTGAGTGAAAAATTGAGTCATGTGTACTCCAGATGAATTTGCATAGCTTTCATGAATGTAAATGCAGGCCCTGTCAAAATCCACGTAGCGTGAACAGCACGCAAGTTTCAATGTGTAAGACGCATCACCCGATTTTGGGGCATTGATGATATATTACTGAAGTGCCCATACTATGAGGCCAAATGAAACTAAGCAACACAACAAAAACAGCTTACCATCAAATTTAGCCATGTTTCAAGTTTTTTTGTACTGTTTACAATTTCTGTACCTATACTTTTGCACCAACCTACAAAGACCAACATATTCTAATATATGCTGGGAGAGGGGTATAGGACCTCACCTTGACATAAAACTCAAGGACGCTGATAATGTCCAGTACAAATTAGTCAATGAAGCACCGCCTTTACTGGCACATTAGGTTTTGGTTCAAAGACTCACATACCTTCTTCACAGTGCCAAGAACTTGGCACATCTTGAAGATCTCATCGACCTCACTGTTGCCGGGGAAAAGAGGTCGTAAGGTATAGAGCTCTGCCATAATGCAGCCCACTGCCCATATGTCTATAGGAGAGCTGTACACACATGACCTCAGAAGCACCTCTGGAGCTCGATACCTGCATGCACACACACACGCGTGCGCACACACACACACATACATACACACACACACACACACATTTTATATATATATATATATATATATATATATATATATATATACACACACATATATACACACACACACACACACACACATCAAGATGTGAGGTCAACATGCCTAGTACTCATATACAAAAGGCTAAACAAATTCATTATTTTTCCATCAACATGTCATACAATCGAGAGTTATTTTTTTCTGCTAGATTTACAAGACACGTCAAACCTGAAGAACTTGTTTATGGATATTTATAATTAATACACAGAATGAAATTCTGAGGTGACTTTTCAATGTAAAAGGTAGACTGCCTTTCAGATTTTTCAAGTTTAGGTCATACAAATAATTTTCCCTGACACCCAGTTATTTTTGTTTAGTGGACCAAAAGCTATAGAATTCGAATCACAGACTTCCAATTTTATTAGGCTTTTTTAAAATAGAACAATTAATGAATTTAGGGCCACATGGCCCTAAATTCTCCGCTATTTTTTCTTGCTTCACCATGACCCATTTCAAGATACTACCTCATGCATCACGTGATGGGCTTTCCCCGTTTGTGCAAAGCATTGTGGGATACAAATTTGAAACAGGAGAAGAAAATTGAGGACGCGAATGAAACGTGGAAGATCGACTACAGTAATGGAAAGTGAGAAGAAAAGATGTTATGTTGCAAAGGAAAGCAAACGCAGGACCAAACTAATAAGTATCAGCGGTCAGCGAGCACCTCGGTATGATCAACTGTTTGTTTAGCGACAGAATGATGTAACTGTCAGTGCATGGTCAAGGTAAACCTGTAGATGGCAGTAATGCAACACTGGACGCCAGCTGCCATAAAACCCAAAAGAAGAAGGAAAAGAAGAAGAAACAGGTAAACCAGCACATGCGCACACCGGACTTCCTCTGTCTGCTTGACTGTGCAAAGCGAGCAATTTCATGCATATTATTTGCTAGGGAATCTCATCTCATCTCATTATCTCTAGCCACTTTATCCTGTTCTACAGGGTCGCAGGCAAGCTGGAGCCTATCCCAGCTGACTATGGGCAAAAGGCGGGGTACACCCTGGACAAGTCGCCAGGTCATCACAGGGCTGACACATAGACACAGACAACCATTCACACTCACATTCACACCTACGGTCAATTTAGAGTCACCAGTTAACCTAACCTGCATGTCTTTGGACTGTGGGGGAAACCGGAGCACCCGGAGGAAACCCACGCGGACACGGAGAGAACATGCAAACTCCACACAGAAAGGCCCTCGCCGGCCACGGGGCTCGAACCCAGACCTTCTTGCTATGAGGCGACAGCGCTAACCACTACACCACCGTGCCGTGCTAGGGAATCTCATCTCATCTCATCTCATCTCATTATCTCTAGCCGCTTTATCCTGTTCTACAGGGTCGCAGGCAAGCTGGAGCCTATCCCAGCTGACTACGGGCGAAAGGCGGGGTACACCCTGGACAAGTCGCCAGGTCATCACAGGGCTGACGCATAGACACAGACAACCATTCACACTCACATTCACACCTACGGTCAATTTAGAGTCACCAGTTAACCTAACCTGCATGTCTTTGGACTGTGGGGGAAACTGGAGCACCCGGAGGAAACCCACGCAGACACGGGGAGAACATGCAAACTCCGCACAGAAAGGCCCTCGCCGGCCACGGGGCTCGAACCCAGACCTTCTTGCTGTGAGGCGACAGCGCTAACCACTACACCACCGTGCCGTGCTAGGGAATCTCCTCAAACTAAATAACTTCCCAGCCACAGAATAGCCTGTTTTTTTTTTTTTGTGTGTGTGTGTGTGTGTGTGTGTGTGGGGGGGGGGGGGGGGGGGGTGTTGAGATATTCCAGAAAAAAACATAAATGACAATGACCAAATTTCAGAGGGAACTAAATTTCACCAATTACATGAAATGGAAAGGCTGTATAGCTTTAAGCTTCTTTCATCACAACCTGGGCAAAAGCTGAACTTGCCCCTTATTCTGTGTTTGAGATTTGTTGAAAATTTTCTCCTATAAAACACGATTGTAACTGCACTAGCACTACCTCTATGACATCAGTGCAGCACACAACCACTATTTCTCACAGGAATAATGAGTATACAGCATCAAACAACAAATTAGCAAATGAATCATAAATAATCAGCACATCATAAATATTTCAATATAAATAGCATATTCCATGTAGTTTTCTGTGGAGATTTCCTTTAATCTTAAGACTATTATTATGTCTAAAATTAAAACAAATGTCCAACTTGCAACTGTATTAGGTCTTGTGCATCTATGACATCATCAGTCATTAAATATTTCATCTCTGAAATTGTGTTGATTTTTATTAAATCATGTTTACACTAACCAGCTTAAACTGCAGAAATAAATGTTTTATGTATTCTTAAAAAGAGAGTCCCAAGTTCTACCTTCCCTTTATCCATTAAAAAATAATTAAAATATTTATGTGTGTAACTCACATAAAAGTACTTTAGAGTACAATGGTGTTAATATGTTAACAGTTCTGACATACAAGACTGCCAGATTGCGGTTGCGGTTTTGTTTAGTCTTGGACTGTTTCATTTAGCCTTAGTACTGCAGCTATGAAATCTGGACATATGTACCGTATGCATCTTTATGGCCTGCTGCTCATGCTACAACACAGGGCAGCTGCACATACTCTGAGAAATGTGTTAACTGTCCTCTTCTACATATAGAGAGCGTGCACGTGACGTCACGAGGTCACGTGATATTTGTTTATCCCCCATTTTGGATGGCAAGGTCACGCATAGAACTTAGACAAACCCGTTCTAATTATCAAGTGTGTGGGAGTAGATCTTTCGAGAATGGTTATATCTTGTTCAGCATTTGATTGTACCAATAGACAGGGCCAAAAGGAGGGCCTGTCATTTTATAGATTCCCCGCAGATGAGGAGAGACGCGCAAAATGGGTGTCCGCTGTGCGAAGAGCAAACTGGAACCCCAGTTCTACCAGCCGAATTTGTAGTGAACACTTCATATCAGGTAGGTGTAATCTTCTAATTCAATACTCCTAGTACATCTATTAAGTTGATTTTTGGATTGAATGATAACTGTATACTTAGAAACTAGCTGGAGCCTATCCCAGCTGACTACAGGCGAAAGGCAGGGTACACCCTGGACAAGTCGCCAGGTCATCACAGGGCTGACACATAGACACAGACAACCATTCACACTCACATTCGCACCTATGGTCAATTTAGAGTCACCAGTTAACCTAACCTGCATGTCTTTGGACTGTGGGGGAAACCGGAGCACCCGGAGGAAACCCACGCGGACACAGGGAGAACATGCAAACTCCGCACAGAAAGGCCCTCGCCGGCCACAGGGCTCGAACCCGGACCTTCTTGCTGTGAGGCGACAGCGCTAACCACTACACCACCGTGCCGCCCCATAGTAGGGATGGCGAAAACTAAAAAAAATCTTGACCGACCACCGAGCCTCATTAGCCGGTTAAAGTCAGTTAACCTATGAGTTTAAACAGGGATGCAAACGGCGGATGCCGCCTTTTTCACGGCTGAATCACGCAGATCCGATTTTTTTTTTAGGGGGGGCGTTGGAGTGTCTGAATAATTTCATCAGAGTAAATTCTGTATTAAAATTACTAAATAAGCAGCATAGGAAGTATTAGTATGAGAAGAAAACAGTAAATCAGAAAGCTGTGCACATTTGCGCAGCTTCCGCGCAAACGTGCGCAGCTTTCTGATTTACTGTTTTTCAGACAAAAACATACATATTTACAACCCTGTCATTATCTGGAACTGAGTTTAGATTTTGAACATTCTTAAGATAAAACGTCCTGCATAGTCTCTTTATGATAAACGTCTTAATGCCACTTACCCATGAGGTTATCAAGTAGACATTCTTCTTCGGGACCTTCCAGAGGTATAGTTGGGATACCCATCCCGCAACAAAATATTTATAAGCTTCCAGGCTCTTGTAAGCTTTGAGGGCTTTGCCAGTGTAACACGATTCACGATTAACGAGAAAATTGTAAATGTCGTGGTAGGCCAGATCAGGCAAATCGCCGGCACCACAGCTCCGAATTTCCCTGAACAAGGATTGCGGCAAGTTGTATGGATCTGCAATCCCCAACCTGGAATACTTTTCCACGTAACGCTGCCTCACGTCACCTTCAAGATGCTGAACAAACTTAGACAAGTAATCGCGCGATTTAGATGGGGTATTTTCCGAATTTTCTTGGGGATTACTCCCTGAATCCATTACACTCGCGCAAGGTAAACAATCCTGAAGCCGTCCAATATGGCGGAGTAGGCGGAGTAAACACGGACGGGTCACGTGACTGCACGTCCTCTATACAAGAACATTAGTATCATCCCGGTTGACAGGGGGGAGAGAGGAAAGCCATCACTGCAACCCAAACGGCAAGGTCAATTATGCTCGCTTGGACTCTTGGTGAATGGATGGCTGTGAACTTACAACCACTAACCTCAAGTAAATAAACCTTTTCATGTGTAATTACTGATTTGCCACATTTATGTCTCCATGAAAAGAAAGTGAAGGCTCTCTCACCATCTTGTGGACACATAGTCTGTATAGGGAGGGCGAGAACGGATCTCTCTGGCCAAACCAAAGTCTGCTATTTTCACCAGTTCAGGACCCATACATAGCAGATTCTCTGGCTTTATATCCCGATGAAAAAATCCTGAATCAGCAAGGCAATTCACAAAGAAAAATTATCAGTAGTCATGACATGGTAGTGTATGGTTGTATTTCAATAAATAGAATTCCAAAGACACAGTAATACAGTGTAGGGAAACTTGGCACATGATACTCAGGAACATCAGAGAACAAACACAGGGACTGTTTCTCCATAAAAGCACTAATGGCAAACAATATCTCGAAAATACCTGACTAAAGTAACAGATATGAACTGAATAAAAATCAGCCACTAGAGTGTAGGCCACATTGCAGAACTCAAAACTGTGAATAAAAGCATTAAAAAACATGTTTTTGTTAGGTAAACCTGCTCCACCAATGGTTCAAAGACACTCTCCAAATTTTATTTCCAATAAGAAAATTGCATTTCAGAATTTTATGAAGGACATTACATTTTAGAATTATTGGCAGGGTACAATTACTTGATAAAATTGATAGAATTTCAATACATAGTAGCTGTACTGTTCTGTCCATGCTCCAGTTTCCTCCCACAGTCAAAAGACATGCAGATTAGGTCAAATGGTTACTCTAAGAGGCTGTCCACACGGCAACGGATTCAGGTGAATCTGATAAAATTGTTTATCGTTTCGGCCTGGTGTCCACACGGCACCGGTGTTTTGGGTGCCCCAAAACAAGAACGGGTTCCAGAGTGGAAAAATCTGGCAACGGCGCCGTTGCGAAGTCGTCTGGATGAGTAGAACGGATTTGTTTACGATGATGTCACAACCACATGACTAGAACAAGCAGCACTCTCGCTGTTTGGTATGAACCACTGCATTGCATTCACTTTTGTATACAGCTTTTCTTTTAAATAAACAAGTAACTGAACCATTTCTTGAATTTCTTTTTTTTATTGGATAAGACTGCTTTTCAAAATGTTCACACACAATAAGAAAATTAAGTTATATAAAACTATGCACACTAATAAAACTAATTTGTACACACAGAAGGCACGATTTCCTCGCGTAGTCACAGCCATCTTCTTCTTGTTGTTGTGTGTTTGTTCCTGACAGTGCTTCACGCTGGGTAGAAGAAGGGGTTTATGCGCATGCGTCCTACTTCTATTGTTCTGGTGTCTCCGATGGGACCGTCTTACAGCACACGTAGAGGTGTGGCATGTGTATTGCATCGTTTTCAGCAAGCATTGCGTTGCCATATGTACCTGATATTTTACTGATCCGTTGCCCATGTGGACGCGATATTTTTTTAAATAAAATCTCGTTGCCGTTGTCGTGTGGATGTAGCCTAAATCACCCATAGGTGTGAATGTGAGTTGTTTGCCTCTGTGTTAGCCCTATGACAGATTGGCAACTTGTTCAGGGTGTACATTGGCTCTCGCCCAAAGTCAGCTGGGCTCCAATAGATAAGTGGTACAGGCAATGGATGGCTGTTCTGTCCATTCCAGAATGATTAAGATTCAAATTTTATTCGATTGCTGTTTGGGACTTATATAGAAGGCTATTTGTATTATGTAATAGTATTAATATAAAATGCTTTGAATCAGTAGACAGGTTTAAAAATTTGACATGGTAATTGGAGCACTATGTAGCACCCAGATAAGCTGTGAAAGTAAAAAAAAAAATACACACACACACACAAAAAAATATATTATATATATATATATATATATATATATATATATATATATATATATATATACACACATACATACACACACACACACACACACACACAGTGGTGCTTGAAAGTTTGAACTCTTTAGAATTTTCTATATTTCTGCATAAATATGACCTAAAACATCATAAGATTTTCACACAAGTCCTAAAAGTAGATAAAGAGAACCCAGTTAAACAAATAAGATAAAAATATTATACTTGGTCATTTATTTATTGAGGAAAATGATCCAATACTACATATCTGTGAGTAGCAAAAGTACGAGAACCTCTAGGATTAGCAGTTAATTTGAAGGCGAAATTAGAGTCAGGTGTTTTCAATCAATGGGATGACAATCAAGTGTGAGTGGGCACCCTGTTTTATTTAAAGAACAGGGATCTATCAAAGTCTGATCTTCACAACACATGTTTGTGGAAGTGTATCATGGCATGAACAAAGGAGATTTCTGAGGACCTCAGAAAAAGCGTTGTTGATGCTCATCAGGCTGGAAAAGGTTACAAAACCATCTCTAAAGAGTTTGGACTCCACCAATGCACAGTCAGACAGATTGTGTACAAATGGAGGAAATTCAAGACCATTGTTACCCTCCCCAGGAGTGGTTGACCAACAAAGCTCACTCCAAGAGCAAGGCGTGTAATAGTCAGTGAGGTCACAAAAGACCCCAGGGTAACTTCTAAGCAACTGAAGGCCTCTCTCACATTGGCTAATGTTAATGGTCATGAGTCCACCATCAGGAGAACATTGAACAACAATGGTGTGCATGGCAGGGTTGCAAGGAGAAAGCCTCTGCTCTCCTAAAAGAACACTGCTCGTCTGCAGTTTGCTAAAGATCACGTGGACAAGCCAGAAGGCTATTGGAAAAATGTTTTGTGGACGGATGAGACCAAAATAGAACTTTTTGGTTTAAATGAGAAGTGTTATGTTTGGAGAAAGGAAAACACTGCATTCCAGCAAAAGAACCTCATCCCATCTGTGAAACATGGTGGTGGTAGTATCATGGTTTGGGCCTGTTTTGCTGCATCTGGGCCAGGACGGCTTGCTATCATTGATGGAACAATGAATTCTGAATTATACCAGCGAATTCTAAAAGAAAATGCCAGGACCTCTGTCCAGGAACTGAATCTCAAGAGAAGGTGGGTCATGCAGCAAGACAACGGCCCTAAGCACACAAGTCGTTCTACTAAAGAATGCTTAAAGAAGAATAAAGTTAATGTTTTGGAATGGCCAAGTCAAAGTCCTGACCTTAACCCATCGAAATGTTGTGGAAGGACCTGAAGTGAGCAGTTCATGTGAGGAAACCCACCAACATCCCAGAGTTGAAGCTGTTCTGTATGGAGGAATGGGCTAAAATTCCTCCAAGCCGGACTGATCAACAGTTACTGGAAACATTTAGTTGCAGTTATTGCTGCACAAGGGGGTCACACCAGATACTGACAGCAAAGGTTCACATACTTTTGCCACTCACAGATATGTAATGTTGGATCATTTTCCTCAGTAAATAAATGACCAAGTATAATATTTTCGTCTCATTTGTTCAACTGGGTTCTCTTTATCTACTTTTAGGACTTGTGTGAAAATCTGATGATCTTTTAGGTCATATTTATGTAGAAATATAGAAAATTCTAAAGGGTTCAAAAACTTTCAAGCACCACTGTGTGTGTGTATATATATATATATATATATATATATATATATATATATATATATATATATATAAAAAGAGTCAACCAAAGTATAATTCAATCTTACCATGCTTGTGCACAAATGCCAAACCAGAGAGCACTTGAAACATGATGTTCCTTATTTCATTTTCAGTGAACATCTTATTTTCTCTGATGGCACAGCATTTCATGTATATAAGAAAGAAGAAAAGAGAAAAAGATATATAGAATAGAGGAATAAAGAGAACCCCAAAAAACATCTCACCCATAGGTTGTGCGAGACTTTGTGTTTAAAATGAATTTGATTTTTTTCCCCATACATATCAATTTGGTCCAGGGTGTACCCTGCCTTTCGCCCATAGTCAGCTGGGATAGGCTCCAGCTTGCCTGCGACCCTGTAGAACAGGATAAAGCGGCTAGAGATAATAAGATGAGATGAGATGAGATGGGAGACATATGAATTTGCACTTTGGTGTTAAATGCCAGTGCTTCAGTTTTAAATGTGTGCCTTAGCTACGTCTGAGCCACTCGCACATCCTTTCACTGAAGAGATAAAGAGAAATTCTGAGCATTCATGGGTATTTGTCAAACCCATGAATGGCTGCCCAGCTTTCACACAGCTGTTTTCCTTTATTAAACATGAATATCACAGTCCTGAGACTTTAACCTACCATGCTTATGAATAAATGATAGCCCCTGCAATATCTGAAAGGTTATGTTCCTGATGACTGACTCAGGGAACAACTTGTTTCTAGAGACAAGAAAATTAACATAAAAATGTCAAATGACTCCAGGATTAATTCTAGGAGAAATCTTCACTGAGTTTACAGAGTATCAAAATATATAGTCAAACATTTAATTTCATAAGGTTGAATAATCACTATTCCAAACCCCATTTCCAGAAAAGTTGGGATATTTTCCAAAATGCAATAGAAACAAAATTCTGTGATTTGTTAATTCACGTGAACCTTAAAAGGTTCTGACTGCAAAATTGAATTCTTGGCAAAAATGTTCCATTTCTATTGCTGTTGGAGTTTCGAGATGCTTCACGCTGATTTGAAGTTGATTTGAGTTGAAACTGAGGAGTTGCACGACTGCACATACTGTGTATCCTGTGTGTGAATGCTTTACTGAGATAAAATTCATCCCGCATTTTACAATTCTGGAGACTGTCTAAGCAAGTGAGCAACAATGTCATATGAACACCAAGGGGTGCGTTTGACCTACTTTTAACAAAAACAAATCGGCATGGGCAAACAGGGCGGACTCTGCTCTCCTGCCAGCTAAAAGCCACTGGAAAAGAAAAGAAAAATATGAAAGCGAATCAGCTAGAAAGCATGCCAGAATAGCGATGGAAAGCAAAAGGTTGTCGTGAAGGGACAGATCGACTGCTAGAATCAACTGAAAGATGAAACAGGTGTGAAATCTGATGAAGTTGCAGTGCTGGCCTTGGATTGGTGAGTCTGAGTATGGAGTTATATACCTCATGTTTTGATCTTACAGAGAAAAAACAATAACAAAAGCAGTAACAGAGAAAAGATATATTCGTCTTTTGTTTCACGGAACTATTCACGAATGTCAACCACAAATTACATACCTGCGACTTAATACTCTCCAAAGTCGATGCAGAGTCACAATGTTTTCCGCGTGTCGCCATCTTGGTGTGATCCAGTTCCATAATTATGCTATTTAATTCAAGCTCCTTGCATTTGGCTGTTTCGGTGGGGCCATACTGTTTGTAGCCAGTATCTTTAACTGACAAAAGTACAAAGAAAATATTTTCAATAGTTTTACTGACCAAATTAACTGGATTTTGAAAATATAACTAAGTTAGAATTTGATGCCTGCAACACACGCATAAAAAGTTGGGACAGAGGCATTATTTCCATTGTGTTACATCACCTTTCTTTTTAATAACACTTTTTAATTGTATGGGAACTGAGGATACTAATTGTTGCAATTTGGCAATTCAAATTTTGGTCATTCTTGCATGATGTAAGACTTCAGCTGTTCATCAGTCTGTGGTCGTCATTGTCTGATTCTCCTCTTCATGATGATGTGCCATACATTCTCAATAGGAGACAGATCTGGACTGACAGCAGGCCAGTCGAGCATACGCACTCTGTGTCTATGAAGCCATGCTGTTGTAGCCCATAGAAAATTAGGCCTGGCATTGTTCTGCTATAATAAGCATGGACTTCCTGGGAAGAGACGTCACTCTGATGGCAACGTGTCTCTCAAAAATCCCTATATATATATATATATATATGCGTCTGTATCAATGATACCTTCACACACATGCAATTCACTCATGCTGTGGGCACTGATGCACCCCTATGCTCATGCTGGCTTTTGCACCTTTCTCTGATAAACTGGATGGTCATATTTGCCTTTGGCATGGATAACTTGACATCTGGTTTTCCTGAAAACAAGCTGAAACATGGATCCATCTGACCATAGCACACGTTTCCACTGTCTTTTGGTTCATCTAAGATGTGTTCTGGCCCAGAGAAATCAGCAGCGTTTCTGCATATAATTGATGAATTGCATAATATAGTTTCAGGTTGCATTTCTACAGTGGGGCAAAAAAGTATTTAGTCAGTCACCAATTGTGCAAGTTCTCCCACTTAAAAAGATGAGAGAGGCCTGTAATTTTCATCATAGGTATACCTCAACTATGAGAGACAAAATGAGAAAAAAAAATCCAGAAAATCACATTGTCTGATTTTTAAAGAATTTATTTGCAAATTATGGTGGAAAATAAGTATTTGGTCAATAACAAAAGTTCATCTCAATACTTTGTTATATACCCTTTGTTGGCAATGACAGAGGTCAAACATTTTCTGTAAGTCTTCACAAGGTTTTCACACATTGTTGCTGGTATTTTGGCCCATTCCTCCATGCAGATCTCCTCTAGAGCAGTGATGTTTTGGGGCTGTTGCTGGGCAACACGGACTTTCAACTCCCTCCAAAGGTTTTCTATGGGGTTGAGATCTGGAGACTGGCTAGGCCACTCCAGGACCTTGAAATGCTTCTTACGAAGCCACTCTTTCGTTGCCCGGGCGGTGTGTTTGGGATCACTGTCATGCTGAAAGACCCAGCCACGTTTCATCTTCAATGCCCTTGCTGATGGAAGGAGGTTTTCACTCAAAATCTCATGATACATGGCCCCATTCATTCTTTCCTTTACACGGATCAGTCGTCCTGGTCCCTTTGCAGAAAAACAGCCCCAAAGCATGATGTTTCCACCCCCATGCTTCATAGTAGGTATGGTGTTCTTTGGATGCAACTCAACATTCTTTCTCCTCCAAACACGACAAGTTGAGTTTTTACCAAAAAGTTCTATTTTGGTTTCATCTGACCATATGACATTCTCCCAATCCTCTTCTGGATCATCCAAATGCTCTCTAGCAAACTTCAGACGGGCCTGGACATGTACTGGCTTAAGCAGTACACGTCTGGCACTGCAGGATTTGAGTCTCTGGCGGCGTAGTGTGTTACTGATGGTAGCCTTTGTTACTTTGGTCCCAGCTCTCTGCAGGTCATTCACTAGGTCCCCCTGTGTGGTTCTGGGATTTTTGCTCACCGTTCTTGTGATCATTTTGACCCCACGGGGTGAGATCTTGCGTGGAGCCCCAGATCGAGGGAGATTATCAGTGGTCTTGTATGTCTTCCATTTTCTAATACTTGCTCCCACAGTTGATTTCTTCACACCAAGCTGCTTACCTATTGCAGATTCAGTCTTCCCAGCCTGGTGCAGGTCTACAATTTTGTTTCTGGTGTCCTTTGACAGTTCTTTGGTCTTGACCATAGTGGAGTTTGGAGTGTGACTGTTTGAGGTTGTGGACAGGTGTCTTTTATACTGATAACGAGTTCAAACAGGTGCCATTAATACAGGTAACGAGTGGAGGACAGAGGAGCCTCTTAAAGAAGTTGTTACAGGTCTGTGAGAGCCAGAAATCTTATTTGTTTGTAGGTGACCAAATACTTATTTTACAGAGGAATTTACCAATTAATTCATTAAAAATCCTATGTGATTTCCTGGATTCTTTCCCCCATTCTGTCTCTCATAGTTGAAGTGTACCTATGATGAAAATTACAGGCCTCTCTCATCTTTTTAAGTGGGAGAACTTGCACAATTGGTGGCTGACTAAATACTTTTTTGCCCCACTGTAGATGCAACTTCGGACTGTGTTAAGTGACAATGGTTTTCCGAAGTGCTCCCAAGCCCATGTGGCTATATTTGTCACAGTAGCATGATGGTTTCTCAGACAGTGCCGCCTGAGGGCTCGAAGGTCCATGCACATTCAACCTTGCCATTTATACACTGAGGTGTCTCCGAATTCCCTGAATCTTTTTGCAATATTATGTATGGTAGGTTTTGAAAGAACTAAATTCTCTTGCATTGAGAAACGTTCTTTTTAAACTGACTATCAATTCTCTCATGAATTTTGCCACAAGGGGGTGAGCCCCGACCCATCCTTACTTGCAAAGACTGAGCTTTTGGTGCATGCTCCTTTTATACCCAATCATGATACCCTCATCAGTTACCAATTAACCTGCTTATTATGGAATATTCCAAAATGGTGTTACTTGATTACCCGAAACTTTTCAGGCTTATTTTCCCTTTGTCCCAACTTTTTTTTAGTGTGCCACACACATCAAATTCTAACTTCAGTTATATTTACAAAATACAACCAAGCTGGTCAGTAAAACTACTGAAAATATTTTCTTTGTACTTTTGTCAGTTAAATAAAGGTTCACATTAATTAACAAATCACATATTTGTTTTTAGTAATTTTTGGAATATATCCCAACTTTTCTCAAAATGAGGTTAGTAAATTAGCAATGGTTTATGGTTTTATATAAAAATGAAGAAACAAATCAGAAATTATGACTGATTTGTCTGTTAATTTCGTGGAATGTGAAGGTGAAAAGGTTGTGTACATGATACCTACATATGCTTTTCATAACAACTGATATAAACCAAAAAGACAGACATTTATGAAAGACTTAAAGGTAGACGGCCTTTCAGATTTTAAGTGTAGGTCATAAAAAGAATTTTCCATGACACCCAATTATTTTTGTTAAGTGGACCAAAAGCTACTGAATTCGAATTGCAGACTTCCAATTTTATAAGGTTGTTTTTCCTAATAGAACAATTAATGAATTTAGGGCTATGTGGCCCTAAATTCTCCGCTATTTTTTCCTGCTTCAACATGACCCAATTCAAGATACTACGTCATGTGTCACTGAGTGGGCTTTCCCCATTCGCGCAAGGCATTGTGGGACACTAATTTGAAACAGGAGAGAAAAATAGAGGATGTGAGTGTGCAAATGAAACGTAAAGACTGACTACAGTAACAGAAAGTGAGAAGAAGAGAAAAGAAGAAAAGGAAACACAGGACCAAACTAATAAATATAAGTGGTCAGCGAACACCAGTGTGATCAGCTGTTCATTCAGCGACGGAATGATGTAACTGTCAGTGCACAGTCAAGGTAAACCTGTAGATGGCAGTCATGCAACACTGTGGATGCCAGCTGCTGTAAAACCCAAAAGAAGACGAAGAAGAAGGTCTAATAAAATATTTCAAAAAGGTAAACCTGCGCATGCGCACAAAGACTTCCTCTGTCTGCTTGACTGCGTGAAGCGAGCGATTTCATGCACATTATTTACTAGGGAATCCCCTCAAATTAAATAACTTCCAGGCACAGAATGGTCTGATATTTTGTCAGATATTATAGAAATACACATGTATCAAAATGACCAAATTGCAGAGGGAACTAAATTTCACCGATTTTATGAAATTGAAAGGCCGTCTAGCTTTAAAGATGCTGACTGCAAAGTCATCTGAAATTTTCAAAAAAAATTTTTATTGTGCATGGCATTTTCTTGTGTCTCGCAAGAACAATATCATTTGGATGAGATGTGATCATTTTAATGTGCCTAGGGTCACTTTTCTCCATTTTGGGATTGTTTTCCTACCTCTTGAGGTAAACAGTATGGCCCTACAGAAATAGCCAAACGCAAGGAGCTTTTTTTTTTTTTTTGAATGCAAGGCGCTTTAACTAATTAGCAAAACTATAGAACTGCGTCACACCAAGATGGCGATGCACAGAAAACAGTGTGCTGCTTAAAAATTTATATTATACCAGCAGATCGTGTTACATCCAAAAGCTGAAAAATGCAGGCGTCACAATTTCCCCACAAATGTATTTATTTATTCTGCCCACTGTGCTCTCTATGTGTGTGTGTGTGTGTGTGTGTGTGTGTGTGTGTGTGTGCGCTCGCCACCACATGTTCATTGCTTCAGGTTGGGTTAAATGCAAAGGAAGAATTTTGCTGTGCTAGAGTGTAGATGTCACAAAAATAAATGCTACATCTTAAGTTACCCACAAATGTATTTATTCCATTTGAAAAGTGTATGGGAAAACAGCTACTGGATTTGGGATCCTGAACAATTTAGTATTTGGGACTTTTAAATATACTGGAGATGCTAAAGGCAGTCTACCTACCTATAGTACTACCTATTTCAAGGCAGGTTTTGTGCATGCGGAATGTTATGGGAAATTCCAGATAAAGAAAAATACCATATGACGACAGGTAAGCTCAAACATGGACTTGTAATTGTAATCATCAGTAATCGTAGTAATAGTGTAAAGCCTCCTCTACATTATCAGTACATAAACATGCTACTAGTCTCGCAAAGCATTAGGTCTAATAAAATATATCGCGCTCTAAAGTCCACATCCAGATATACACCCTAATGTTGCACAGAGCTTTCATACTAACCCGATATAAAATATTCTCCACACATATGGGAATGCTTTGCCGTCATCCAGTCTTCCCATTTAACTGCAGCTCGCCATTTTTCTCATCTTTCTGGGTTTGCCGGGTAGCGGTGAAAAGTTAAAGCAGGCTTATCTCCACGTCTGTTATTACATCCAAAAGCACTACAGCTCTCTGGCATTGTTCTTTTAGATGTAACTTCTACAAGTTTATCTGTAGATGTACCGAATTGGGCTTACAATCACTCATGTACACTTGTGACGGTCATTGTAAAACACAAAGCTTGGCTGGATAAACAAATCCACAGTTACAATGACGTCACGTGAAAGGCCCTTTTAACTCCATATTCACTATCGTGGAATCAAGCTCATGCATTCTAAGGCTAAGATAGCTAAGCATTAGCTAAAATGATTTAGTTATCTGTCCAGAAAAATGACATGTCATCTAATCTTACTCTATCTTGTAGTTGTACTCACTAGGCAGGCTTTTCTTTTCCGCTGGCTTTTAGCTCGCGTAAGAGCGGAGTCCACCATGTTTGCCCACGCCAACTTGTTTTGGTTAAAAGTAGATCAAACACACCCCATGGTGATCACATGATATTGCTGCTCACTTGCTTCGGCAATTTTCAGAACTGTAAAACTTGGGACACATTTTATCTCGGCAAAACAGTGACGCACAGGGTACATGGTATGTGCAGAATCGCAACATCTTGAAACTCCAACAGCTATAGTCATAAAACATTTTGCCCAGAAGTCAACTTTGCAGTCAGCACCTTTAACGCAATGATTGTAAGCTGTCATTTAGATGTTTTTTTTAAATAAATAAGCCTTTATAAATGTTGTAGTTGTGTCAGTTTTCATGAAGGTCTTATGTCAAATTGCCCTATGAACACTACCTACTTTTGTAAATTTTTACAAAAATGTCTGCCTTATGTGCCATGCAGAGTCAAACGAGTCTTAGGTCAGTCTGTAAAATCTACAGAACTGCTTCATACCTGTCCTTCATCAGCTGGTAGAGATTCTCTTTCATGTACTCAAAGACAAAGTACAATTGGTCATTTTCCCTGATTACTTCCTTTAGTTTCACCACGTTGGCATGATTCAGTTTCTTTAGTGACTGAAACACACCAATATTCATTGAAATGTTTCACTGAATGCAATTGCGATGGCATCATAGTAATAGGAATCAGAATAAATATTATTTCAGTAGATAATGGTAGTGAATTGATTGAGCTCAAGAGTCCACTTTCATGATCTAGTTGCAGTTCGCACCTTCACTTCTCTCAGGTTCATACACTCCTCCCAGGAGTAGAACTTTCTCTTCATTCTGTGAAAGAGAAAGAATGGAGAAGCTCAATTTCCATGGCTTAATTAGCAACAACAGACCACATGTTATTGTTAAACTTCCCTGTATGGAAGCACCCTATATCAGTACATAAATTAAATGTGCCAGTTCTTTCACCATTTGTATGGACTAAGCTATAATAGATGATCAAAACAGTCATTTTATCTTCAGCAAAAATTAACATTCTATGTTCATTCCAGGTTCAGCAAAAGTTAACACTAAAGTGCATCCTCTACTAATTGCAATACAGGTGTATTGCAACAGTATTCATCCCCTTTGGTGTTTGTCCTATTTTGTAGTATTACAAACTGGAATTAAAATAGATTGCTGGGGGGGTTAGCACCATTTGATTTACACAACATGCCTACCACTTTAAAGGTGCAAATTGCCTTTTTTTTTTTAAATTGTGTTGAAATAGGCTATCGTTTTGGGGTTTTTTTCTGAGGTGTAAAAATGACAACTTTCCATTTTGTTAAAACGATGGCTGCTCATCATTAATTAGAAGAAGAAGAAGAAGAAGAAGAAGAAGAAGAAGAAGAAGAAGAAGAAGCCTTTATTTGTCACACGCACACTCAAGCATACAGTGAAATTCATCCTCTGCATTTAACCCATCTGAAGCAGTGAACACAGCACACACACCCAAAGCAGTGGGCAGCCATACTACAGCGCCTGGGGAGCAGTTTGGGGTTAGGTGCCTTGCTCAAGGGCACTTCAGCCCAAGGCTGCCCCATGTTAACCTAACCGCATGTCTTTGAACTGTGGAGGAAACCGGAGCACCCGGAGGAAACCGATACAGACACAGGGAGAACATGCAAACTCCACACAGAAAGGCCCCCGTCAGCCACTGGGCTCGAACCCAGAACCTTCTTGCTGTGAGGCGACAGTGCTAACCACTACACCACCGTGCCGCCCAAAATTAAATTATATATACACCCAATAGCGGAGCTGGTTTTCGTGACAGCACTCTGTCCTTATGCATTAGGAAAGTGTGCCCACTTGATGTTCATTTTAATAGGGCTGAGTTTTACAGTATTTTCCTACACGGGAGACGTAGGCTGCCAGACCTGCTGGTTAAGCACACTTGGCGCTGGAGAATTAAATGTTTGTTCATTGCAAAGTCTGGCAACATCTTGCTAATTATTTACATCAGTTATGAATTGTTTCCACTTGAAAAAAAAGCACTTCTAATTTCGAAGGCATTTTTTGTATTGGTGTCACAGTCACTAATCCATTCGAAATAGGCCTACATTTTCTTATCGGTTAACGGTTATTAGTATAAATACAGAGGTAATTATAGGAAATTGCGCGTGTTGATTGGTTGAGAAATTCAGACTATTTCTCGATAGTCACCTCAAGCAACTCAGCAAAATGGCAGATAATCACTTAATCACTGTAAGTGAGGAAGAATTACAAATTATGAAAGTGCTGTTCCTAAAAGTACTAAAGATGCCACAAAGTTTAGTTAAAAAGTATTCAAAGGTAAGGTGGTATTTTATTTTCTCCATTTCAAAACAAAGTATTTTATGTGACTCAGCATGTATACCGTAAGTGACAACCCTGCGTGCATGCTGCAAGTCTGCATGCGCTGTTATTACATGCCGCTTTTGAAGTTTGAAATAAATTAATTTTTTAATGTTTTTTTTTAAATAATCACCTGTGTATTTATGTTAAAAACAATTATCCACCTCAAACTCAGTGAATATTGGTGAATAATAACCTCAACTTCATCTTGGTTATTATTTACCAATATTCACATCACCTTTAGTGAATAACTGAAATAGTTGATTAAGGAGTGTTGACTATTGATGACGAAAAAATCCAAAATGGACATCCCTAGCCTGTAGCAGTGATATCAGTGTAACACATTCTTGCTAGAATTTTACCTAGCAAACACAGTAAAGAGAAGCGATACAAACAGTCAAGTGCACCAGTTGTTTTTCAGAGAAGGCCATGTTTATTTCAGCAAGACAATGCCAAACCGCATTCTGCATGTACTACAACCGCATGGCGCCATAGTAAGAGAGTCCAGGTGCCTGCCTGCAGTCCAGACCTGTATCCTTTTGAAAGCATTTGGCGCATTATGAAACGAAAAACATGACAAAGGAGACTCTGAACTGTTGAGCAGCTGAAATCCTAGATCAGACAAGAATGAGACATTTCACTTTCGAAACTACAGCACCTGGTCTACTCAGTTCCCAAACATTTACAGTGTGTTGTTAAAAGAAGAGGTGATGCAACACAGTGGTAAACATATCTTTGTCCCAACTTCTTTGAAATATGTTTGTGGCAGCAGCAGCATGGTCAAGCGTTGGTTTGTGAATCAAGGACGGGGCCAGGTTAGGTGAGTGGCAAAATGATCACACCTGTTGTCAATTAAATGGTGTGTGTGTGTGTGTGTGTGTGTGCGCATGTGAGAGAGAGAGAGAGAGAGAGAGAGAGAGAGAGAGAGAGAACACGCTAACGAGCTGAAGTCAGTGAAGCTGAAAAGCTAAAATAGAGAAAATAAAGTCTGTGTTTGACACCATTCTCTGCCTGTCTGCGCTCCAGTATTCCACCCACCCAAGGATGTACTACAATGGTGCTGAAAGCCAGGATACTGAAGGGAACCACCCATGGAGTCCTCGCTGCTGCCCAACAGAGTCAGCACCAAGAGCTGATTTTCCTCTGAAAGGAACAAGAACAACGCTTTGAAGCCCTGCTGCTGGCCCAGCAGGAAGATCACCAGGCATTACAGCACCTGCTTGCATCAGAAGGGTCATCAATTGCCACCATTGTGGGCCCACCCCACGTCATGCTCCCGAAGATGGGGCCGCATGATGACCCGGAAGCCTTCATCGTGCTGTTTGAGCAAGCGGCAGAGGCATGGGGGTGGCTAGTCGAGCAACGTGCAGCTTGTCTACTGCTGCTACTGTCCAGAGAAGCCCAGCTCACTGCGCATCAGTTTCCCGCTGACAATCAGCCCAATTACGTTGACTTGAAGCGAGCCATCCTGCAGCATGTCGGCTGTTCCCCAGAACAACACCATCAGTGCTTCTGCACGCTGACACTGGAGGAAGTCAGCCGGCTGTTTGCTTTCAACCAACAGTTCCAGGATGCCTAACAGCGGTGGCTGAGAGCGGAAAACCGCGACACCGAGGGGATCATCGATGTGGTGGTGCTGGAGCAGTTCATCATGTAGCTGCTGGAAGGGACAGCGTAGTGTGTCCAGTGCCACGGGACAGCAGAGTGGGTCTAGTGCCACTGTCCGGCATCACTGGATCGAGCGATTGTGCTAGCAGAGGACCATTTGGTGGCGGTTCCAGCAGCAGGCAGACATCCTGCCTTTTCTCTCTGTCTCTCCCTTCTTCTCCCTCCCCCCTCCTCCTCTTCCCATCCTCACCCCATTCCCCCACCATGGAAACGGGGGCTGGCCCTCCCACAGCTGACTCGCTGTGCCCTGCATCTTCTCCCCCTCAGGTGAGTGATCCCGAAATCGCTGGTGCATAAAGCCCGGGCTGGTATGCTGGCACTGCAGGGAACCCAGGCATCTCTAGGGCCAGTGCTCCGTGATGGAGGTGGGAGCCATGGTCCGAATCCCCAACATACCAGAGACCGCCATCAATCTGGCCAGAGCATATTGTATACCTGTGAGTATCTGAGGGGATACATCACGCGTTGGTGGATTCCAGCTGTAATCAGACCTCAACCTACCAAAGCCTGGTTCAAGGTGAGGCATTGGGGAGAGCACAAGTGGTGAAAGTTGTGTGTGTACATGGGGATGTTCAAGAATATCCACTAGTGTCCATCCACATTCTATTTTGTGGCAAAAAGCACAGTGTAGAGGCGACAGTTAGCCCGTGCCTCATTCACTAATTCTGGGAACAGACTGGCCAGGGTTTAAAGGTTTAATGGAGTGTTTAGTAGTGGGCGGGTCCTGTGGTTACATGTTATGGGAAGATTCCGGTGTGGCATCAACTGGGGAAGCCGTCTTAGAGCCGTCCATGTCAGCACCACATCAGAGCGATATGAGCTGCAGGGAGCAGCCCCCCTCCTTTGTCTCTCGGGGATTCCCTCGAGGATTTCCCATTAAAACAAATACAAGACGAGACCCTGTGTCATGCCTTTGACCAAGTGAGAGTAACTGATAGTCAAACTCTCCAGCCAAATACAACACACCCCTTTCCACACTTTGCAATTATTAAAGATAGTTTATACCAAGTGACGCAGGACACTCAAACACATGAACAAATAGCTCAACTGTTAATCCTAAAGAGCCATAGGGAACTCATATTCCATGCAGCTCACTTTAACCCTATGGCCAGACACTTAGGTCAGGATAAGACACTAGCCCGAATAACAGCCTGCTTCTATTGGCCAGAGATTCGCAGGGATGTCTGTCGGTGGTGTGCAGCTTGCAGTAAATGCCAGCTGGTGAATCCAGCGGCCACTCCAAAAGCACCCTTGCACTCTCTCACTCTAATCGAGACCCCCTTCGAAAGAATTGGCATGGATCTCGTCAGGCCATTAGATCAGTCAGCACAAGGATATTGCTTTATTTTAGTCCTAGTGGACTATGCAATGCGATATCTGGAAGCAGTCCTGCTGCGTAGCATTTCCACATCCAGTGTGGCAGAGGCACTGTTTAAAATTATCTCCCGAGTTGGGATTCCCAAGGAAATCCTGACTGACCAAGGTCATTCATGTCACGCACATTTCACGAGCTTTATGACTTATTGGAGATTAAAACCATACACACCAGCCTATATCACCCACAAACAGATGGCTTGGTAGAAGGATTCAACCAAACACATAAAAACTTAATTCAGAAGATTGCCTGGCCATCAAGTGGGCAGTCCTCACCAGAGGTGGAAAAACCTGGGTGCAGAAAGTAAAAACCCTGCCACATTTTTGCTCCAGCCAATTCAATGAACCAGCTGATCCTAATTACCACATCCCCTAAGCCAGGTTGATGAGCTAATTGGTGAAATCACCTGTGTTGAGAGCATGGGCAGAAGGAAAACCTAAGCAGGACTTTTACTTTGTCAATCCAGTTTTTCCACCTCTGGTCCTCACCCTACGATACTACCTGCTGAGACGCCCTTTCACCCTCTGCTCAGGGTGAAAGGGGTCAGCTCCAGTGGCTCCACCGCAGGAAAGATGCCAATGCACAGATCACCCGTTGATATCTAGCCCTCCAAGCTTTCAAATTCGAGGTGGTCCATAGGCCGGGGTAGCAGATGGTGGTGGCGGACTTCCTGTCACATTTTTTGGGGGGAGGTCTGTTGCCGGCTGGCCAGCTCCCCGACCTGAGTCAGGCGGTGAGGGTATGTGGCAGCGGGGGCATGGTCAAGCATCAGTTTGTGAATCGAGGACAGGGCCAGGGAAGGTGAGTGGCAAAATGATCACACCTGTTGTCAATTAATGTTGTGTGCACGCGCACGTGTCTGTTTCAGTGATGACGGATCAGAGAAAAGGAAGGGACAGCGAAGAGGCGAGGTTTCTCCTGGCCAGAGCACGTGTGTGTGTGTGTGTGTGTGTGTGTGTGTGTGTGTGTGTGTGTGTGTGTGTGAGAGTGAGAGGCCGAATCCCATTTCACCCCTTGGACCTACCCCTTGGCCCTTCCCCTCCATTTTGCGTGTTCACGTGAAGGGGTAGGGGTATCCCAATCCCAGTTAACGCGGAGGGGTAGGGGAAGGGGTAGGGCTTCTGTACCCCTCCAAACGGAGATTTTCCTGGAGCTGACTCCGAATGAAGGGGTTTGAGTGATTTCCCACAATGCCATGCGGATTTCAGAAAGATGGCGGTTCCCGCGGCGAAAGATTGTCATAAATGTATTTTCTCCATTATTTACGTGTTTTAAGTTGTTATCCAGAGGAAACACGCCGCTTGATTCGCTTTCGAGCTGAGAATGAGCAGCGATTTCTGAAATCCAAGCTGCTGCTAAAAAGCTTTGGGAGTGAGTATTGTTTTCGGTTGCTTGACTGCGTACGTTTTGTTCTGTTATTCTCGCTTTTATTGTTTACATGAGTGTTCTGACACCTCATTCTGTCAGATGTGGTGCACGAAGCGCCAAAGATATCCCATTCAGTGGTGTTAGTTAACAAATCACACCCTGCCAGCAGAGATTTCTGGTTCTGCCTCTGGCTCTGACTGTAGCGGCTGGTCGCAGCCAATGACGCATTTGGTCGCGTTTTGCTAATGTAAACGCTGACGGAGGTACGCGATGACGTATGCGATCGTTGAAGGGCTATCCCAATACGTAGGGGTTGAATTTCAAGCCCTATCCCTTGTAGCTCAGTTTCAAGGGGAAGGGCCAAGGGGAAGGGGGAGGGGAAGGGGGAGGGGTAGGGGTAGAAATTAGAATTGGGATTGGGCCAGAGAGCGAGCGCTAACGAGCTTAAGTCAATGACGCTGAAATAGAGAAAATAAAGTCTGTGTTTGACATCATTCTCTGCCTGTCCACACTTCAATATTCCACCCACCCAGGGACATACGACAATGTTGCTGGCAACAAATTCAAAATGAGCACATACTTTTACAAACAAACAAACAAACAAACAAACAAACAAACACAATTCCTCAGTTTCGACAACTGATATGTTGTTTTTGTCCTATTTTCAATGAAATACAGGTAGTCGTCGACTTACGACCTATGCGACTTACGACCGATTGACTTTACGACCGTCTGGTTATGACTGGCAAGTGTTTCCCAGCTGAGCTAGCTGAGCGTATGACAGTTTCAGCCCCAGCTCCCAGCAGCCTCTCGCCGCATACAACAGTTTCCACCCCAGCTCCCGGCAGCGCCTCTCGCCACGTACAACAGTTTCCGCCCCAGCTCCCGGCAGCGCCTCTCGCCATGTATGACAGTTTCCGCCCCAGCTCCCGGCAGCACCTCTCGCCGCGTACGACAGTTTCCGCCCCAGCTCCCGGCAGCCTCTCGCCGCATACTACAGTTTCCGCCCCAGCTCCAGGCACATGCGCAGTCTCTCTTGCGCTCCATCATACAGTTTCCGCCCCAGCTCCTGGTTTATCTCATCTCATTATCTCTAGCCGCTTTATCCTGTTCTACAGGGTCGCAGGCAAGCTGGAGCCTATCCCAGCTGACTACGGGCGAAAGGCGGGGTACACCCTGGACAAGTCACCAGGTCATCACAGGGCTGACATATAGACACAGACAACCATTCACACTCACATTCACACCTACGGTCAATTTAGAGTCACCAGTTAACCTAACCTGCATGTCTTTGGACTGTGGGGGAAACCGGAGCACCCGAAGGAAACCCACGCGGACATGGGGAGAACATGCAAACTCCGCACAGAAAGGCCCTCGCCAGCCACAGGGCTCGAACCCGGACCTTCTTGCTGTGAGGCGACAGCGCTAACCACTACACCACCGTGCCGCCCCTCCTGGTTTATGAAACGAGCAAATCCTCCTGCCAGCCCGAGCGCTGCAACAGCTGATGATGACGTAGACGACCCACAGCCAAGCACCACTGATGCCAGTGGTCACTAAGTTTTGTATTTTGCTATGTTTTACATTTGTATTTTGGTATGTTTCAAACTAAAATATTTTCTATTTTTCACACCTGTATTTCATATTTTTTGTTTTGCACATATTAAACGAATTGTACTCTATGCAGTGTAGTATGCAGTGTTTGACTTAAACCAAATAATGAGCCAAGGTAATGAAATAAGAAAATGTTGATAAAATAAGACTTTAAGATGATTACAATATCATTACACATCACAATATACTTACATTCATTTAACATAGGCCGACTTACGACCAGATCGGTTTACGACTGGTCAGTCGTAACCAAACACAGTCGTAAGTCAACGACTACCTGTATAGGGTTTCCATGATTTGCAAATCACTGCATTCTGTTTTTATTTATGTTTTATAAAGCATCCCAACTTTTTTGGAATTAGAGTTGTACATATCACCCTTGGAACACCACTTATCCAATCAAATTAGTGGACCAGAATTAACTCTTGCATACATACAATACAAAATATTGTACTTAAGTTACTGAGTGAAAAAATACCATTTTAGCTACAGTGGTGCTGGAAAGTTTGTGAACCCTTTAGAATTTTCTATATTTCTGTATAAATATGACCTAAAACATCATCAGATTTTCACACAAGTCCTAAAAGCAGATAAAGAGAACCCAGTTAAACAAATGAGACAAAAATATTATACTTGGTCATTTATTTATTGAGGAAAATGATCCAATATTACATATCTGTGAGTGGCAAAAGTATGTGAACCTCTAGGATTAGCAGTTAATTTGAAGGTGAAATTAGAGTCAGGTATTTTCAATCAATGGGATGACAATCAGGTGTGAGTGGGCACCCTGTTTTATTTAAAGAACAGGGATCTATCAAAGTCTGAGCTTCACAACACACATTTGTGGAAGTGTATCATGGCACGAACAAAGGAGATTTCTGAGGACCTCAGAAAAAGCGTTGTTGATGCTCATCAGGCTGGAAAAGGTTACAAAACCATCTCTAAAGAGTTTGGACTCCACCAATCCACAGTCAGACAGATTGTGTACAAATGGAGGAAATTCACGACCATTGTTACCCTCCCCAGGAGTGGTCGACCAACAAAGATCACTCCAAGAGCAAGGTGTGTAACAGTCGGCAAGGTCACAAAGGACCCCAGGGTAACTTCTAAGCAACTGAAGGCCTCTCTCACATTGACTAATGTTAATGTTCATGAGCTCACCATCAAGAGAACACTGAACAACAATGGTGTGCATGGCAGGGTTGCAAGGAGAAAGCCACTGCTCTCCAATAAGAACATTGCTGCTCATCTGCAGTTTGCTAAAGATCACGTGGACAAGCCAGAAGGCTATTGGAAAAATGTTTTGTGCACAAATGAGACCAAAATAGAACTTTTTGGTTTAAATGAGAAGCGTTATGTTTGGAGAAAGGAAAACACTGCATTCCAGCATAAGAACCTTATCCCATCTGTGAAACATGGTGGTGGTGGTAGTATCATGGTTTGGGCCTGTTTTGCTGCATCTGGGCCAGGACGGCTTGCCATCATTGATGGAACAATGAATTCTGAATTATACCAGCGAATTCTAAAGGAAAATGTCAGAACATTTGTCCATGAACTGAATCTCAAGAGAAGGTGGGTCATGCAGCAAGACAACGACCCTAAGCACACAAGTCGTTCTACCAAAGAATGGTTAAAGAAGAATAAAGTGAATGTTTTGGAATGGCTAAGTCAAAGTCCTGACCTTAATCCAATGGAAATGTTGTGGAAGGACCTGAAGCGAGCAGTTCATGTGAGGAAACCCACCAACATCCCAGAGTTGAAGCTGTTCTGTACGGAGGAACGGGCTCAAATTCCTCCAAGCCGGTGTGCAGGACTGATCAACAGTTACCGGAAACGTTTAGTTGCAGTTATTGCTGCACAAGGGGGTCACACCAGATACTGAAAGCAAAGGTTCACATACTTTTGCCACTCACAGATATGTAATATTGGATCATTTTCCTCAATAAATAAATGACCAAGTATAATTTTTTGTCTCATTTGTTTAACTGGGTTCTCTTTATCTACTTTTAGGACTTGTGTGAAAATCTGATGATGTTTTAGGTCATATTTATGCAGAAATATAGAAAATTCTAAAGGGTTCACAAACTTTCAAGCACCACTGTACCAGTGACAGAACAATAAACATTGTTTATTGTCTAAACTACAAGTTTTACTAAGGAGAACTTACAAAATTACCAGGCTCCTTTATAAAAATGTTTGAGCCAATGTTACTATGTACAATACAGATCCAGTGCAACATTTGGTGTCTGAAAGTTAATCCAGGCAAGGATGTATACCTGCCTGCATGTGCAATAAGAATTATGTAATCCAAAGTATGTTGTAGTGATATTGCTCAGTTGTTGATGTTGCACCAAGGCAACATAGCCCTGTGTACTTTCACTCCTTTTTTCACCGTCACTGGAGTATCATTTTGCATGGTAACTGTTTGTTCTAGACATCTACAGTGTCTCAAAGGGCCATTTATAATTCAGCTTACTTTCCTCTGTTGAAAGAAGAGACTTATAAGATGGTGTGGCCTAGTCTGTGCTCTGATCAACTCACGGTTTACTGCGTTTAGTAAAATTATGAGATTTACAGGGGATTATATTGAAGCTCAGTTTATGGTGTGTCACTACTCTTGATGATGCACTTATTTGCGCGTGTGTGTGTGTGTGTGTGTGTGTGTGGTTTACTTGTGTACAACACAACCAAAGTGGAGATTCCCTAGCACTATGAACTTGACATGCTTCCCAGGAACTTTGCAAAGGACTATATTGAGCTTAATCAATGGCAGAATAAAAGTATACAGAGTATATTAAACCACATTCTATCACCATCAACACCTTCACAAGTCATCTGTCACTTAACACATGACAGGTTTTGCTGATCACATCACATCAACCACCAGTTATTGCAGACCATTTCTTCATAGCATACGAATATGATCTTTCCTGATGACAAAACCTTCTCAAATTCTTATTTAAATTTTAATAATTTCCATATCTTCTCTACATAGTATTCAGAATGCTGCTACCACCTGGTTCATATCCTCAAGTTTTCTCAAGTGATTAATCTACACAGGTCACTCCAGTGATGAATGTCTCCCTGTTGTACTTGCATTTCAGTAGCCAGATTGTCAAACTCAAGTTTTATCATAACCGCGCTCACCACTACAGTGGAGTTTACAAATTACTAAAAATGTAATGGGTGCACCAAATAACACATCTTTTTTTCATACCACACATTACTTGACTTTGATGGAGTACCTTGTGCCTTCGCTTAAGAGGTGCATGAAGTTGGTACCACATATGATGAGAATGTGAATAAAATTATTTAGATTTTTTTTGTGCATTGTTTGTGCACATTTGGCAATGCAAAACAAAAATTTGTGCTCAAAAAGTTTTCGAGAAATTAACCGTTAAATGTTTTAATGATGTGATGTCACCCAGCACCCCATCAACACCCAAATGGCTCCAAACATGTCTGATTCATTTGTGCATTGCTTGTGCACATTTGTGTATGCAAAATAACTAACGAAGTGCATATGCTGACGTTATTAAACATTTACTTAATAGGTGACATCACTCAGCACTCCAATAACGTCCAAAGGAGTCCAAAGTAATCTCATTTGTTTGTGCATCATTTTGGCACGTAACATAAAATTTGTGCTCAAATCATGTTGGAGAAATTAAATGAGAGGGCTAGGGTTAAGGATAAACATATGTTTGTTTTGTGCGCACAAATGATGGACAAACAATGGACAAATGAATCAGACACTTTGGGAGTCATTTAGGTGTTAATGGGGTACTGGGTGATGTCACATCATTAAAACATTTAAGCATTAATTTCTCTAAAATTGTCTGAGCACAAATTTTTCTATTGCACAAATAAATCGTAATGCTTTTACTCACATTCCCATCATATGGGGTGCCACCTTCACAGAGGTTTCATTAGGCACAAGAGTAATTGCCAGTACACAATTAATTTAAAAAAAATCCAAAAACAGTAGGATGTGTGGATAAAGCGCTTTTGTACAAGCTGTAAAATAATGAGGGTAGAAGCAATATTGTTAAATTAAAAATTGCAGATGAATCTGATAATTAGAGCTACTCATGCAGCAATATATTGCTAGTATACTAGACTCTTTTTTTGTATGTTTATTTCAATGCTTGTTATCTTCTCATTCATATACACTATATGGCCAAATGTATGTGGACAGTTGGAAGCACACAATTGTCTAGATCTTTGTATGCTATGACTTGAAGATTTCCCTACACTGGAACTAAGGGGCTCAAACCTGTTCCAGCATGACAATGGCCCTGTCTACAAAGCATGCTCCATGAAGACAAGTTTGCCAAGGTTGGTGTACAAGAACTCAAGTGGCCTGCACAGACTCCTGAATTCAACACCACTGAACACTTTTGGGATGAACAGGAATGCTGACTGTGTGCTAGGCCTCTTCACTGACATCAGTGTCTCACATCATTAAAGGGCATATCATGGGTAAATTCAGGAGCAAGATCAATGTAATTCTCCTATTTTATATTAAACTTTGGTCAAATATCTGTCACATTTTGCATTTTGTGTAATTTTTTTACCTTGCGCAATACCAGAAAAATTCAGTTGAAATCAAGCCATTTGAGGCGAATTCGTCCGCCTCTGAAAAAACTTGGCATTTGGATTTCCCAGGAAACATTGATTTTTGTGATGTCATCTGCAGGACGCCTCCCTCTGAATCCTACGTCAGCGCTGGTTTGTTTATGGGAAAACAACCTGGTGGTTTTCTGCAAATTTCTTCAACGTTATCGCGTAATTATTAAAATGGCTAACAGATGAATCGTAGGAGAGTGTAGCAACACCAATCTTGATGGGATTAGTACTCACTGTTTCCCAAAAGACCAGACAATGAGAGAGAAATGGGAGCGCTTGGTCTACACAGGCTGTGCACTTAAACCGTGCAAAGCTCGTGCACCCTGCTCGCGCTTCCACAGATAACGTCGCGATTCTGGCTCCAGACTCCCTTGGGATTTTTCCAGACGCGTTTTGTTATTTTATTTTTTTCTGCTGTAGACAGATGGCCTTGTGCAAAATTACCCTTCTGGATGAGTGTGTAAAGAAACATACTTTCATCTCATCTCATCTCAATATCTCTAGCCGCTTTATCCTGTTCTACAGGGTCGCAGGCAAGCTGGAGCCTATCCCAGCTGACTACGGACGAAAGGCGGAGTACACCCTGGACAAGTCGCCAGGTCATCACAGGGCTGACACATAGACACAGACAACCATTTACACTCACATTCGCACCTGCGGTCAATTTAGAGTCACCAGTTAACCTAACCTGCATGTCTTTGGACTGTGGGCGAAACTGGAGCACCCGGAGGAAACCCACGTGGACACAGGGAGAACATGCAAACTCCGCACAGAAAGGCCCTCGCTGGCCACAGGGCTCGAACCTGGACCTTCTTGCTGTGAGGCGACAGCGCTAACCACTACACCACCGTGCTGCCCCGCGCACAAAATTAATTAGTTAATTAAAAAAAAAAAACCTGCAGCAGGGATTGTAAACCACAGACTTTAAACTTTCTTTGTACCTCTTGATGGCCACCAGCTCCCCAGACTGAGTGCTTCTACCCATAAGCACACTGCCATAGGTGCCGTCCCCCAGCTGCTTCAGAGTGGTATATCGGTTCATCCTTGTTCATGCAGCTCCCTCCCTCTCCCAGAAAAGGATACAGATGGAGGAGTTTTCAGCTCACACATACACAATTCCACAAACTGTGTTTTTCAGGCCATCTCTTATGACAGTTCTATAGGCAACAGACAAAAAGAAGACATTGATGAAAAATCGAAATGAAACAAAAACAAATTATATGATTTGATTTTATATACGGTAATTTAAGCCATTTTTGGTCTACAGCATTTCCTTACATGTGCCTAAGACTTTTGCACAGTATTGTGTGTGTAATATAAAAACACATACACATAAGATATTACACAGTTGTGCGAAGACATGAAGTTTATCTTCAAGTGGTAAATATATTCACGAGTGAGCAACGCGAACAAGTCAAAAATATTTTCAACATGAGAAGATAGGTTTTTTTAGTTAGATTGCACCACTGTGCAATGTTCTTTATATTATATAGACTCATCCACAAAAAAAAAAAACATCCACACAAGTTAATCCAAAGAATTTTAATTTTGAACCTGTTCGCCATTTTGACAATGCGTATCAAATCAGTGGGAAAACACTTGGAGTGACATCATCAGAGTGAAATATCAGAAATTATTATACATACAGGACACTTTATTGATGGAATAAAAACAGGTATTCTATTCCCTTCTCGCAGGTTTCATTCATTTGGTTTGATCACATGCAATATTGTTAGCCTATCACTTATCCTACATGTATTACATCACTCGAAAGAGTGTTGAATATGGTTTACGATATTGCATGGTTGTCAAGACAACATGACATCACATGTCAGAGCTGATGTGAATATCCAGTGACAAAGTTTTCTGCTGTGCATGCACAGAAGCATTTCTTTGTTCATCAGGAAAGAGAAAGACGTGTTGAACACCTGAAAGGCTACCAAAATTTCATTAGATTTTCTTCACGCATATTTACAAGAAAAAAACCATACCAACGGACATTGAAAAACTGGAAACACATCAGAGACAAGTTGTGACAATTTGTAAACAAACATGGCCGCCAAGTTTATGTTGTTAAATACAGAATACTTTGAGAGAATTTTGAACGAGAAAGAAGCATTGAACACCCAAAAGGAATGTGTATAATAATACTAATAATAAAAATAATAACAGCTTTTTTCATGGTATATCAGATATATTCCATTCAGCTAGCATGATATTGAACTCGTCTTCTAATTGTTCAATATCATGCTAGCTGAGTGGAATATATCTGATATACCACTCAACGCCAGCCAATATTATTTAAATATGTCACTCAGATCTGCAATATATTTTGTACGAAAAACACAAGTGGCGTATTTCCCAGTAAAACACGTGTTTAAGTAATATGTAATATACAACCCCGATTCCAAAAATGTTGGGACAAGGTACAAATTGTAAATAAAAACGGAATGCAATGATGTGGAAGTTTCAAAATTCCATATTTTATTCAGAATAGAACATAGGTGACAAATCAAATGTTTAAACTGAGAAAATGTATCATTTAAAGAGAAAAATTAGGTGATTTTAAATTTCATGACAACAACACATCTCGGGCGGCACGGTGGTGTAGTGGTTAGCGCTGTCGCCTCACAGCAAGAAGGTCCGGGTTCGAGCCCTGTGGCCGGCGAGGGCCTTTCTGTGCGGAGTTTGCATGTTCTCCCCGTGTCCGCGTGGGTTTCCTCCGGGTGCTCCGGTTTCCCCCACAGTCCAAAGACATGCAGGTTAGGTTAACTGGTGACTCTAAATTGACCGTAGGTGTGAATGGTTGTCTGAGTCTAAGTGTCAGCCCTGTGATGACCTGGTGACTTGTCCAGGGTGTACCCAGCCTTTCGTCCGTAGTCAGCTGGGATAGGCACCAGCTTGCCTGCGACCCTGTAGAAGGATAAAGCGACTAGAGATAATGAGATGAGATGAGACAACACATCTCAAAAAAGTTGGGACAAGGCCATGTTCACCACTGTGAGACATCCCCTTTTCTCTTTATAACAGTCTGTAAACGTCTGGGGACTGAGGAGACAAGTTGCTCAAGTTTAGCGATAGGAACGTTAACCCATTCTTGTCTAATGGAGGATTCTAGTTGCTCAACTGTCTTAGGTCTTTTTTGTCGTATCTTCCATTTGATGATGTTTTCTATGGGTGAAAGATCTGGACTGCAAGCTGGCCAGTTCAGTACCCGGACCCTTCTTCTACGCAGCCATGATGCTGTAATTGATGCAGTATGTGGTTTGGCATTGTCATGTTGGAAAATGCAAGGTCTTCCCTGAAAGAGACGTCGTCTGGATGGGAGCATATGTTGCTCTAGAACCTGGATATACCTTTCAGCATTGATGGTGTCTTTCCAGATGTGTAAGCTGCCCATGCCACATGCACTAATGCAACCCCATACCATCAGAGATGCAGGCTTCTGAACTGAGCGCTGATAACAACTTGGGGCATCCTTCTCCTCTTTAGTCCGAATGACACGGCGTCCCTGATTTCCATAAAGAACTTCAAATTTTGATTTGTCTGACCACAGAACAGTTTTCCACTTTGCCACAGTCCATTTTAAATGAGCCTTGGCCCAGAGAAGACGTCTGCGCTTCTGGATCATGTTTAGATCTGGCTTCTTCTTTGAACTATAGTTTTAGCTGGCAACGGCGGATGGCACGGTGAATTGTGTTCACAGATAATGTTCTCTGGAAATATTCCTGAGCCCATTTTGTGATTTCCAATACAGAAGCATGCCTGTATGTGATGCAGTGCCGTCTAAGGGTCCGAAGATCATGGCCACCCACTATGGTTTTCCGGCCTTGACCCTTACGCACAGAGATTCTTCCAGATTCTCTGAATCTTTTGATGATATTATGCACTGTAGATGATGATATGTTCAAACTCTTTGCAATTTTACACTGTCGAACTCCTTTCTGATATTGCTTCATTATTTGTCGGCGCAGAATTAGGGGGATTGGTGATCCTCTTCCCATCTTTACTTCTGAGAGCCGCTGCCACTCCAAGATGCTCTTTTTATACCCAGTCATGTTAATGACCTATTGCCAATTGACCTAATGAGTTGCAATTTGTTCCTCCAGCTGTTCCTTTTTTGTACCTTTAACTTTTCCAGCCTCTTATTGCCCCGTCCCAACTTTTTTGAGATGTGTTGCTGTCATGAAATTTCAAATGAGCCAATATTCTCATCTCATCTCATCTCATTATCTCTAGCCGCTCTATCCTTCTACAGGGTTGCAGGCAAGCCGGAGCCCATCCCAGCTGACCACGGGCGAAAGGCGGGGCACACCCTGGACAAGTCGCCAGGTCATCACAGGGCTGACACATAGACACAGACAACCATTCACACTCACATTTATACCTACGGTCAATTTAGAGTCACCAGTTAACCTAACCTGCATGTCTTTGGACTGTGGGGGAAACCGGAGCACCCGGAGGAAACCCACGCGGACACGGGGAGAACATGCAAACTCCACACAGAAAGGCCATTGCCGGCCCCGGGGCTCGAACCCAGGACCTTCTTGCTGTGAGGCGACAGTGCTAACCACTACACCACCGTGCCGCCCTGAGCCAATATTTGGCATGAAAATTCAAAATGTCTCACTTTCGACATTTGATATGTTGTCTATGTTCTATTGTGAATACAATATCAGTTTTTGAGATTTGTAAATTATTGCATTCCATTTATATTTACAATTTGTACTTTGTCCCAACTTTTTTGGAATCGGGGTTGTAGATAGATAGATAGATAGATAGATAGATAGATAGATAGATAGATAGATAGATAGATAGATAGATAGATAGATAGATAGATAGATAGATAGATAGATAGATAGATAGATAAAAAACATTACATGGTTGGCCAAAGATATGACATTTATCTTCGAGTGGAGAATATATTCATGAATGAGTGAAATGAACAAGTGAAAATATTTTCAACATGAGAAGATAAATTTAATATCTTTGCACCACCATGTAATGTTCTTTATATTATATGGACACATCCACAAAAAAGGAAAAAAGTATTTTATTTACAGTGCCTTGCAAAAGTATACATCCCCCTTGGTGTTCGTCCTGTTTTGTTGCATTACAAGCTGGAATTAAAATAGATTTTTGGGGGGTTAGAACCATTTCATTTCCACAACATGCTTACCACTTTTAAAGGTGCACATTGTTATTTTATTGTGACACAAACAATAATTAAGATGAAAAAAAAAATATCTGGAGTGTACATAGGTATTCACCCCCTTTCGTATGAAACCCCTAAATAAGAGGTCGTCCTACCAATTCACTTCATAAGTCACATAATTAGTTGATTAAGATCCACCTTTGTGCAATCAAAGTGTCACATGATCTGTCACATGATGTCTGTATAAATCAACCTGTTCTGGAAGGACCCTTACTCTGCAACGCTACTAAGCAAGCAACATGAGAACCAAGGAGCACTCCAAACAGGCCAGAGACAAAATTGTGGAGAAGTATAGATCAGGGTTGTGTTATTCATCTCATCTCATTATCTCTAGCCGCTTTATCCTGTTCTACAGGGTCACAGGCAAGCTGGAGCCTATCCCAGCTGACTACGGGCGAAAGGCAGGGTACACCCTGGACAAGTCGCCAGGTCATCACAGGGCTGACACATAGACACAGACAACCATTCAAGTCAAGTTTATTTGCATAGCGCTTTTAACAATAAACATTGTCGCAAAGCAGCTTTATAGAATTTGAACGACTTAAAACATGAGCTAATTTTATCCCTAATCTATCCCCAATGAGCAAGCCTGTGGCGACGGTGGCAAGGAAAAACTCCCTCAGACGACATGAGGAAGAAACCTCGAGAGGAACCAGACTCAAAAGGGAACCCATCCTCATTTGGGTAACAACAGACAGCCTGACTATAATATTAACAGTTTTAACATGAGGACAGTTTCGTTGATGTTATAACTCTTCATTGATGGAAAATTGAGTGCAAAACTGTTCATGATAACTGCAGTCCTAAAGTTAGCAAGACAACTGTAGTCCTCAGCCATAAAAGCATTACTGTAAGAGTCCAGAGCATCCTCCAGGTATAACCCTCAACTGTCCTCATGGGGCCGTCCTTCACAGGAGTGGTGTGATAAAACTCCGACCAGACACAGGGCACCACACTCACATTCACACCTACGGTCAATTTAGCGTCACCAGTTAACCTAACCTGCATGTCTTTGGACTGTGGGGGAAACCGGAGCACCCGGAGGAAACCCACGCGGACATGGGGAGAACATGCAAACTCTGCACAGAAAGGCCCTCGCCGGCCACGGGGCTCGAACCCAGACCTTCTTGCTGTGAGGCGACAGCGCTAACTACACCACCGTGCCGCCCCGGTTGTGTTATTATAAAAAAAAATCCCAAACTTTGAATATCCCAGGGCGCACCATTAAATCCATTAGAGCAAAATGGAAAGAACATGGCACCACTACAAACCTAACAAGAGAAGGCCGCCCACCAAAACTCACAGACCAGGCAAGGAGAGCATTAATCAGAGATGCAATAAAGACACCAAAGATAACACTGAAGGAGCTGCACAGATCCACAGCGGAGATTGGAGTATCTGTCCATAGGGCCACTTTAAGCTGTACACCCCACAGAGCAGGGCTTTATGGAAGAGTGGCCAGAAAAAAAGCCATTGCTGAAGAAAACACCTTTGGAGTTTGCACAGCAGCATGTGGCAGACTCCCCAAACACATGGAAGATGATTCTCTGGTCAAATGAGGCCATCATGGGAAATGCCATGTGTGGTACAAACCCAACACCCTGAGAACACCATCCCGACAATGAAGCATGGTGGTGGTAGCGTCATGCTGTGGGGATGTTTTTTCATCTGCAGGGACAGGAAAGCTGGTCAGGACTGAAGGAAAGATGGATGGCACTAAATACAGAGCAATTCTGGAGGAAAACCTGTTTGAGTCAACCAGAGGTTTCAGACTGGGATGAAGGTCTACCACTGGAGTGGTTTAAGGAGAAACATTTAAATGTCTTGAAATGACCTAGTCAAAGCCCAGACCTCAATCCAATTGAGAATCTGTGGCATAACTTGAAGATCGCTGTACGCCAGTGCAACCCATCTAACTTGAAGGAGTTGGAGCAGTTCTGCCTTGAGGAATGGGCAAAAATCCCAGTGGCTAGATGTCCTAAGCTTATAGAGACATAGCCTAAGGGACTTGCAGCTGTAACTGCAGCAAAAGGTGGTTCTACAAAGTATTGACTTTGAGGGGGGTGAATACCTACAGCGGTGCTTGAAAGTTTGTGAACCCTTTAGAATTTTCTATATTTCTGCATAAATATGATCTAAAACAACATCAGATTTTCACACAAGTCCTAAAAGTAGATAAAGAGAACCCAGTTAAACAAATGAGACAAAAAATATTATACTTGGTCATTTATTTATTGAGGAAAATGATCCAATATTACATATCTGTGAGTATCAAAATATGTGAACCTCTAGGATTAGCAGTTAATTTGAAGGTGAAATTAAAGTCAGGTGTTTTCAATCAATGGGATGACAATCAGGTGTGAGTGGGCACCATTTTATTTAAAGAACAGGGATCTATCAAAGTCTGATCTTCACAACACATGCTTGTGGAAGTGTATCATGGCACGAACAAAGGAGATTTCTGAGGACCTCAGAAAAAGCGTTGCTGATGCTTATCAGGCTGGAAAAGGTTACAAAACCATCTCTAAAGAGTTTGGACTCCACCAATCCACAATCAGACAGATTGTGAACAAATGGAGGAAATTCAAGACCATTGTTACCCTCCCCAGGAGTGGTCGACCAACAAAGATCACTCCAAGAGCAAGGCGTATAATAGTCAGTGAGGTCACAAAGGGCCCCAGGGTAACTTCTAACCAACTGAAGGCCTCTTTCACATTGGCTATTGTTAATGTTCATGAGTCCACCATCAGGAGAACACTGAACAACAATGGTGTGCATGGCAGGGTTGCCAGGAGAAAGCCACTGCTCTCCAAAAAGAACACTGCTACTCATCTGCAGTTTGCTAAAGATCACGTGGACAAGCAAGAAGGCTATTGGAAAAATGTTTTGTGGACGGATGAGACCAAATAGAACCTTTTGGTTTAAATGAGAAGCGTTATGTTTGGAGAAAGGAAAACACTGCATTCCAGCATAAGAACCTTATCTCATCTGTGAAACATGGTGGTGGTAGTATCATGGTTTGGGCCTGTTTTGCTGCATCCGGGCCAGGACGGCTTGCCATCATTGATGGAACAATGAATTCTGAATTATACCAGCGAATTCTAAAGGAAAATGTCAGGACATCTGTCCATGAACTGAATCTCAAGAGATGGTGGGTCATGCAGCAAGACAACGACCCTAAGCACACAAATCATTCTATCAAAGAATGGTTCAAGAAGAATAAAGTTAATGTTTTGGAATGGCCAAGTCAAAGTCCTGACCTTAATCCAATGGAAATGTTGTGGAAGGACCTGAAGTGAGCAGTTCATGTGAGGAAACCCACCAACATTCCAGAGTTGAAGCTGTTCTGTACAGAGGAATGGGCTAAAATTCCTCCAAGCCGGTGTGCAGGACTGATCAAGTTACCGGAAACGTTTCATTGCAGTTATTGCAGCACAAGGGGGTCACACCAGATACTGAATGCAAAGGTTCACATACTTTTGCCACTCACAGATATGTAATATTGGATCATTTTCCTCAATAAGTAAATGACCAAGTATAATATTTTTGTCTCATTTGTTTAACTGGGTTCTCTTTATCTACTTTTAGGACTTCTGTGAAAATCTGATGTTGTTTTAGGTCATATTTATGCAGAAATATAGAAAATTCTAAAGGGTTCACAAACTTTCAAGCACCACTGTATGCACACTCCAGATTTCTGTTTTTTCATCTAAATTATTGTTTGCATCACAATAAAAAAAACAATGTGCACCTTTAAAGTGGTAGGCATGTTGTCTAAATCAAATGGTGCTCACCCCCCAAAAATCCATTTTAATACCAGCTTGTAATGTGACAAAACAGGACAAACACTAAGGGGGATGAATACTTTTGCAAGGCACTATGTGTGTCTGTGTATATATGCATCCAGATTCATCAAAAGAATTTTAAATCTAAACCGGTTCGCCATTTTGACAACACGCATCAAGTCAGCAGGAAAACATTGGGAGTGACATAATCGGAGTGAAACATCTGAAACTATCGCACTCAGATCCATGATGTACTTTGTCTGAAAAATGTGATTTTTTTTTTCAACATGAGAAGATGAACTTTATATCTTCATGCCACCGTGCAATATCCTCCATATATATGACCAGTTTTGTCACTGGTGATAAAGTACAATCTATGAAACCTAACACAATACCTGGTTATAAAATGCATTTCTTTGTCTTAATTTGTCCTGTGGATGTCCAAACTCACTACACTGTATCTTGTTTAACTGGGCTCTACTCTGAATCAAAATGACATCTAACTAATATAAACAGGAGGGATTTTTTCCCTTTATATTATTTTAAGAGCCACCATCAGCAGTGGAAAGAACCAAGAAAGCCAGTCTAAAAATATTACAAATGTGGCAGGAATTTGTCTCTCCTGTGCAGTGACTTCCAGGCATGCTTGCAAAATAGACAGAATGAAGTCAACACAAAACTAGGAAACAAAGCTTTTATTCAACACATTGTTTTCTGCTTGACATCATCAACCTGGTCTGTGTTTTGATTTACCAGGCACAGAATGATGTCCTGAGGGGGAAATTATTTTGGTAGGTGAATTAGCACAGATAGAGACTGGAAATAAGATCTTGGATCAGCATAGTGCTGTCAGTTCCTGATCAGCCAGCATGCTAATTGGATTTTAAACCAGATTTGAAGCCATTTTCAAATCCTCTATCTGCTGTACTGACTATTTTACATTATACATGTGACTCAAATCATTAGCTATTTAACAGGATTAGAAAAAGACCATCCTAGACCTTTGTATTCTCAATAACATTTACCAATGCATGGTCAGTAAAAATAATCAGAATTATCTTTATGTATTATAAAAGTGTTAAGCTAATTAAACTGCGTGATACCTCTACAACTGTATTTGTGTAAAAAAAATTATTAATAATAATAATAATAATAATAATAATTGCAAACCTTGATACTAAAACACATCTAAGCACAAAGTGAGAAAGCACGGTGTAACCAATACTCTCATCCTAAGCAATGCAAATGCATTTTCCTAAAATAACAAACATATCCATTTTAAAAGCTAGAGGATTTAAGGCAGCCTTAACCCATCTGTAGTGCTTTGCTACATACACTCTACTGACAGCTGGCCAAATAATCAGCTCGAAAAGGGTTTAGGAGGAATTAGACAAGTATAAGAGAATAAATGACATCAGCAGTGTTCTCAAAGTAGATGAATGATGTACCACATTCTCTAAAGTGTCGGCATGAAAATAGGTAACCAACGTGCTGTGAGAAAATCAGTTTACTTGAGACGCTTGCTGAGTTTTCTACCATAACCACGTCACTCCATCATTTAAAGCCAATATCTCACTGGGCTGCGACAGCTTGCGACAAATTGCGAACGTCATTCGCGAGAGAGTTTCAAAAGTGTCTTGAAACATTCGCGGGGCTTCTCAATTTCCTTGCATGAGTCGCAAAATGTCGCTCCTTCATCGCTGAAATTTTGAACATGTTCAAAAAATTAGTGCGACAAAATTTCTCTCGAAATAGCCGCAAATGCGTCGCTGGTGTCGCAAAGCCGTCACAAACCCTTCTCAAGTCAGTTTCTGTGAGACAGGAAGTGCGAGAACTGAGAGACAACTTTGCCATGCCACCCAAGAAAGGCAAGTCCAGGGGAAGGGGGACTACTGGCCCTGCCCAACAGGCTCCTATAGAAGTTGAGAAAGTCCCAGGGCCTGGTTCCGATGGGGAGGACTCTGAGGCTTCCTCTACTTCCCTGCCTGCCGAGGAAGGTAAAAGAATGAAGGCAGCAAGTGGTGCAAAACGGCAGTACCCCTGGAAGGATGAACACCAGGATACGCTTGCCGAATTTTGGCTCAATCATCCTATTTTTTATGATAAATCCAAACAAAATTATAAAAACAGGGAGATGAAAAATCAGTTAATAAATGATCTTATCCAGAACAACGACAAGGACTGGAGAAAGATTTACACACCCCTGCCAACAGGTGAGTATAAATTGTATATTTGTAATAGAATTTTAGTTGGACAGAACAGACGCCATTCGTATGTGAAGTGCAAGCACAATACAAACTTTTCAAATAAGTGACTCCATTTATTGTGATGTTTGTGACTATTCATACACAGTACATATATGTTATTTACCAGCTGGGAGGTCCATATCGTGAAATACCATGACCGAGGTCTTGAAAGTATTCAAGGCCAAGGTCACGGTATTTCACCATACAGACTGACCTTAAGTGCACTTCCATGGCAGGAAAAAAACTACATTTTGCCGCTTATGTAGTCCCCTATTTATACAAAATTGAGTCATTCAGGATTCAGACATGTTTTTGCTCGGTGTTAGCAAGTTACAGGTTTTTAGCTTTCTCCTGAAATGTTTTCTTTTATTTTGTCTTCCTCAGGGTAGTAAAACTCGCTTTCGCTGTGAAGACTGTCGTTATTGCTATCCATGCTGTAAAATTAATGCTATTTTGAATCCTCATTCACGGCTGTAATGCAAATTGCTTCCTCCTCGGTATCCAAGTGCATTTCCATGGCAGGAAAAAAAAACTACATTTTGCCGCCTATGTAGTCCCCTATTTATACAAAATTGAGTCATTCAGGATTCAGCCATGTTTTTGCTCGGCATTAGCAACAGTTACAGGTTTTTAGCTTTCTCCTGAAATGTTTTATTTTATTTCTTCTTCCTCAGGGTAGTAAAACTCGCTTTCGTTGTGAAGACTGTCGTTATCGCTATCCATGATGTAAAATTAATGTTATTATGCTGAGAAATGCTGGCAAAAATTTATAAGATTTTTGATAAAATCTTATAAATAAATCTTATAAAAAAGATAAATGTTGACAAAAATTGCTACTATGTTGTTTGTTGTTGTGAACGAGCGAGTCGCCAGAGGTCCGTAACCGGGGTCCGTAACTGGGGTCCGTATCATAGGATACGGACCCGCTCGCCAGCCAATCAGAGTGCAGGATTTGGACCGTGAAAAAAATTAAATACTTTATTACGGAAACAACACCTTTAAAATGTGCAACACATACATGTCAACCTTTGGTCAATCAAACCTGTATAACCAGCCTCCAAAATCCGTATTTCCCTTATAAAATCCTTACAAGATGCAAATTAAAATAATTTACCGAAAATTTGAATGATAATTAATAATGATATATCCCAGTTACTTTTTATTCAATATTAATAACAATAAACCTTCAGAATGAATACAAAGCTCCAATGTTTGACAAAAACACAAAGTGTCACTCTAATGGTCTGAATTGTACTCCATGACAGCTTTTTTTAGCACTCCGCACCAATACCTCACTAGGCTGCATGTCACAGCAAGTGTCTGTGTTGATCTTGCCGGAGTGCCCATTCAGAATCTTTTCAGTTGCTAGTGAAAGTCGCTCAGGTGGAAATACGCTTTTCAAACAAAATGCTACTTCCCAGTTGGCGGGATTCTCGCAATGCAGTGTGCGCATGATCAGAAGTGGAATGAAGTCTCACTACCACAAGATAACGCGCGATTTCATAAGACTCTTTACTGGCTGTTTGTACTTTCTGTGGTGTACAGTACGTTTGTAAATGTTATGCGCTCTTTTATCATCGTGGGAATTGATTATAGCTTTAAATAAATATTGAAGTTTTTTTAAAGAATCCATATAACTATTTGTACGCCCGTATACTACGTTTATTGAATCAAATCCGTATAAAATACAGACATTCCGTATAGGTTGACATCAGTGGCGGCTGGTAGTCTTTCAAACAGGGGAGGCTGGTCGGTTACGATATTTCCAGATTTTAAAAGAAAAAAGAAAAAAAAAACAAATTTTGCCCATACTCTTGCCTCTGATCTGGCTGATTGTTGGCAGGGTCACAAACTGTGAAATAACAGGTTCTTTTGGCCCATTAGCCTACTGTCCAATATACATGATGGTGGTGTTGGGGGGGTATATTTTAACATTTTATATTTTAAAATTGTGGCATGTTGTTTAAAAATTGATCATTATTGAAAGCAGCTCTTTGTCAGGAACCTCAGCAGTAACAGCAGAGTGTTCTGGAATAGGCACAAGCACTGACCTTGGGGAGCCAAACATAGAGCTGGGTGCCACACATTTCATTCAATGACACTTTCCCTATATTTTACTTATTTTGACTGAGAAATGTTTTATTGACAATTTTGATAACCCTTCACTTTTAATCCAGGTCTGTAGTGTGAAATGTTCTCGGCTGTGTTTTTGTTTAAAAATGTTTTCCAAATTGTAGCTGTGTTTAATTCATATCCAGAAAAATGTATATTCCAATAAAATATACTCAGCATAAACATTTTAAATAGATTCTATATTTTTGGTCCATCCATGACATATTACTAAAGTAGCCTATTTACTGTTGTTGATGTGGGTCACTTGCTGTTAGCCAATTCACTTTCTCATACCAGGAGAGCTGAAAGGAACGAGTATTATTCCCTACCTTTTTCACCAAGTCAATTTGAGGCGTTGGTCTACCCTGCTCTTTCTCATCTCATCTCATCTCATTATCTCTAGCCGCTTTATCCTTCTACAGGGTCGCAGGCAAGCTGGAGCCTATCCCAGCTGACTACGGGCGAAAGGCGGGGTACACCCTGGACAAGTCGCCAGGTCATCACAGGGCTGACACATAGACACTGACAACCATTCACACTCACATTCACACCTACGGTCAATTTAGAGTCACCAGTTAACCTAACCTGCATGTCTTTGGACTGTGGGGGAAACCGGAGCACCCGGAGGAAACCCACGCAGACACGGGGAGAACATGCAAACTCCACCCTGCTCTTTAATTTTAATTTTTTCCTCGAAAGGAAGACTGGCAAATGGCTTCGCCAAAATTAAATCAGCAATGCTTGGCATCCGTGCGCAGCTTTCTTGCTAGCTGACTAGCCCCCTCAAGTTCAAGTTCAGTCACTCAAATAAATGAAATTTCTGGAACTAAGATAGCAAACTTGACAACACTATATTTACACTTTATTTACAATGAAAATATATACAAACTAAAAAAAGCTGGTAGAAACCGTATGTAATGAATGAAATCGAAATGTAAGCTGATCTCTTACAATACACCACAGCACTTGCGAATCCGCATGGGACTGAACTGAGATTCACCGCTGCCTGTCTATATTTGAAACGAGCTGTCAATCAAAGAAAATATCCGGCCGCTTTCACCAATCACCAGTCTCCTCGCGAAAAGCTTTGCCATGTCCCTCCCACTGTGAGGCTGGGAGTCCGTGGGGCGGGCATTTTTGCAGTATTTGTCCAATAACCATCTTGCATTTTGATATTGAAAAGCGCATAGCTCCCAAATGCCATTGAAGTCCACTGAGGCTGGGCTGCATCGCGTTGTCACGAGGGGGAAAAACTCACGCACACATTAGGCGAACTGGGGAAAGTTATAACGGAATGATTTCGCACTGTAGTTGGGTTGAGCACATATATTTCTATGATTCTGGATCTGAAATAGCAATGTTATAAGGTCGGCTATAACATAAGCCTAGCGCAATTCATCCTACACGATGTTCGTCATTTTTAGAGGAGGCTGAGCCTCCCTCGTTGTCTTAGAGCAATCGCCCGTGGTTGACATGTATGGCAACATGACTATATGTATAAATAGATTAAATGTCTTTATGGTTCAAATTTCTCAAACATCACGCATAGCTGTCGCACAACTATTGCACGACATTTGTTCGACTGTCGCACGACTGTTATGCGAGTGTCGCACAACACTCACAAATTTGAAAAAAAATCGCAATTGTGTTTCGCGATTGTCGCACGACATTCGTGCTACAGGTATACAAACTTCTGGCGAATTTTTGACCAAAGTTCGCCGTGAGTTCTTGTAACATTCGTGCAACACTCGTGCAACGTACGCAAATGTGTCGTAAGTATCAATTCAGTGTGATTCCAAGTGAAAATTGTCGCTAATTCGCATATTTTATCGAAATTGTTGTGTCTCCAACTAGTCGCAGGCTGTCGCAGCCCAGTGAGATACTGGCTTAAGCGTGATTACATGATGCAGAGCGAGATTACACAGAAGTTAAGCCACCAATCCATGCCATACATAAAACCTGGCTATTTATGAAAAATAAAGTGCATTGGCATACGGGTTATCTGAACCACCATCAAGTACACCATTATTTACAGGGCAGCGTTCGTTGTTTATTTTTTATTTTTTCGTTGTTTGATCACTAAACCAACCATAACTGGATAATTACATTAGGCTTGTTTGAGGCAGCTAGAAAGACATCGCTGTAACAGCTAACTCACTAATTCCGTGTTTTTAATTAACGTATGGTTTAACTAATCTACAGCCGTTCCTTTTTTTTTTTTTTTTTTTAAACTCACCACCCTTTTCCGTTGTCTGGGACAGAAGATAATGAAGTTGTGTGTCCGGTCTCTCCAGATAAGGCGTGTACTATAGTCGTCATAGCAACGAGGACTCAAGCGTGATGAACACCCTGCGTCACGTGGACAGGCAGGGGTTGTGGGATATCTTGTTTACCAGTGGCAAGGCGATTTTGGAGATTTGTGGATGTAGTTTAAAAAATGTTAAAGGTTGCCGTCGGATTAACCCGATTACAAATTTGTTTTGTTTTATTTGGATCCCCATTAGCTGATGCCAAAGACATCTGGGGTCCACATACAACATATAACACACAAGAAATCAACCTACAAAACAACAGATTTAAAAAAAAAAAACAACACATCAGCACCCAAAACAGACATCAACACCAAACAAATAGAATTACAAAAAAGAAAAAAAAGTATAACTGAGTAAATAAAAGTAAAATTTAATAATACAATATATCATAAGGTTTCAGTGCTAACAGCCATGAAATGTTGCTTCACTTGTTTTTTAAACCTAACTTTATTCTGGATTTTTGAACTTATTTTTAAAATTATATGAGCCAATGCAAGAATCTAGCTCAGAGATCCCATATGTCACCTTGTCTGTTTAAAACAGTTCAGTGCTCAGGATTTGTGACCATGTTAAAAAATATATCTCATACTCACCGGCAGATGGAGCCACTGCTGCACACAACCTAGCAAACCTTTCCTTCGTGTCTGAGCCTAATGGCCGCAGGCCGGCGCTATTCCTGTGATACTGGGGCTACTATTCATTGACCAGCTGCAGCAGGGAGGATATTTTTATCTTCAGTTAACACAAATCATCAACAGTTCACATAGGTAAGTGCATGCTTTAGCCTATGCATACAAATAAATCGTCTTAGTCTACTAGTTATAGCCTAATCAAAATTTAGTGAAGTAACAACTAAAAATGTGTATCAGGAGACAGAACTGTAAATAGGCCTATATTTAATTAATAAACACTGTGTTTTTAGGTTTTTACTCCATCAATAGCATATTGATAATATATATTTTGCATCAGTGAATTGGGCGGCACGGTCGTGTAAGTGGTTAGCACAGTCGCCTCACAGCAAGAAGGTTCTGGGTTCGAGCCCAGTGGCCGGCGAGGGCCTTTCTGTGTGGAGTTTGCATGTTCTCCCTGTGTCTGCATGGGTTTCCTCTAGGTGCTCCGGTTTCCCCCACAGTCCAAAGACATGCAGTCAGGTTGACATTAGCCTGGCTAACGCGACTTCAAAGCTCTACGAGCGATTGGTCTGGCCAAGCTATTAAGCCAAACCGTTTCCCAGAGCCCGTGGTTGACCCGCCTCCCTGAAATGCCTCAGTTTGCTACTGGTCGAAGCCAGAAAAGGCTGTGATGAAGCTTAAACCAATCACATCACTCTTTCCTCTGACGTATGCGACGTGACGGGGCTAACTGGTAGATTAAACTCTTACCGAAGCCGGTCGGAAGCAAGGCGAAAACGTCCTTCCTTTCAATAAATACCTCCAGGGCTGCTCTTTGCTCCGTTTTCAATGAGAACTTCCCGTTGAATGCTTTCAATACAGCATCTACCGCTGTGTTAAAGGCTTGCCGCTGCTCCATGTTCGTGATGTGAATGAAGCGCTTCCGGAATAGATTCTGTAAACAATCTGTGGCTTCCGGTCGCAGTTCTTTTTTTTTTTTAAAGATTTTTTTGGGGCTTTTTTTTTTTTTGCACCCCCATTGGACAGGACAGTGCAGAGACAGGAAACGAGCGGGAGAGAGAGACGGGAAGGGATCGGGAAATGACCCCGGGCCGGAACCGAACCCGGGTCGCCCGCATTCACGGCACGGCGCCCTAACCACCTGAGCCACGACGCCCCCTCCGGTCGCAGTTCTACTACGTCACTGCCTTGAACACGCCTCTACCCAGGGCCGTTGGAGATGCTCAAAGTTGATTGGTTCCCGATTTTTCGGGAGCTTGGAAATGCTGTAGATAGTCTGCCTGGCCAGACTAAGCTCGGAACAGGCCCTCGTGTTGCGTCAAGCTTAGGATGGGCGGGCCCAGGCTAGGTTGACATGGGGCGGCCGTGGGCTGAGGTGCCCTTGAGCGAGACACCCAACTCCCAACTGCTCTCTGGGCACTGTTAGCATGGCTGCCCACTGCTCTGGGTATGTGTGTGTGCTCATTGCTCGCATGTGTGTGCAGTGCAGAGAGGAATTTCACAAGTGTGTGATGAATAATGTTGTGCTTTTTTTCTTTCTAGCCTAATCAAAATTTAGTGACGTAACAACTAAAAACGTGTATCAGTAGACAGAACTGTAAATAGGTCTATATTTAATTCATAAAATAAACACTGGGTTTTTAGGTTTTTACTCCTTCAGTAGCATATTGATAATATATATTTTGCATCAGTGAATTGGGTGAGGCCTATTCATCTTCATAATTAAACTCAGTGGCGGCTGGTGCTTGGGGGGGCAGTATTGGAAGCAGAGTTATTTTAGTTTTGAAATTTTCATTAGTTTTTATTATTAAATCTTTCAATTTGGTTTTTCAGTTCAGTTTAATGCGTGCATACGCAGTTTTAGTTTGGTTTTTATTTTTGAAGAATAAAGAGCTAGTTTTAGTTGGCTTTTTTATTTAGTTTGTTTTAAGAGATATTCACATTATAAGGAAAGCCTTTATTTAAAGATGCCAAAAAAGTAGGATGAAAGAATGCATGCCATTAAATATGATCTACAAAATCTACATGATCACATTCTTCATCATTATTACCGGTATCCATCCAGCTCGCCAGCTCCATTTGTCATAACAAGAGCGGGAGAAGCCTCGAGTGTAAACTCATCCCCTAATCACAGAAGGGTGTTTTTGTGAAGAAATAACAGAATTTTGTTTCTCCGTGGGTCCACCTGAACTTCCCACCTTGTCAAAGCTCTGGTCGAACAAGCAGCAGTGAGTAACAGCCGCAAAGGTCCGTAGAAAACTGTCCAATCACGTGAAGAAAAAAGAAAAATCCAATTGGCTGCTAATAATAGAAGGCGTGTCCGGGGCATGCTTTGCTGCGCTCCAGGCCAAATTTTGAATCCGTCAATTAAAACCCAGCTTCAGCTCACCTGCTCTCCAAAACTTTTGTGTAGCCACCGCTGATCTGAATAGCTCATTTTCCAATCCGTGCTGTACAGAAGAGTGAAGCCATCTGGCCGCCATATTACCACACTGTGGTAGACTGAATGTCAGTCTAAACATTAATAATAAATGCCTCTAGGGGGAGCTACCTTTCTAGTATAGTGCTACACTTATGGTCCTTTTCCACTACCCTTTTTCAGCTCACTTCAGCTCGCTTCAGCTCACTTCAGCCCGCTTCAGCTCACTTCAGCCCGACACGGCTCGCGTTTCGACTACCAAAAACCAGCACGACTCAGCTCGCTTCAGCCCTGCTTAGCCCCTAAAACTCACACCGTTTTGGAGTAGGGCTGAAGCGAGCCAAAGCGAGCCGAGTGAGGCTGGGGGCGTGAGCAGACACTCCCCTGTGCACTGATTGGTGAGGAGGAGTGTCCTCACATGCCCACACACGCCCCGCAAGCGCACTGGGATCTGTAAACACCGCAAACCCGGAAGGAGAAGAATTACGAATTACGAGAATTTCTGAAGCCTTATGCGCCTCGCCTCATCTATACGCTCTTGCCAGTATCTGTCCGCGTTGTCGGTGACAACAAGCCACAGCACCAAGACCAGCAACACTAACGACTCCATGTCCTCCATGTTTATTGTTTACTATTCGGGTCGTGAGACTACCGCTTAAAAGATCACTGATGTCACTGTTTGCGCTGCTTAACGACATCACCTGACGTCCACCCACTTTCGCTAACTCCACCCAATGTGTCCACCCACTTCCAGCCAGCACGGTTCAGCGCGGTTGTAGTCGAAATGCAACTCCAACAGCCCCACTCAGCCCGACTCAGCACGGCACGGCTCAGCCCGACTCAGCCGCGTTTGTAGTGGAAAAGCGGCAATATTGGGAACATAGAACAGAGAATAAGAGATCAAGCCATGGATTAACAATGTCTATATTAGTTGTGTGAGTGTTGGAGAATAAATGGCAAGAAGCCAAAGAAATACAACCCCAGTGTGATGATTGCTACCCGGTAGGATATCACACAATTGGCGACGAGGATTTAAATGGCAGTTTCCCGATGAGACACAGAGAAAATAGCAAGTGTGGCGAGCTCCAGTGAATCCAGCAGTTCGAGCAGTTCCAGTTCAGAAGAGGAGAACGAAGTTTCCCCACCGCAGCAGGCAAAGATGGCAGCGGTGATCGGCTCGGTAACCCCTTTTGATAATGCAACTCAGTCTTGGGAAGAATATAGTGAAATGTTGGACTTTTTTCTTCGAAGCTAATGATATTAAAGAGCCAGACAGACGGAAGGCTGTGCTTTTAAGTGGAGTTGGTGCAACTACTTATAGCTTGTTGAGGAATTTAGTCAGTCCTGCATTGCTGAAGGAAAAAAACGTACGACCAGCTTACCGCTGTGCTTCAGAAACACTTCAACCTCAAACCGAGTGAAATCGTGCAAAGATTTTAATTTAATTCACGCATACGGAAGAGCAGCTAGTCAATAGCTGAGTATCTGGCTGAACTGAGGAAATTAGCTCTGCATTGTGATTACAAAGAGTCATTGTCAGAGATGTTAAGGGACAGACTGGTGTGTGGAGTGAATGATGACCGAATGCAACGGCGACTGTTATCTGAAATGAAACTAACTTTTGATTAGGCTTTGGAATTGTGCCAGGCTATGGAATCAGCATCAAAGGATGTGAAGGAAATGCAAGGGAAGCTAGCCGAGGACACAGCACTGCATGCACGTGTGCCAAAGACTCAAATAGGTGTCCACAAAGTATCTACTGACAAAACTCAGCGTAAATTCCCCAATTGTTATCGCTGCAAAGGCCAGCACACTGCCGCTGAATGTAAGTTTGCCACTGAGCTGTGTCATAATTGTGGCAAGCGAGGGCACATTAAGAAAGTATGTAGATCAAAGGCAGGTAATTCACATGTGCAGAAGGCATCGATTAAAGGGCAGCGGGGCGAAAGCAAGGGCCCAGGAAAAGAGCAGCGAGCGAATCAACTTAGAGGGGAGGGAGAAAGTGATACAGAGGACATGAGTTTTAACACAATTTACAGCATGTCAGAAGAGCTGACCAAGGTGGCGCCCATCACACGCACCATGAATGTCAATGGAATGAAAGTAACATTTGAACTTGATACTGGCTGTGGGGTAACCATATTAAGCAAACAGCAATACACACAACTGTGGAAGAAAACAGACACAGCAGAATTAAAGCCCTGCTCACTAAAATTAAAAACATACACTGGAGAGAAGTTGGGAGTGCTGGGCATGGCACAAGTGAAGGTGCAACACGAAAACAAAGAAAAGAACTTACCTGTAGTAGTAGTTGGGGGCGAAGGACCAAACCTACTAGGGTGAAGTTGGCTACAAGAGCTGGCCATGATGGATCAGTTAGTGAACAAGGTGGAGTCGCAGCCTAAGTTACAGCTGGAGGAGATCCTCGAAAGACACACTGAGGTGTTCAAAGAAGGGCTAGGACAGCTCAAAGGTGTCACGGTGAAGATTAATGTGGACAGGGAGGCCCAACCACGATTCTGCAAACCCTGACCGGTGCCCAATGCAGTCAAGCCACTGGTCGAAAGTGAGCTACAGGGGCTGCTGGACGACAAGATCATCGAACCAGTGCAGGTTGCAGAGTGGGCGGCGCCCATAGTCCCAGTGCAAAAACCGGATGGCTCCATTAGAATATATGGGGATTACAAACTCACTGTCAATAGAGCATCACGGGTGGATCAGTATCCAGTTCCTAAAGTGGAGGACCTCTTCGCACAGTTGAACGGGGGGCAGCACTTCACGAAATTAGACATGAGTCACGCCTACCAACAGGTAGTCCTGGACGAAGAATCCAGAAGGTATGTAACTATCAATACACACAAAGGCTTATATACCTACACACGCTTACCGTTTGGAGTAGCTTCCAGTCCTGCTATATTCCAGAGAACTATGGATGGCATCCTAGGGGGAATTCCGAATGTTGCCATTTATTTAGATGACATACTTTGTACAGGACCAAGTGAACAAGAACATCTGAAAACACTGGAGGAAGTGCTTCAACGGTTGGAGAAAAGCGGCCTGAGGTTGAAAAGAAGCAAGTGTGAGTTCATGGGAAAAGAGGTGACGTTCCTAGGCCACAAGATCAATGCCAGTGGTCTACACCCTCTGACAGAGAAAGTGGAAGCCATCGCGGAGGCGCCTGAGCCACAAAATGTTAGTGAGTTAAAAGATTACCTTGGCTTGTTGAACTACTACCATAGGTTCCTCCCGAAACTCTCCATGCTGCTGGCACCGCTACATACCCTGCTGAAGAAAGAAGAGAAATTGTCATGGGGGGCCAAGCAGCAAACCGCGTTCAAAGAGTCCAAAGCGCTACTTCAGTCCTGTAGTGTGTTAGTACACTATGACTCAAACAAACCACTCATCTTAGCGTGTGACGCATCACCCTACGGTGTGGGAGCCGTACTCTCTCATCGAATGGCGGATGGCTCGGAGAGACCCATAGGGTTCGTCTCAAGAACTCTCAGTGCAGCTGAGAAGAACTACTCCCAGTTGGACAAGGGAGGCCTTGCGGTAGTTTTCGGAGTGAAGAAGTTCCACAAATACCTGTATGGGAGGCATTTCACGATAGTGACCGATCATAAGCCACTAATTTCACTGTTCAGTGAAATGAGAGCCATACCTCAGATGACATCTCCTAGGATACAGAGATGGGCAGTCACGTTAGCAGCGTATGAGTACACCATCATCTACAGGGTCGGCCGGGACCATACGAATGCTGACGCGCTGAGTAGGCTACCCTTGGATGGGGGAAGAGAGAGCACACCTGAGGAGGAGGAGAGAGTGCTGTTGTTTGAGGACATCGGCGTGCCACTGGTGAACACACAGCAAATAAAGAAGTGGACGGACAAAGACCCTGTGCTAGCAAGAGTGCGCGAATACATCTTGCGAGGTTGGCCAAAGTTGAACAGCCCTGAGTTCATTCCGTATGCTCGATGACAGGATGAGCTCAGCACCCAGGAAGGATGTATCCTGTAGGGGGGACGAGTTGTGGTTCCACCGCCTGGTCACAATGCCTTGCTGAAACAGTTACACCAAGCACACCCCGGCATCACCCGAATGAAAGGGTTGGTGAGAAGTTACATGTGGTGGCCTAACATGGATGCGGAGGTGGAGGCCCTGGTCAAGGCGTGTGCGGCATGTCAGGAAAACAGAAGTAGTCCTCCAGTGGCCCCATTACATCCCTGGGAAGTTCCTGATAAACCATGGAGAAGAATCCACATCGATTATGCGGGTTCATGGATGGGAAGAATGTTCCTGATCCTAGTGGATGCGTACTCAAAGTGGATCGACGCATATTCAGTGAGTAGCTCTACATCTGCAGTTACCATTGAATACCTTAGAAAGAGTTTCAGTCAACACAACATACCTGAAATCATAGTGTCAGATAATGGTACCTGTTTTACCAGTGAACAGTTCCAAGAGTTTGCTGAAAATAATGGCATACGTCACATCACGACAGCGCCATACGATCCTTCTTCTAATGGCTTAGCAGAGAGGGCCGTTCAGACATTCAAGTCACTCATGAAGAAGATGGCAGGAGACTCGATTGAAACTAGAATGTCCCGAGCTCTGTTTAGCTATCGCATAACACCCCAATCTACAACTGGCAAGTCACCAGCTGAGTTGTTGTGTGGTAGGAAGTTGAGGTCAACGCTTGACTTAATACATCCAGACTTCAGAAACAGAGTACATGACAAACAAGAGAAACAAAAAGGCTATCATGACATGCATGCTCGAGTGAGAATACTAGGAGAGGGAGACTTGGTCTACACATGCAACTTTGGCTCAGGACCAGCCTGGGTACCAGGAGAAATAACAGAGAAGACTGGCCCTGTGTCATTCAAAGTTACGCTAGGTAATGGACAAGTCGTGAGACAACACATCGACCAAGTACGTGGTAGAAGCTCCATCCCACCGGCGATGACACCAGAGGTGTTGTCTGACACCTCGCCTGAGGAGGACGTCGATGAACCACCACTTCAGGTAGTACCTGAGGTGCCCGTCTCCGCTGATTCTACTGACAGCACTGCAGCAGAAGCAACCGTGGAGCAGCCTGAGTCTTCACCTGCAGTTGACCCACCAGCAGTGAGAAGATCTCAGCGAGCCAGGAAAGCTCCGGACTACTTGAAGGACTATACTTAGTTAGTAGTGAGTTCCCCAGCCACAGGACAAGAATGCGTCCTGGAACCTCACTGGGATGCGGTAGTCCACCCAAATCCCTATTTAGAAATGTTATGTGTGTTATATCTATGAAAAGACAGAGAAAATATATGTATAGCACATGTTAACGAAGTTCTATTTAGTAACTGTTATAGTTAAGGGTTAATTGGGAGTTCCAGGATGTCGAATGTAATTAAAGTAGTTTTATCTAGAGGGGAGGGATGTGGTAGACTGAATGTCATAGTCTAAACATTAATAATAAATGCCTCTAGGGGGAGCTACCTTTCTAGTATAGTGCTACACATATTGGGAACATAGAACAGAGAATAAGAGACCAAGCCATGGATTAACAATGTCTATATTAGTTGTGTGAGTGTTGGAGAATAAACGGCAAGAAGCCAAAGAAATACAACCCCAGTGTGATGATTGCTACCCGGTAGGATATCCCACACACACATGTGTACTTGGCTTATGTGTTAAACTGTCGTATCCAATCAAATTTGTATTTCCTGACTTTCCCCCCCTTTCATTACCTCCTCTTATTTTTGCAACTTTACCCACATTCCTTACATATCTTTATAATGTTCTCCTTCATTCTTATTGTTTGTTTTTTCCCTTTTCCAGTTCAGTCTGATAATTTTTTGAACGGTTCTTTGCTCCTATAATTATTTTTACAGAGATTTTCAGTTTTTTTCTTATACAGTGTATCTTTCGTATATTTCTTATTCTTTTCTGTTAACCACAGTTGTTGAAACAGGATTATTTTCTCATGTTATTTTTCATTTTCACTTCATGTATTAACAGCATTTATTGGTCATATAATTCATATAATTCACATCACACATGAATCGATCCTGATAGAGTTCAGTAACTTTTATAGATTGTTCCTCAGTGCTCACGCTGTGGTGTAGTGGTGGGCGGCATGGTGGTGTAGTGATTAACACGGTCGCCTCACAGCAAGAAGGTTCTGGGTTTGAACCCAGCGGCTGGCAAGGGCCTTTCTGTGTGGAGTTTGCATGTTCTCCCCGTGTCTGCGTGGGTTTCCTCTGGGTGCTCTGGTTTCCCCCACAGTCCAAAGGTTAGATTAATATGGGATGGCCTTGGGCTGAGGTGCCCTTGAGTGAGGCACCTAACTCCCAACTGCTCCCCGGGCACTGTTAGCATGGCTGCCCACTGCTCTGGGTATGTGTGTGTGCTCATTGCTTGTGTGTGTTCTCTGCTTCAGATGGGTTAAATGCAGAGAGGAAATTGCACAAGTGTGTGATGAATAAAGTTGTGCTTTCTTTTCTTCTAATATTTACCATCTCATTTTCTTTAATACACACTGGTGTTTTTATACTATTAAATTGTTATATTGATCTCATTTGTGATACTCCGCCCCGGACATCCGCTCCAGAGCTTGCGTATCTCCCGCGTCAACGCCAATCCGGATCCGGGACGGGAATTCCATCCTGCCTGCTTTCCCGTTGCTCACCAGAATTCACTTACTGGTTTTCACCACTCCCTTTATGAACGCCGTTCTCAGAAACAGACTTTTCCAGAACGTCTCGTTTATTTACTCTAGCCGTTTCTGTGTCTCGTATGCTTTTCATGTTTTTTTGCACTAACATTTTTCTTGTCCGCCTCGTTGTTGTTGTTGTTTTTTTGTCAAGTTTTTGCTTCCTTTTTTTTCCTGGACTATTTTTGCTATTGTTTCATCGTCTAGTTTGTTTACCTTTTTTGCCACACCCTTTTCCTGGATTAAACCCACCTTATTTATTGGCTTGCTGTCTGTGTTCTGCTTCTGGATCCAAACTTCACCACACCTCCAGCACCCCAACATCATTTTTGTTTGATATAGTTATAAATAGATATCGCTTGATGTTATTTAGGTTTTTCTTGAAATTTATGTTAAAATTTTTTAATGTTTAGGAAATATTATTTTGTATGGAAATATTTTTCTCATAAATGGAGTATTAGAATAACTTATTGTTTTATAATTATGCAGTAAGTTGTAATTAATTTAGGACTTCTTTAATTTTATTATTATTAGATGATTGATTATGTCAGAGGCAAAGTATTCTGTCAGGGATGGGTGGCGACAGATGTATGTGCAGAAGGTATTTATTATTAAGAAAAGTGTAATCAGGCAAACAATCCCAAACGGTAGGGAAATATCTTGAACGCTAAAATGGGCAATAGGTCGCACGAAGCACAAACAGAATATCGTAGAAAAAAGAGGGTCGAAAATGAAGAACAGGAAAGAGGAATCAGAAACAAGAAAAACAGGATATAAACACTGCTCGGTAATGTGTCACAACAACGCAGTACTTCGCAATTTGAGTCTGAATTCTGAGTCCTTATATAGACCCCTTTCACATGACGTCACCATGCCGCGAGATTTTGTTAGGCGCCATATTGGAAGACCAAGTACATACACTCACAATATAAAACAAAGTACGAGCGAGAGTAAAGTGACACGATGGATGATAATTCTGGTTATGTGAGTACATTACCAGTTGCAGAAAGGGCATGGTATGTGGAGAAACTGGCTGTGATTGATGGGTTTGACCCATATGATAAGACTCGGGGCAAGGGAGAATGGAAACATAAGGAGGACCTGACACCAATTCTGCCATCTGTTTGCTACCCAGACATTGTAAACTATTTGTTGTTTACACCCAGTGCCTACACTCAGTGTTCGAACTATGCCGATATTTTCGGGGGGCCCCTTTTTTTCTCTTGGGGGTGTGTGTGCTTGTGCTTGTCTCGGAGCGCGGATCTCCAAACACATGAGAAGCCTATCTTATGCACATATCACGCGGACTCCACACCTCCACACACGCATCGCGTCTGAAGTCATAACTCATCAGGGGAAATCGTGTCCGCATTGGCATGTTCAAAAAACAACCTCGCGTCAACAATGATACCACACGCAAGGAAAAAAAAAACAGTCAGGCTACTCAACAACCAACCTGGCAGCAGCGAGCAAGCCCCAAACCATCCTAAATTATTATTATTATTATTATTAAATTGTAGAAGTCTGGGAGGCGGCATGGTGGTGTAGTGGTTAGCGCTGTCGCCTCACAGCAAGAAGGTCCTGGGTTCGAGCCCCGGGGTCGGCGAGGGCCTTTCTGTGCGGAGTTTGCATGTTCTCCCCGTGTCAGCGTGGGTTTCCTCCGGGTGCTCCGGTTTCCCCCACAGTCCAAAGACATGCAGGTTAGGTTAACTGGTGACTCTAAATTGACCGTAGGTGTGAATGTGAGTGTGAATGGTTGTCTGTGTCTATGTGTCAGCCCTGTGATGACCTGGCGACTTGTCCAGGGTGTACCCTGCCTTTCGCCCGTAGTCAGCTGGGATAGGCTCCAGCTTGCCTACGACCCTGTAGAAGGATAAAGCGGCTAGAGATAATGAGAGAGAGAATGAGAGAAGTCTGGTAGGCTTGCTCCTCATACAGTTATCAACTTGGGGCCACTTTAGCATGTTTTAAATCTGAATTTCTTGCATTTGCTTACCTCAAAGTGTCCGCAGATCATGCACAGACTTATCCATTATATCCACAGTTTTTTGCCAAGTCTCACACAGGTTTCTTTCAAGTCTACTGTTGGGCCAATAAATCATAAATAAAACAGCTCAGATTTGTTTTTTTAAGTCGTTTGCCACTCCACTTTGTTCTCGTGGGTTCACATACCGCTGCCGTTATTATCCCCTTATCACGAGTTTGTTGGTCTTCCAAAATGGTGCAGGGTCTGTTTACTTCCGGTTTCGGGTGACGTCAGTGAAAGGGGTCTATAGGTGTGCTGATTGTGCCTTAATCCAGTGCAGGTGTGAGTCATTAGCAGTGAGCGCATGTGAATCAGTTCACAGTGCGTGCCATCCAGAGCATGCGTGAGACTTGTCCAACGTGCACAGGTGTGACAGAACCCCCCCCCCCCCCCCCAAGAGCTCCCTCCAAGACCTTAAACCTATCTTCCCTGGCCCCGGGGATGAGGGCCTGATGCTGGACCACATACCATCAGTGCGCCACTCTGGTCTGACATGGCACTGGATTCTTTGCTCAGGCTTTGGACAGGACCTGGACTCTGGACTGGACGTGGGCTCGGGCTCAGAACAGGACATGGACTCCGGAGTAGATGTGGGTTTGAGCATGGGCTTGGGCTCTGGACAGGACTTGGACTGGACATGGGCTTGGGCGCTGGGCAGGACTTGGACTCCTGACTGGACATGGGCTCAAGCTCTAGACAGGACTTGGACTCTGGACTGGATGTGGACTCAACCATGAGCTCAGGCTCTGGACAGGACTTGGACTGGACATGGGCTTGGGCGCTGGGCAGGACTTGGACTCCTGACTGGACATGGGCTCAAGCTCTAGACAGGACTTGGACTCTGGACTGGATGTGGACTCAACCATGAGCTCAGGCTCTGGACAGGACTTGGGCTTTGGACTGGACATGAGCTCCTGACTGGACATGGGCTTAAGCTCTAGATAGAACTTGGACTCAAGCTTGGGCCAGGACTTGGAATCTGTCTGAGCACCGCTCCTGTCCTTGTCAGAGCCCTGTGGCATGGTGACAATGTCTGCATAGCTGGGCGGCGGCAGGGGGACGTCTTCCTAGCCAGGCAGCGGTGGGACAACAACGTCTTCAAAGAAGTCTGTGGCAGAGGCCACCCCGTTGGCCTCTGGTGCCGGTTCTGGAGCTAGCTCTGGTGCTGGGTCTGACTCTGGTTTGGGCACTGGCTCCGGCACTGGCTCTTGTGCTGGTGCTGGTCTGATTCGGGTGCTGGCTCTTGCTCTGGCACTGACTCTGGTTTGGGCACTGGCTCTGGTTCGGTCGCTGGCTCTGGCTCTTGCTCTGCCACTGGCTCTGGTTTGGGCATTGGCTCTTGCTCTGGTTTGGATGCTGGCTCTTGCTCTGGTGCTGGATCTGGTTCGGGTGCTGGCTCTTGCTCTGGCTCTGGCTTTTGCTTTGGTGATGGCTCTGGTTCAGGCTCTGGCACTAGTTCTGGGTCTGGTTCTGGCCCTGGCACAGGCTCTGGTGATGGCTCCGGTTCTGACATGGGCTTTGGCTTTGGTGCTGACTTGGGTGCTGGCTCTGGGACTGGCTCTGGAGTGATGGCCTCCTCTGTTGCCACTGCGTCAGCCTTAGGAAGGAGCTCAGGAGCAATGGCCTCCTCCTCTGCCACTGTGTCAGCCTCCGACATAGTAGCCCTCCCCCCCAAAAAAAAAAAATTCACGGGGTTCCTCCCTCTCCAAAGCCTCATACAGGTACCATAGTATTATATGAAAAAACTGTGGGCTACGGAGGCACTCTCACCAAGTAATAGGCTCATCCCGTGAGTCAGCTAATCATGCACCTAACCCAGACTGGTTCTGGAGGCTTGGGCTCTTCCAGGTCAGCATAAAAGAAGGTACATTGTAACTTGAATCCCTTGGGATGCTATTCCATGCCATGATAGGGTGCAGGGGTGTTTATCCCAAGTCGCTGTCAGAAAAACACAGCTAGGGGCTGCAGCACGGAAACCTGGGGATGGCATAGAGGGGCATACTGGTTGACTTCTGCTACATCCATGTTTTGGCAAAGTATTCTATCATGGATGGGTGGAGACAGATGTATGTGTAGAAGATAATAACAATAATATTATTAATAATATACTAATAATATACTAATATATTAGTATGTAAATTATTATTATTATTATTATTATTATTATTATTATTATTAAGAAAAGTGTAATGAGATAAATATTCCAAAACTGTAGCCAAATATCATGAATGGTAAAACAGGCAATACAGTAGGTCAAGCGAAGCACAAACAGAATATTGTAGACAAAAGCAGCGTTAAAAATGAGGAACAGAAACCAGGAAAACAGGATGTAAACATGGCTTGGTAGTGCGTCACAACAACACAATACTTCGCAACTTGAGTCTGCATTCTGAGTCCTTATATACGTGCACTGATTGTGCCGTAATCCAGTGTTGGCCTGAGTTATTAGCAGTATGCGCACACATCATTTCGCAGCGTGTGCCATCCAGAGCACGCATGCGAGTCAGGCAATGCGCATGGGTGTGACAGATAATTTGTAACTATACAGTGGTGCTTGAGAGATTATAAACCCTTTAGAGTTTTCTATATTTCTGCATAAATATGACTTAAAACATCAGATTTTCACACAAGTCCTAAAAGTAGATAAAGAGAACCCAGTTAAACAAATGAGACAAAAATATTATATTTGGTCATTTGTTTATTGAGGAAAATGATCCAATATTACATATCTGTGAGTGGCAAAAGTATGTGAACCTCTAGGATTAGCAGTTAATTTGAAGGTGAAATTAGAGTCAGGTGTTTCCAATCAATGGGATGACAATCAGGTGTGAGTGGGCACCCTGTTTTATTTAAAGAACAGGGATCTATCAAAGTCTGACCTTCACAAAACATGTTTGTGGAAGTGTATCATGGCACGAACAAAGGAGATTTCTGAGGACCTCAGAAAAAGCGTTGTTGATGCTGATCAGGCTGGAAAAGGTTACAAAACCATCTCTAAAGAGTTTGGACTCCACCAATCCACAGTCAGACAGATTGTGTACAAATGGAGGAAATTCAAGACCGTTGTTACCCTCCCCAGGAGTGGTCGACCAACAAAGATCACTCCAAAAGCAAGGCGTGTAATAGTCGGCAAGGTCACAAAGGACCCCAGGGTAACTTCTAAGCAACTGAAAGCCTCTCTCACATTGGCTAATGTTAATGTTCATGAGTCTATCATCAGGAGAACACTGAACAACAATGGTGTGCATGGCAGGTTTGCAAGGAGAAAGCCACTGCTCTCCAAAAAGAACATTGCTGCTCATCTGCAGTTTGCTGAAGATCACATGGACAAGCCAGAAGGCTATTAGAAAAATGTTTTGTGGATGGATGAGACCAAAATAGAGCTTTTTGGTTTAAATGAGAAGCGTTATGTTTGGAGAAAGGAAAACACTGCATTCCAGCATAAGAACCTTATCCCATCTGTGAAAAATGTTGGTGATTGCATCATGGTTTGGGCCTGTTTTGCTGCATCTGCGCCAGGACGGCTTGCCATCATCGATGGAACAATGAATTCTGAATTATACCAGTGAATTCTACAACTAAAGGAAAATGTCAAGACATCTGTTCATGAACTGAATCTCGAGAAGGTGGGTCATGCAGCAAGACAATGACCCTAAGCACACTAGTTGTTCTACCAAAGAATAGTTACAGAAGAATAAAGTTAATGTTTTGGAATGACCAAGTCAAAGTCCTGACCTTAATCCAATTGAAATGTTGTGGAAGGACCTGTACAAGCAGTTCATGTGAGGAAACCCACCAACATCCCAGAGTTGAAACTGTTCTGTACATTGGAATGGACTAAAATTCCTCCAAGCCGGTGTGCAGGACTGATCAACAGTTACCGGAAACATTTATTTGCAGTTATTGCTGTACAAGGGGGTCACACCAGATACTGAAAGCAAAGGTTCACATACTTTTGCCACTCACAGATATGTAATATTGGATCATTTTCCTCAATAAATAAATGACCAAGTATAATATTTTTGTTTCATTTGTTTAACTGGGTTCTCTTTATCTACTTTTAGGACTTATGTGAAAATCTGATGATGTTTTAGGTCATATTTATGCAGAAATATAGAAAATTCTAAAGGGTTCGTAAACTTTCAAGCACCACTGTAGCTCCAGATTTGTATCAGTCTGTTTCTAAATATTTAATTTGTAATATCTACATTTAACTCTCTGTTCTATCCATTATTTGCATGATTAGTTTCATTTCATTTTTTCCATTCTGTGCAATAGAATGTATTTATTTTATTGCTGACCTGGAACAGTATATGAGGGTTCACATGCCTCCAGGCAACAGGAAATGACTTTACTTTTGTGGACGCTAACCCACATGCTGTCTCCATCTCTGTGTAAACCCAAATTGTTTTGTCATGTTGTAATGTACACATTGCTTTCTTCTCTGTTGTGCATGTATTTTCCATTTGGTTGAATGCTTCTTCTTCTTCTTCTTATATAATTTGTCCTGGGCATGACATTAAATTGCATCCAATTGTGGAGTTTTGACGTGGGAGAATGAGATTACCCCTTTGCCACAATTACCTCCAGGTCACCCTTGAGCACGGTGTAGTACCTGTCAGATCTCCCTGAAGCCTTGAAATACCAGGTTGGCATCTGGCAGGGGCTAGTCTATCTCATGGGCAGGAGGGACTCTTTAACCTTGATCGGCAACCCTCCTAGAGATGGTGTCTCGATTAAAAACCACTGGCGGTGGCACAACCTTAAATTCGCTATCCTCTTAATGAGTGCAAATGAATAATGAATATAGATAACAGTGTGAATGAGGCTGGAACATATGGTTAAGGCCCCTTGCCCAGCAGGTGTTCTGTGGAGCAGCAGCACAGACCCGGTCATAATTCTGCTACTGCTAGTGCTAAAGTAGAATGGAAGAAAGAACTCAACAAAATAGCCATGGAGTGTTATTTCCAAAGTGAACCCAAGAAAAGATGGTTCAGGAAGAGAATGCTTAAGATCTGGAATGAAATTGGCATGTTTAGCATAACTGAACAACAACATGCAAGCCAAGTTTTATTTATTAGAAATGGGAAAAATCTTATGAAGTTAGAAGTTGAAGAAATAAGGAGAAAGATCAACGAGCCTACTGAAATAGAAGCAGAAGAGGAACAGCTAGATGAGCATGTTGAGCCAATACATGATTCAAATACGATGAAAAAAATTGATGACCAAGAAGACAGATATGTAAATCTAAAGAGAGACCTTAATACTGAAAACCTTAGTGATGAATAAGCAGAGATCCTTAACATGTTAAAAGAAGAAATGAAACAACCAGAGAATCTGCAACCAATAAACCTGAGAGCAGTCGATCAAAGAAAAGTTGGAGAAAAAACAACCAAAGTTAACAGTGTTACTGATAGAATTCCATGTCAAAACATTGGAGAATACAAATATGTTGATACTAACTGGAGCAAACATAGTTGCTGAAATATTAGGGAAACAGGAAAAGCAAATTAAGAAGCAAACTCAATCTTGGTGGAAAAACAGATTTTATCAAAGATGGGGAATTTTAGGAAAGATTTCAGTAAATTGGAACAATGGAAAAGTGATAAAGAATGCTGATTTGAAACGTGGGCTAGAACAAAAGTATTATCGTCTCGTCTCGTCTTCTTCCGCTTTATCCGGGACCGGGTTGCGGAGGCAGCAGTCTAAGCAGGGAAGCCCAAACTTCCCTTTCCCCAGACACCTCGGCCAGCTCCTCGGGAAGAACACCGAGGCGTTCCCAGGCCAGCCGAGAGACATAGTCCCTCCAGCGTGTCCTGGGTCTTCCCCGGGGCCTCCTCCCGGGGGGACATGCCTGGAACACCTCCCCAGGGAGGCGTCCAGGAGGCATCCGAAAAAGATGCCTGAGCCACCTCAGCTGATTCCTCTTGATGTGGAGCAGCAGCGGCTCTACTCCGAGCTCCTCCCGAGTGACTGTGCTTCTCACCCTATCTCTAAGGGAGCGCCCAGCCACCCTGCGAAGGAAACTCATTTCGGCCGCTTGTATCCGCGATCTTGTCCTTTCGGTCATTACCCAAAGCTCATGACCATAGGTGAGAGTCGGAACGTAGATCGACCGGTAAATTGAGAGCTTCGCCTTTTGGCTCAGCTCCTTCTTCACCACGACGGACCGGTAAAGCGACCGCATCACTGCGGAGGCTGCACTGATCCGCCTGTCGATCTCACGCTCCATCCTTCCCTCACTCGTGAACAAGATCCCGAGATACTTAAACTCCTCCACTTGAGGCAGAACTTCTCCACCAACCTGGAGAGGGCAAGCCACCCTTTTCCGGTCGAGAACCATGGCCTCGGACTTGGAGGTGCTGATTCTCATCCCAGCCACTTCACACTCGACTGCAAACCGCCCCAGTGCATGCTGAAGGTCCTGGTTTGAAGAAGCCAACAGGACAACATCATCCGCAAAAAGCAGAGATGAAATCCTGTGGTTCCCAAACAGGATTCCTTCTGGCCCCTGGCTGCGCCTAGAAATTCTGTCCATAAAAATTATGAACAGAACCGGTGACAAAGGGCAGCCCTGCCGGAGTCCAACATGCACTGGGAACAGGTCTGACTTACTGCCGGCAATGCGAACCAGACTCCTGCTCCGTTCGTACAGGGACCGGACAGCCCTTAGCAAAGAGCCCCGAACCCCATACTCCCGAAGCACCCCCCACAGAATACTACGGGGGACACGGTCGAATGCCTTCTCCAGATCCACAAAACACATGTGGACTGGTTGGGCAAACTCCCATGAACCCTCGAGCACCCTATGAAGGGTATAGAGCTGGTCCAGTGTTCCGCGACCAGGACAAAAAACGCATTGTTCCTCCTGGATCTGAGGTTCGACTATTGGTTGAATTCTCCTCTCCAGTACCCTGGAGTAAACCTTCCCTGGGAGGCTGAGAAGTGTGATTCCCCTATAATTGGGGCACACTCTCCGGTCCCCTTTCTTAAAAAGAGGGACCACCACCCCAGTCTGCCACTCCAGAGGCACTGTCCCTGACCGCCACGCGATGTTGCAGAGGTGTGTCAACCAAGACAGCCCCACAACATCCAGAGACTTGAGATACTCAGGGCGGATCTCATCCACCCCCGGTGCCTTGCCACCGAGGAGCTTGCAAACCACCTCAGTGACTTCGGCTTGGGTAATGGACGAGTCCACCTCTGAGTCATCAGCCTCAGTCTCCTCAGTGGAAGACATGACGGTGGGATTGAGGAGATTCTCAAAGTATTCCTTCCACCGCCCGACAATGTCCCCAGTCGAGGTCAACAGCTCCCCACCCGCACTGTAAACAGTGTTGGCAGAGTACTGCTTCCCCCTCCTGAGGCGCCGGACGGTTTGCCAGAATTTCTTCGAGGCCGACCGATAGTCCTTCTCCATGGCCTCCCCGAACTCCTCCCAGTTCCGAGTTTTTGCCTCCGCAACTGCCCGAGCTGCAGCACGCCTGGCCTGCCGATACCCGTCAGCTGCCTCAGGAGTCCTGGAGGTTAACATGGCCCGATAGGACTCCTTCTTCAGCTTGACGGCATCCCTTACTTCTGGTGTCCACCACCGGGTTCGGGGATTGCCGCCACGACAGGCACCGGAGATCTTGCGGCCACAGCTCCGAACAGCTGGGTCCACAATGGAGGTAGAGAACATGGTCCACTCAGACTCAATGTCCCCTGCCTCCCTCGGAAGCTGGGAAAAGCTCTCCCGGAGGTGGGAGTTAAAGACCTCCCCAACAGAGTGCTCAGCCAGACGTTCCCAGCAGACCCTCACCATACGTTTGGGCCTGCCCGGTCTGTCCAGCTTCCTCCTCCGCCAACGGATCCAACTCACCACCAGGTGGTGATCAGTTGACAGCTCAGCCGCTCTCTTCACCCGAGTGTCCAAGACATAGGGCCAGAGATCAGATGAAACGACTACAAAGTCTATCATTGACCTCCGACCTAAGGTGTCCTGGTGCCACGTGCACTTATGGACACCCCTATGCTCGAACATGGTGTTCGTTATGGACAAACCGTGACTAGCACAGAAGTCCAATAACAAAACACCACTCGGGTTCAGATCGGGGAGGCCGTTCCTCCCAACCACGCCCCTCCAGGTGTCACTGTCATCTCCCACGTGAGCATTGAAGTCCCCGAGTAACACAATGGAGTCCCCAGTCTGAGCACTCCTCAGTACCTCTCCCAGGGACTCCAAGAAGGCTGGATACTCTATACTGCTATTTGGGCCGTAGGCACAAACAACAGCAAGAGCCCTCTCCCCAATCCGAAGACGCAGAGAGGCGACCCTCTCGTTCACTGGGGTAAACTCCAACACATGGCGGCTGAGCTGGGGAGCTATAAGCAAGCCCACACCAGCCCGCCGCCGCTCACCACGGGCGACTCCAGAGAAGTGGAGAGTCCAGCCCCTCTCGAGGAGCTGGGTTCCAGAGCCCAAGCTGTGCGTGGAGGTGATCCCAACTATCTCTAGCCGGTACCTCTCAACCTCCCGCACAAGCTCAGGCTCTTTCCCCCCCAGCGAAGTGACATTCCATGTCCCAACAGCCAGCCGCTGTGTCCGGGGATCAGGTCGTCGAGGCCCCTGCCTTTGACTGCCACCCAATCCACATTGCACCAGTCCCCTACTGCTACCTCTGTGGGTGGTGAACCCACAGGAGGTCAGGCCCACGTCACCTCTTCGGGCTGAGTATTTAAGTTATATATATGTATCTGTCAATCATAAAGATGAAAGTTCAGTGATGCATTTGCTGGCACGCCTTGGGAAAAGTATTATGTTCGAAGAAAAGGAATAAAGTCTGTGATTAAAGAATTGAAACAAAGAGTGAAATCGAAGGCTGCCAAGATTAGAAGCTATGAAGAAAGAAATAACCAGTACATCCAAAACTATCTATTCAATACCAACCAGAAATGCTTGTTTGAAATATTAGAAGGGAATGAACAACAGAATAAAGTAAAACCAGATGCGGAGTGGAGTAAAGAGTTCTGGGACAGAAATATGGGGCAAGGAAGTTCGACACAATGAAAAAGTAGAGTGGACAAACAATATTGACAATCACACCAGAAATGTTAAAGTACAGGCAGATATCACCATTACAAGAGAAAGGTTGCAGAAACAACTGAAGAAAGTGCCAAAATGGAAAACAAGTGGACTTGATGATGTTCGTGGATCCTGGATGAGAGGTTTCAATAGTCTTCACAACACTATAGGAATGCATTTAGAGGGTTGTCTTAGAACAGGAGAGGTGCTATTGTGGAGGACGAAAGGAAGAATATGCTTGATTTCAGAAAGATACTTAAAAGGGGACCACTGTAACAAACTTTTGCCCAATCACATGCCTATCACTTATGTGGAAACTATTGACTGGGATAACAGGAGAGGAGATACAAGTATACCAACATCTTCAAGAAAAGAACTTATTTCCAGATGAACAGAAAGGGTGCTGCAGGGGGGACAAAGGATCAACTGATAATCAATAAGATGGTGTTATGAAACTGGAAACAAAGGATGACAAATCTATTTGTTACATGGATTGATTACAAAAAGGCATACATGATCCCACGCTTGTGAATCGCACGTTGTCTTGACTTCTTGAAGATCACAGAGAATGTGAAAGCCTTTCTCAAAAAGACAACGAGACAATGGGGCGTAGAGCTAACGTGGTGGAGAAAGATTAGCAGAGGTGAATGCAAGAAGAGGAATTTTTCATGGAGACAGTCTCTCTCCTATTTTGTTTGTCATAATACTCATCCCTTTGTCAGTAAATCAAAGGAGGGCTATGTACTGGGAGCCAATAGAGGAAAACTGAATCAGTTACATTTTATGGATGATTCAAAACTATATGGGAAGGATATAAAACAGTTGGATTTTTTTAATGCAAATAGTACGAATATTCAGTAATGATATAGGGATGGAATTTGGGATCCAGGAATGTGCTATGGTGGAAATGAAACGTGGCAAAATGATTCAGAGTGAAGGAATAGACCTACCTATGGGACAACAAATTAAATTGCTTGGGAGAGAAGAAGGATACAGGTATTTGGGAATCCTGGAAAGTGACAAAATAAAGAGTGCAGAAATGAAAAATATGTTGAGAAAGGAGTATTTTCATAGTCAGAAAGATCTTAAAATTTAGTCTGAATGCAGGAAACATAATCCAGGCAATTAACTCTAGAGCTGTGTCCCTGATAGTATATAGGGCAGGCATAGTACAGTGGACAAAAGAGGATACGAGAGAAATGGACTGCAAAACCAGGAAATTACTCACCATGTATAGAAGTATGCATCCCCAGTCAGACATTGATTGACTGCGTTGGAAAAGAGCTGAAGGAGGATGAGGTTTGCAGAGCATTGAAGAAGTTGTAGAGATAGAGAAAGTGAGTTTAGGATTTAACTTAAAAGAAGCAGAGGAATCTATGCTAAAGGAAATGGTGCAAGAAGGACTCTTCACAGATTCTACAAACCTGGTAAAGAAAAAGCTGGAGTTGGTAGACAAACACAAATCACAGTTTGGAGAAAAGAAACTACATTTGGTGTTCTTCAGTGAGATCAAAGGTGTGAGAGATGATAAAGATAGTTGGTTATGGCGAAAGAAAGGATTGTTGAAGAAGGAAAGCAAGGGATTAATATTAGCTTAAGAACAAGCATTAAGAGGCTGTCCACACAGCAACAGATTCAGGTGACTCTGATAAAATTGTTTATCGTTTTGGCCTGGCGTCCACACGGCACCGGCGTTTTGGGTGCCCCAAAACGATATTTTTTGAGAACGGGTTCCAGAGTGGAAAAATCTGGCAACGGCGCCGTTGCGAAGTCATCTGGATGAGTAGAACGGATTTGTTTACGATGACGTCACAACCACATGACTAGAACAAGCAGCACTCTCGCTGTTTGGTATGAACCACTGCATTGCATTCACTTTTGTATACAGCTTTTCTTTTAAATAAACAAGTAACTGAACCATTTCTTGAATTTATTTTTTTTTATTGGATAAGACTGCTTTTCAAAATGTTCACACACAATATAAAAAGTTATATAAATTATATAAAAATGCTTTTCAAAATGTTCACACACAATAAGAAAATTAAGTTATATAAAACTATGCACACTAATAAAACTAATTTGTACACACAGAAGGCACGATTTCCTTGCGTAGTCGCAGCCATCTTCTTCTTGTTGTTGTGTGTTTGTTCCTGTGAGTGCGGGTAGAAGAACAGGTTTATGCGCATGCGTCCTACTTCTTCTATTGTTCTGGTGTCTCCGATGGGACTGTCTTACAGCGCACGTAGAGCTGTGGCCTGTGTATTGCATCGTTTTCAACAAGCATTGCATTGCCATATGTACCTGATATTTTACTGATCCGTTGCCCATGTGGACGCGATATATTTTTTTAAATAAAATCTCGTTGCCATTGTCGTGTGGATGTAGTCTAAGATTCAACTGAGTTAAAAGGATGATAGACAAAGAGGAATGCTCACCCAAATGTCGACTGTGTTATAAAGAAGATGAGACAGTATCTCATATTGTCTCCGAGTGTACACAGTTGGTTCAGAATGAGTTTGAATGTTCAGAATGAACGTTCAAATGAACATTCAGCAATGCTGGTATGACAAGAATGAACATTCAAATGAACATTCAGCAATGCTGGCATGACAAGATTGCTGCTATTATTCACTTGTATTTGGGCAAGAAATTTGGTTTCAGTTGTTGTGGGAAAAGCTATGAACATTTTGTAGAAAACGAAGCAAGGGTTTTAGAAAATGAAGATACTAAAATTCTATGGGATTTTTCAATACAGACAGAAAGAAAGATAGAACATAACAAACCAGATATTGTTTTGCTAGACAAGAGAACGAAAGTCTGTTTCATACTTGATGTAGCCTGCCCGTTTGATACAAGTCATTAAAAAAGAAAAAGAAAAGCTTGAGCATTTATACGGATTTCAAATACGAAGTTCTCAAATGCTGGAAGCAGGAAGTTGAAAAAGTTGTGATTCTATCTATTGTCATTGGAGCTTGAGGCATAGTTACAAGTAATGTAAGAGGAAACCTTGAAAAGATCAAACTGGGTGTGGATATATTACAGAAAACCTGTTTGTTTGGAACAGCTCGTGTGCTTCAAAAAGTCCTGGATATTAAATGAACATGAAGAAAAGAATGAAGAAATTTAATTTGAAGAAAAGGTTGGACTAAATAAAGGCAAGGTTATACTAAGAAAAGAGTAGCTTGTCATCTTAGGTCAAGGGTAGTGGCCCAATGAAAAGACTGATGAGCCGGTTATAACATCAAATAAAGTGTGTAATAATAATAATAATTCTGAATGTATCCATGATGATAAAAATGTGTTGAATACATTATAATTAAAACACAAACACCCCCACAAAATTCAGCCATTCTCTCTCTCTCTCTCTCTCTCTCACACACACACACACACACACACATATGTACAGTTTGTGTCTTTTTCTAAACAATTAGATGAATAACATGTCCAGTTTTGTGTAGCTTCCTAGGGAGAGGTATGACCGTACCGATCAGACGTGCGTGGAAATATGGCAGCCAGATGGCTTTCTGATGAGCCAATGAGCTCTCCAGGTATTTTACATAAAGATCAGTGGTAGCCACAGACACACTCATTTGGCCGGCACTCTGGCGGACGGAAGGATAAAGGAAGTGTAGGTGTTCATATAAAATTTAAATAAATACAGTTTAAAACGGGTTAAATAATTAGATGGATACAGGATGAAATGGGATGAGTAAACAATTTTGACTTAATAAATACTTTTGCCTAATTAATTTATTTATAAATTTATTTAGTTTAATATCATGTACTCTTTCTCATCAGGACAATTGGAAGGAGGGTGGCGTCCCAGCGCTCCCTACTGACCAGCTGCCACTGGTTAAACTTGAGTTATTGTATAGGAACATTTTGATCATGATGGAAAAAAGCACGCGCGTAAAGGAAAAACATTTCCAATAACTATTGTTTATTATATCACAAGTACTGGGAAATATGCCACTTATATTTTTAATACAAACTACATCCAGGACATATATTTTACAATACCTTGACTCGTGAAGATATTGATTAATTGTTTTGATTAACTTGTGTAGTTTTTGTTTGTGAATGTGTCTACATAATAAAAGAAAATTACATGTTGGCTTGACAATATGAAGTTTATCTTATCATGTTGAAAAACATTTTGCATTTTTCATATGAAATACATCCCGGACCTGAGTGACATATTTTCCAATATCTTCACTTTGATGACGTCACTTCCAGTGTTTTCCCACTGACTTGACACTCATTATCAAAATGTCGAACCAGTTCAAAATTTAAATTATTTTGATTAACTTGCCTTTGTTGTTGTTGTTGTTTGTGGATGTGTTGATATAATAAAAAGAATATTACATAGTGGCATGAAGATATGAAGTTTATCTTCTCGTGTTGAAAAAATTTCATTCGTTTGCTATGCTTACTTGTGAAATATGTTCACCACTCGAAGATAAACTTCATATCTTCATGTCACCGTGTAATCTTCTATATTATTATGTAATAATATAATTTTTTTTTGCAGTCCAGTTTTCATCAAATCCTGCACTCTGATTGGCTGGCGAGCGGGTCCGTATCCTGCAATACGGACCCCAGTTACAGGCCCCTGGCAACTCACTCGTTCGCAACAACAACAAACATCGTAGCAATTTTTGTCAACATTTATTTTCACATTTCTCAGGAGAATAGCATTAATTTTACATCATGGATAGTGATAACAACAGTATTCACAGTGAAAGCGAGTTTTACTACCCTGAGGAAGAAGAAATAAAACAAAACATTTCAGGAGAAAGCTAAAAAACCTGTAACCGTTGCTAACGCCGAGCAAAAACATGACTGAATCCTGAATGACTCAATTTTGTATAAATAAGGGACTACACAGCAAAATCCCCAGTGTTGAATTAACACCCAGAGTGTTTATATAGGTCCAGTTGGACCCAAATTAACTCTGAAAGTGTTAATTCAACACTGAGGAATTTGCTGTGTACATAGGCAGCAAAATGTAGTTTTTTTCCTGCCATGGAAGTGCACTTGTATACCGAGGAGGAAGCCATTTGCATTACAGCCATGAATGAGGATTCAAAATGGCGGTGCGGCTCGCCTCGGCTCGGTTTTCCCTTTCGAGCGCTCTCGTTATCTATTAGAATTTGGTAAAGAAAAAAATAAATATATTATTTACCAGCTTAAGGTCGGTCCATATGGTGAAATACCGTGACCTCGGCCTTAAATACTGACCTCAGCCCAGAGGGCCTCGGTCAGTACTTTCAAGACCTCGGTCACAGTATTTCACAATACGGACCTCCCAGCTGGTAAATAACATATTAGATTTTAACAGAAATAACTGGTGTTATTTGTAATTGCTACTAAAATAATTGCCAACACCTTCTTGTTCCTAAGTACTGCATTAATAGTATTGTATGTAAACAAAAAAAAAAGTATAAAAGTTGGACTCTATGGACAAACTAGTTTTTGAATTTATATGGACAATTTTTCTAGAATTGTAAACAATATTTTTCTATAGAAAATAATTAATTCACTGTAAGCAGGTTTTTACAATTTATTTCCTAAATATTTGTATAACCGGAGTACAAAAAAATGCACTGCATCTTGAATGAAGCAGCATATTTTTCTTTGATTGAGAGTCTGTGGTCAGAAAATGACATTTTTATGAAAACTCCCCCCCCCCCCCCCCCCCCCACACACACACTGATATATTCAGGAAAGGTAATATGTACCATTATAAAACTGATAAATCAGACTTATACATTATACTGACATGCTTACAAGGGTAGCCTTTTAAATAGGCTATAGAAACAGCTGCATACTTTATCCAGTAGATTCCATATTAGTTAAAATTAGTCAAATGAGCCAGTAATTACTTATTTCTTGGTCCCTTGGCATATCTTCATTTCCCTGTTTAGAAGAAGATATACAGATTTAAAAAAAAAAAAAAGATTAGGTTAGATAATAAGGCCTGTTTCATATTTCTGAATCTTTCTCATTAGAAGAAAAAAAGGATACTTAATTTTTTTTAATTAAAAATATATATAGCTTTTTTTGCTACAGATGCATTCAAAGGCATTCTTGTAGAAGTATCATCAGCAACCTCAAAGAGGCTTTCAAGATTTGCTGTCAGAAACTTCAGACATGGCTCGGAGCACTTTAGGCCAATACAACTGCTCAACAAACACAAATGGATTCTGATTTTCAAATCCTCTAGTAGCACTTTAGTGTTCTTGTATTGTCAGTGGTAAAAATGTGACCAGGAAAAAGTGCAGGCCTAAAAAAGGGTGCCCAGGTGCACATAGAAAAAAAGCCCCCCCCCCACCCCCCGTCGCTGCCAAAAAACACATCCCCATCCAGAGATTGTCGTTTTATTCATAATATGTGAAAAAACATTGATATAACTGATAATATAAGGCATATGCTGATATAAAATGACATTCATATATGTTTTATAAAGAAATAATCATCTGAGTGAGTTGTAGGTTTGTCTATCAAATATTCAACTGGCGCCTGGGAGGAGCCTCCTGACTAAACAAGAAACTCTGATAGAGTGAAGCAAAAACAGAAAAAAGAGCACATTTACACTGTTTTGACTTGAACTGAGGGAAAAGCATGAATCGTAGAGAAGTTAAGCGTGATTTAGTTTGCATTGGAATTCATTAAGCATCAGCAAGAAGGGGGAACATCCTGCAGCTGGCCGTATTTGGTTTCATACGGGTACTCTTCATTCTCTCATGTCCATTTTACATTTCGACATAAGAGGCCACACACACAATGTGACCTGCAGATGACACTTAGTGTTTTTCCCCCACCTCAAGGGAAGGCTTAAATTAGTCAATCTTTTAAATTCAGTGTCAATCTTTTTTCCATACATCTACCATACATATAAAAACTATTGAAACTAGCAAAGAACATTTTAACGTAATTATTGTGTTAATTGTTCAACTTGTACTATTCTAAGCATGTAAATTGATTTGTTTAGTTTAGATTCATTATAAATTGTTATATAAAATGTGAGTGTGGGCTAAGTATAGATCAGATGGGAATACTGCAAAAATGTTGACTCTGTATTTGACCAGTTTCATAAAGTTATAAGAAACCAAATGCTCCTTCACCTCAACCAGGATAAGACGGATGTTGACCTGCATGATATTCAGGCACTGGTGCAGAAATGCTTCCAGCGCAGCAAACAGCATTGAGCTGAAAATAAGTCTCTCTTCAAGCTTATAGTTCCCACGTTTGTTGCCTAAACAGAGCAGTGGGCTGAGTTTGCTGTTTTACTGCGTATACAACATACAAATTCATCTTAAATTTACATCTCAGTGTGATGTACTGCATTCCCATTGACTCATTTCATGTTTTAAATTTGTATATAAAAAAGAACAGAAGACTTTCTGAAAGCATTAAAATATCCAAGTTTAAGTAGAAACCAAAATGTCCTTGGGATCTGCCCATTCATCTCCAGAAATGAACTTTATTTTATTTATATAGCACCTTTCATACATTTAAATGCAGATCAAAGTGCTTTACAAAAAGAAAATACAAGTAAAATATACATAAAACATACACAAAGTAAAAAAAAAAAAATCAGGAATTAAGAAAAGATAAAATAATAATAATACATTTGTGTAAAAAGATCAAACTAAAAGCCAAAATAAAAAGCTTTACAAAGAAAATGCAAGTAAAATTAAAAATAAATCAGAAATTAAGAGAACATAAAAGGATGAGGTTGAAAATACATGCATATAAAATTAAGATAAGAGCTAAATATGCACATATAGATTGAATAAACATTGACCATGATAAAACCACCTGCCTATCCAGACCAATCCTTCATTCATGATATTACACAATCCACAGGTGATGGCATTGTTTATAATCAATTATTTATTTTTATTTAGTGATGGCATATTTTTATTTAGTAATGGCATTATTTTTATTTCGTGATGGCATATTGTTTATGACCAAAGCTCACATGACTTTATTTTTGGCAAATTGAAAAGTCTTCAAGTGTTGGTTTACATTAGGGATGCCACTCACCTAAACGCTGACCTTGAACTGGAACAACAAATGGAGCAATAAAGGAAGCATGGGGGTGAAGGGGAGTGTTTTGAGGGCATAATGCTAGTTGCGGGTAGATTGAGTGCGGCTTAATTCAGTGAGAAGTCAACACCTGATCTTTGTTTTATTACCAAAGGGCTTCCTTTTCAGGTCTCAATGACAACTACTTCACACCCTCCAGCTTTTAAACACATTGAGTTGTGTCTGATAGCACACATCACTAACACCCAATGACCCCACCTGATGTTTATCTGGGATCTAGAACTCTAACACAAAAAGCATCCTCTCATTACCAGTTTTGCTAAAGGCATGATAAACACTTTGGCCTTCTGCTTCTGTAAAAGTAGAGAGAGAAAGAGACCGAGAGAGAGACCTGACCTTGTAAAAAACAATGGCTTAACCGTGCCACTTATAGTCAGCACCACCTGACTGTTTAAACAGGACATTTGGACCATTTGAAACAACAATTTCAGGGATATGTTTATGAAAAAAGCAAAATATCAGGGTGCTGACAAAGAATATCTGAGATCATGACCTTGGAATTATAATTATTCTCTCTGGCGTATTTTTCAAAGAAACTAACGAATTTTAAAGATGCCTGTGGAAAATGTTCATACCAAAACATTGTGTAAAAGTATTTTAAAAAATTCAAATCTAAGAAATGGGATCTGCTCTAATCTTATTGAGCATTAACTTCAATAAGTCATAGTTATGGCTCAGTAAAATCAAAGACTTGTTAGGTGGAACCTTATAATTCCGAACCTTATATTGTTGGTAAAACTGGGCTGAAATTTTACACTCAAGTAATTTCTAAACTGTTTAATTTTGTTAAGTGTCTGTGTGAACAACATAGTTATTTAAAGTTAAAATGCAAGATGATTCCACAATTGTAAATGTAGGGTGATTTATATTCAGCATAGCAGTAAAGACAATCCCATCCTCCATTACATTTCTATCAGCTTTAAACTATGGCTGTCATTAATCAAACTCGAGTGATCATGCTTTTACTGAGACACACCTGACAGCCAGGTGTGCCTGTGCATACCTTTTACTGTCCATCCTGTGCGTGTGTGTGTGTTTGTTTATAGTGCGCATCAGATTACAAAGGTCAGAATTAGGTGCTGTTGCCATAACTCAACAATGTGCAGACTGGATTAAATACTTTCTCCTGTGTGTTTGGGTTGGGCAACTTGTGCTTGTTGTCTGTCTTTCCCCCTCATTACTCCTCCACTTCAAACACTCAGCATCGGCCTGCCTTGGGGTCACAGCATCCTAAAAACAGTGAAAGCTGCTAGAGGTCACTGGAGAGAAGTATCTATATCCTTCAAAACATTGCACCTGTGTATGAAAGGCAAAGAATTGATGACAGAAAAGTGTAAGAAGGGTTTCTTATTCATTTAATGGGCATTGGATACCATCACACTGACTGTGCTCACTCTAGGACCCAAGTTGTTTTAGTGAAAAGTGCTAAAGACTCAAATTTTTCTTTAGCAATTTACAATTTCGCTTAGCAAGAAATGCTAAAAGGACAATTTTCTTTTTAGCAAAGTAATTTTTTTTTCCAAAATTCTATTTTAACATCTCAACCACTGGTATTGCCTCGTGTGTGTGTGTGTGTGTGTGTGTGTGTGTTTTCATTATTGAGATGTGTGTATGTGTGTGGTTGGGATTGTGTGTGTGTGTGTGTGTGTGTGTGTGTGTGTGTGTGTGTGTGTGTGTATAATTGGGATTGTGTGTGTGTGTGTGTGTGTGTGTTCATGATTGAGATGTGTGTGATTGGGATTGTGTGGGTATGTGTGTGTGTATAATTGGGATCCGTGTGTGTGTGTGTGTGTGCGTGTGTTTAGGGGGAGGGGGGGTGTCTTTATGGGTAAGATGAAGGGAGCTCAGGGAGTTAAAATCAATGGTTGTTTCTTATAAATTAATCTCATAACCCAAATATAATGATATTCACCATTAATTTCTCAAATGAAACACTTGCAGTCAAAACTTTGAACCATGTGCGTCAAAACGCTCTGAAAACAAGGTACACTTGGTCGATATATCCTGGTTCATCTGTGAGTTCTTCCAAAGTTCTGTCAGGGTTGATATTATGTAGAAAATACGTCTTTAGAATGGTTATATCGTGTTTTTATCCCTAACTGGAAAGCTAACAGAATATTCTAATATGTTATCTCACTTTTTAGATGAGTTTTTGTCATTCGTAAAGTCGGATAATTTATTTTAAACAAACCTTGCTATAGTCTTGTTCACTAATGAGCGAGAACTGCCGACATTATCAGCGCAACTCGGAAATTGATCATTTTATATGTAAGGTCCGATGCTACTGGAAGACGTAATTTGCGGTCAACCAGTAAGAAGCTTCAAAACTCGGGGGCGTTGGTTATAAATCAAAACATCAAAGATGGACACAAAAGGTACTGTTTATCTTGAGAAATCGCAATTGTTTGATGGATTTTGCTTAAACTTTAAATGACTTTCGCATAAAATGCGAATACAGATTATTTTCTTTTCGCAAATTGGAATAAAACTTCGAAATTTGCAGACGTGAGAGCGGCTAGCGTGAGCCCAGACTGAAGCACATATCACAGAAAGTTAAAATATGCCTGTGGCAGCGGGGGCGTGGTCAAGCGCCAGTCTGTGACAGGAGGGCGGAGTCAGGGAAAGTAACTGGCAGAATCACGACACCGGACGTCAATTAACCTGCATTTGTGTGTGTCTTCCCAGTGACCACGCCCTACTTAAGGAGGGAGAGCGAGAGCAGAGGAGCTCATCCCCGAACTAGACGCCGGTTGTGTGTGTGTCTGTTTGGTGTCAAATTGTTCACTGAAAAGTGTGGCAATAAAGCCCTATTTGAACCTGATCTCTGTCCTGCCGTCCTCTGTGCTCCACCCACCCGTGCTGAACTGTTACAGTGGTGCTGAAACCCGGGACAATTGGAGCGCAGCAGCCGATCAGCCCCATGGAGTCCTCCCCGTTCGCCGACCTGGTCCACGCCCTCACCACGGCCCAGCAAAGCCAGCACCAGGCGCTAGTCGCCCTCCGAAAGGAACAAGAACAGCGCTTCGAGGCCCTGGTGCTGGCCCAACAAGAAGATCGTGAGGCGTTCCGGCACCTCCTCGCGTCGGCGGGGTCCACCAGCGCTCCCACCGCAAGCCCGTCCCCCCTCACCCTAACCAAGATGGGTCTGCAGGATGACCCCGAGGCCTTTATCACGCTCTTCGAGCAAGTCGCGGAGGCCTCGGGGTGGCCGATGGAGCAGCGCGCGGCGCACCTCCTCCCCCTGCTAACAGGAGATGCACAGCTGGCCGTGCTACAGCTCCCCACCGACCACCGGCTGGCCTATGCGGACCTCCGCCGGGCTGTCCTCCAGCGTGTGGGGCGCACCCCTGAGCAGCAGCGTCAGCGCTTCCGCGCTTTGCGCTTGGAGGAAGTTGGCCGGCCGTTCGCGTTTGGCCAGCAACTCTGGGATGCCTGCTGGCGGTGGTTGAGGGCCAACAACCGCAATGGCGAGGGGATCATTGACCAGGTGGTGCTGGAGCAATTCATCGCTCGCTTGCCAGCAGGAACCGCAGAGTGGGTCCAGTGCCACTGCCCGGCGTCGCTGGATCAGGGAGTCGAGCTGGCGGAGGACCATTTGGCGGCTGTTCCGGCAGCAGGACAGCAGACAGCCTCTTCTCTTCTCTCCTCTTCTCTCTCTTTCTTTCTCTCCCCCTCCTCGTGTGTCCCATCCTCGCCCCATTCCCCCACCGCGGAGGCGGGGGCCGGCACCACCCCAGCCGGCCAGCCGCACCCGCGGTGCCCTCCCGTTTCTCCCTTCTGTGTCTGTCTCTCCTCCCCCCCTCAGGTGAGTGAGCCCCAGAACACCGGTGCAGAGTGGAAGCCCGGGCCGGTCTGCTGGCGCTGCGGGGAGCCGGGCCACCTCCAACAGCAGTGCACGGCAATGGAGGTGGGCGCGGTGGTTCGGATCCCCGACGCGCCAGAGGCCGCCCTCGATTGGGCCGGAGCGTATCGCATACCGGTGAGTATTCAAGGGGATACATATCGGGCGTTGGTGGATTCCGATTGTAATCAAACCTCAATTCACCAAAGCCTGGTGCAAAATGAGGCATTGGGGGGAGCACAGGGGGTGAAGGTGTTGTGTGTGCATGGGGATGTTCACAGCTACCCTTTGGTGTCGGTCCACATTTTTTTCCGAGGGGAAAAATTCATAGTAAAGGCGGCGGTTAATCTTCGCCTCACCCACTCTTTAATTTTGGGGACTGATTGGTCGGGATTCGGGGAGTTGATGAGCCGTTTAGTGGAGAGTGGGTCCTGCCATACTTTAGTAGGGGGAGGTCCCGGTGTCGCCTTGGCGGGAGCAGCTGTCACAGAGCCGTCTATGTCATCTTCGTGTCAGAGTGAGGAGCCACCGGCTCCTCCTCCCTCTCTCGGGGAATCCCTTGCAGATTTCCTGTTAGAACAGTCGCGAGACGAGACTCTGCGGCATGCATTTGACCAAGTGAGAGCAATCGATGGTCAAACGCTCCCGCCGAACGCCACCCCGTCCTTCCCCTATTTTTCTATTATGAAAGATAGATTATACCGAGTGACGCAGGACACTCAGACGAAAGAGCAAGTCATGCAGCTTTTAATTCCAAAGAGCCTCCGGGAATTGGTATTCCAAGCGGCTCACTTTAATCCCATGGCTGGACACTTAGGGCAGGATAAGACACTAGCCCGAATAATGTCCCGATTCTATTGGCCGGGGATTCGCGGCGATGTTCGTAGGTGGTGTGCGGCGTGCTGCGAATGCCAGTTAGTAAATCCAGCAGCCGTTCCAAAAGCGCCTTTGCGCCCTCTACCATTAATCGAGACCCCGTTCGAAAGAATTGGGATGGATCTCGTCGGGCCATTGGATCGGTCAGCACGAGGGTACCGCTTTATATTAGTTCTGGTGGACTATGCAACGCGATACCCGGAAGCAGTGCCTCTGCACAATATCTCAGCACGCAGTATTGCGGAGGTGCTCTTCTGCGTCATCTCCCGAGTTGGAATCCCGAAAGAGATTCTGACTGATCAAGGCACCACATTTATGTCACGGACACTGCACAAACTGTATGGGTTATTGGGGATTAAGCCAATCCGCACCAGCGTGTATCACCCACAAACGGATGGTTTAGTGGAACGGTTCAATCGCACCCTCAAGAATATAATTAAAAAATTTGTAAGTGAGGACGCACGTAATTGGGATAAGTGGCTCAAGCCCTTGTTGTTTTCAGTGCGAGAGGTCCCCCAAGCCTCCAAGGGGTTCTCCCCGTTCGAATTATTACATGGGCGTAAGCCATGCGGCATTCTAGATGTGCTGCGGGAAAATTGGGAGGAAGGACCTTCACAAAGTAAAAACGAAATTCAATACGTTATGGACCTGCGCGCAAAACTCCACACGCTCACCCACCTAACCCAGGAGAATTTGCGGCAGGCCCAAGAACGGCAAGCCCGCCTGTACAACAAGGGTACGTGCCTTAGGGAGTTCACACCGGGAGATAAGGTACTTGTATTGTTGCCCACATCGGGCTCAAAATTGATCGCCAAATGGCAAAGACCCTTTGAGGTCACACGGCAAGTCGGGGACGTCGACTACGAGGTGAGGTGAACAGACAGGGGTGGGGCGCTACAGGTTAACCACCTCAATCTGCTTAAACTCTGGAATGAGGAGGTCCCCGTGGCATTGGTGTCGGTGGTCCCGGAGAAGGCGGAGCTGGGGCCGGAGGTTCAAAAAGGGGCATTGGCATCACGTACCTTTCCGGTCCCCTGTGGAGACCACCTCTTCAGATCCCCTTGACTCCCCTATCCCGAGAAAAAATGGCCTTTTCCACACCGTTTGGTTTACACCAATTCGTCACACTTCCGTTTGGGCTGTTTGGGGCGCCCGCTACGTTTCAGTGGCTGATGGACAGGGTCCTCCGCCCCCACGCCACCTATGCGGCCGCCTACCTCGACGACATCATCGTCTATAGTAATGACTGGCCGAGGCACCTCGAACATCTAAGGGCCGTCCTTAGGTTGCTGAGGCAAGCGGGTCTCACAGCCAACCCGAAGAAGTGTGCGATTGGGCGGGTGGAAGTATGGTATCTGGGCTTCCACTTGGGCAACAGGCAGGTGCGTCCCCAAATTAACAAGACCGCAGCAATTGCGGCCTGCCCGAGGCCCAAGACCATAAAGGGGGTGAGACAGTTCCTGGGGCTGGCTGGCTATTATCGTAGGTTTATACATAATTATTCGGACATCACCAGCCCGCTGACTGATCTCACTAAAAAGGGGGCACCAGATCCGGTCCAGTGGACGGAGCAATGCCAGCGGGCTTTTTCTGAGGTAAAGGCTGCACTGTGTGGGGGGCCACTTTTACACTCCCCTGACTTTTCTCTCCCCTTTGTGTTACAGACCGCTGCGTCGGACAGAGGGCTGGGGGCGGTTTTGTCCCAGGAGGTGGAGGGGGAGGACCGCCCCGTCCTGTACATCAGTAGGAAGCTGTCGGTGCGTGAGGGGCGCTACAGCACCATAGAAAAAGAGTGTCTGGCGATCAAGTGGGCGGTCCTTGCCCTCCGTTATTACCTGCTGGGGCGCCCTTTCATCCTCTGTTCGGACCACGCGCCCCTCCAGTGGCTCCACCTCATGAAAGATGCCAACACGCGGATCACCCGTTGGTATCTGGCTCTCCAGCCCTTCAATTTCAAGGTGGTCCACAGGCCGGGGGCGCAGATGGTCGTAGCGGACTTCCTCTCCCATCAAGGGGGGGGGGGGGGGGAGTCGGCTGCAGGCCGGACAGCCGCCCGGCCTGAGTCGGGCGGTGGGGGTATGTGGCAGCGGGGGCGTGGTCAAGCGCCGGTCTGTGACAGGAGGGCGGAGTCGGGGAAGGTAACTGGCAGAATCACTACACCTGACGTCAATTAACCTATGTTTGTGTGTGTCTTCCCAGTGACCGCGCCCTACTTAAGGAGGGAGAGCGAGAGCAGAGGAGCTCATCCCCGAACTAGACGCCGGTTGTGTGTGTGTGTGTGTGTCTGTTTGGTGTCAAATTGTTCACTGAAAAGTGTGGCAATAAAGCCCTATTTGAACCTGATCTCTGTCCTGCCATCCTCTGTGCTCCACCCACCCGTGCTGAACTGTTACAATGCCTTATTTACTTAGTTATTTATTTTAGATTGTGCGTGTGTGTGTTTATTCTATCCACATTCACTGGATATGAACAATGACGCACTCTGAATGCCGACACTAAGACGAGGATATCAGCTCATATACCATGAGTAGAGAAAAACAAAATGGCAGACCGTGTTGCTGAACCAACTGAAGACAAAATAAAAACTCTACTTGAAAACAAAACCCCAAAAATTGTTACCAAGTATATAAAAATTATAGAAATAACTACAACCCCGATTCCAAAAAAGTTGGGACAAAGTACAAATTGTAAATAAAAATGGAATGCAATGGAAGTTTCAAAATTCCATATTTTATTCAGAATAGAACATAGATGACATATCAAATGTTTAAACTGAGAAAATGTATCATTTAAAGAGAAAAATTAGGTGATTTTAAATTTCATGACAACAACACATCTCAAAAAAGTTGGGACAAGGCCACGTTTACCACTGAAAGACATCCCCTTTTCTCTTTACAACAGTCTGTAAACGTCTGGGGACTGAGGAGACAAGTTGCTCAAGTTTAGGGATAGGAATGTTAACCCATTCTTGTCTAATGTAGGATTTAGTTGCTCAACTGTCTTGGGTCTTTTTTTCGTATCTTCCGTTTTATGGTGTGCCAAATGTTTTCTATGGGTGAAAGATCTGGACTGCAGGCTGGCCAGTTCAGTACCCGGACCCTTCTTCTACGCAGCCATGATGCTGTAATTGATGCAGTATGTGGTTTGGCATTGTCATGTTGGAAAATGCAAGGTCTTCCCTGAAAGAGACGTCGTCTGGATGGGAGCATATGTTACTCTAGAACCTGGATATACCTTTCAGCATTGATGGTGTCTTTCCAGATGCGTAAGCTGCCCATGCCATACGCACTAATGCAACCCCATACCATCAGAGATGCAGGCTTCTGAACTGAGCGCCGATAACAACTTGGGTCGTCCTTCTCCTCTTTAGTCCGAATGACACGGCGTCCCTTATTTCCATAAAGAATTTCAAATTTTGATTCGTCTGACCACAGAACAGTTTTCCACATTGCCATAGTCCATTTTAAATGAGCCTTGGCCCAGAGAAGACGTGTGCGCTTCTGGATCATGTTTAGATACAGCTTCTTCTTTGAACTATGGAGTTTTAGCTGGCAACGGCGGATGGCACGGTGAATTGTGTTCACAGATAATGTTCTCTGGAAATATTCCTGAGCCCATTTTGTGATTTCCAATACAGAAGCATGCCTGTATGTGATGCAGTGCCGTCTAAGGGCCCGAAGATCACGGGCACCCGGTATGGTTTTCCAGCCTTGACCCTTACGCACAGAGATTCTTCCAGATTCTCTGAATCTTTTGATGATATTATGCACTGTAGATGATGATATGTTCAAACTCTTTGCAATTTTACACTGTCAAACTCCTTTCTGATATTGCTCCACTATTTGTCGGCGCAGAAATAGGGGGATTGGTGATCCTCTTCCCATTTTTACTTCTGAGAGCCGCTGCCACTCCAAGATGCTCTTTTTATACCCAGTCATGTTAATGACCTATTGCTAATTGACCTAATGAGTTGCAATTTGGTCCTCCAGCTGTTCCTTTTTTGTACCTTTAACTTTTCCAGCCTCTTATTGCCCCTGTCCCAACTTTTTTGAGATGTGTTGCTGTCATGAAATTTCAAACGAGCCAATATTTGGCATGAAATTTCAAAATGTCTCACTTTCGACATTTGATATGTTGTCTATGTTCTATTGTGAATACAATATCAGTTTTTGAGATTTGTAAATTATTGCATTCCGTTTTTATTTACAATTTGTACTTTGTCCCAACTTTTTTGGAATCAGGGTTGTAAAAGAATATAGTTTTTTTGTTGTTTTTTTCCCAATATCTCTTGTTCCCCACTCCAACCCAGTTGGTGGTGGTAATACACCTTTAAGTTGGTTTGCCAACGACCAAAATACCCTGAAGAGGAAGAAGATGAAAACCACAAAAAAGTGCAACAAAATATGGAATAAAGGTATTTGATGGGAAGAACGTGTCTTTTTTTATTTTTCAAGAATTATTATTATTATAGCATTTTCACAAATTGCTACGTGCATTTCACCGGTTTGTATACATTCTAAGCAGAAATGACTTTGTCAAACTTTTAGTGTAAAGTTTTATTGATAGAATTTGCAAAAAAAATTAAAATACTCTGTTGCTCAAAATCCAGTGAATGTAGACAGAATAAAACAGTTATTCCACTCAATCTCATCGTACAGGGCTTATAGTTGACTCGACACTACGCGCCTCGTCGGCTATCAGCTCATGTACGACTCAATTTCATGGAATAACTGTACACACACACACATACACACACACACACACTGGTGCTTGAAAGTTTGTGAACCCTTTACAATTTTCTATATTTCTGCATAAATATGACCTAAAAACATCAGATTTTCACACAAGTCCTAAAAGTAGATAAAGAGAGCCCAGTTAAACAAATGAGACAAAAATATTATACTTGGTCATTTATTTATTGAGAAAAATTATCCAGTATTACATAGCTGTGAGTGGCAAAAGTATGTGAACCTTTGCTTTCAGTATCTGGTGTGACCCCCTTGTGCAGCAATAACTACAACAAAATGTTTCCGGTAACTGTTGATCAGTCCTGCACACCGGCTTGGAGGAAGTTTAGCCCATTCCTCCATACAGAATAGCTTCAACTCTGGGATGTTGATGGGTTTCCTCACATGAACTGCTCGCTTCAGGTCCTTCCACAACATTTCAATTGGATTAAGGTCAGGACTTTGACTTGGCCATTCCAAAACATTAACTTTATTCTTCTTTAACCATTCTTTGGTAGAATGACTTGTGTGCTTAGGGTCGTTGTCTTGCTGCATGACCCACCTTCTCTTGAGATTCAGTTCATGGACAGATGTCCTGACATTTTCCTTCAGAATTCGCTGGTATAATTCAGAATTCATTGTTCCATCAATGATGACAAGCCGTCCTGGCCCAGGTGCAGTAAAACAGGCCCGAACCATGATACTACCACCAGCATGTTTCACAGATGGGATAAGGTTCTTATGCTGGAATGCAGTGTTTTCCTTTCTCCAAACATAACACTTCTCATTTCAACCAAAGAGTTCTATTTTGGTCTCATCCGTCCACAAAACATTTTTCCAATAGCCTTCTGGCTTGTCCAAGTAATCTTTAGCAAACTTCAGATGAGCGGCAACATTCTTTTTGGAGAGCAATGGCTTTCTCCTTGCAACCCTGCCATGCACACCATTGTTGTTCAGTGTTCTCCTGATGGTGGACTCATGAACATTAGCCAATATGAGAGAGGCCTTCGGTTGCTTAGAAGTTACCCTGGGGTCCTTTGTGACCTTGCCGACTATTACACGCCTTGCTCTTGGAGTGATCTTTGTTGGTCGACCACTCCTGGGGAGGGTAACAGTGGTCTTGAATTTCCTCCATTTGTACACAATTTGTTTCACTGTGGATTGCTGGAGTCCAAACTCTTTAGAGATGGTTTTCTAACCTTTTCCAGCCTGATGAGCATCAACAACGCTTTTTCTGAGGTCCTCAGAAATCTCCTTTGTTCATGCCATGATACACTTCCACAAACATGTGTTGTGAAGATCAGACTTTGATAGATCCCTGTTCTTTAAATAAAACAGGGTGCCCACTCACACCTGATTGTCATCCCATTGATTGAAAAGACCTGACTCTAATTTCACTTTTAAATTAACTGCTAATCCTAGAGGTTCACATACTTTTGCCACTCACAGATATGTAATATTGGATCATTTTCCTCAATAAATAAAAGACCAAGTGCAATATTTTGTCTCATTTGTTTAACTGGGTTCTCTTTATCTACTTTTAGGACTTGTGTGAAAATCTGATGATGTTGTTTTAGGTCATATTTATGCAGAAATATAGAAAATTCAAAAGGGTTCACAGACTTTCAAGCAACACTGTATATACCACTGACAGCTTAAAGTGAATTACATTGATTATGTTGTTACAGTAGAAGAACAAGTCCCGGGCTATGAACACCTACGTATGCCCTGCTGGTCATCAGATACCCTGCTGGCATAATAAGCTGGCTAAAGGAGGAAATAGAGACCACTGACATCAGGACAAGAAAACTCCTGACAATGCACAGAGGGTTTCACTCCAGGTCCAGCATCCTGAGGCTGTATGCTAAAAGAAATGAAGGAGGCTGAGGACTAGTGAGCTCCAGAGCCAATATCCAGGATTAAACAACAAAGATCCACGAGTACATCAGGGAGATGTCCCTGAATGATGAAGTGCTTAGTGAATACCTCAGCCAGCAGAAACCTGAGAAGTTAGTGCAAGAGGAACCATCATGGAAAGGCAAACCACTGCATGGGCTGTACCACTGGCAGATAGAAGAAGTGACTGATATTGAAAAATCCTTCCAAAGGCTAGACAAAGCTGGACTGGAAGATGGCACAGAGGCACTAATCATAGCTGCACAGAACAGGCCCTAAGCACAAGATCGATAGAGGCCAGGGTCTACCACATGAGGCAGGACCTCAGGTGAAAACTGTGCAAAGATGCCCCCGAGACAATCCAGCACATAACAGCAGGGTGTAAGTTGCTAGCAGGAAGAGTATACATGGAAAGCCATTACCAAGTGGATGGCATAGTGTACAGAAACATCTGTGTTGAGTATGGACTGGAAGTCCCAAGGTCAAAGTGGGACACACCTCCGAAGGTGGTTGAGAATGACTAAGGTAAGAACCTGTGGGACTTTCAGATACAGACAGAGAAACTGTTAATGGCTAACCAACCGGACATGGTAGTGGTGGACAAATGGGAGAACAAGGTGGTGATGATAGATGTGGCAATACCAAGTGACAATAACATCAGGAAAAAGGAACTTGAGAAGTTCAAGAAGTATCAAGGGCTGAAAGAAGAGTGAGAAAAGATGTGGAAGATGAAGACAACAGTGGTCCCTGTGGTGATAGAAGCCCTCAGTGCAGCGACCCCCAAACTGGGAGATCCACAAGGAACAACGGGCAAGTGGTGTGTGTGTGTGTGTAATATATATATATGTCTTGCAAAAGTATTCATCCCCCTTGGTGTTTGCCCTGTTTTGTCGCATTACAAGCTGGAATTAAAGTGGATTTGGGGGGGGGGGGGGTGTTTAGCATCATTTGATTTACACAACATGTCTACAACTTTTAAAGGTGAAAATTGCTGTTTTATTGTGACACAAATAATATTTAAGATGAAAAAAACAGAAATCTGGAATGTGCATAGGTATTCACCTCCCCCACCCAAAAAAAAGTCAATACTTTGTAGAGCCACCGTTTGTTGCAGTTACAGCTGCAAGTCTCTTGAGGTATGTCTGTATTAGCTTAGCACATCTAGCCATGGGATTTTTGCCCATTCCTCAAGGCAAAACTGCTCCAACTCCTTCATGTTAGATGGGTTGCTTTGGTGTACAGCAATCTTCAAGTTATGCCACAGATTCTCAGTTGGATTGAGGTCTGGGCTTTGATTAGGCCATTGCAAGACATTTAAATGTTTTCCTTTAAACCACTCCACTGTAGCTTTAGCAGTATGTTTAGGGTCATTGGCCTGCTGGAATGGGAACCTTCTTCCCAGTCTCAAACCTCTGGCTGACCCAAAAAGGTTTTCCTCCAGAATTGCCCTATATTTAGTGCCATCCATCTTTCCTTCAATCCTGACCAGCTTTCCTGTCCCTGCAAATGAAAAATATCCCCACAGCATGATGATGCCACCACCATGCTTCACTGTAGGAATGGTGTTCTCAGGGTGTTGGGTTTGCACCACACATGCCATTTCCCATGATGGCCAAAAAGATCAATTTTAGTGTTATTTGACCAGAGAATCTTCTTCCATGTGTTTGGGGAGTCTGCCACATGCTGTTGGGCAAACTCCAAATGTGTTTTCTCTTAAGCAATGACTTTTTTCTGGTCTCTCTTCCATAAAGCCCAAGTCTATGGAGTGTACGGCCTAAAGTGGTCCTATGGACAGATACTCCCATGTCCTCTGTGGATCTTTGCAGCTCCTTCAGTGTTATCTTTGGTGTCTTTATTGCATCTCTGATTAATGCCCTCCTTGCCTGGTCTGTGAGTTTTGGTGGGCAGTTTTCTCTTGTCAGGTTTGTAGTGGTGACATTCTTTCCATTTTGCTATATAATGCATTTAATGGTGCTCCATGGGATATTCAAAGTTTGGGATATTTTTATAACCGTACCTTAATCCATACTTCTTCACAACTTTGTCTCTGACCTGTTTGGGGTGCTCCTTGGTTTTCATGTTGCTTGCTTAGTAGCGTTGCAGAGTCAGGGTCCTTCCAGAACGGGTTGATTTATACAGACATCATGTGACAGATCATGTTACACTTTGATTGCACACAGGTGGATCTTAATCAACTAATTATGTGACCTATGAAGTGAATTGGTGGGACCAGCTCTTATTTAGGGGTTTCATACGAAAGGGGGTGAATATCTATGCACACTCCAGATTTCTGTTTTTTCATCGTAATTATTGTTTGTCACAATAAAACAACAGTTTACACCTTTAAAGTGGTAGGCATGTTATGTAAATCAAATGGTGCTAACCCTCCAAAATCCCTTTTAATTCCAGCTTGTAATGCAACAAAACAGGACAAACACCAAGGGGGATGAATACTTTTGCAAGACACTGTATATATGTATGTATGTGTGTGTATATATATATATATATATATATATATATATATATATATATATATATATATATCACAAAAACAAGAGTCACGTGACTGATTCATGGCGGTACAGACATGAATCTGCTCCACTTAGTGAGCTCCACTTATGACTTGTTACTTTCATGTTCTCTGGAAGCAAATTATGCTGAATTACGGAAAATCCTCTAAAATATCAGTACCAGACAATACTGGTGCAACTAAAGAAGCCAAACATTTCCCTGTTAAGAAGAGATTCAAGGAATTGTCGCCTAGCATCTCAAAAGCAGATCTGGACAGCGCCATCTTAGCAGGAGCAAAGCAGCCCCTAGCCAAACAGAAAGCAGAGCTAAACAGCATTGTCACTGCAGTGATCAAAGCTACTTTAGATGATGTTTTGCTCTCCCAAATATCCAACCTAAGACTGGAATTGAAGAATACCACTGACACCATAACGACAGCCACTAGCCAGACTGGACAACTGGAGCAAACGGTTCACCGACTTCAGTCAAGGTGCGATTCTACTCTGTCAACAGTTAGACATGATAGAGACCAGGTCAATGCTATAAGGCTGAAAATCGATGAATTGAACTCCAGTCTGGCAGATATGGAAGCCCAAAGTACAAGCTTCAACCTGCGTTTAGTTGGGCTGAGTGAAGGAGTGAAGGGTGAAAACTGCATCACCTTTTTAAAGGCGAGTCTACATATATGGATACCATCTGTTGCTGATTGAGACATCAAAATAGAGTACTGCCTGTACTCTGACAAGACCATTAATGTTAGCCACCCTTGCACAATTATATTTAAGCTACTAGACTACACTGATAGACAAGCAATCCTGAGTGGTGTGAGAGCCATGCATCCTATTAAACATAGCATGGACACACTCCGTTTCTTCCCGGATTTCAGCGCAGACACCACCAAGAAAAGAAAGGCCTTTGCTGAAGTAAGAAATAGGATAGAGGTATTCAGGATTCAAACATTTCTCCTGTTCCCAGCTGAAGATCACTTACCATGGCAGGCAGATTGTGTGCCAATTACCCTTTGAAGTGGAGCAGTTCATCCTGTCTAACAGCCTGACCTGCAGAGATGCCACTGGCTCTACACCTGGGTGAGAGAGCAAGGCGCCGGACAACCAAAGCTCCGAGGTGGATACAGCAGAACTCCAAATGGCTACAGCAGTACATCAGCCTATGGTCGCTGGAAGCAATAGCGATGCAGTCTAGCCTGTCCAACGTTTTAATATGGGACTGTGAACTTTTGTGTTGGTGCTGTCATAATGGCGAGGTAGGACACTAATGTTAGTGCTTTTCCTCGCCTTTTTTTCACCTTTAACAATATGTCATTTGCATTAAGCTACAGTGGGGAAAAAAAGTATTTAGTCAGCCACCAATTGTGCAAGTTCTCCCACTTAAAAAGATGAGAGAGGCCTGTAATTTTCATCATAGGTACACTTCAACTACGAGAGACAGAATGGGGGGAAGAATCCAGGAAATCACACTGTAGGATTTTTAATGAATTAATTGGTAAATTCCTCGGTAAAATAAGTATTTGGTCACCTACAAACAAGCAAGATTTCTGGCTCTCACAGACCTGTAACAACTTCTTTAAGAGGCTCCTCTGTCCTCCACTCGTTACCTGTATTAATGGCGCCTGTTTGAACTCGTTATCAGTATAAAAGACACCTGTCCACAACCTCAAACAGTCACACTCCAAACTCCACTATGGCCAAGACCAAAGAGCTGTCAAAGGACACCAGAAACAAAATTGTAGACCTGCACCAGGCTGGGAAGACTGAATCTGCAATAGGTAAGCAGCTTGGTGTGAAGAAATCAACTGTGGGAGCAATTATTAGAAAATGGAAGGCATACAAGACCACTGATAATCTCCCTCGATCTGGGGCTCCACGCAAGATCTCACCCCGTGGGGTCAAAATGATCACAAGAACGGTGAGCAAAAATCCCAGAACCACACGGGGGGACCTATTGAATGACCTGCAGAGAGCTGGGACCAAAGTAACAAAGGCTACCATCAGTAACACACTACGCCGCCAGGGACTCAAATCCTGCAGTGCCAGACGTGTCCCCCTGCTTAAGCCAGTACATGTCCAGGCCCGTCTGAAGTTTGCTAGAGAGCATTTGGATGATCCAGAAGAGGATTGGGAGAATGTCATATGGTCAGATGAAACCAAAATAGAACTTTTTGGTAAAAACTCAGCTTGTCGTGTTTGGAGGAGAAAGAATGCTGAGTTGCATCCAAAGAACACCATACCTACTGTGAAGCATGGGGGTGGAAACATCATGCTTTGGGGCTGTTTTTCTGCAAAGGGACCAGGACGACTGATCCGTGTAAAGGAAAGAATGAATGGGGCCCATGTATCGTGAGATTTTGAGTGAAAAGCTCCTTCCATCAGCAAGGACATTGAAGATGAAACGTGGCTGGGTCTTTCAGCATGACAATGATCCCAAACACACCGCCCGGGCAACGAAGGAGTGGCTTCGTAAGAAGCATTTCAAGGTCCTGGAGTGGCCTAGCCAGTCTCCAGATCTCAACCCCATAGAAAATCTTTGGAGGGAGTTGAAAGTCCGTGTTGCCCAGTGACAGCCCCAAAACATCACTGCTCTAGAGGAGATCTGCATGGAGGAATGGGCCAAAATACCAGCAACAGTGTGTGAAAACCTTGTGAAGACTTACAGAAAACGTTTGACCTCTGTCATTGCCAACAAAGGGTATATAACAAAGTATTGAGATGAACTTTTGTTATTGACCAAATACTTATTTTCCACCATAATTTGCAAATAAATTCTTTAAAAATCAGACAATGTGATTTTCTGGATTTTTTTTTCTCATTCTGTCTCTCATAGTTGAAGTGTACCTACGATGAAAATTACAGGCCTCTCTCATCTTTTTAAGTGGGAGAACTTGCACAATTGGTGACTGACTAAATACTTTTTTGCCCCACTGTATGTGCGCTACATTCACACATCAGACTATGGATGGCTCTTTGGGTTTATTTCGGCAGGGGTTTCCTTTATTCATTTTCTTACAACCACTGTTCTTACAAAGGGACATATCAACATTTTGCTCTCTTTTTCATTGAATAATTGCATCACTGTAATGAGTGGGGTGGGGGGTTTGCATTGCTAGGAGGAGCCACGACTGTAAAGATTTCTAATTTTTTACTAGCCAAAGGGGTTTTCTTGATGAACTCCTTGCAGCTTGTAGAGTATGTCCTGTATATAGTTTTGAGTGTTATTTGTATAGTTTTGCTGGCAGCCGTTAACTTTACTGTAACTCTTGTTTGGCCATGGTGTTTTGCTCTTAGGGCACCATATATTGTTACCGATATCCACACTGTTTCCCATAAAGACTTTTCCAATCCTGTTGTGCTACTACAACTCAGTAGACTATGTCTAATATAAATATTATAACCTGGAATGTGCATGGCCACGATATGCTAGTAAAACGAACCCATTGTTTAGAATTTTTGCATCGATAAGCAATTGCCATAGCTTTTGTTCAAGAAACACACTTGGAAAAAGGAGGACATCAATTGCTTCCAAAACAAGAACTATAAGTTATTGGCACACTCTTGTGCCTCTAATAAGTCCAGAGGTGTGCTGATACTTGTAAAGAGATCTCTGCATTTATCTATAAATTTATTGGGAGGAGATGACCTTGGCCCTTTTTGTCTATGCAGCTATAACAGTAAAATCACTACAAACTCCTACTAACATCCAAATATGCTCCAAATGAACCTAAGCAACAATTTTTGAATAATATCAGCAAAAAACTACTCAAATTTAATGATAGTTTCAATAGTTTTATTGCAGAACTGATTTTAATTGACCCATGGCACATCCATAACCCCCATACAAAAGAATACACATTTTAGTCCCCAAGGCACAAGTCATTTTCAAGAATTGATTATATCCTGCTAAGTGCTCCCTTACTTCACTACATATTTACTATTGACATATTGCCTATCTTAATTTCAGATCACTCTCCCATCATTTGTAACATCACACCTGTTTCAGCACGTTAAAACCTGTAGATGGCGCTTTAACGACCCCCTGTTGTATGATTCTGCATTTTTAGACCAGCTCCAATCAGGGATAAGGGAATTTTTGGAGCTTAATAAAGGCCATTGCTCAAACCCACAGGTGTGATGGGAAGTTACTAAATGCTACCTACGAGGGAACTGCATTGCTTTTTCCTCAAAGGCCAAGAGTCTTAAAAACAAGCACTTCACTCATCTGGAACAGGAAATACAGTCTTTAGACCATCAACAGGCCCAGTCTTTCTCAGAAAAATCCTGTCGGAAATTGTTGGAGCTGAAAAAAAGAATACAATAGTCTGTCAATGTCCAAAGCTGAGTTGATCATTCACAAAACCAAATAAAATTATTATTATTATTATTATTATTATTATTATTCAAATAGAACTAGTCATCTGTTTGCATTGAGGTGGAAGGAAACTGAGTCCAAAGCAAATATTGATCTAATACAAAACAGTGATGGCAAAATAGTTGCAGATCCTAGGGCTATGAATAACACTTTTAAAGAATTTTATTCCATATTGTATTCTTTAGAGGTAGTTCTTGACAGCCACATGCAAAACTGTATGCAGATGATATCATTTTATACCTCTCAGACTTGAACAACTCCATACCAAATGTTTTACAGTTATTTCATCACTTTAGTGGTATGTTTGGATACAAAATAAACTGGGATAAGTCATCTTTAATGCCTCTTAATAATATACAGTGGTGCTTGAAAGTTTGTGAACCCTTTAGAATTTTCTATATTTCTGCATAAATCTGATCTAAAACATTATCAGATTTTCACACAAGTCCTAAAAGTAGATATAGAGAACCCAGTTAAACAAATGAGACAAAATATTATACTTGGTCATTTATTTATTGAGGAAAATAATCCAATATTACATATCCATGTGTGGCAAAAGTATGTGAACCTTTAGGATTAGCAGTTAATTTGAAGGTGAAATTAGAGTCAGGTGTTTTCAATCAATGGGATGACAATCAGGTGTGAGTGGGCACCCTGTTTTATTTAAAGAACAGGGATCTATCAAAGTCTGATCTTCACAACACATGTTTGTGGAAGTGTATCATGGCACGAACAAAGGAGATTTCTGAGGACCTCAGAAAAAGCATTGTTGATGCTCATCAGGCTGGAAAAGGTTAGAAAACCATCTCTAAAGAGTTTGGACTCCACCAATCCACAGTCAGACAGATTGTGTACAAATGGAGGAAATTCAAGACCATTGTTACCCTCCCCAGGAGTGGTCGACCAACAAAGATCACTCCAAGAGCAAGGCGTGTAATAGTCGGCAAGGTCACAAAGGACCCCAGGGTAACTTCTAAGCAACTAAAGGCCTCTCTCACATTGGCTAATGTTAATGTTCATGAGTCCACCAACAGGAGAACACGGAACAACAATGGTGTGCATGGCAGGGTTGCAAGGAGAAAGCCACTGCTCTCCTAAAAGAACATTGCTGCTCATCTGCAGTTTGCTAAAGATCACATGGACAAGCCAGAAGGCTATTGGAAAATGTTTTGTGGAGGATGAGACCAAAACAGAACATTTTGGTTTAAATAAGAAGCATTATGTCTGGAGAAAGGAAAACACTGCATTCCAGCATAAGAACCTTATCCCATCTGTGAAACATGGTGGTGGAAGTATCATGGTTTGGGCCTGTTTTGCTGCATCTGGGCCAGGATGGCTTGCCATCATTGATGGAGCATTGAATTCTGAATTATACCAGCGAATTCTAAAGGAAAATGTCAGGACATCTGTCCATGAACTGAATCTCAAGAGAAGGTGGGTCATGCAGCAAGACAACGACCCGAAGCACACAAGTTGTTCTACCAAAGAATGGTTAAAGAATAATAAAGTTAATGTTTTGGAATGGCCAAGTCAAAGTCCTGACCTTAATCCAATCGAAATGTTGTGGAAGGACCTGAAGCAAGCAGTTCATGTGAGGAAACCCACCAACATCCTAGAGTTGAAGCTGTTCTGTACGGAGGAATGGGCTAAAATTCCTCCAAGCCGGTGTGCAGGACTGATCAACAGTTACCGGAAACGTTTTGTTGCAGTTATTGCTGCACAAGGGGGTCACACCAGATACTGAAAGCAAAGGTTCACATACTTTTGCCACCCACAGATATGTAATATTGGATCATTTTCCTCAATAAATAAATGACCAAGTATAATATTTTTGTCCCATTTGTTTAACTGGGTTCTCTTCATCTACTTTTAGGACTTGTGTGAAAATTTGATGATGTTTTACGTCATATTTATGCAGAAATATAGAAAATTCTAAAGGGTTCACAAACTTTCAAGCACCACTGTATCTCAACACATTTCCCTTCCTAATGACACTGTAGTCACTAAATCATTCACATATATAGGAATTAAAATAACAGACTCTCTGTCAAGAATCATTCAGATGAATTTCAATGAAATCAGCCAGAAAATAAAAATTGATCGACAAAGATGGACTAGCCTTCAGATTTCAATGCAAGCCATCAGTACAGTCAAGATGAATATTTTACCACAACTTTTTGTTCATGATCCCATACATGATCCTTCATGATCCCATACATACCACCTCCCAAATATTTTGAAGACTTGAACACCACAGTATCCAAATTTGTCTGGAATGGCAGACAACCCAGAATACATTTCTCTGTTTTACAGTGCACAAAAGCAGAAGGTGGCCTTGCCCTCCCAAATTTTAAGCTCTATTACTGGGCATTTCAGATTAGAGCCATGCACACTTGGACAGACACAGAAAGTAAAGTGCCATGGAGAGGTATTTTACAGTCATCAAGATCTGCCTTTCACAGGAGTGGGACATTGCAAATCACACCACAAATTTAGTAGTATTATTTCATCCACCTGCATGGTACAGTGCTGAAAAAGCAATAGGCCATTCAAAGAAATTCTCTCGGCAATCTCCTCTATAGAACAATTCCCACTTCTTGTTTGATCATCAACCTTTTGTTTATCCTTTGTGGTCATCTAAAGGGGTTTTTACATTCTCCAATATTTTTGAAGGGAATTGTTTGCACACCTTCCAGGATATCCAACAGAATACAGTCTACCTGGCTTTTCTTTTTTCTTGTACCTGAGATAAAGTTCCACAATGAAAGCTTATGACATGCCATATAATTCTGTTTTGAGTGACCACCCAATGTTCAGCTGGATTGATCCTATGAAGACTTCTGGAGGTGCTGTCACAGAAATTTATAATAATTTACTCAGTAGTGTTCATAAGCCTTTAAAGATATTGTCAAAGTGGGATTTGGAACTTTCTTGGTTTGGATTCCACCTAGACGGGGAAACAGTGTGGTCAAACCTTTGCCTTACTTCTAAAAACCTTAGTCATGTACTTATTCATTTTAAGACTGTCCATTGTTTCTACTATACACCTTACAAACGATATCTCATGAAACTTGTTCCCCATCCTTATTGCAACATCTGTAATACTGTACAGTATGTTCAGTATTACTGTATGTTCAATGTATTTCAGCATTTGCGACCTACAAACTATTCTTCAGACAGCATTCTCTTTCGTCTTTTTAAAGAGGTATTCAGTACGGCGGGCTCTGATATACTTTTATTTATTAATTCCTGTCTTAGCACCGGATGTGTTCCAGTTGCTCTCAAGCATGCTGTTGTGCAGCCTCTTATCAAAAAGAAAAATCTAGATCCCTCTGTGCTGTCTAACTTCAGGCCTATCTCTAAACTGCTATTTTTATCCAAAATTTTAGAGAAAGTGGTTTTTATTCAGATCCAATCATTCCTAGTGGCCATTGATATCTATGAGAAGTTTCAGTCTGGCTTTAAACCATCACATAGCACTGAGACAGCACTGCTGAGAGATTTTAATGATCTAATGGTAACCGTTGACTCAGGAAACCCTGCTATGCTAGTGCTTCTTGATTTAACGGCTGCTTTTGACACTGTGGATCATGGGATCCTCTTAGCACGACTAGAGCAGTGGGTGGGCATTACAGGCTTTGCTCTCTCATGGTTCCAGTCTTACTTGACTGATCGGAGTTTTTCTGTGCAGCTAGGTGAATTCACCTCATCCTCAGCCCCTCTTACTTCTGGGGTCCCCCAAGGCTCCATCCTTGGGCCGATTCTGTTCTTGCTGTATATGCTACCATTAGAGTCAATTTTTAAGAAGTATAATCTTTCTTTTCATTGTTATGCCAATGATGTCCAGATCTATTTGCCTTTGACATCTAAATCCAATGATTCTGTACAGACATTGCTTGATTGCCTAAATGATGTTAAATCCTGGATGACCTCAAACTTTTTGAATCTAAATGAAAATAAGACTGAAATCATAATGTTTGGATGTGGTCCAGCAGACTTTCCTGCTGGCTTTCTGGGCTCCCTTACACCAAACATTCGGTCTTCTGTAAAAATTCTTGGTGTAATATTTGATGACAGGCTAAAAGTCGATCACCAGGTTAGCTCGGTCGTGAAAAACAGTTTTTACCATTTGAGGATTTTATCGAAAGTAAAAAGATACCTGCCACGTAGAGATCTGGAGACTGTAATCCATGCTTTTATTAACACGAGATTAGATTACTGTAACTCACTTTATTTTGGCCTGGACCACTCACACTTGCACCGTCTGCAGATGGTACAAAACGCAGCTGCCCATCTCCTCACCGGCAAAAGCAAGCGTGACCACATATCCCCTGTCCTTGCGTCGCTGCACTAGCTCCCGGTTGCTTTTAGAATAGATTTTAAAATTTCACTCTTTGTTTTTAAAGCTCTTAATGGCTTAGCTCCCCAGTATTTGACTGAGCTCATTCATATCCACACCCCTGCTAGAACACTGAGATCCTCTAATCAGCTGCTACTGGTCGCCCCAAAGCAAAACTAAAAACCAAAGGTGACCGAGCCTTTGTGGTAGCAGCCCCTAGGCTCTGGAATAACTTGCCCTGGCACATCCGATCTGCAGGATCATTTGAGGTTTTTAAATCTTCTCTAAAAACACACTTTTTCTCCCTGGCTTTTAACCAAGTTTAAGTATTTTAGTATTTATCTTAATTTCTTGTAATTGTGGCATTATATGTATATTATATATATTAACCTGTACAGCACTTTGGTCAACCCTGGTTGTTTTTAAATGTGCTCTATAAATAAAGTTTGAGTTGAGTTGAGTAATACTGACACTACTGGTACATTTCTACACATGTTTTGGGACTGTCCAATGATATAACACTTCTGGAACTATGTCATTTGTATGTTATGTGATCTTACAAGACTATATTTTGATGTGGATCCTTGTTTGTTATTACTTAATGATGATTCAAAGTACCAATTTTCATTATGTGACAAAAGATTGTTAATGGCAGGGTTTACAGACACACATACACACACACAACCCCCCCCCACAATATTACAGTAATGGATACATCCAGATACAAACGTGCAGCAATTTTGGATAGTCTCATTCCATTATATAGTTTGCCTTGAGTGCACAACCGCAAAGATTAGCAAGGCAAAGGCAACCACTGTAAATGCCTGGATGAATATAGCCACTGCCCTTAAAAAGCTTATTTGAAGATTCCAGTCAATGAGTTTGCTGCCAGTGTTTAAGCATGATGTGTTGTTCTGTGCTTTCTTTTTCTTTTTTCCATTGTCATCCATATGCTCTCTCTGTCTGTTTTTACTGCAAAATGATAATAAAAACCATAATCACAAAAAAGTATACTAAACTTAAACTAGTATCAGCTTTTTTTTCTTTTTTAACAAAGTTTAATTATCCAATAATCCTAAAAGGGTAGAACTAGTAATAGGCCGTAAGGTGAACCCCGTTTTCGTTTCATCTCGCTCCGACGTCTCCGAACTACGAAATATTTATTTTAAAACTAAGAATGAGTACTAGAAAGTGTGGCGAAAAAAGTTCTCACCTTATAATCCTGTCAATTCCTCGCACCGAGCGATCGCGTGGTGAAGTATTTTCCTCTAAAAATGACGTGTCGGGACATCACGTGACCGGTCTGGACCAATCGCGTTGCCGATTTTTGACCACAGATCAGCTGACAGCTTGCGTAATTACAGTCACATTAATAGAAAAAGTCTCCAAAACACCCTCCAAAGTGGGTGAAATGTCTTCTAAGTCCTAAATAATGCTTTAAATACATCACTAAGACAATATTGCATATATGTGGTATATTGAAGTGTTTATATTATTATTAGAATAAAAATAATTTTTATTATCACCATTATTATAGTACAAAATATGGTGTAATGGTCTATGACTAGGACCATTCATGTATTCATTCTCTTAGGTTATTAACTATAAAAGTACTGATCAACCATAAAACAATTTGCTTGAAAAACAGACCTACAATGTTACACAGGCAGTAATGGAATAGAGTATTGACTCGTCATTGTAGGCTATACACACCATGGATTAGCCATAAAATGGCATATATAATATATAGGCAATGCGTGTGATTTCAGATCAAGATTTAAGAAATTGTGCAGGAAGGAGAAGAGTCCATAGGAATAATAATACACAATAATAATAATACAACCTATATATAATATTGCAGTTCTATTGCTCAGTTCAGAGGCACAATGGCAGGGATTCAAGTATTCACTACCTATGCAGCGGCACAGTAGAGGTAGGTAAACGCACTAGGCAGCACTATGCACCTGCAGCAGCGGCAACAAAGAAGATGCAAGACTGAGTCATCAAACATCACACAACAGAACTATGTGGCAAATTGCAAACTTTAATAGAAAATGTAAACAACAAAACAGTGATATATACACATTACAAATACAAATTTATATATACACAAATTATATATATATAAAGTCCTGTGGCACGGTGCAAAAAGGCAGGGGTCAGCATCCAGGCAATGACCTAGGTGTCAGTGACAGAGAAAGGGGGGGGGGGGGGAGACACACACACAGTGCTGTGACTAATTGTCTTCACATTGAACAGTAGCAAGTAGCATTCTATGGTCATGTATGAGAAGTTAGTACATGGCTTACTTGTCCTTCTCTTGTCTAGCAGGCTCATTCAGAAATCTGGTGTACTGCTGGTAGCAGCTCTTGTGGTACTGCACCTCCAGGGCCACACAGTCTTTGTCCTTAATGTGTACCAGAATACTGTGGTCATCTTTAGTCTCAGCAGCAGTCTGCAACTTGCCTTGCCAGACAGAAAGACATGCTTATTACCACATAGGAATTTAAGTTTGCCAGTAGCATATTCACATAAAGGCACACATATGCTACATGCATACAAACATTGAAACATAACATCCATGCATGCAAACACACTTGCAGAGGGAGATAGCACTGTAGATAGTCATCAGTGATAGTGACCCTTTGTGTGTGTGGGGGCAGGGGGGTTGGTGGGTTGATCAGTGATTGTGACCCTTTGTGTGAGAGTGAGTGTGTGTGTGTGTGTGTGTGTGTGTGTGTGTGGGGGGGGGGGGGGGGGGGGGGGTTTGCTTACCTGCTGTTAAGGTCTCAGCTTTTGAAAGAGCTTCCCTTTGTCGTTTGCCTCCCTTTAAGACAAATTTGAGTTTTTTTTTTTTTTTACATATAATGCACAGGGCAGGAAGGACGGGACCTGAGCTGGACATAGGCAGTGCTGACCTGGATCTAACACTCTTAGTGCTGCCCGATGTTGAGGGGCCAGCTTCGGAGGGGGGGGCAGCTTCGGGGGGTCTTGCGGCATCTTGAGTTTCATCTCCCCCTTCTTTCTTGCGCACCATACGCTTTCCCGCTCGTTCAATAGCAAGTTTGTCCGTAAACCTGCGGTAACATGCAGGGTGGAAGGCAGCATCCTCGGGTATCTTGTCAAACTCTAAATCTAAACAGTGTTTGTAGTTTTCGGCTACTCTCCTGTTCTCACCGCTCAACTGCAGCCACTGTCGGACCCATACGAAAAAGAACAGTAAAGAACTTATGAGAGTTTACCACTGTCTTAGTAGTAAATCCTTATAAATATAAGGATAAATCCTTAAGGATATATATAAAAAAAAAATTATAATAATTTATATATATATATATATATATATATATATATCTCTGCCATGTATGATTTACTCCTGAAAGTGGCCCATTTTGCATTTTCCTCATACAAATTTATGAAAATCTAGTATGTATGAAGTGAACATTGTGCATGGTTTTTACAGATAATGTGTATGATGAATTACACCGTCTTTGTATGCTTCATGTAATGTTTGTTAGTTTTAAATTATATTTTACAGTTTAAAATGTATATGCCTTTTATATGTAAATCCAACACAAACATATGTGGATTTACATATAAAAGGCATATACATTTTAAACTGTAAAATATAATTTAAAACTACAAACATTACATGAAGCATACAAAGACGGTGTAATTCATCATACACATTATCTGTAAAAACCATGCACAATGTTCACTTCATACATACTAGATTTTCATAAATTTGTATGAGGAAAATGCAAAATGGGCCACTTTCAGGAGTAAATCATACATGGCAGATATATATTTATTTATAAATCCTTATAAAGATTTATCCTTATATTTATAAGGATTTACTACTAAGACAGTGGTAAACTCTTATAAGTTCTTTACTGTTCTTTTTCGTATGGGCTACTGTCCCGGTATGTATTCCACCGTTTGAAGGTAAATTCCTGGGTCACTCCGTGCTTCACAGAAGCTATATGCATATAGCACTGCTTACGTGCAAGAAGTTTTCTCCTTTTTGCCGTTATTTCCAAACTTTTCTCTCCTCCACTGCTGCTAGACGAGGCTGTGGCGGCTGCCATGTTGGTCTCTTGTTTACGAAATGGGGCTACGTCGCGGGTGTTTATGGGATACGTCAGCAACCGTGGAACCTGTTCTGTAGCGAAATCTTATTCCGCGGTGCCAAAATATCATTCCGCTCCGATGACATTAGTTCGCTTTTTCAAGCCTTCGTGCGAAAAATTGACAGCATTACAAGGTGAGAACTTTTTGATGACATCATTTCATAATACGTCCATTTTTAAGAATTGGATATTATGTAGTTCGGAGACGTCGGAGCGGAATCTTGTTTCTGAAAGACTTTTCGGGGTTCACCTTACGGCCTATAACCAGCATACAGAAACCACTTTTTTTTCTGAAAGCAATCCATTTCCCCTCATTTCTAGTTGCTGCTACTTTAGCATAAACCTTCTTCTTGTACTCAAACAATGGAAAACCACATTACTTAAAACCTCACTCATAACAGAGCTCAAAGTGCAGGTGTTGAGGCAATCAGTAAATGTTTTGTATAAACATATTTTTGTAGAATGCTTTCATGAAGTTATGAATCATGAATAATTCAGAGATGGGATTATGCATTTCTTATGTAGTTATATGGTTAGATGTATATATCTGATCACATACAAAGAGCACAAGACAAAGCACAAGCAACCAGAATGACCTTTTACTACAGTGTTTAAATTAGTAAATTTATTACCATAAATTAAAAATGCGTCAAAATTCTTGTCCATGGTAATACAGATTTAGTTGATGGGAATTAGAATGAAAAGCTCTGGCTCTGTATTTTTAGGCTCAAATCATGCACAGTGAACTGGCTGACTCTACCGGTATGTTTCATGTCTCTCTATGGACCAAGTTAACAGTCCACTTTCATCAGTGCAGAAAGCAAGAATTATCATTTGAAATGCTTATCATCCAGTCAGGCATAAAATCACAGCGGACTCATCAAAGGCCTGGAGGGCCCTCATCTATGGCAATCAGCTATCTCCCAGCAGAGCAGCAGAATGATAACTGTAAATCCTCAGCCAGACAAGTCAAGTATAGTGAGCTGGACACTTTACAATTATTGGTGCAGTCTGTGATTTGGGTTTTGTGAAGGTTATGAATTCTCCTATTCATTTTCATCATTTGATGTGTTGATTTATAGGAACTGGCAGTTAACAGGAAAAAAAGAGCAATTGCTTATTGTCATTCTATTAACTGATGCATGTGTTTGGGCAAACAGAGCACATTTAAATATTTTGTTTCTAAAATGTATGGTAAGCTCAGATTACTCTAAATTATTAGTGACTAGTGTGGTGATGGTGGCTGCAAAGGCTGGAGAGACTAAAATGTAGCTGTCTCCAGCACCTAGTAACAGTCAGCTGTAGATACGGTATATTAACCAGTGAAAAATATGATACACAAGATGTAATGTTTATACAAATGAAATTGGGAGTTTGTAGCTGATGCATACACTATATGGCCAAAGGTTTGTGGACACCTGATCATCACACCCATTGTGTGCCTTCCCCAAACTGTTGCAACAGAGTTGGAAGCCCACAATTGTAAAGGATGTCTTTTGTATTGCAATTGCAGCATTGTAATTTCTCTTCACTGGAACCTAGAGGCCTAGTCCATGTTCCATCATGACAATGCCTCTGTGCGCAAAGCAACATATATGGTTTGCTAAAAGTTGGAGTGGAAGAACTTGAGTGACCTGCACAGAACCCTGACCAAAACCCCACTGAACACCTTTGGGATGAATTGGACCACTGACTCTTGTGACTGAATAGGCATAAATCCCCACAGTCAAAATCTATGCTCTAAAATTTCATGAAAAATGTTCTAAGCTGTTGTTCTTCTAATATATGGATTTAGGCACTGCCTAAAAGCAGAGCTCCCATCTGTTTCTGGGTTGTAGAATTTTCTTATATCATAGCCAGCCTCTTTTGTTTTATTTCTTTACCGTTATAGTGTCCTTATGTTGTACAAAACATACACAGAAAGAGAATAGCTCTGGCCTGATGAGTAGAGTCAGGCCAGTGATTTTATTTACAAATTTGATTTCACCATTGCTGAGACAAGAATACAAAAAAAATATATTGGAAAAATAATATCATCTCATCTCATCTCATTAACTCTAGCCGCTTTATCCTGTTCTACAGGGTCGCAGGCAAGCCGGAGCCTATCCCAGCTGACTACGGGCGAAAGGCGGGGTACACCCTGGACAAGTCGCCAGGTCATCACAGAGCTAAATAATATCATATTGAAAACAAAATATAATACAATGAATACGCTGCCTGGTACAAAACCCCAGAATAAAAACCCAGTGGGATTAAAAACTCCCAGGAATGTGCTCCTCGTTTGAATGCAGTGCATGTAGCTCTGAGGATTAGAGCTTTGACTTTGAAAAGACGATAGAGGTTTTGTTAAAAAAAAGTGCAATTGAGGAAATATTTAAAGCACTCAGCATCAGCATTATCAACATACTAATATTAAGAAATTGTGCTATGAAATTAGAAAGACCATTAAAGAGTTTTCTAGAGTTATTCCGTGCCTTGCAAGAGTATTCATAACCCTTGAACTTTTTCACATTTTTCCACCCTACAACCACAAACTTAAAAGTTTTTTTATTGAGATTTTATGTGATAGACCAACACAGAGTAGCACATAATTGTGAAGTGAAACGAAATGATAAATAGTCTTCAAAATTTTAAACAAATAAAAATCTGAAAAATGTGATGTGCATTAGTATTCAGCCCCCCTGCATCAATACTTTGTAGAGCCACCTTTTGCTGCAATTACAGCTGCAAGTCTTTTGTGGTATGTCTCTACCAGCTTTGCACATCTAGACACTGAAATTTTTGCCCATTCTTCTTTGCAAAATAGCTCAAGCTCAGCTAGATTGGATGGAGAGCGTCTGTGAACAGCAATTTTCAAGTCTTGCCACAGATGCTCAATGGGATTTAGGTCTGGACTTTGACTGGGCCATTCTAACACATGAATATTCTTTGATCTAAACCATTCCATTGTAGCTCTGGCTGTATGTTTAGGGTCACTCACTACGTTTACATGCACATAGAGAGAATCGAATTTCTGCCGTTGCTCGACTGAAATCGAAGTTCAAAATGCCATGTATACACCTTAATTCGGCTGAAATTGAACCGAACTTGATTTCTCGGAATCGAGCTACACAACCTAGATTATGCGATTTCTGCCGAGCTACTTAGTGCATGTAAACCCTATTGAGCTACGTATTCGAGCTACTTACTTCAGCACTGCCCCTTCCGGAAGTGACAAGACCACAAGGGAAACACAACAGCCTCGGTCGGCATGACAACGAATCATGACAACGGCATGAATCTTTTCTTTTTGTGGCATTGTTTGCACTGTTAAAATTTAGCTCACTTACTGTATCACCAAATACATCTGTACAGCTGTTGCATAGCTGTGAATTGTGTCGAAAAAACAGCCTCGGTCGGCATGACACTTCACCTTAGCCGCCCACTTTATTAGGAACACTTCTGTTCGTACATACAAACTACAAACACTCTTCTTAGAGTTTATTTTATTTTTAAAAGGGACAGTGCACAAATTAAACATTATCCTTGTGTCAGGACAGATGTCCGTACCAGGTTATAGCAGTGCATGCTAATTTCCGCCTGTAGTCACTTTGTTTATACTCTTGAATAGCTCTTCTTCATGACGACAACCGGAAGTGTACCAACACGATGGGGCGTGTAGCGCCACCTGTGGCTCGGGCGCACAATGCACCTCATAACAATAGCTCGATTTAAACACTGTGCATGTAGGATTGGATTTCTCTGGCACCCTGCTGGGACCTTCAGCTCGATTACCGACAGCAGCTCGATTTGGATGTGCATGTAAACGTAGTCACTGTCTTGCTGGAAGGTGAATCTCCTTCCCAATCTCAAGTCTTTTGCAGCCTCCAACAGGTTTTCTTCCAGGATTGCCCTGTATTTAGCTCCATCCATCTTCCCATCAACTCTGACCAGCTTCCCTGTCCCTGCTGAAGAAAAGCATCCCCATAACATTATGCTGCCACCACCATGTTTCACAGTGGGGATGGTGTGTACAGGGTGATGAGCAGTGTTAGTTTTCTGCCACACATAGCGCTTTGCATTTAGGCCAAAAAGTTCAACTTTGGTCTCATCTGACCAAAGCACCTTCTTCCACATGTTTGCTGTGTCCCCTACATGGCTTCTTATGCCTGTCTTTCAACAATGGCTTTCTTCTTGCCACTCTTCCAGAAAGGCCAGATTTGTGGAGTGTACGACTAATAGTTGTCCTGTGCACAGATTCTCCCACCTGAGCTGTGGATTTCTGCAGCTCCTCCAGAGTGATCATGGGCCTCTTGCCTGCTTCTCTGACCAGTGCTCTCCTTGCTCGCTGTCAGTTTAGGTGGACGGCCATGTCTTGGTAGGTTTGCAGTTGTGCCATACTTTTTCCATTTTTGAATGATGGATTGAACAGTGCTTCTTGAGATGTTCAGAGCTTGGGATATTTTTTATAACCTAACCCTGCTTTAAACTTCTCCAGAACTTTATCCCTGACCTGTCTGGTGAGTTCTTTGGTCTTCATGATGCTCTTTGTTTTTCAGTGTTCTCTAACAAACCACTGAGGCCTTCACAGAACAAGTGTATTTATGCTGAGAGTAAATTACACACAGTAGGACTCTATTAACTAATTAGATGACTTCTGAAGGCAGTTGATTGCACTGGATTGTATTTAGAGGTATCAGAGTACAGGGGGCTGAATACTAATGCACACCACATTTTTCAGATTTTTATTTGTTAAAAATTTTGAAGACCATTTATCATTTTCATTTCACTTCACAATTATGTGCTACTCTGTGTTGGTCTTTCACATAAAATCTCAATAAAAAAAACTTTTAAGTTCGTGGTTGTAAGGCGGAAAAATGTGAAAAAGTTCAAGGGGTATGAATACTTTTGCAAGGCACTGTAGTTTGTTCATAAAAGATCAACATATTTTTTTTTAGAAGTGTGCACATTTTGCACGAAGGTCTCAGGTCCTTATTACACAGTTATCAAACTGAATAATGCACGTAATACAGTATGTTGAGACAGAATTACCTCATCAGAAAATAACTCGATGGGGTTACTCACTACTCAGCTGTTGGGTTTCCTGTGGTGGCAGGCATGGGCGCCACCGGGGGGGGGGAAAGGTTAGAACAATTCTAGGGGCCCAGCACTGCCATGGGGCCCTTTAAGGGGCTGATAATGTGCTTTTAATGATTTTAATAAGACTTTTGAAATAACAACAATGCAATATTCCATCTGGTAAAATGAGCTAATTGAACAAGGTTGTCTATTTCTTGAGTTCTTCAACATATTGTCATTTAACCCTCCCCCTTTTGCAAAATGGTACGGTCCAGTTCTGGTAGAAGCGCGATGCGTTAAATCTGTGTGCTGATCAGTGCAACGCTACTTGCTGCTGTGTCGCGGTGCAGCAGCAGCCAGCCAGCCAGCAGTGGAGTGCGTACAGTCTATGATCGCTAAATATGAAGAGTGGCTGTCAAAAACGTAAAGAAAGGCAGCTGAAAGCTGAGAGGGACCGGAGAGGCAGGCAACTGGTCACTCAGTTTTTCCCAAAGAAAGGTAGCTATCGCTCACATGTGTGTTCAAAATATTAGTGAATGGTAAATGAACAGTATGAACATGGTTGGATTAGCCTATCAAGAGAACACTTTTACAGTTTGTACAGTGACATTTTTTCCATTTTAATAACTGAACTGACTTGTGTGATAAACAAGATGAAATATTACGTTATGCTGGTGCTAATAGCTAGTGCTAATAACCAGTTTCATAACTAATGGGGTGCCCTAAATATGCACAGATTCAGCCTCAGGGGGACCTCCGCCCTACCAAACCACTGAACCCCCCTTTGGAGAAGGAGGTAAGCAGCAATACAACCCATAAATGCTTTAGGGTTGAAGTTTTTAATGAGCGAGCGCCATATATAGTTTACTAGACTAAAGTGTTGCTAATAACGGACACCAGTCAAGTGTTTGACATGGTTACGTGTGTGGAATGTTCACATGTTCTAAACCATTGGTTTCAAATTGAGGAGCTGGAGAAAGCGCAGCACACATAAAAGAGGGATAGAGGTTACAACTTATGAAGAAATACGTACGTAATTGATCAAATTGAAATGTCACTCCGTGTCACTTTGAAATAAATTTATAATAAGATGTTTCCTGTCTTTTATGGGTAACATTTGTAAGGCTACTGAGTATGGAGTTCATTTAAATGCATCAAACTAGACACACTTTGCTTTGAACATATTCCCTTTTTGCAGAACAGTACACACAGCTTTCTACCTAACACATAACAATCCATGGGATTTCCATAGGTATTTTGATGCTGGGTAGAAAACTTTTTCTATGATTTATTAGCAGTCACATCACACATTTCACTACCAATTGTCCTAGCACAAGAAGGCATGTGGCAAAATCTTGAATTTTCATTTGTGATTGTAAATGCACCAGAATTAGTCACTGACCAGTTTTCATCTAGTCCCTGGTAGGTTAATGCATAAAATGTAATAACAAAGTCACAAACTCAAGGTCCATGGGCTATCAAAAGTCAAATAATGACAATAGTGCAATTGTGACGAGGGTGGGCAAAGTTGGGGGACCCAAAATTCTAATCTTTCATGGGGCCCAAAATTTCTGGTGGCGCCCCTGGTGGCAGGCATGCACGTACAGGACTGAAACCATCAGAAAACAACTCGATGGGGTTACTCACTGGGTTTCTTGTGATGGCAGGCACGCACGCACGCACAGGACCGAAACCATCAGAAAACAACTCCGTGGGTTTCTTTATTTATCCACACTCTATGCCTATTGGTCTCTGCTCGCGCTAAAAAAAAATCTTCTCAGAAAGGTGGTACCACCACAACTGAATGATGGTCAACTCAAAGATTTATAACCTTGTTTCCATGAATTCACCATAAGAGGTAAATAAGAAACAATGTTAATATATTTATTTTTTGTAAATTGTTTGTAAATTGAGTTTGTTTAAATCCACAAAAAGAGGACTTGCATTCATATTGCATTTCTTAAACTTATCCAAATTGCAGTACAAGTAATGCATTAGCTTTTGAATACACTAATACAGGACAAAGAATGGATATTCTCACAGTAGTTGGCATTAAACAAAGGGAATTTGAATAAACAAAACAATAGGTACATCAAATATTTTAAAGTGAAGGTAATAAGCATGACAAAAGACTCCATACAAGGTTGTGTTCACATTACCAAGTTGAAGTGACTTAAATTTGATTTCTTGCCTTAATATGACACAGATCTCATGTTTTCAGGGCTGCATAGGCACAGAAATTCGATCTTTTCAAATCAGATTTGAGTCACTTTCATATGTGGTCCGAAGACTCCGTATCCGATTTGTAGCCATGAGACATGAATGAGAATGGTCAGATATTAGAATTCACGTGGGTTTTTGGTAGTGTACAGTTTATCATGAATATCACCAACCACACCAAAATATACAGCTGTCTCCTGGGATACAGTGTCTTGCAAAAGTATTCATCCCCCTTGGTGTTTGTCCTGTTTTGTCGCATTACAAGCTGGAATTAAAATTGATTTTTGGGGGGTTAGCACTATTTGATCTACACAACATGCATACCACTTGAAAGGTGCAAATCTTTTTGTGTGTGTGTGTGTATGTGACAAACAATAATTAAGATGAAAAGGGGGGGTAACAAAACAGAAATCTGGGGTGTCTTTTGGGGTATGTCTGTAGTAGCTTAGCACATCTAGCCACTGGGATTTTTGCTCATTCCTCAAGGCAAAACTACTCTAACTCCTTCAAGTTAGATGGGGTGTGTTGGTGTACAGCAATCTTCAAGTTACGGTATAGATTCTCAATTGGATTGAGGTCTGGGCTTTGACTAGGCCATTGCAAGACATTTACTGTAAATATTTCCCTTTAAACCACTCCAGTGTCACTTTAGCAGTATGTTTAGGGTCATTGTTCTGCTGGACCGTGAACCTTCAGCCCAGTCTGAAACCTCTGGCTGACACAAACAGGTTTTCCTCCAGAATTGCTATGTATTTAGTGCCATCCATCTTTCCTTCAGTCCTGACCAGCGTTCCTGTTCCTGCAGATGAAAAACATTCCCACAGTATGATGCTGCCACCACCATGCTTCATTGTAGGGATGGTGCTCTCAGGGTGATGGGAAGTGTTGGGTTTGCACCACACATGGCATTTTCCATGATGGCCAAAAAGTTAAATTTCAGTCTCATATGATGAGAAAATATTCCATGTGTGTGGGGAGTCTGCCATGTGCTATTGGGCAAACTCCAAATATATATACAGTGTGTGTGTGTGTATATATATATATATATATATATATATATATATATATATATATATATATATACACACACACACAGTGGTGCTTGAAAGTTTGTGATCCCCTTTTGAATTTTCTATATTTCTGCATAAATATGACCTAAAACAACATCAGATTTTCACACAAGTCCTAAAAGTAGATAAAGAGAAACCAGTTCAGAATCAGAAGCACTTTATTGCCAGGTATGTTACACACACGAGGAATTTGACTCTGGTTCGACTTAGCTTTCATAGTACAGACAGAAAGAAAGTTTAGGGAAAAAAAAAAAACCCACACACAGAGTCTCACTGCAGTGAACTCCAGGGGGAGAATCACGTTTCTACAGCGACGGCCTTGAAGGCAGTGCTGGCTAGGAGAGCCAAGATAAGATTGGAATTTGTTTAGACTTAAAATGGGTAGACGTGTCCTTTTTTGCTTAACCCGCTTGTCCATTCTGGCCACCAAAATTATCCATTTCTCTTTGCAAAGCCATCAACTTCTCCATGATGTTATCAATGTTGCGACTCAAGTTCTGAATAGCTACAGTCTGAGTGCTAACAGCTCTGCCCACCGCCTCAATCATGTCAGGCAGCTTTGTGGGGCTTTGAACAGCTGCCACCGTTAACTGATTTCCTCGATACACCAGGGCAATACCAAGTCCAATCAGCAAAAATCCTGTGATCATGGTTCCGAATAGGTAAATATCCTCAATGTCCTCCACGGAAAGAATCGCCAAGCACACCACACGCCACTTCTCCCAGGCATCCATGGTGTATCCGGCTGCAAACGTTCCGGCAGGACAGGCAGGTTCCCCCGAACCCAAACTTCTAGTCGAGAAGATTGTGTCAATTGCGTGAAGTGACCAGTTGATCAAATCCATAATTTCGATTCGGAGAACAGTGTAGGAAGGGTCTCTCAGACAAGACGAGTCCACAGAAGCAAAGCAGGAGAGAGGCTTGTCAGGAAGGGAGAGGCTGAGAAATGAGAGATGAGAGGAAAAAAACACCCACACATTTCGCTCCTATCAGGACCCGAATGTGTAGGCATTAAAAAAATCCTCAGCGCAGCATTCCGTGAAGCACAGAGAGGAATTAACATAACAATTACACAAAAACATAGAAAGTACGAGAGAGCAAAGTCCCGTGGCAGCCGTCTGCGGCGCCATCTTGGATGGAAGATCCAAGTGAACAAATGAGACAAAAATATTATACTTGGTCATTTATTTATTGAGGAAAATGATCCAATATTACATATTTGTGAGTGGCAAAAGTATGTGAACCTCTAGGATTAGGAGTTAATTTGAAGGTGAAATTAGAGTCAGGTGTTTTCAATCAATGGGATGACAAGCAGGTGTGAGCAGGCACCCTGTTTTATTTAAAGAACAGGGATCTATCAAAGTCTGATCTTTACAACACATGTTTGTGGAAGTGGATCATGGCATGAACAAAGGAGATTTCTGAGGACCTCAGAAAAAGTGTTGTTGATGCTCATCAGGCTGGAAAAGGTTACAAAACCATCTCTAAAGAGTTTGGACTCCACCAATCCACAGTCAAACAGATTGTGTACAAATGGAGGAAATTCAAGACCATTGTTACCCTCCCCAGGAGTGGTCGACCAACAGAGATCACTCCAAGAGCAAGGTGTGTAATAGTTGGCGAGGTCACAAAGGACCCCAGGGTAACTTCTAAGCAACTGAAGACCTCTCTCACATTGGCGAATGTTAATGTTCATGAGTCCACCATCAGGAGATCACTGAACAACAATGGTGTGCATGGCAGGGTTGCAAGGAGAAAGCCACTACTCTCCAAAAATTACATTGCTGCTCGCCTGCAGTTTGCTAAAGATCATGTGGACAAGTCAGAAGGCTATTGGAAAAATGTTTTGTGGATGGATGAGACCAAAATAGAACTTTTTGGTTTAAATGAGAAGTGTTATGTTTGATGAAAGTAAAATGCTGCACTCCAGCATAAGAACCTTATCCCATCTGTGAAACATGGTGGTGGTAGTGTCATAGTTTGGGCCTGTTTTACTGCATCCGGGCCAGGACGGCTTACCATCATTGATGGAACAATGAATTCTGAATTATACCAGTGAATTCTAACGGAAAATGTCAGGACATCTGTCCATGAACTGAATCTCAAGAGAAGGTGGGTCATGAAAGAAGACAACGACTCCAAGCACACAAGTTGTTCTACCAAAGAATGGTTCAAGAAGAATAAAGCTAATGTTTTGGAATGGCCAAGTCAAAGTCCTGACCTAAATCCAATCAAAATGTTGTGGAAGGACCTGAAGCGAGCAGTTCATGTGAGGAAACCCACCAACATCCCAGAGTTGAAGCTGTTCTGTACGGAGGAATGGGCTAAAATTCCTCCAAGCTGGTGTGCAGGACTGATCAACAGTTACCAGAAACGTTTAGTTGCAGTTATTGCTACACAAGGGGGTCACACCAGATACTGAAAGCAAAGTTTCACATACTTTTGCCACTCACAGATATGTAATATTGGATCATTTTCCTCAATAAATAAATTACCAAGTATAATATTTTTGTCGGGCGGCACGGTGGTGTAGTGGTTAGCGCTGTCGCCTCACAGCAAGAAGGTCCTGGGTTCGAGCCCCGGGGCCGGCGAGGGCCTTTCTGTGTGGAGTTTGCATGTTCTCCCCGTGTCCGCGTGGGTTTTCTCCGGGTGCTCCGGTTTCCCCCACAGTCCAAAGACATGCAGGTTAGGTTAACTGGTGACTCTAAATTGACCGTAGGTGTGAATGTGAGTGTGAATGGTTGTCTATGTGTCAGCCCTGTGATGACCTGGTGACTTGTCCACGGTGTACCCTGCCTTTCGCCCGTAGTCAGCTGGGATAGGCTCTAGCTTGCCTGCGACCCTGTAGAAGGATAAAGCGGCTAGAGATAATGAGATGAATATTTTTGTCTAATTTGTTTAACTGGTTTCTCTTTATCTACTTTTAGGACTTGTGTGAAAATCTGATGATGTTTTAGGTCATATTTATGCAGAAATATAGAAAATTGTAAAGGGTTCACAAACTTTCAAGCACCACTGTGTGTGTTTGTATGTGTATATATATCCTTGAAACAATGGCTTTTTTCTGGCCACTCTTCCATAAAGCCCCGCTCTGTGGTGTGTATCATTTAAAGTGGTCGTATGGACAGATACTCCCATCTCCACTGTGGATCTTTGCAGCTCCTTCAGTATTATCTTTGGTGTCTTTGTTGCATCTCTGATTAATGCCCTCCTTGCCTGGTCTGTGAGTTTTGGTGGGCAGCTTTCTCTTGTCAGGTTTGTAGTGGTGCCATATTCCTTCCATTCTGCTATAATGGATTTAATGGTGCTCCGTGGGATATTCAAAGTTTGGGATTTTTTTTTAATAACCCAACCCTGATCTATACTTCTCCACAACTTTGTCTCTGACCTGTTTGGCGTGCTCCTTGGTTTTCATGTTCTTGTTGGGAGTGGTGGGACACTGAAGCACTGGGACAGGCAGATTTTGTACTTTGGCACCATTTATTTAAGCTTTTCATCTTTCAGAGATTTAAATAATGTCCCACTGACACACACATGCACACACAAACACGGAGCGAAGGAAATCTCTCCCCTTTGTCTCTCCTGTCCACCCTTTTATCTCCTCTACATCACTGAGAAAACACAACACATTATTTACACACATGTGCAATCACTTTGCCACTCACCTTCCCTGGCTTTGCTCTCCATTCACAAGTTGCTACATATCCCCCCACTGCCCGACTCAGGCCAGGTAGCTGTCCAGCCTGCAGCTGACCCTCCTCCCCCCAGACAGGAGAGATAGTCTGCCACCACCATTTGTGCCTCTGGCCTGTGGATCACCTCAAACTTAAAGGACTGCAGAGCTATATACCAACAGGTGATCCACACATTGACATCCTTCATGCCACTGGAGTGGGGCGTGATCTGAGTAGAGGGTGAAAGGGCATCCCAGCAGGTAGTACTGGAGGGTGAGGACCACCCACTTGATGGCCAAGCACTCTTTCTCAGTGGTGCTGTACTTAGTCTCTCATATGGAGAGCTTGTGGCTTATATACAGCACTGGACATTCCTCCCCCTCTGCCATCTGGGACAAAATGGCCCCCAGCCCTCTGTCCAGCATGTTGGTCTGCAAAATAAAAGGGAGAGAGATGTCATGGGAGTGTAAAAGTAGCCCACCACACAGTGCAACTTTTACCTGGGTGAAGGCCTGTTGACATGGCTCCATCCACTAGACCAGACATGGTGCTCCCTTTTTAGTGAGGTCAGTCAGTGGGCTGGTGATATCCAAATAATTAGGTATAAACCTACGATAATAGCCAGCCAGCCCCAGAAACTGTCTCACCCCCTTTTTGGTCTTGGGCCTCGGGCAGGTTGCAATTGCTGTAGTCTTGTCAATTTGGGGATGCATCTGCCCATGACCCAAGTGGAAGCCCAGATACTGTACTTCAACCTGTCCAGTTGCACACTTCTTTAGGTTAGCTGTGAGTCCCACATGCCTCAACAACCCTAGTATGGCTCTGAGGTGTTTTATGTGCTGCAGCCAATCATTACTGTATGTAATAATGTCGTTGAGATAGGCCACGGCATGTGGGTGGAGGATTTTGTCCATGAGCTGCTCAAATGTTTCAGGAGCCCCAATTAACTCGACCAGAAAGGTGATTGTGGCAGCGAGGGTGTGGTCAAGCATTGGTCTGTGAATGGAGAGCAGAGTTAGGGAAGGTAAGTGGCAGAATCACTGCACCTGATGGGAATTAACTTGTGTTTGGGTGTCTTCCCCAGTGACCGCACCCTATAAGAGGAGAGGGAGAGCAGAGGAAGGGAGCTCTCCCCAACCTGAACACTTGTGTGCATGTGTGTGTGGGTGAGTGAAGTAAAATGCTGAAAAGCGCAAATAAAAGTATTTTGTGAGAACTCAGTTCTGGCCTGCCGTGCTTCTGTGCTCCACCTACTTTCAACTATTTCTACAGTGGTGCCGAAACCCGGGACGGAGTACAGAAGAGAACAGCCTTACGGAGTCCTCCCCCTTCAAGGACCTGGTCCATGCCCTCACCACGGCCCAACAGAGCCAGCACCAGGCGCTGGTCGCCCTCCGGAAGGAGCAGGAACAACAGTTCGAAGCCCCGGTGCTGGCGCAGCAGGAAGATCACCAGGCGTTCCAGCACCTGCTCACGTCGGCGGGGTCCGCGATCACCACCGCCATGGACCTTCCCCACCTCACCCTAACGAAGATGGGTCCTCAGGACAACCCCGAAGCCTTCCTCGCTTTTTTTGAGCAGGCAGCAGAGGCATGGGTTTGGCCGGTGGAACAGCACGCGGCGTGCCTCCTCCCCCTGCTAACGGGCAAGGCGCAGCTGGCCACACTACAGCTCCCCGCCGACAGCCAGCTGGTCTACGCCAACTTCCGCAGGGCTGTCCTCCAACGTGTGGGGCGCACCCCAGGGCAGCAACGGCAGCGCTTCTGTGCGCTGCGCCTGGAGGAGGTCGGCTGGCCATTCACGTTTGGCCAGCAACTCCGGGATGCCTGCCGGTGGTGGCTGAGGGCCGACAACTGCGACGCTGAGGGAATCATCAACCTGGTGGCGCTGGAACAATTCATTGCCCGACTTCCAGAAGGAACAGCGGAGTGGGTCCAGTGCCATCGCTGGCATCGTTGGATCAGGCCATCGTGCTGGCGGAGGACCATATGGCGGCTGTTCCAATGGCAGGACAGTGTGTCTCCTCTTCTTCCCTCTTTTCTCTATCTCTCTCCCCTTCTGTTCCTCGTCCTCACCCCATTCCCCCACCGCGGAGGCGGGGGCCAGCTCCACCCCAGCTGGCCTGCCACACCCACGGTGCCCTACCGTTTCCTACTTCCATGTCTGTGTCTTCCCCCCCTCAGGTGAGTGAGCTCTGGAACACCGGTGCAGCCTGGGCCGGTATGCTGGCGCTGTGGGGAGCCGGGGCACCTCCATCATCAGTGCTCGGCAATGGAGGTGGGTGCAGTGGTCCGGATCCCCAACACGCCAGGGACCGCCCTCGATCGGGCCAGAGTGTATCGCATACCGGCGAGTATTCAAGGGGATACGTATCAGGCTTTGGTGGACTCCGGCTGTAATCAGACCTCAATCCACCAAAGCCTGGTGCAAGATGAGGCATTGTTCTGTTCCCAATCAGTGAAGGTGTTGTGTGTGCATGGGGATGTTCACAACTACCCTTGAGTGTTGGTCCACATTCTATTTTGAAGAGAGAAATTTAGAGTAAAGGCAGTGGTTAATCCTCGCCTTACCCACTCAATAATTTTGGGGACTGATTGGACGGGATTTAGGGAATTAATGGCACATTTAGTGAAGAGTGGAGCCTGCCATAATTTCGTGGGGGGAGGTCCCGGTGTGGCATTGGCGGGAGCAGCTGTCACAGAGCCATCTACATCATCACCGCGTCAGAGTGAGGAGCAGCAGGCTCCTCCTCCCTCTCTCGGGGAATCCCTCACGGATTTCCCATTGGAGCAGTCGCGAGATGAAACTCTGCAGCATGCGTTTGACCAAATGAGAGTAATCGATGGTCAAACGCTCCAGGCAAACGCTACCCCGTCCTTCCCCTATTTCTCCATTATTAAGGATAGGTTATACCGAGTGATGCAGGACACTCAGACTAAGGAACTGATAACACAGCTTTTAATCCCAAAGAGCCGCTGGGAATTTATATTCCAGGCAGCTCACTTTAATCCCATGGCTGGACACTTGGGGCAGGATAAGACACTAGCCTGAATAATGGCCCGGTTCTATTGGCCAGGGATTCGCGGCGATGTCCGTAGGTGGTGTAGGTGGTGTACGGCGTGCCGCGAATGCCAGTTAGTAAATCCCGTGGCCATTCCAAAAGTGCCTTTGCGCCCTCTGCCATTAATCAAGACCCTGTTCGAAAGAATTGGGATGGATCTCGTCAGTCCATTAGATCGGTCAACATGAGGATATCGCTTTATTTTAGTTCTGGTGGACTATGCAACAGGATATCCAGAAGCAGTGCCTCTTTGCAATATCTCAGCACGGAGTATTGCAGAAGCACTCTTCCACATCATCTCCCGAGTCAGAATCCCCAAAGAGATTCTGACTGATCAAGGCACTATGTTTATGTCACGCACACTGCGCAAACTGTATGGGTTACTGGGAATTAAGCCTATCCGCACCAGCGTTTATCACCCACAAATGGATGGCTTAGTTGAACGGTTCAATCGCACCCTCAAGAACATAATTCGGAAGTTTGTAAGCGAGGACGCACGCAACTGGGATAAATGGCTTAAGCCCCTGTTATTCGCAGTGCGAGAGGTCCCCCAAGCCTCCATGGGGTTCTCCCCATTCGAATTATTATACGGGCGTAAGCCATGTGGCATTCTAGATGTGCTGTGTGAAAATTGGGAGGAGGGACCTTCAACAAGTAAAAATGAAAGAGAATACGTTATCGACCTGCACGCCAAACTCCACACACTCACGCACCTAACCCAGGAGAATTTGCAGCAGGCCCAAGAATGTCAAGTCCGTCTGTACGACAGGGGCACACACCTTAGGGAATTTGCACCAGGAGATAAAGTACTCATGTTGTTGCCCACGTCGAGCTCCAAATTGATTGCCAGGTGGCAAGGACCCTTTGAGGTCACATGGCGAGTCGGGGACGTCGACTATGAGGTGAGGCGAACAGACAGGGGTGGGGAATTACAGATTTACCACCTCAATCTGTTAAAACTTTGGAACGAGGAGGTCCCCGTGGTGTTGGCGTTGGTGGTTCCAGAGAAGGCGGAGCTGGGGCCGGACGTTCAAAAAGGAAAATTGACATCACCCACCGCTCCAGTCCTCTGGGGAGACCACCTCTCCCCAACCCAACTCACGGAGGTCACCCAGTTGCAGACAGAATTTTCTGACGTGTTCTCGCCCCTGCCCGGCCACACCCACCTCATAGAACACCACATTGAGATGCCCCCGAGGGTAGTAGTGCGCAGCCGCCCTTACAGACTGCCCGAACGCAAAAAAAGGTGGTTCGGGAAGAACTCGAGGCCATGCTCGAAATGGGCATCGTTGAGGAGTCCCACAGTGACTGGAGCAGCCCAGTGGTCATGGTTCCCAAGGCCAACGGGTCAGTCTGGTTCAGTGTGGACTATAGAAAAGTCAACGCGGTGTCTAAATTTGATGCATGCCCAATGCCTCGTATTGACGAGTTGCTCAATCAACTAGGCACGGCTCATTTTTATTCGACACTGGATTTGACAAAGGGATATTGGCAGATCCCCTTGACTCCGCTATCCCAAAAGAAAACAGCCTTTTCCACACCGTTTGGCTTGCACCAGTTCGTCACACTTCCTTTTGGGCTGTTTGGGGTGCCCGCTACATTCCAGCAGCTTATGGATAGAGTCCTCCACCCCCACACCACCTACGTGGCTGCATACTTGGATGACATCATTATTTATAGTAATGACTGGCTGCAGCACTTAGAACACCTAATGGCCATCCTTAGGTCGCTGAGGCGAGCGGGTCTCGCAGCCAACCCAAAGAAGTGTGTGATTGGGTGGGTGGAAGTACAGTATCTGGGCTTCCACTTGGGCAATGGGCAGGTGCATCCCCAAATCAATAAGACAGCAGCAATTGCGGCCTGCCCGAGGCCCAAGACCAAAAAGGGGGTAAGACAGTTCCTGGGGCTGGCTTGCTACTATCGTAGGTTTATACCTAATTATTCAGACTTCACCAGCCCGCTGACTGATCTCACTAAAAAGGGGCACCAGATCCGGTCCAGTGGACGGAGCAATGCCAGCGGGCTTTCTCTGATGTAAAGGCTGCACTGTGTGGGGGGCCACTGTTACACTCCCCTGACTTTTCTCTCCCCTTTGTTTTGCAGATGGACGCATCAGACAAAGAGCTGGGGGCTGTTCTGTCCTAGGAGGGGGAGGACCATCCAGTGCTTTACATCAGCTGGAAGCTGTCGGTGCACGAGGGCAGGTGCAGCACAATAGAAAAGGAATGCCTCGCCATCAAGTGGGTGGTCCTCGCCCTCTGCTACTACCTGTTGGGGCGCCCTTTCACCCTCTGTTCGGACCATGTGCCCCTGCAGTGGCTCCACCACATGAAGGATGCCAACGCACGGATCACCTGTTGGTATCTGGCACTCCAGCCTTTTAAGTTCGAGGTGGTCCACAGGCCGGGGGCGCAGATGGTCATGGCAGATTTCCTCTCCCGTCAAGGGAGTCATCTGCAGGCTGGATGGCTCCCTGGCCTGAGTCGGGTGGTGGGGGTATGTGGCAGCGGGGGCGTGGTCAAGGGTTGGTCTGTAAATGGAGGGTGGAGTCAGGGAAGGTAAGTGGCAGAATCACTACACCTGATGGGAATTAACCTGTGTTTGTGTGTCTTCCCCAGTGACCGTGCCCTATACGAGGAGAGGGAGAGCAGAGGAAGGGAGCTCTCCCCAACCTGGACACTTGTGTGTGTGTGTGTGTGTGTGTGTGTGTGTGTGTGTGTGTGTGTGTGGGTGGGTGTGTGTGGGTAAGCGAAGTAAGATGCTGAAAAGCACAAAAGTATTTTGTGAGAACTCAGTTCTGGCCTGCCATGCTTCTGTGCTCCACCCACCTTCAACTATTTCTACATTGATGAATTGGTGCAAGCCAAACAGGGTGGAAAAGGCCATTTTTTTCCTCTGGAAAGGGAAGTCAAGAGGATCTGCCAATATCCCTTTGTCAGATCCAGTGTCGAATAGAAATAAACCATGCCTAACCAGTCGAGTAGTACATCAACGCAAAGCATTGGATATGTATTGAATTTAGACACTGCATTGACTTTGCGATAGTCCACACAGAACTCGACTAAACCATGAGTTTTGGGAACAAGAACTACCAAGCTGCTCCAGTCGCTGTGTCACTCCTCAATTATTCCCATCTTGAGCATGGCCTTGAACTCATCACAAATTGTCTTTTTTTGTGTGGTCAGGTAAGTGGTAGGGGTGGCTGTGCACCACCACCCCTGGGGATGTCTCAATGTGGTGTCCTATGAGATGAGAGCAGCCAGGAAGAGGCAAGAACACATGGGAAAACTCTGTCTGCAATCTGGTGACTTGGATTGGTGAGAGCTGGTCTCCACAGAGGACTGGGTTGGATCATGCAGCAGATTTTGTTTTTACCTCGGACCTCAGTTCTTCCCTCTCTGGAACTACCATTGTTAACACCACAGGGACCCCCTCATTCCATAGTTTGAACAGATTGAGGTGGTATATCTGCCGTGCCCCACCTCTATCCGTTCGCTTCACATCATAGTCGACATCCCCAACCTGCTGTCTGACCTCAAAGGGCCCTTGCCACTTGATGAGTAATTTAGAGCTTAACGTGGGCAGTAATATGAGAACTTTATCTCCCAATGTGAATTTTCAAACACACGCTTCCCTTTGTACAGCCAGGACTGACATTCTTGCCCTTCCCCCCCAATTTTCCCAGATGATGTCTAGGAAACCCCAAGGCTTGCACCCATATAGTAATTAAAATTGGGGGGACCCCATGGAGGCTTATGAGACCTCTTGTACTGCACACAACAGGGGTTCAAGCCATTTACCCCAATTAAGAGTGTCTTCATGCACAAACTTGTGAATTAAGTTATTTAGGGTTTGGTTAAATTGCTTGAACAAGCAGTCTATTTGTGGATGATAAACACTTGTGCAGATTGATTTAACCCCCAATAACTCATAGAGTGCACAAAGGGTGTGTGATATAAACACAGTGCCTTGGTCAGTCAGGATTTTTTTTTTCAGAATCCCGACTCAGGAGATAATTTTAAACAGTGCTTCTGCAACATTACATGCAGAAATGCTATGCAGTGGCACTGCTTCTGGGGATCATGTTGCATAGTCCACTAGGGCAAAAATAAAGTGATTCCCTCATACAATTTGATCTAATGGCCTGAAAAGATCCATTTCAATTCTTTTGAAGGGGGTCTCAATAAGGGTAAAAGGGCACAATGGCGCTTTTGGAGTGGCCACTGGATTTACCAGTTGGCACTCATGGCATGCTGCACACCACCTGCAGACATCCCCATGAACCCCTGGCCAGTAGAACCGGGCCATGAGTTGGGTTAGTGTTTTATCTTACCCCAGGTGATAATTTTAAACAGTGTCTCTGCAACATTACATGCAGCCCTGTGGCTTTTATCAATCAATAATTGTTACTCACTCTCCAGTTTGAGTGTCCTGTCTCACTTAATACAGCTTATCTTTAATTGTTGAAAAATACAGGTGAGAGAGTGCAACATTCAGCTGGAGGTTCTGACCACTGATTATCCTCACTTGGTCAAATGTGTGCCACAGAGATTCAACTCACACCTGCTCCAAAGGGAAATCCATTAGGGGATCCCCAAGAAAACAGGGAGGGCTGGCATGCTCTGGGATGGCTCCCCCCAACATCACCACACTGGGATCTCTCCATGACGCGCTATGGCAAGACCCATCCTCTGCTGCTTGTTCTATTAGGTTCTTAAATCCCGGCCAATCTGTCCCCAGAATTAGTGGGTGGGTGAGGCACAGGCTAACTGCTGCCTTGACACTATAATTTGTCCCCTGAAATTGAATTTTCGCCAGCACCTGTGGGTATTCATGAATGTCCCATGCACACACCACACCAGCACCAGACATGCTGTACCCAGTGCCTTGCCTTGAACCAAGCTTTGGTGAATTGACATTTGATTGCTGCCTGAATCCACCAAAGCATGATGTGTACCCCCTTGAATACTCACTGGTATGCGGTACATTCCAGCTCAATCAGGGTGGTTTCTAGTGCATCGGGGATCCAGACCACTGCCCCACCTCCATTGCATGGCACTGGTCCTGGAAGTGCCTGGGCTCCCCACAATGCCAGCACACCAGCCCAGGCCTTATCTGAGGGGAAGACAGAAGTATAATGGGAAGAGGGGGAATTGGAACCACAGGCTCAGGGAGTTGGCTGCAGGGGAATCAGCCCCTGCTTCCATGGTACTAGGAGAGGACGGGAGTGAAAGATGGAATGGGAGGAGGAGACAGGACAAGAGAGAGAGAGAGAAGAGGCAAGATGTCCACCTATCACTGGAACTGCTGCCAGATGGTCCTCTGCCAGCTGAATTGCTTAATCCAGCAATGCTGGTCAGTGGCACTGGACCCACTCTGCAGTCTCCCTTGGCAGCCGAGTGATGAACTGCTCCAGTGCCACCACATCGACGACCCCCTTGATGCTGTGGTCTTCTGCCCCCAACCAACACCGGCAGGCATCCCACAGCCACTGGCCATACACAAATGGCCAGCTGACTTCCTTCAGTGTCAGCACACGAAAACACTGATGGTGTTGCTCAGGGGTGCAGACAATTCACTGCAGGATAGCACACTTCAAGTCCACATAGTCCAGCCTGATGTCAGCAGGCAGTTGGTGGGCTGCAAGCTACACTTCTTTGGTAAGGAGCAGCAGTAGGCAAGCTGCTCACTGCTCATCTGGCCATCCCCACACCTCCATGGCTTGCTTGAAGACTGCTATGAAGGCCTCAGGGTTATCATGTGGCCCCATTTTCACAAGGGTGATGTGGCGGAAGCCCAATGACTCTGTGGCTGATACACCTGGAGGTGTGATAAGACACAGGAGCATCTGGCAGTCTCCTGTTGGGCATGCAGCAGGGCCTCCGAGCACCACTCCTGCTCATTGCACATTGTAACCAGTGCCTGGTGCTGGTTCTGCTGGGCAGTGGTGAGGCATGGAAGAGCTCTTTGAATGAGGAGGACACCATGATGGTGGTTTGCTTCAGTGTTCCCAGGTTTTGGCACCAGTGTCATACTCTTGTTGGGAGTGGGGGGACACTGAAGCACTGGGATAGGCAGGTTCAGTACTTTGGCACCTTTTATTTAAGCTTTTCAGCTTTCAAAGATTCAAATAATGTCTTGCTCTGACACACACATTGGCACACACACAAACACGGTGCACAGGGATGCTCTTCCCTTCTTCTCTCCTCTTCATCCTTTTATTTTCTCCAGCATGAGTTCTTCCCCATGGTAGACTTGCTCAACGGTTGGGCTGTGATGCAAAAAGAGGGCTGAGAGCACTGGCACAGGTTCAATCCACTTTTTCAGAATGTTAATATGATGTAGTGTAGTGCACCCAAAAGTGTGTGACCACATTTATGTTAATTTAATACGCAGAAAGAAAATTATTTTATTTTATTTTGAGAGTTGAATATTATCCCCACTAAAGTACATGACAGTCACGGTATTTTATTTTTCATGAATGTCGTGAGAATGACAGAAAAAATGTAAGCAGCACCTAGGCAGAACCTTTGTGGCTGGAGGCGTTGCGGTTCAGGTAGCCTCAGGTGTGGCCTTCCACCCACACCCCGGATGCAATTCCAATAACAGACAGAACGCTCCGTGTCATCATTGTGGCTACATTTTATCTGTTTTTACAGGTCAATAACTGGTAAAAATGAATGATTTCAAGTCATTAATGCTTACTCTTATGTGAATAGGTGTTATCAGGAAGTTGTGATATCGTTTGAGTGTTCTTGTGAATGTTTTGGAAACTTTGGAAAACCTGCCGATGGCACACACACACACCGCATCGCGGGTGTGTCGGGTTCGTGTTCTTACTCTGTCTAGCAGGCAGGTTGTCAGGTGTGCTTTGCAGAGAGGGTCATTTGGGCAGTCACACATTGTTTCGCACTTGTAATTGATAAAACCAAATGGGTATTTTGTAAAGTATTTTATATGAAAAGATGGTTTTATTATTGAAAACTATAGTTGTTCAAGAAGGATGTGTGCATGTGAAAATATATTGTTTAAAGGTGGAAGTGTTATTATTGTGCTGTCAGATCCTGTACAAGACTTTTATTTTGAAATCCAATGTGAGGCGATGTTTTGTTTGGTGTTTGAAAGAGACTTTTGTGTTGAAGTTTAGGCAACAGGAAACAAGACTGGCAGCCATTTTCTTTTATATTAGAATGTTGAGCACAAAGAATGTCATCGAACCTGGATGGCTGAGAGGAGTGGAGGACGTGGTGGCGTGCAGGCGGTTGGTGGCAACTGGGCTGGGAATGGTCAGGAGGTAGGAAGTGACGCGTCAGGCAGTGAGGTGGAAGATGAGGGTATGGATGTTAGCGGGAGGTTTGAAACTGACAGTTTGGTAAATCTGGAAGGTCCATGGAGTACACTAGGAACTAAACGCAAAATCGGGAAGGGGCACAGTACTGCTGATGGTGAGAAAAAGGCGAAAGTTGATAGTAAAGTTGTGGAGTACAAAGTACTTGTGAAGTTGCTAAAGGAAGGTGCCAACTTCGACGAATGGAGTCCATCTCTGCTTACCAGCGCGTTACAAAAGGAGTTTGGGGAGGTGAGTGCAAAGAAAATAAGAAGCGGGCTACTAATCATGTGCAAAAATGAAGAACAGCAAAAGCGCGCAGTCACGGTAAAAAAGTTAAATGGCCATAGAGTTCAATGTACGGTGGCACATGATAAGATGCTGGTGAGAGGGGTAATCTCAGGTATCCCATTAGCCGAATCTTTGGATAATATCAAATCTAGTATCAGAAATGTCAAGCTTAAGGAGGCTAAGAGGTTGAAAACCAAGCGAGATGGAGCGCTTACGGATAGTCTATCTATAGTGTTAACTTTTGATGAACCCCTACTCCCCAGGAGGGTGTTTATTGGATTCATGAGCTACGAAGTGAGGTTGTATGTCCCACCTCCCCTCAGATGTTTTAAATGTCAGCGATTTGGGCATGTTGCGGCGGTTTGCAAAGGGAAACAGAGGTGCAGTAAATGTAGTGAAGAACACGAGTATGGCCAATGTAAGAAGGATGCAAAACTGAAGTGTTGTAACTGTGGGGGTGAACACAGTTCAGCCTACGGTGGGTGTGAAGTGAATAAAAGGATGCGAGAGGTACAGAGAGTTAAAGTCACTCATGGCATTACTTACGCAGAAGCGACGAAGGCTGTCAGGAAGGTGGAAACAGAACCAGTTGAGAGAACCAGAGTAAGTGAGCAATGTAGGAAATGCGAAGTTATCAAGGAAGAGACGCTTATTGTACCTAAAAAGGACTTTGTGCTATTTATGGCTTATGCTATCAACTGTGCAGCCCAAACTGATAGCCGAACTAAGAAAATCCAATACGTAGTTAAAGGAGCTAGTAAGTTCCTAGGTATTCATATGCAGTGGGAAGCGGTCAGAGATGCTCTAAATCTGACTGATGACATACCTCGATCTCAAGGATGTGGTGGTACTGGATAATGGGTATTGTCATTCTGCAATGGAATGCACGGAGTCTAATACAAAATGGACAAGAGTTTAAGAAATATGTTGATGAGCTTAGTGTGAAACCCAGTGTTATTTGCGTCCAAGAAACATGGCTGATTCCTAAGCTTGACTTCTGTATTAAAGGATACTCGTCAGTTAGGAGAGACAGAGATTATGGTAGGGGTGGGGGAGTTATGACATTTATACGAACAGACACTCAGTATAGGGAGGTCAAAAGAGGGAAAGAACTAGAATATGTGATGATAGAGGTCTGGATAGGGAAATAATCTATAGAAATTATTAATTTCTACAACCCATGTCAGAAATTACGATTGAGTCAGTTGGAGAAAATTTGGGAGGGTACAAAAGGGAGAGTGATATGGTGTGGTGACTTTAATGCGCACAGCTCATTATGGGGAGATAAGAGTGATGGTAATGGGGATGTAATTCTAGAATTTATGGATGGGGAAGAATTGGTATGTCTAAATGATGGGTCAGGCACTAGAATGGATATAGCAAGAGGGACAGAGTCTGCAATTGACTTAACGCTGGTTACAGCAACATTGGCAGACAAGTGTGGGTGGGAAGTGCTGAGAGTTAATGCAGTGGGCAGTGACCACTTCCCAATTAAAATTGAAGTGGGAATGAATTATACAGCAGAGCAAGTGGTTCACAATGAGAGGTGGATTCTGGGAAAAGCTGACTGGAAAAAATTTAAAGAGGTCAGTGATGCTCTACTGTCCCTAGTAGATATAAATGGAGATGTAGAAGAGTTGTGTTTACGGATTAGTGCTGGCATAGTTGGAGGAGCTACAGCAGCAATCCCTAAAACTAAACCTGGGAGCCTAGGTAGGATTGTCCCTTGGTGGACTAACGAATGTAGAATGGCAATTAAAGCGCGAAATAAAGCGTTTAGAGTGTTGAAGAGAACTCATAATTTTCAGAATCTGGTTTTGTTTAAAAAGGCCCAGGCAAATGTGAGGAGAATCATCAAACAGGCCAAGAAAGATTGTTGGAGAAAGTTCTGCGATTCGATAGGGCGGGATACGCCAATGGGGAAAGTATGGGGTATGATAAAGAGGATGAAGGGGAGTGGGAAGCAATATGGATACCCTGGATTGTTAGATGGGGATACTGTAATTACAACCGACATTGGAAAAGCAGAGATTATAGCCCAAACGCTGAGCAAAGTTCATAGCTCTGAAAACCTCTCCCAACAGGAAAGGATGGCAAGAGATGAGACGGTACAGAATCATCAGCAGGAAAGTGTGAGAACAGAGGACAGTACAGATGTGATAGGATGGGAAATGAATGCACTGTTCACTATTACTGAACTGAATAATGTTCTCAGGAAGTTAGGCAACTCCTCTCCTGGGGGGGATAGGATATGCTACTCCATGTTGAGAAATCTAACAGATAAGGGAAAAGAAGTGCTATTGGCGCTATATAATAAGATTTGGACAGAGGGAGTAATTCCAAAAGCATGGAAAGAGTCCATCATTATTCCTATTAGGAAACCTGGCAAAGACCCGCAAGTCCCAGGTAATTATAGGCTGATAGCTCTAACCTCACAGATGGGAAAGACTATGGAGAAAATGATAAATGACAGAATGAACTATATAATTGAGTCGAAAGGTTTGATACAGGGCTACCAGAGTGGATTCAGAAGGGGCAGAGGCACAATGGACCCATTAGTGGTCCTAGAGGACGCTATACGGAGAGCGCAGGCAAACAGGGAGAATGTTGTAGCTGTGTTCTTTGATATTGAGAGAGCCTACGACATGTTGTGGAAAGAGGGACTGCTGATTAAGCTGAAAAAAATGGGGTTTAAGGGGAGAATGTTTATTTGGATCAGGGAGTTCCTAACAGCCAGAACCATTAAGGTTAGGATAAATGGTTTATTTAGTCAGAGCTATGCAATTGAAAATGGCATTCCACAAGGAAGCATAGTCAGCCCCCTGTTGTTTGCCATAATGATAAATGGGATTTTTAGCGAAGTAGAGAACCATGTGGAGGTTGCCCTATATGCTGACGATGGTGCCCTGTGGAAAAGAGGGAGAAATCTTGACTTTGTGGGCAGGAAAATTCAGCAGGCAGTCACTGTGGTGGAGACATGGGCCATTCGATGGGGCTTCAGAATCTCTGTGCAAAAAACAAAAACAATGATCTTTACTAGAAAGAAGGTGGTGGAAGACATTAAAATCGCAATATCTGGTCTAGAACTGGAAAGGGTTAACTCTTTTAAGTATTTGGGCATGTGGCTAGACCAAAAGCTGTCATGGGCACTGCATATTGATAGTATGTTGGAAAGATGCAAAAAAGTCCTTAATGTGATGCGATGCCTACGTGGTACAGATTGGGGAGCAAATAGACATGCCTTGAGGTCAATATACACTGGCCTAATAAGGTCTGTACTGGATTATGGTAGTTTCATTTATGGCTCAACAGCCAATACGTTACTGAAGAAACTGGATGTGGTCCAGAACCAAGCATTAAGGCTGTGTTGTGGTGCCATGAACACCACCCCTGTGGCGGCCATACAAGTTGAGATGGAGGACATGCCCCTTCATCTCAGAAGGGATCAGCTTGCCTCTGTATTTTGGGTAAATCTGAAAGGACATAGAGTTGACCACATAAGCCAGTGTGTATTACAGCCATGTCAAGAAAGGTTGCAGGCACACTCCAGGAGTTATGGTTGGACGATTGGTGAAAGGGTGAAAGGTATGGCTATTGGGGACCTGAAAATCAGCCCTACTGTGTTTATTCCACCTACTCCGCCTTGGGTTATGGAAGGGGTGCCCACTGATTTCCTGCTGCTGGAAGAAAAACAAGGTGAAGAACTGGATAAATACAGAGTGCAAGAGTATTTAAATGAGAAATATTGGGATGAGGTTAAAATATTTACAGATGCCTCCAAACAAACAGATGGATCAGTTGGGGTTGCATTTGTCATCCCTGAATACAGCACTGAAGTAGGCATGAGAGTCACGGATGACTTGGCCGTCTACACGGCGGAATTAGTTGCTGTGTGGATTGCACTGCAGTGGGTGGAGCGGAATAGGCCTGACAAGGTAGTTATTGCCTCAGACTCCAGTTCTGCGCTGATCAGCATTGATACCTGGCAGTCAAAATCAAGGCAGGATGTAGTGTCCAATATATCACAAGTCTGCAACACCTTGCTAAAAAACGGAGTAAAACTTTCTTTTGTATGGGTACCTGCTCACATAGGAGTAGCAGGCAATGAAATGGCTGATAGCTGTGCCAAAAAAGCTGCCAGCAACAGCAATGTTGAGTTAGAAGTGGACTACAGCAAGGCTGAAGTCAAAAGCATAATAAAAAGAAAAACTAGAGAATCATGGCAGTCTCTATGGGACAGTGGACGTACTGGAAGGCATTTATACAGCATACAAAATAGTATAGGTCGATGTAGATCCTCAAACAGGAGTAAGGGAGAAGAAGACATTCTTTCAAGGATGAGATTTGGGCACACTAGGCTGAACGTCACCCTAGCACTTATGGGTAAGCATGTAGATGGAAGATGTGAGTTTTGTGGTAGCCCAGAATCTGTACAACATGTCATGTGTGAATGTCCTGAATATCAAGCAGAAAGGAATGTTTTAATGGAACAGCTGAGAAAAGAAAAACTAAGTTTGAGTATACAGGAACTTTTGAAAGTAAGCTCAGGCCATGTCTGCTATAATTATGTTTTTAAGTTTCTGAGGGATACAGGGCTTATTCAGAGGATCTAGTGTCACCAATCTTTTTTTTTTTTTTTTTTTTTTTTTAAATCACCCAGGTTAGTTGTAGAATAGGCTCTTGAACCATACCCCTGTCCAGCAGGTGGCGGTAATGCACCTCATACGTTAAGTTGCCAACCGCCATAAAAATCCAAGAAGAAGAAGAATGTCATCTGGAGCAGAGTTTGTGTCGGTGTAAGCCATTTTTCAGGGAGGCTACTGGTGAGTTGTTTTTGGTTTGGTTATTTGGCACGTTTGGTGTGTGGTGTATTGATGGAGGCTAGCGGGTTGTATGCTACCATGTGGTGTTAGCTTAGCTCCTGTTTGCTAGCTCACAATGTTTGCTATGTACTAAAATGAATGTAGCCTGTGTGTGGAGCGTAGCCTGTGTTTGTTAGCTTGTTAATGCCCACTATGTGGAAGTGTAATGTGTAATTTGTGCATTTCTGTCTCTTATTTTGAAGGTTTTCAACCTGACATCATTCTTATTTAGAAAATAAATCAAAGGAAAGAAGATTTGGCGTCCGAGTTGTTACACCTTACCCTGAGGTTGGCTTAGGCCGTTTTCAAGTTTAGGCAGGCTTCAAACAAAAACTAAAATAACTTGACAGTTGAAAACCACTGCTGGCTGTTGACAACCATCCTAATTGATGACCACGACGTAGCGTTCAAGCATCAGGACAAGAAGATTAAAGGCTTCAAAGAGTCCAAGAAGGAGTAGCTTGTCTGCACAATCATAAGAAGGCATCCAGTATTGAAAGGGGGTAAAAGATCCCAAAAGTACTTAGGATGGCTGAAGAAGCATTCAGTAAGACGGTGGATCAGCTGAAGAAAGAGAGGACTGTTGCAAAGGGCAGCTTCACCAAGTAAGCTAATTTCCTCAGGAGGAGTGCAAGTGCTATGACTGAAGCAGAGCTCAGAAATGAATTTGCAAAGCTTTCTGCTGATGCACGTCGGGTTTTCGAAGCCAATGATGACTACAGGGCCGGTTTAGAAGCGGAACTAGAAGCTACCATAGACGGTAAAGAAGCTGTGCTTGATGAGCGGACAGATACCAATCTCAAAACTGTTGCCGTTGAATGTGAGCAGAGGCTTGACCAGATAAAAGCCATCGTTCAAGCCAACCTAGGGACCAGGTATGGACAACAAGTGCTGCTGGCAGCTTTTGAAGAAGCGGAAAAGGCTTGTGAGTATGCAAATTCCATAGCCGTTGACAGTATTAACTGTGAAGCGTATGAGGTCCACCTTACTATGTTGGAGAAGCTAACTAAAGAGGCTCATAAGGCATTGCTGGAGTGGGAAACATGGATTCCTGCAATATATGTTGATGACTCAGACGGAGTAAGGACTTAAAAGTATCCCATACTGCATTTGAAATCAAAAAAGCAGAATTTGTTAGAGCAAGGAGGATTGCTGAAGAGAAAAAGCCAGCAGTTCCTGTGTTACCTGGACAACCAACAGTGCCAGTCATACGGCTCAAGCCAGCACAGCTACCAGTTTTTAGTGGCTGTAAGAGAGACTTTCACCGCTGGAAAGTTGATTGGCAAAGCCTCCAGAGGCAGGGTGAGCCAACTGGCTCACCAGAGGTGAGAAAGATACAGCTGCTCAACAGTGTGGATGACAAAATTGTGAAAGAGCTCAGACTGTCAACTTACAGCATGGCAGATGTCGTCTTCAGAGTACTGGAGAATAGGTATGGAAATAAGTTCACTATTGCTCTAGAAATAGTTGAAGAGCTTGAGAAGATTCCACCTGTCAAGGGAAACCAGCCACGAAAAGTAGTTGACCTCATCCAAGCAATAGAGAAAGCACTTACTGATCTCTCAGACCTGGGAAGTACTGGAGCCATAAAGAATCCACTCATGGTGAAATCCATAGAGAGCAAGCTTCCTGAGTACATGAAGAAGGACTGGCTTATGTACATGGTTGATCCAAAGAATCGTGTTGATGATGATAACCACTTTGACAAGCTGCTCAAGTTCCTGAAAAAGCAAGAAGACATCTTTGAGAGGCTGGATCATCTGAGAGTCACGGAAAGGCCAGAGAGACCAGACAAGAAATTCAACCAAAACCAAAAATATGCATCAACTAAATCCACAAAGAGAAAAGATGGCGGGTGTATTATTTGTGGGGATGTCACAAAAACAAACTTTTCTTCTGCAGAAAGTTTAAAAAACTGACTGTGTCAGAAAAAGAATGTGCAGTTAAGATTGGTGCATGCCAAGAGTGCTTAGAGTGCCACAAAAGCAAAGATGACTGCAAAGATACTTACCTGTGCAGGAATAAGGACTGCAAAAAGAGAGGCCCATCAGATCACCACTTCTTTCTCTGCCCTAAAGGAGAGGTCAAAGGCCATGTCACTGCGAAACCCCAGGAGGACTGCAGAATCAAAAGGGACTTCACAGAGGAGCAAGAAGAGTTCCTGAGTGAGTTGTCTCCAGAATTGGCTGGAAGATGCAGAAAGGCCTTCACAAATAACTCGTCTACATGTTCCACCAAGTGTGTAGTTGGCCTGCTGAAGGAATACGGGTTGATGGAGTTACCTGTAATTATGATGCTGTTGGAGGTGACTGCCAACGCAGGGCAAAAGGTCGGAACCTTGATTGACCTTGCATCAGATACAAATTACATTACTCATAAAGCAGCTAACAGACTGAATCTCAGGAGTGAGAGGATTACACTTGTTGTACATGGAGTAGGTGGAATGACTACAAAAGTAGCAACAAGAAGATACCTTCTCAGGGTTCAAGTCAAGACCTCAAAAGGAACAGAGAGAGCACATCAACTCATCTGCTATGGCCTAAATGAGATAGCAAAAGTCCACCAAGCAGTCAGGCTGGAACAGTTGAAGGCTTACTTTCCTGAAGTTAACCTTGAAGACTTAAAGAGACCTAAAGACATTGAATTACTCATTAGTCACAGGGAAGGGAGGCTTGCCCCACAAAGAGTGAAAGTTGTGGGGGATCTTGTTCTGTGGGAAAGTCCTCTCGGAAAGATGGTGGGTGGAGCCCATCCAGACCTGTTTGAGCAAGTGGACGTGGCTGCACACAAGTCAAAGACGCACTTTGCTCACTCCATGAGGACAGCAGCTGTCAGGTATGAAGAAATCCCTGCCAAGTTGCTACAAGACACCATGGGCAAATCCAATCACACAGCTGTAACTCACAGACAGTTCCTGAATTGGTGGAAGTGGGACAGCATTGGTGCAGCCTGTGAGCCCAGGTGTGGTGGATGCCACTGCAGGAGCTGCCAGCCAGGTGGAAAAGAGATGACTCTCACTGAAGAAAGGGAACTTGAGATCATAAAAGATGGACTCTCACATGTCATGAATGATGAGCATGCTGACTCCCCACATTGGGACGTGAAATATCCTTGGATAACAGATCCAGCCTGTCTTCCCAATAATAGGAGTGGGGTCGAGGCCACCTTCTTAAGAACTGAAAAAAGACTACAGAAGGAACCTGAGTGGCTCGATGCATACACAGCCCAAGTCCATGAGATGGTGGAGCGTGGAGCAGCAAAGAGACACTCAAAGGAAATGATGGACTCCTGGAAGGGACCAGTCTGGTATGTAAGCCACCTAGTAGTTCCGAACCCTCACTCTGTCACCACCCCAATGCGTCTTGTTTGGAACAGCAGTCAGCAGTTCAAAGGAGTGAGCATGAATGATCTGCTGTTAAAAGGACCAGATGTACTGAACCCTATCAGAGCCATCCTGCTTAGGTTTAGGAGGGGGGTGCATGCAGCCATAGGAGACATCAGGAAGATGTACAACTCCGTGTGGCTGGAAGAGCAGGAGATGCACTTGCACAGATTCCTCTGGAGGGACAGGCAAGATGAGGAGATTGGGGAATATGCCATCACAAGAGTGAACATAGGCGACAGGCCTGCTGGTTGTATAGCACAGCTAGCTATGTGAGAAACAGCAAGACTCCCCAAGTTCTCTCATCTGGAAGAGGCATGCAGAGTGTTGGAGGAGGACAGCTATGTTGACGATATTCTGACATCGAACGATGATGCAAACAGATTGCTTGAAACCACCAGTGAGATTGAAGAGATCCTAACAGCTGGTGGCTTCTCACTGAAACCCTGGGTCTGGTCAGGGCAAAGTGGGAGGCAGCAGAAAGTAGAGTCAGACCTCAACAGAAATGCTCCATCTACCACTAATAGAGTGCTTGTGTTGCCAAACCAGATGAGAGACGAGGACAACAAGGCCTTGGGCATCGGCTACTTGTCAGAGGAAGATAAGCTCTACATCCTGTGTTCAATCAACTTCTCAAAAAGAAGGGGAAAGATGAGGACAGGCCAGGACCTCTCAATGGAGGAAGTCCAATTAAAAACACCTAATCCACTAACCAGAAGAGAGCTATTGAGCCAGATAGCTGGACTCTATGACCCCCTTGGACTGGTCACCCCAATTAAACAGAGGGGTGCTATCCTTGTCAGGAAAGCCTTCCAGGAAGTAGGATGCGGAAATCTGGCCAGTAGCACCTGGGACAAGCCACTCTCTGAAGCTCTCAGGGAGGATGCCATCAAACTGTTCCAGGAGTATGCACAGTTAGGACACATCAAATTCCATAGAAGCCTGACACCACATGGCAAGAGAGGAAAACCCTGGGCCATCACCTTTTCAGATGGGAGTGACAATTCCTATGGAGCTGTACTATACCTACGGTGGGTAACAGACCAAGGTGTAGATGTCCGCTTAGTAGAGTCCAAGGCCAAGCTGACACCACTGGACCAAAAAGGAGATGCTATCAAAGCAGAGGTCTGAGGCGCCGTCTTTGCAGCAAGGCTCAGGAAGTATGTGGAAAAACGCAGCTGAATGGAAGTAGACCAGTGGTTCCACCTAGTTGATAGCCAAACTGTACTTGGAGCCATTCAGCAGGACAGCTATGGCTACCAGATGTTTTTCGCCAACAGGATTGGAGAGATTCAACAATCTGCACCTGTTGAAGATTGGTGGTGGATTCCAGGCAGTGCCAATGTTGCTGACATAATCTCGAGGGGAGCCACCATAAAGGACCTGCAAGATGCTTGGAAATGTGGCCCAGAATTCTTGAAGTCCCCATTGGCTGAGTGGCCAATAAAGTCAGCTGGAGAAGTTGTAGCTGAGGCCAGAGAAGGTGTCAGTAGGATGCGGAGAAAGGCATTCTCAGCCATGGTAACCAGAGCTCAAGCCAAGAGACTCCAAGACTCGGTCAGTCAGGAAAATTCCAAGGCAGAAATGTCTGAAATAGGTGGGTCTGCTGCTGTGAAGTATCCAAATCTCCACTCAGATGATTCCAATGTGGATGATGTAGCAGGACATAGTCAACCCACATCAAGAAAAATACTCACTGGCTCAGCTGTCAAAAACCTTGTTGATGTTAAGACATTCAGCAGTTTATCCAGGCTGGTGGATGTTGTAGCTTGGGTGAGACGGGCCGCTGACAAATGGTTAGGCTTGAGATGTCAAGCTGCCAGTCAAAAAATGAGTCAATCACTGCATCCAAAAGAGGAACCTCAAGCACTTGTACTCAATACTGAAGACCTTGAGTATGCCTTCAGAAGCCTTTGCCTGGAAGCCCAAGCAGATGTGATGTTCCCGGTCACAACCCTCAATCATTTAGTGGTGATGAAAGACGAAGACAGACTCCTCGTCTGTGGGGGAAGAATCCAAGCCTTCAGAGAGGACAAAACAGTTGTGCCCCTCCTTCCCTATGAAGCGTGGATATCCACATTGTTGGCACAGGAGGCTCATGCTGCGAACCATGAGGGTGTAGCAGGGACGCTTTTAAGAATGAGAAGGAAGGCTTGGGTGGTGAAGGGAAGAAGAATAGCCAAAAAGGTAGTGGAAAACTGTGTGACCTGCAGGAAGTCAAGGGCAAAGCAATGCCAACAGCAGATGAGTGCCTTACCCCCAGAGCGATTAAGACCAGCAGCTCCCTTTGAATTCACCACCATGGACTTATTCGGACCTTACCAAGTAAGAGATGAGGTGAAGAAGAGAGTGAGACTAAAAGTCTGGGGCATTGTCTTCAGCTGCATGGCATCCAGGGCCATCCATGCTGACATCGTGAGTGACCTGTCGACAGAGGGATTCCTGCTGGCCTACCTAAGGTTTACATCACTGAGAGGACATCCCAGCAAGGTATGGTCTGACCCAGGCACAAACTTTGTAGGGGCAAAACCAGCCCTTGATGACCTCTACAGATTCCTAGAACACCTGGAGAGGTCAGGAGTTGAAGAGAAAGCTGCCAAGCATGGCACCAAATGGTCCTGGAAAACTCACCCTGCAGACTCCCCTCACAGAAATGGAGCAGCTGAAGCCACGGTCCGGACTGTAAAAAGAGCCTTGCAGAATCTAGGTGGTGATGGTGTCTTCACATGGGGAGAATTCCAGACATTCGTATGTATGGCTGCCAACTTGGCTAATGAAAGGCCAATAGATGCAAGAGCACAAGTTCAGGAAGACTGTATTGAGCACGTCACTCCAAATTCGCTCCTGCTGGGTCAGGCCCGCTCAAGAGGAGATCCAGGAGACTTCCAGTTTGAGGGTTACCCCTACAAGAGGCTGCGTGTGATTCAGTCAGAGGTAAACAAGTTCTGGAAGAAGTGGAGCCAATTGGTGGGCCCAAACCTCTTTGTCAGAAACAAGTGGCACACAAGAGAGAGAAACGTTGCAGTAGGCGATGTTGTCTGGCTTGCTGACCAGAATGCTGTAAGGGGCCATTTCAAGCCGGCCAGAGTGATCAGCGTCAACCCCGACAAAGAAGGGACAGTAAGAGATGTTGAAGTTCGGGCATTTCCCAGCTACCCAGCATTCATCAAGGAGCCAGCTCATGTGAGAAACACAGACAGGACAACCAAGGTGGGAAGGAAGTCCATTACAAAGATACCCGCCACAATTCTCCACAGAGATGCGAGGCGTCTTGTCTTACTACCAGTGGAGGAGCAAGTTAGTCAAGATCCAGAAGTGGATGAGTAATGTGACCTCCTTGGGTTCCAGAACCAGGAGCTCAAGTGGGAGGTGTGCTGTCAGATCCTGTGCAAGACTTTTATTTTGAAATCCAATGTGAGGCGATGTTTTGTTTGGTGTTTGAAAGAGACTTTTTTGTGTTGAAGTTTAGGCAACAGGAAACAAGACTGGCAGTCATTTTCTTTTATATGAGAATGTTGAGCACAAAGAATGTCACCTGGAGCAGAGTTTGTGTTGGTGTAAGCCATTGTGTTTGAAGTGTAAGCCATTTTTCAGGGAGGCTACGGGGGAGTTGTTTTTGGTTTGGTTATTTGGCACGTTTGGTGTGTGGTGTATTGATGGAGGCTAGCGGGTTGTATGCTACCATGTGGTGTTAGCTTAGCTCCTGTTTGCTAGCTCACAATGTTTGCTATGTACTAAAATGAATGTAACCTGTGTGTGGAGCGTAGCCTGTGTTTGTTAGCTTGTTAATGCCCACTATGTGGAAGTGTAATGTGTAATTTCTGCATTTCTGTCTCTTATTTTGAAAATAAATCAAAGGAAAGAAGATTTGGTGTCCGAGTTGTTACACCTTACCCTGAGGTTGGCTTAGGCCGTTTTCAAGTTTAGGCAGGCTTCAAACAAAAACTAAAATAACTTGACAATTATACACTACCGTTCAAAAGTTTGGGGTCACCCAGACAATTTTGTGTTTTTCATGAAAAGTCACACTTTTATTTACCACCATAAGTTGTAAAATGAATAGAAAATATAGTCAAGACATTTTTCTGGCCGTTTTGAGCATTTAATCGACCCCACAAATGTGATGCTCCAGAAACTCAATCTGCTCAAAGGAAGGTCAGTTTTATAGCTTCTCTAAAAAGCTAAACTGTTTTCAGCTGTGCTAACATGATTGTACAAGGGTTTTCTAATCATCCATTAGCCTTCTGAGGCAATGAGCAAACACATTGGAGTGATAGTTGCTGGAAATGGGCCTCTATACACCTATGGAGATATTGCACCAAAAGCCAGACATTTGCAGCTAGAATAGTCATTTACCACATTAGCAATGTATAGAGTGTATTTCTGATTAGTTTAAAGTGATCTTCATTGAAAAGAACAGTGCTTTTCTTTCAAAAATAAGGAAATTTCAAAGTGACCCCAAACTTTTGAACGGTAGTGTATATGTAGTCCCACTTTGTAAATGTTTATATTCCTCCATGAGTGAAAGTAATGTGTGAATTAAGTATGTACATAGCAGATTACTAGAGACTGCTCGGTTAAAGTACAGTCAAATAATACTGTCATTTGCACTATATGTGCAGTGGTGCTTGAAAGTTTGTGAACCCTTCAGAATTTTCTATATTTCTGCATGAATATGACCTAAAACATCAGATTTTCACACAAGTCCTAAAAGTAGATAAAGAGAACCCAGTTAAACAAATGAAACAAAATATTATACTTGGTTATTTATTTATTGAGGAAAATGATCCAATATTACATAGCTGTGAGTGGTAAAAGTACGTGAAACTTTGCTTTCAGTATCTGGTGTGACCCCCTTGTACAGCAATAACTGCAACTAAACATTTCCGGTAACTGTTGATCAGTCCTGCACACCGGCTTGGAGGAATTTTAGCCCATTCCTCTGTATAGAACAGTTTCAACTCTGGGATGTTGGTGGGTTTCCTCACATGAACTGCTCGCTTCAGGTCCTTCCACAACATTTTGATTGGATTAAGGTCAGGACATTGACTTGGCCATTCCAAAACATTAACTTTATTCTTCTTGAACTATTCTTTGGTAGAACAACTAGTGTGCTTAGGGTCATTGTCTTGCTGCATGACCCACCTTCTCTTGAGATTCAGTTCATGGACAGATGTCCTGACATTTTCCTTTAGAATTCGCTGGTATAATTCAGAATATATTCTATTCTATTTGTTCTATTTTGGTCTCATCTGTCCACAAAACATTTTTCCAATAGCCTTATGGCTTGTCCATGTGATCTTTAGCAAACTGCAGACACGCAGCAATGTTCTTTTTGGAGAACAGTGGCTTTCTTCTTGCAACCCTACCATGCACACCATTGTTGTTCAGTGTTCTCCTGATGGTGGACTCATGAACATTAACATTAGTCAATGTATGAGAGGCCTTCAGTTGCTTAGAAGTTACCCTGGGGTCCTTTGTGACCTCGCCGACTATTACACGCCTTGCTCTTGGAGTGATCTTTGTTGGTCGACCACTCCTGGGGAGGGTAACAATGGTCTTGAATTTCCTCCATTTGCACACAATCTGTCTGACTGTAGATTGTTGGACTCCAAACTCTTTAGAGATGGTTTTGTAACCTTTTCCAGCCTGATGAGCATCAACGACACTTTGCTGAGGTCCTCAGAAATCTCCTTTGTTCGTGCTATGATACACTTCCACAAATGTGTTGTGAAGAACAGACTTTGATAGATCCCTGTTCTTTAAATAAAACAGGGTGCCCACTCACACCTGATTGCCATCCTGTTGATTGAAAACACCTGACTCTAATTTCACCTTCAAATTAACTGCTAATCCTAGATGTTCACATACTTTTTCCACTCACAGATACAGTATGTAATATTGGATCATTTTACTCAATAAATAAATGACCAAGTATCATATTTTTATCTCCTTTGTTTAACTGGGTTCTCTTTATCTACTTTTAGGACTTGTGTGAAAATATGATGTTTTAGGTCATATTTATGCAGAAATATAGAAAATTATAAAGGGTTCACAAACTTTCAAGCACCACTGTATGTAGTAGCCTTTATGCACTTACAGTGCAGTGCACCAGAAATATGAGTTATTATGCTTTTATTGTATTATGTGAGATGATGGATTGGATGTATATTGCACTTACCTGAAGCCACAGTTAATATGGACTGGAACTGAAACTCAGAATATAATGTTTGAAATGTGTGAATATTGTATTTTGAGTTTATAAGTGTTGAATACAGATGCAATTCGGATGATAGACAGAACATTCCGTGTCATCATTGCTGCTACATTTTGTTTTTACAGATACATACTTTGTTCACGTGGTACCACAATCTGGGACCTGTAACGATAGCTTGTCGGTAGCTCTCTTACACAGCTGCTGCAGTCAGTAGTTTACTGTGCCTACTCTTTCTGTAATGGTGTAGGGACCTTGCCAACAAGCCAGGAAGTTGGAAGCACTGCTGGGGATGAGGAGAAGCAATCTGTCCCCTGACTTGAACTCTCAGGGCTGTGCTGGGCAGTTGTAAGCCCATTTTTGTTCCCTCTGTGCTGCCTGCATGTGCTCCTTTATGATAGGTGCCACCTGCTTGATTTGGTCTTGTAGATATTGCACATATTTGACAACTGAGAGGAATGGCACAGGCTGGTTCTCCCATGACTAGTTGGCCACATCTAGTAGTTCCTGGGCAGGCGATGTAAAAACATGTACAAAACAGGGCTAAGTTTCCTATAAGCATTGCAGCACAAAGATCATCATTAAATGGTAGCGCGAGCAGCACAATGAATGCTTTCTCTCCTAGTTAAGATGCTGTTAGCTTTAAGAGGCTTTTGGGAAACCCACCCCAGTAATATACAGACAATCCAAAACAACAATTAACCACAACAACTAACAATATGAACAACAATACAGTATCACATATCACACAAAACATGCACGACATGATCATAGTGATCAGTTCCGCACAAAGATCAATGATCACATGATTAATTTGTCTTGAGCCATGTTTTAAGTGTTCTTTTAAAAATACTAAAACTTTAGTAATTTCTGATATGGGTAGTGTGAAGGAAATTTAGTGAATGAAGATTCCTATTCTCTGTGTTTCTGTGTGTTGAGCTCAAGTGGCCTAGTATACTGAGAAGTTGTTTTCCCACATGCTGTAATCGCTTTTTTGTGCCCTTGGCTGGTGATAAGTAGGGTGTCTGGGTTCTCCCTAACCAGACATCTGCCTGCACATCCCACAGGTGCACATCAACAAAGGACGGAAACACACTGCTGAGGTTCAAACTCAAGCAGTGAATCTGCAGGCAGAAAGAAGCGGGACTAACGCTCACTCTGATGGATTCATGCTAAACTCCTTGTCACCAACGAAGGCAACTAAGCCCCCAGCAACTACAGAGGATCATGCTGACTCATCTGCCCCCAGTACAGTTCAGGAAAATGATCAGAGGGTGGATCTATCACCACACACATCCCTGTCACTTTCCAAGGTTAGCAACATGATATCTGAGCTAACAGGTAAGCTGGCAGAACTATCAGAAAGGCAATCAGATAAACAAGCATCACCACAACCTCCTGAGACTGGCAATAGGCAATCACCAACAGCAGCAGTGGATGTAACCCCAAGCCCCTCTGTATCTCCTTCACCCCCCAGACTGCGTTTTCCTGAGAAAATGGAGAGACTACTGTTTTTAAGCCGAGTGTCTTTGGCAAGCCCAAGAGGACACTCAAATCAAGTACCGTACACAGAGCTGTCTCATGGTCAGGCCTTGTGTACCCCAAAATCTCTAATGATATATCCAACTGCCACAGCACCCAAGAAACAGAGGGCACCACCTCCCCCTGTGATTACAGATAAGACTCAAGGACCATGTGCACAGCTACTGTTCACCAGCAGCAGTGAAGACCTTCATGTTGGAACGAACTGATATAATCTGGGTCCAGATGGTAGTTTTGAAAATAAGCTGGGACCCACGACGTACTTTTCTATTCCTGTGCTAACAAGAAGGAGAGGTGTTCTTATTCATCCTATCAATGGGGTAAACTCGTCAAATCTCCTTCCAGTTCCAAAACAACCACAGAACGCTTCTGAGGAAATTATCCCCACATTCACTGTAAAACTAGCTCTTCAGAATGTAAGATCACTTAATAAGCCTTTTTTAATTAATGACTTCATCGGTACACACAAACTGGATTTTATGCTTCTTATTGAAACTTGGCTTGAACAATCAAGTAGCTCTATTACTCTTATTGAAGCAACTCCCCCACTCTTTGATTTCATGAGTGTTGGAAGAGCCAATAAACGGGGAGGAGGAATAGCAAATATATACAAGGCATGTTTTCAGTACAAACAGACAACTCTTGGTGATTTTACATCTTTTGAATACCTAAGTGCAATCCTAAAATGTTCTTCTAACATATTAGTGTTGACTATTGACAGACCACTAAGACTTTCTGCACCACTGTTCCTAGAGGAGTTTGGGGAACTGTTGTCAAATATTTGTTTAGAGTTTGACAATCTTATTATTTCTGGGGATTTTAATTTCCATGTTGATAATCCAGATAACACGTATGCAAATTAATTTCTTACACTGATTGATGCCTTCAACCTAACACATGTACAAGGGCCAACACACTCCCATGGCCACACCCTCGACCTTGTCATCACTAAGGGTCTTAATGTATCTACTAGTGTCATGGACCTGGGTATATCTGATCATTTCTGTGTTTTCTTTGATGTTTCCATTTCCCCTCACTTTCAAAACAAGTCTGTGACTGTAAAAAAGAGGGTAATTACCAATGGCACAGCAGCTCTTTTTGAGCAGGCACTCTCAGAACTCCCATGTCAATCTTCAGATTGTGCAGATGATCTAATGGAAATTTTTAATTCAAGAATGAATCATATTATGGATGCTATTGCTCCTTTTAAAACCAAAAGAGTCATAGACAAAGGAAAAGCACCCTGGAAACTAAATCCAGCAGTTAAAATGTTAAAGAGGGAATGTAGAAAGTCTGAAAGAAAATGGCGTAAATCTAAACTCCAGATTCATTATCAAATCTACAAAGGGATGTTATGTAAATACAACTTAGAAATTTCTAAAGCAAGACAGTCTTTTTTTGCTGACATTATTAATAGGAATATCAACAATACCCGTGTGCTATTTTCTACAGTTGAAAAGCTAACAAACCCATCAAAACAAATGCCTTCTGAATTTCTCTCAGTTAATACATGCAATGACTTTGCATCTTTTTTCAAAGGAAAGATTAATAAAATATGCATGAATATAGCCACACAGGTGCAAACACTTCAAAATCTGGAACCATTGGATAACGAGAGAGGGGGTCGTAATACAATGTCAACATTTAGTTTAATTGATGTTGAGACTCTGAGAAAAACAGTACAAAGTCTCAGCTCCTCCACATCTGAACTGGACATTTTACCTACAGTCTTTTTCAAATCTGTTCTTCACCCAATATCAGACGAGGTACTTCAGATTATCAACACCTCCTTACGAACTGGCATGTTTCCCTCATCTCTGAAAAAAGCGGTTGTAAAACCCCTACTGAAAAAGAATAACCTGGATGTCTCAGTACTCAACAACTACAGGCCCATATCCAATTTGCCATTCGTTGGTAAAATAATTGAAAAAATTGTTTTTAATCAATTAACTGCCTTCCTGACATTAAACGGATGTTTTGATAAGTTTCAGTCAGGTTTTCGTGCCAATCATAGCACTGAAACAGCTCTTACTAAAGTCATGAATGACCTACGTCTTAATTCTGATGCTGGTAAAACATCAGTCTTGGTGCTTTTAGACTTAAGTGCTGCATTTGACACGGTAGATCATTCCATACTGTTACATCAACTGGAGCATTGGGTTGGATTTACTGGTATAGTAATCAACTGGTTAAAATCTTACCTACAACAAAGATTTTTTTATGTGGCCATTGGAGGCCACAGTTCATCACCCGTGTCCTTGAACTGTGGGGTTCCCCAGGGCTCAATCCTGGGACCATTACTATTCAACCTTTATATGCTCCCACTTGGACAAATTATTAAGAATAACTCAATAAACTTCCATAGCTATGCAGATGACACTCAGCTTTACTTAGCTATGTCACCTAATGACTATGCCCCTTTTGAGTCTCTTCATAGATGCATTGACCAAATTAACAAATGGATGTCTCACAATTTTCTTCAGCTGAACGCAGGTAAAACTGAAGCAATTATATTTGGCAAAAAGGAGGAAAGGCTTAGGATTGCCACTGTTCTTGAAACTAAGGGGCTTAAAGCAAAGGATGCTGTAAAAAGCTTTGGTGTCCTTATTGACAGTGAACTTAACTTCAACAGTCATATGAAAGTGTTAAAGTCTGCATTCTATCACCTAAAAAACATTTCTAAACTCAGGGGTCTCATGTCAAAACATGATCTAGAAAAACTTATTCATGCTTTCATCTCCAGTAGAGTTGATTACTGCAATAGCCTTTTCACAGGTCTTCCAAAAAAGACCATCAAAAAGCTTCAACTAATCCAAAATGCAGCAGCAAGGGTTCTTACAAGAACAAAAAGGGTAGTTCATATCACTCCAATCCTAAGGTCTCTGCACTGGCTCCCAGTGAGCTATAGAATTGACTTTAAAGCACTACTTCTTCTACTTAAAACATTAAATGGGATGGGACCCAGCTACCTACTGGATATGTTTCAATTATATGCACCAACTAGGTCTCTAAGATCACAAGAGAAAAACTTGGTAGTAATACCAGCTGTCAAAATGAAGTGTGGTGAAGCAGCCTTTAGTTGCTATGCTGCTAAGCTTTGGAACCAACTTCCAGATGATATCAAAAATGCTCCTACTGTTGTTAGTTTTAAATCCAGGCTCAAGACAAAGCTGTTTTCAGATGCTTTCACTTGATTAATTTTTACCTAAGTAATTAATTTCCTTTAACATAATTTCTTTTAATTTTGATTTTAATGAGTTTACTTTATTTTAATTTCTTTTTAATCTTGGATTTCCCCTCCTAGACCTGCCACCTTATTGTGGTGGAGGGGTTTGTGTGCTTGAATGATCCTAGGAGCTATGTTGTCGGGGGCATTATGCCCTGTCAGGGTTTCCCAAGGCAGACAGGTCCTAGGTGACAGGCCAGACTAAGAGCAGTTCACCAAAACCCCTATGGAGAAAAATCTGAGGACCGTGACGTCGCCCGGGATGACGCAGCTGGGGCCCCACCCTGGAGCCAGGCCCGGGGTTGGGGCTCGTATGCGAGCGCTTGGTGGCCGGGCCTTTGCCCATGGGGCCCGGCCGGGCTCAGCCCGAAGACGTGACGTGGGCCCGACCTCCTGTGGGTTCACCACCCACAGAGGTAGCAGTAGGGGACTGGTGCAATGTGGATTGGGTGGCAGTCGAAGGCAGGGGCCTCGACGACCTGATCCCCGGACACAGCGGCTGGCTGTTGGGACATGGAATGTCACTTCGCTGGGGGGGAAAGAGCCTGAGCTTGTGCGGGAGGTTGAGAGGTACCGGCTAGAGATAGTCGGGCTCACCTCCACGCACAGCTTGGGCTCTGAAACCCAGCTCCTCGAGAGGGGCTGGACTCTCCACTTCTCTGGAGTCGCCCGTGGTGAGCGGCGGCGGGCTGGTGTGGGCTTGCTTATAGCTCCCCAGCTCAGCCGTCATGTGTTGGAGTTTACCCCAGTGAACGAGAGGGTCGCCTCTCTGCGCCTTCGGATTGGGGAGAGGGCTCTTGCTGTTGTTTGTGCCTACAGTCCAAATAGCAGTATAGAGTATCCGGCCTTCTTGGAGTCCCTGGGAGAGGTACTGAGGAGTGCTCAGACTGGGGACTCCATTGTGCTACTGGGGGACTTCAATGCTCACGTGGGCGATGACGGTGACACCTGGAGGGGTGTGGTTGGGAGGAACGGCCTCCCCGATCTGAACCCGAGTGGTGTTTTGTTATTGGACTTCTGTGCTAGTCACGGTTTGTCCATAACGAACACCATGTTCGAGCATAGGGGTGTCCATAAGTGCACGTGGCACCAGGACACCTTAGGTCGGAGGTCGATGATCGACTTTGTAGTTGTTTCATCTGATCTCCGGCCCTATGTCTTGGACACTCGGGTGAAGAGAGGGGCTGAGCTGTCAACTGATCACCACCTGGTGGTGAGTTGGATCTGCTGGCGGAGGAGGAAGCTGGACAGACCTGGCAGGCCCAAACGTATGGTGAGGGTCTGCTGGGAACGTCTGGCCGAGCACTCTGTTGGGGAGGTCTTTAACTCCCACTTCCAGGAGAGCTTTTCCCAGCTTCCGAGGGAGGCGGGGGACATTGAGTCTGAGTGGACCATGTTCTCTACCTCCATTGTGGACGCAGCTGTTCGGAGCTGTGGCCGCAAGGTCTCCGGTGCCTTTCGTGGCGGCAATCCCCGAACCCGGTGGTGGACACCAGAAGTAAGGGATGCCGTCAAGCTGAAGAAGGAGTCCTATCGGGCCATGTTAACCTCCAGGACTCCCGAGGCAGCTGACGGGTATCGGCAGGCCAGGCGTGCTGCAGCTCGGGCAGTTGCGGAGGCAAAAACTCGGAACTGGAAGGAGTTCGGGGAGGCCATGGAGAAGGACTATCGGTCGGCCTCGAAGAAATTCTGGCAAACCATCCGGCGCCTCAGGAGGGGGAAGCAGTACTCTGCCAACACTGTTTACAGTGCAGGTGGGGAGCTGTTGACCTCAACTGGGGACATTGTCGGGCAGTGGAAGGAATACTTTGAGGATCTCCTCAATCCTACCGTCATGTCTTCCACTGAGGAGACTGAGGCTGATGACTCAGAGGTGGACTCGTCCATTACCCAAGCCGAAGTCACTGAGGTGGTTTGCAAGCTCCTCGGTGGCAAGGCACCGGGGGTGGATGAGATCCGCCCTGAGTATATCAAGTCTCTGGATGTTGTGGGGCTGTCTTGGTTGACACGCCTCTGCAACATCGCGTGGCGGTCAGGGACAGTGCCTCTGGAGTGGCAGACTGGGGTGGTGGTCCCTCTTTTTAAGAAAGGGGACCGGAGAGTGTGCTCCAATTATAGGGGAATCACACTTCTCAGCCTCCCGGGGAAGGTTTACTCCAGGGTACTGGAGAGGAGAATTCGACTGATAGTCGAACCTCGGATCCAGGAGGAACAATGCGGTTTTCGTCCTGGTCGCGGAACACTGGACCAGCTCTATACCCTTCATAGGGTGCTCGAGGGTTCATGGGAGTTTGCCCAACCAGTCCACATGTGCTTTGTGGATCTGGAGAAGGCATTCGACCGTGTCCCCCGTAGTATTCTGTGGGGGGTGCTTCAGGAGTATGGGGTTCGGGGCTCTTTGCTAAGGGCTGTCTGGTCCCTGTACGAACGGAGCAGGAGTCTGGTTCGCATTGCCAGCAGTAAGTCAGACCTGTTCTCAGTGCATGTTGGACTCCGGCAGGGCTGCCCTTTGTCACCGGTTCTGTTCATAATTTTTATGGACAGAATTTCTAGGTGCAGCCAGGGGCCAGAAGGAATCCTGTTTGGGAACCACAGGATTTCATCTCTGCTTTTTGCGGATGATGTTGTCCTGTTGGCTTCTTCAAACCAGGACCTTCAGCATGCACTGGGGCGGTTTGCAGTCGAGTGTGAAGCGGCTGGGATGAGAATCAGCACCTCCAAGTCCGAGGCCATGGTTCTCGACTGGAAAAGGGTGGCTTGCCCTCTCCACGTTGGTGGAGAAGTTCTGCCTCAAGTGGAGGAGTTTAAGTATCTCGGGATCTTGTTCACGACTGAGGGAAGGATGGAACGTGAGATCGACAGGCGGATCGGTGCAGCCTCCGCAGTGATGCGGTCGCTTTACCGGTCCGTCGTGGTGAAGAAGGAGCTGAGCCAAAAGGCGAAGCTCTCAATTTACCGGTCGATCTACATTCCGACTCTCACCTATGGTCATGAGCTTTGGGTAATGACCGAAAGGACAAGATCGCGGATACAAGCGGCCGAAATGAGTTTCCTTCACAGGGTGGCTGGGCGCTCCCTTAGAGATAGGGTGAGAAGCACAGTCACTCGGGAGGAGCTCGGAGTAGAGCCGCTGCTGCTCCACATCGAGAGGAATCAGCTGAGGTGGCTCGGGCATCTTTTTCGGATGCCTCCTGGACGCCTCCCTCGGGAGGTGTTCCAGGCATGTCCCCCCGGGAGGAGGCCCCGGGGAAGACCCAGGACACGCTGGAGGGACTATGTCTCTCGGCTGGCCTGGGAACGCCTCGGTGTTCTTCCTGAGGAGCTGGCCGAGGTGTCTGGGGAAAGGGAAGTTTGGGCTTCCCTGCTTAGACTGCTGCCTCCGCGACCCGGTCCCGGATAAAGCAGAAGAAGACGAGACGAGATCTTGGATTTTAATGATTTTACTTTAATTCTTTGTTACTGTGATCCTCGTAGATTTTGTCTGCAGGACAATTTTATTTGGTGATCCTCGTCGCTTTTGTCTGCGGGACGATTTTATTTGGTGATCCTCGTAGATTGTGTCTGCAGGACGATTTTTGGTGATCCTCGTGGAAGAGCCACGGGAAGAGCGCGCTTTATGTGATCCTCGTAGATTTTGTCTGTGGGATGGTTTTTGGTGATCCTCGTAGATTTTGTCTGCGGGACGATTTTATTTGGATCCTCGTAGATTTTGTCTGCGGGACGATTTTTGGTGATCCTCGTGGAAGAGCCACGGGAAGAGCGCGCTTTATGAGTTAAACCCATAATAATCAATCTCGAGGCTGATTTCTTTTTTGAACTTTTATTTCATTTTATTATTTTATTTCTACTATTGTTTAATTCTTATTATTTTTCTTCCCCAATTATTTTATGTAATTTTATTTTCTATTGTTCACTGTTCTGCTTTTACTTCTGTAAAGCACATTGAACTGCCACTGTGTATGAAATGTGCTATATAAATAAACTTGCCTTGCCTTGCTTTAACAAAGCTTCATAGAAAGTCTTGAGCCAATCACGTGAAGACGCGAGCAGTAAGCGAATGCCTTTAGAGTATAATATATAACATTCACTAAGACACAACTCAGTGTGTACTCTCGGCATCACTGAAGTGGTGACTACTACTTCTTCTTTTTTCCTTTCCTGTTTTATCTCATCTCATTATCTGTAGCCGCTTTATCCTGTTCTACAGGGTCGCAGGCAAGCTGGAGCCTATCCCAGCTGACTACGGGCGAAAGGCAGGGTACACCCTGGACAAGTCGCCAGGTCATCACAGGGCCGACACATAGACACAGACAACCATTCACATTCACACCTACGGTCAATTTAGAGTCACCAGTTAACCTACCCTGCATGTCTTTGGACTGTCGGGGAAACCGGAGCACCCGGAGGAAACCCACGCGGACACGGGGAGAACATGCAAACTCTGCACAGAAAGGCCCCCGCCGGCCACGGGACTCGAACCCAGACCTTCTTGCTGTGAGGCGACAGTGCTAACCACTACACCACCGTGCCGCCCCTTCCTGTTTTATATGATCTACTATAATAAATAACTGAAAAGACAACTGCTAAGCATTCTGAAGTGTTTATTAGAAGTTTCCATTACAGTAGGAATAGAGTTCCATTTTCTGCTGCTCTGATTGAAAATGCTGATTGACCAAAGGCAGTTTTCTTGAATTTGGTCGAACAGTCACCTCTCACTGATGCCCTGGAGACCCTGACATTGTCTCTGCAGAATGACACACAGTTTTTAAGCAGTGGTGGAGCAAGATCATAAATTAATTTCAACATAAAACACATATCTGCAAAAAAAAAGGAAACTATCAAAAGTCAGAAGATTATCTCATCTCATTATCTCTAGCCACTTTATCCTGTTCTACAGGGTCGCATCATCATGGCGCCCCCCGTGGCGAACGTGTTTGCGACACGCTCCCGACACTGTTTGTCTTTATTGTTTATTTTAGTAATTTTGATTGTGACAAATGCTCAGTACTTGTACACTAGGATCACCTACAGCAAAGACACACTTCTGGACATTGGCAAAATTCGCCACGGGCCCAGTCCAGTCCTTCTGGACTGTAGCTTTCTTCTCCTCGCTGACACCAACCGGAGTCACACTGACACCATCCGGCAGGCCGCATCATCACCAGACTCGAGTAGGCGAAACGGCCGATGATCCACGCACCCAAAATGGAGGCACGGTAAGAGAGGTGGGCTACATGCTAGGCTAAAGGCTCAAGCTACAAGACCACCGCTACCTAGCCTTCTGCTAGCTAATGTTCGCTCACTCGAGAACAAGATGGATGAGCTGAGAACCAGGATAACATTTCAACATGAGATCAGAGAGTGTTGTGCCCTGATTTTTACGGAAACCTGGACTACTGCAAGCCTGCCAGACCCGGCCATTGAACTACAGACCCACTCCATGCACATCGGAGACCACACATCTGCTTCTGGTAAAAACAAAGGTGGCGGTGTGTGTGTTTGTTAACAACAGATGGTGTACGGACGTACAGGTGGTTGAAAAACACTGTTGTGAGGACATTGAAGTGCTGATGGTGAAGTGCAGACCCTTTTATCTACCGAGGGAGTTCAGTGCTGTGTTTATGCTGGCTGTTTACATCCCGCCATGGGCCGACCGCACTACAGCACTCGTGCTACTACATGGCATCATCGGCAAACATGAGACCACACACCCAGATGCCGTGTTCATCGTGGCCGGGGAGTTTAATCATTGCAACCTCAGGACTGTGCTACCGAAGTACCATCAACATGTGAGCTTTCCGACAAGGGACAACAACATCCTGGACCATGTCTACAGCAACGTGAGAAATGGCTACAAGGCTGTGCCCCACCCCCACTTTGGACAGTCTGACCACATCTCTGTGTTCCTCTACCCAGCTTACAAGGCCCTTCTCAAACAAGCCCCCCCAGTGAGTAAAACTGTTAAAGTTTGGAATGAAGGGACTGATCTGGTGCTCCAGGACTGCTTCAGTTCTACAAACTGGGATGTGTTTAAGACTGCTGCTTTGAGAGAAGACTGTTCTGTGGATTTAGAGGAATATGCATCTGTGGTCACCAGCTATATTAGCATGTGCATTAATGACATTGTCCCCACCAAGCGCTGCAAAATATATCCAAACCAAAAACCTTGGATTAACAGTGAAGTATGCTACATGCACGCTCTACCGCTTTTGCCTCTGGTGACACAGATGGATATAAAAAGGCCAGATATGACCTACGCAGATCCATCAGGGAAGCCAAGAGGCAGTACAGACTGAAGCTGGAAGGATATTACAACACCTCAGACTCCAGATGCATGTGGCAGGGCCTGCAACACATCACCAATTTCCAGCAGAAGAACAGCAGGGTCACAGCCCACCATAACACATCACCAGATGAGCTGAACGAGTTCTATGCTCGCTTCAACACCCTCAACACCAACCAACGCAGAGGGATTCTACTAGCAGAGGCAGCACAGAGCTCTTCACCTACTGTGACCATAACCGAGGTGAGCAAGGTCTTCAGGAGGACTAACCCCCGAAATGCAGCCGGCCCTGACAACATCCCCGGCCGTGCTTTGAGGGCCTGCTCCACACAGTTAGCAGAGGTCTTCACAGACATTTCAACCTGTCCCTCTCCATGTTGTCTGTGCCCACATGCTTCAAGACCACCACCATAGTGCCCCTCCCAAAGAAAAACAATATAACATTCCTGAATGACTATTGCCCAATTGCACGCACTTCAGTTGTAATGAAGTGTTTTGAGAGGATAGTCATGTCACACATCAAAAAAGGACATCCCAGACACAATAGACCCCCTTCAATTTGCATATCGTCAGAACTGTTCAACTGACGATGCCGTCAATGCAGCCATCTACACAGCCTTGTCACACCTGGAACACAGGGACACCTATGTTCGACTGCTGTTTGTGGACTACAGTTCAGCCTTCAACACTGTCATCCCCAGCAGACTGACTGAGAAGCTCTCCACCCTTGTACTGACATCCTCCCTCTGCTGCTGGGTCCTGGACTTTCTCACAAACAGACCCCAGGCTGTCAGAGTTGGTACCAGAACATCCAGCACCAAGACTGAACACAGGGACCCCCCAAGGCTGTGTACTCAGTCCACTCCTGTACACCCTCTTCACCTACGACTGCACCCCTTCCCAGAGTAACACTTCCATCATCAAGTTCGCTAACGACACCACTGTCATTGGGCTGATCACTGGCGGAGATGAGAGAGCCTACAGGGAGGAGGTGGCTCGGCTGGTCTCCTGGTGCCGGGAAAATAACCTCTCCTTGAATGCTGAGAAGACCAAGGAGATGATTATTGACCCGAGGAAGAGGAGGAGAGACCAGCACGCCTCGCTGTACATCGACGGGACACAGGTGGAGAGGGTGAAAACATTTAAATTCCTCAGAACTCACATCAGTGAGGATCTCACCTGGACATACAGTACAACACACAGCAGACCATCAAGAAGGCTCAACAGAGACTCTTCTTCCTGAGGAAGCTGAGGAAACTTGGACTGTCCACCAAACTCCTCAGCAACTTCTACAGGTGCACAGTGGAGAGTGTCCTGACAATTTCCATCACTGTGTAGTATGGGAACTGCACAACTCAGGACAGAAAGGTTCTCCAGTGTGTCATTAAAATGGCACAGTTCATCTGTGGAGCTGTCCTCCCCCCACTACAGGACACTTACAACACCTGGGTCACAAAAAGGGCACAGAGCATCATCAGGGACCAAACACACCCACAACACAGACTATTCACACTCTTACCATCTGGCAGACGCTACAGGAGTGTGAAAGCAAGGACTACTAGACTGACAAACAGTTTTTACGCCCAGCCCATCAGGCTTTTGAACCACGGATTATAATCACCATCTACCTCTATATTTCCATCAGGCTTTTGAACCACAGATTATAATCACCATCTACCTCCATATTTGCAATCTTGCACAAGACATTGCACATTGCACAGTATATCTACCTCTATGTTTGCATATTGTTTGATTGCCCCCCCTTTTTTATGTTATCTTTGTTTATTTTCATTCAACTTTTATATTTTGCATTCCATATGAACTTTATATTCTATATTTCGTATTTATATATATTTCTTTTTTATATTAGTAAGCATAGTTTGGTCGGACAGTTGCAAAATAAGAATTTCATTACCCAATAATAAACCGCTGTGTCTGTTATTGTCATCTCATCTCATTATCTCTAGCCACTTTATCCTATTCTACAGGGTCGCAGGCAAGCTGGAGCCTATCCCAGCTGACTACGGGCGAAAGGCGGGGTACACCCTGGACAAGTCGCCAGGTCATCGCAGGGCTGACACATAGACACAGACAACCATTCACACTCACATTCACACCTACAGTCAGTTTAAAGTCACCAGTTAACCTAACCTGCATGTCTTTGGACTGTGGGGAAAACCGGAGCACCCGGAAGAAACCCACGTGGACAACACGCAAACTCCGCACAGAAAGGCCCTCGCTGGCCACGGGGCTCAAACCCAGACTTTCTTGCTGTGAGGCGACAGCGCTACCCACTACACCACCGTGCTGCCTCAGAAGATTATGCTTTTGTATAATGCTGCAATGGTGGTAGTTCCTTGTTTTTTGTTTGTTTGTTTAAATCCAGAATTTTCACAGACTGTTTGTAAAGGGTGCAAAATAGTTTCCATGTCATCACACTTGCCTGGGACCAGCTTGTAGAACAGTAAGATATTTGCTCACTCACAGCATCCTCAGCCGAGTTGCATGCCTGGAGGCCCAAGCCTGTTGATCAGCCATGCAGTTGGCTAGCTCAGCAGTACTGGCAGCACCCGCATCCCTTTTCAGGGTGTCAATGAAGGTTGCAGGGGGACAACCTCAATTTCTGCAACCGTGGAAAGGCTTCCACAGCACAAGCTCACCAGCAGACAGATTCTTGTGCCTGAAGCAGTGGGCTGCAAGCCCGAGTCTCCACCAGGCCACATTGTCAGAAATTTTGGAGAGGGTACCATATAAATCTTCATTTGGTAAATAGCTCTGCCAGCTGATTTTCAGGGCCGCATGTAACATTCGAGTGTAGGAGCCATCAAGAGATCTTTCTAAGGTAGAGGTAAAGGACCAGTATTCGTATCCGTACAGGAGGACAGACTTGATGGTGGCCACAAAGAGCCTATGCTTCAGCTCATGAGAGACACTTGATTTCCAGATCTTACTCATATCATTCAGTGCCTGCCAGGCAAGTGCCTTGTGGACTTCGATATCCTGTTCAGTTGAATTAACCCATGAGCCTAGATACTTAAAATTGTCTACTTCATCAAGTACCATCCCATCGCTTGTGGAGAGAGGTGCTGGAGATGTAACATTGTAAGACATCACCTTGGTCTTCGTCATTTAGATCCCAATGTGATTACACTCTTTCTCAATGCTAGCTAGCAATGTCTGTACCTGTTGGACATCATTAGATAGCAGCATGATGTCGTCAGCAAAGTCCAAGTCTGTGATTACCTTTTATGGGTTTCTACAAGAGCATCTAGGCGTTAACATAAACCCAAGGTCAGATTCTCTGCCACAAATAGCCCTCCAAAGAGCATAATCAAGCACCATCACAAAAAGAAAAGGGGCAAGAGTATCTCCCTGCAGCATGCCTGCTATGATTTAAAATTCCTTGGTATCACCATTTGGGGTCACAACCTTGGCTCAAGTACCTGTGTACATCGCTTCAATCACCCTTAGTAGTCTTGATGGAATGGCGTAGGCTTTAAGGATCTTGATAATTTTTCATTGATGGATAGAATCAAAGGCCTTCTTGAAGTCCAGAAATGTGAGCACAACAGACAGGTTGTTCTTTCAGGCCTCCTCTAGGATTCTCCGCAGAGCCAAAATGTGGCTAACTGTCATGCTGTTTTCCCGGAATCCATTTTGGTTGTCCCGAAGATGGGGGTCAGTGGGGTCGTGGATGTGGTTTAGTACAATACGTATCATGTGGTTGTACAGTAGATGAGCATGGATTGTACCATGTAGATGGTACAGTCAGCAAAAGAGGAGCATGTATTATTAATTCTTGTACACTGTTTTCTTGAATTTAGGTTTGATTCCATCCATGTGAAAGCATTAGCTGAAAAATTGAAACATGAAAGTTTGGAAAGCAGAACGTTATGATTACCAGTATCAAAAGCCTTTTTAGAATCCAGGAAAACGGCACCAACAACACCTTCCTTATCAAGACTGTATTTAATTTGTTCAATGAAATATCAATTAGCTGTATCTGTGGAATGATTGGCAGAATATGAGTCTTCTTGTAACCGCAAGACGACACTTCCTCTGGCGGGAAATTTCGGAAAGGCAGTGAGGTAAGGAAAGGACTCTCCAAACATTTTAACAAATTGGTTGGCTTTACTGGTGAATTATGCCACCAAAAAAGAACTTTACAGCCGAGGAAGGCGAGGACATTAAAAAGTCACTCGACTTTCTGGCAGAAGTTGTTTCTGTTATAAAACAACAGAAAACCATCATGGACCTGGTGACAGAAGTAAAGTCGCTCAGGCTGCAGAACACCGAGAAGAACCGGCGTCTCGCCCACCTGGAAAGCAGAGTTGCTGAATTAGAACAGTACACCAGGATGAACGACGTCATCATCACTGGGATTCAGATTAAACCCCGGTCATATGCAAAAGCAGTGACAAGGGAGGGAGAATCTGATGAACTGGGCAGCAACTCTGTGGAGCAACAAGTGTCGGCATTCCTACATTCGAAGGGAATCGATATTGATTGCAACAACGTCGAGGCCTGCCACATTCTACCCAGGAGAGACAAGGAGAACACCGCCATCATCATGAGATTCATCAGCCGGAAACATAAAGCTACATTGCTGAAACAAGGAAGGAAACTGAAAGGTACAAATGTCTGCATCAGCGAGCACCTGACAAAACGCAATGCTGACATCGCCAGAAAAGCAAGACAACTGAAGAAAGAAAAGAAAATTCAATCTACATGGATCACCAACTGCAAAGTATTCATCAAGCTGAATGGTACACTGGAGGAGGCGAGAGTTCTGGTCATATGGAACATCGAGGACTTGGACAAATATCAGTGATGGCTATCGGGACTATATGGTAATCAATACCGACGTGACACTACATCAAACTCAACCATGACACACACCGAAATAACTCTTTCATCCATTACCTGGAACACTACTCGGCTCACGCAAATGCTTGTTGATGATGAAAACCTGGAACTGAAACCACATGAATTCACTGACCATAAACTATTGGATACAGAAAATGACATAGCTTACTTACTTACTTATGCCCATCGCCCCCTGTGGAGCATAGGCCATCAATGAGCTTCCTCCAGCACACCCGATTCTGAGCCTTTCTAGCTAGTTCTATTCAACTCCAGTCATTCGCTTTAACTTCGCTCTCCAGATCCCTTCTCCAACTGTTTCTTGGGTGCCCTCTCTTCCTTTTTCCCTGGGGATTCCACAAAAGAGCCTGTCTCGTGATGACGTTTGCTGGTTTTTGCAGAGTATGACCTAACCATCCCCACTTCCTTCTTCTGATTTGCATTGCTACTGGTACTTCCACAGCCCAGTTCCACAGCTCCTCATTTGAAACCTTGTCTTTCCAGCAGATTCCAAGAATTCTTCTAAGGCAGTTGTTAATAAAGCTTTGGATTCTGCTCTGTATCTTTACGGTAGTTCTCCATGTTTCTGCCCCGTAAAGCAAGACGGACTTCACATTTGATCGGAATATACGAAGATTAGTTCTTATCGATAGCTCCTTTGATGACCAAACCTTTCTCAACATAAGGAAAGCTGCTGTAGCCTTGCCAATCCTTGTCAAAGCATCCTTGTCTGTACCTCCCATGGTATTAACAACACTTCCAAGATAGGTAAATTCTTTAACATCCTCCAGCTGCTGTCCATCCACCATGATAGGTTCTTCACACGTGGTATTCATCCTTAGTACCTTTGTCTTCAACTTGTTTATCCTCAGCCCCACTTTTGCTGATTGCTCTGCCAGCCTTGATGTCTTTCGCTGCATTTGCGTATGATTATGAGAAAGTAAGGCGAGGTCGTCCACATAATCAAGGTCATCCAGTTGTTCCCAAGTTGTCCACTGCATTCCATTATTAGCCATCTTGGTTACCGATCTCATTATCCAATCAATTGCCAAAAGAAAAAGAAAAGGTGACAGCAAACACCCTTGTCGCACACCTGTCTTGATTTCAAAAGGTTCCGAAAGTTGGCCCTCATGGGACACGTGACAGGTAAACCCTTCATAGTTGCACTTTATTATGGTGACAAGCTTCTCTGGAATTCCATTAGATCTTAAAAGTTTCCACAGCGTCTCCCGATCCACACCGTCAAATGCTTTCTCATAGTCCACAAAGTTGACATAAAGGGGCGAATTCCATTCTAGTGATTGCTCGATGATAATCCGTAAGGTACAAATCTGATCTATACATGAGCGGTCTTTCCGGAAGCCTGCCTGTTGGTCTCTAAGCATGATGTCAACTGCCGTCTTCATCCTTTCCAAAAGTATTCTGTTTAACACCTTGTCCAAAACAGATAATAGCATAATGCCCCTGTGGTTGTTGCAATTTCCAAGGTCTCCTTTCTTAGGAACTTTGACAATAATCCCTTTTCGCCACTCGTCTGGGATACTCTCCTCTTCCCATATTCTAGCAAAGAGCCTATGAAGGATATCTATTGATGTTGACAAATCTGCCTTCATGGCTTCCACAGGAATCCCATCTGGCCCTGCTGCTTTACTGTTCTTCATCACCTGGATAGCTGTCCTAATCTCAGATTTACTTGGTTTATCACAATTCAAGAGGAAGGCAGTGTCTGCTGGTGGAATATCTGGAGGATTTTGGGGGGCAGGTCAGTTTAGAAGCTTAGAAGCTCTCCGAAGTGCTCCGCCCATCGCTTGAGTTGTTCTTCTGCAGTGGTTAATGGTTTCCCCTGCTTGTCCTTTACCGGTTTCTGTACACGATGTTGATTCCCCGTCAGCTTCTTTGTGCACCTATAGAGATCTTTCATATTTCTTTTCTCTGCTGCTTCCTCTGCTGCCTTTGCCAAACTGTTAATGTAGATCCTTTTATCTCTCCGAACACTTCTCCGTACTTCCCGGTGAGCTTCTCCATATACCTCTTGGGCCCTGGCTTTCAAAGCTCTAGTTCGACAGTTATTCAATTCAGCTTTCAACTTTTTCCTCTTTTCAATCTTCTCCATAGTATCCAGAGACATCCAGTCCTTATGTGTTGCTTTCTTCTTCCCGATGGTCTCTTCACAAGCCTCTGTCCAAACCTTTTTTGCTCTTCTCCATTCCATCTCAATATCATTAACTCCTTCTGCCTCATACAAATCCTGTAACACATGGAATCTATCTGACAAACTCTCCTGGTGTTTGTCTTGCATCCTTTGCTCCCTGAACAGGTCCATGTTGTATCGCATCCTTGAGACTGCAGATTGACAATGCCGTTTGAGGCGCAGTTTTAGGGTGGCTACAAGAAGGTGATGGTCTGATGCCATGTCAGCTCCTCTCTTAACCTGGACATCTTGCAGAGTTCTTCTGAAATTCTTGCTGATACAAACATGGTCAATCTGGTTTTCAGTCTTGTGGTCTGGTGATACCCACGTAGCTTTATGTATCTTCTTGTGTGGAAAAACACTACCTCCGATGACCAATTGATTTAGTGCACAAAGGTCAGCAAACAGCTTTCCATTTTCATTCATATCACCAAGACCATGCTTTCCCATAACCTCCTCATAATTGGTGTTGTCAGATCCAAACTTAGCATTAAAGTCCCCCATGATGATGGTAATATCTTTTCTTCTCTCCTTGCCAAGTAGATCCTGTAGTACAGAATAGAATTCTTCCTTTTTGCTTTCTTCTGTGTCATTAGTAGGAGCATAGCACTGTATAATACTAACATTTATCTTTTTCTGCTTAGTGGCGAACTTAGCTGTAACAATTCTAGGGCTCACCGCTTTCCAGCAAACCAGGGCCTTGGCTGCTTCCCTTGATAACATCAGTGCGACACCTTGCGTATGAGGGGCTCCATCCTCTTCATGACCAGAAAACAAAATCACTTCTCCAGATGATAACGTTAGCCGTCCAGCCTGATTCCATCTTGTTTCGCTCAAACCAAGAACAGAGAGGCCATAGTTTCTCATTTCCGTAGCTATCTGTGCTGCTCTTCCTGCTTCGTACATCGTTCTCACATTCCAATTCCCTATTCTGATGGTCTTTCTAGGAGTCAGTAGTACATTCTGCCTCACAGCTTCCGATTGGCTTTCACTGTGTTGCGTCATAAGCCTTCTTCTTGAAGATCCTACCTCTCCCAGCACTGGTTGTTGTAAGTTTCTCCTCAATGATTCTGCAACATCCTTTTTTTAGAGTAGAGGGTTGTTAGCCCTAGACCAACCTCTCACAAGAGGAAAGAAAATGACAGACCCAGATAATAACTTTTTCTCAACCATTAATGACAATTGCCACTATTACACAGAGGAACAGTACAATCAGTCCACTAAGGCTGTGGGAAAATTATCAATAATACACTTCAACAGCAGAAGCATGTACGCTAACTTCAAACACATAAAGAAATACTTAAGTCAGTTTACTCATCCATTTAACATAATTGCCATATCGGAGACCTGGATTGACCTGGAGAAAGGAGTGGATTTCGAACTGGCTGGATATGAATTTAATTATATAAATAGGAAAAATAAAGGTGGAGGAAGAGTGGCGGTGTATGTGGACTGTAATTTGAATTATAAGTTAATAGATGGCATGACAATGGTGATCGATAACTTATTAGAATGTTTAACAATCAAAATTAATATTGAAAAAAGTAGAAATGTATTAATTAGCTGTATATATAGAGTGCCAGAAACTAGTATAGAGGCGTTTAAGGACTGGGTAGAAAAGACATTTACAGTAGATAATAAAGTTATCTTCATTTGTTGGGATACTAATATTGATCTGTTGAACTCTAATAAGCACAGTATGACTGAGGAATTTATTAATACCATGTACAGTATGAGTCTCCACCCAAAAATTACCAGACCCACCAGAATTACTGACCATAGTGCTACCTTAATAGATAATATATTTACCAATGATATAGATAATAACATTATAAGTGGAATATTAATCAATTATATTAGTGATCATCTACCAGTTTTTACAATTTATGACTGTAATCATAAGAAAAATGTGACAGACCTTAAACTTAAGTATAGAAGAGTTAGGACTGAGGAAGCTATGTTTGCATTAAATAATGATTTATTAATACAAGACTGGGAATCAGTTTATATAGAGAATAGCATTGATGGAGCATATGATAACTTTTTAAGTATATTCAAATTATTATATGATAAAAATTGCCCACTAAAGCAATGTAGTACAAAACAAAACTATAATGACCAACCTTGGATTACTAAGGGATTACAAAATGCCTGTAAGAAGAAAAACACTCTATATAGAGAATTTATTAAATTAAGAACCAAAGAGGCAGAAAATAAATATAAAAAATATAAAAAGTTAACGAGTATCATGAGATGTAGGAAGGATTATTATGGTAAATTAATATATAATAGCAAAAATAATATTAAAGGAATATGGAATATATTAAATAGTATTATTAAAGATGGCTCTGGACAAATACATTACCCTAAATACTTTAATGACAAAGGTATCGAAAATTATAACATGGATGTAGTTGCTAATAGTTTTAATAATTTTTTTGTTAATGTTGGACAAAGATTAGCTCAAAATATCTCTGATCCGGTAGCAAATGATGATTGTATAGATAATATTATAAAGAGGAATTCTTGTTCTATGTTTCTTACACCAGTAGATGAAAAGGAAATTATTGATATAGTTAATAAATGTAGTAATAAAATATCCACAGATTGTAATGATATTGATATGAAACTAGTGAAAACTATTATTGGGGGGATTTCTAAACCATTAACATACATCTGTAACTTGTCATTTCAAACCAGTACATTTCCAAGCAATATGAAAATAGCAAAAGTAATTCCATTGTATAAATCTGGGGACAAACACAACTTCACAAATTACAGACCTGTTTCTTTACTTCCTCAATTCTCCAAAATTCTTGAAAATCTATTCAATAACAGATTAGATAAATTCATTGAAAAATACAAATTACTCAGTGATAGTCAATATGGATTTAGGGCAAATAGATCAACAGAGATGGCACTAATGCAGGGGTCACCAAACTACGGCCCGCGGGCCAGATACGGCCCGCCACCCCCCTTTGACCGGCCCCCCAGCCCCTCTGCCCCCCATCACTTGAACCGGCCCTATGAGGCAATCCCCAAAAGTGGTCATGGCCTATTTTTTTAAATTGCTTTTTGGCAAATAATAACATGTCTGCATCTTGTATTTTGTTGATTTTATCAATTAAATTGATATTTAGTTATAAAATGAACTATTCATATTTTCCGAATTTTCGTCATATGCTCGCAATCAAGCAGTGACAGGCAGCGCACGCGCAAAGAACTGTCAGTGTTCAGGACAGCAAAATGGCGAGCGGTCAGCGAAAAGCTGACAGAGAGTGCAGAGTTTTAAAGAACAGTGGACCACCGATTATTTTTTCGTTCAGTGTAAGCAGGGTTCGAATTATAAATTTGACCCTATGGGGGTCTCTATTTAAAAAAAAAGCAATGCATACTCGCTCTCCTGGACCAGCGCACTTTTGCGCACTGCAGTGCACAGCTTTCACACACAGGCGCGCGCATGCACGCACCCACACACACACGGTGTTGCATATATATATATAGTTAAACAAATTATATATATATTGTGTATATATATTGTTAAACAAAGGAAGATCGTTGTGAGATAGAGGACAAGTCTTCTTCGGACTTAACTTCACATTCGATTTCGCAGGCTGCAAATTTCAGTTTGCGCGCATAGTGGTGTGGTGGTGAAGTACAGCCGTACATGTTGCGGTTTAATAACACGTTCAATACAAAGTTATGGCTGCATGGTGATCGGAAATGAAATGAGTTTTATTTATATGGTGATATAGGCTATTCAAGCTTATTATGGTGATATATGACGTATTTGAGAGACTTCCACAGAAAATTAAGTTTGCTTCTTTCATGGGAGCCTGAGGGAATGGGAGCTCAGCTCCCATTGGCTCCCACGTAATTCGAACTATGAGTGTAAGGACCGTGCAGTTTGTCTTGTATGTAAAGAAAGTGTGCCGGTTTTCAAAGAATATAATCTGCGTCGTCACTACGAAATCCGCCACAAAGAGTATGCTAGTTTGCGAGGGCAAACAAGAGAAGACAGGATTCGGAGGATGAAATGCGGACTGGCTGCACAACAGAATGGATTCCTTCACCAAACCCAGATCAACCAGGCTGCTGTCCGAGCTCGCTATAAGGTAGCTCACCTACTAGCTACCCATGGAAAGCCGTTTGCTGATGGGGACTTTGTTAAAGTATGCATGCTTGCTGTGGCCGAGGAGGTGTGTCCCGACAAGAAGGATGCGCTCAACGTGGTGAGTCTCTCCGCACCTACTATGACCAGGCGAACCGAAGATTTGGGGGACGACGTGTATGACCAGCTGAATGAGAAAGCGTCAGAATTCGAGTTTTTTGCTTTGGCCATGGATGAGAGCAATGACGTGCAGGACACAGCACAACTGCTGTGATCTATTGATCATATTATAAATTTCACTGTTTTTTAAAATGTATTTATTTTATAGGCCTATTTATTTGACCTTTATTAAGTGCTGCATACAATTATTATTTATATTATTAATAATATCAACAGGCCTACCTACAATGTATAATTTTCCACTCACCTTTGCCAGTGTCAATCACCTCAAATAGGCAGATGTTTCTTACCTTGACAGCTTTGATGTTATTTTTATTAGAAAACAAATAAATGGAATATCTGTGGTATTTCAAATTAAAACAAAATGTGAAGACTCAATTACTACTTTTGCAAACCACTAGTAAAGATAAACAAATATGTGCCAGGAATCAAGTGTTGATATAGTAGTGGGGGATATAGTAGTGTGGATATAGTAGCGTGGATATAGTAGCGGGGATATAGTAGCGGGGATATAGTAGCGTGGATATAGTAGTGGGGGATATAGTAGTGGGGATATAGTAGTGGGGGATATAGTAGTGGGGATATAGTAGTGTGGATATAGTAGTGGGGGATATAGTAGTGGGGATATAGTAGTGTGGATATAGTAGTGGGGATATAGTAGTGTGGATATAGTAGTGGGGATATAGTAGTGGGGATGGCCGTGCCAGGCTAGTAATCTCTACTACACAATGAGGCCTGTTGGTGGTCATATTTGTCTGGGTCATACAATTCTATGTGATATAGCTGACCCGACCCCGGCCCCCCATCACAGTCAGGAACGACAATGTGGCCCCCAGAGAAAAAAGTTTGGTGACCCCTGCACTAATGGAATCAATTGAAGAAATCAGTAACTCTCTAGATGACAAGAAATATGTCGCTGGGATACTTATTGATCTTCAAAAAGCTTTTGATACTATTAATCATGATATATTAATTAATAAGATGGAACAATATGGGATAAGGGGAGTTGTATTAAATTGGATAAGAAATTATTTGAGCAACAGGACACAATTTGTGAAGTTGGGTGACTCTGTCTCAACTCATTTGAATATTGATTGTGGTGTCCCTCAGGGGTCAGTATTGGGTCCTAAACTGTTTATTCTTTATATAAATGATATGTGCAATGTATCAAAGATATTTAAGATGGTATTATTTGCAGATGACACAAATATGTTTTGTTCTGGAACAAATTTACATGAGTTAGAAAACAATCTCTTCAGAATTGTGCAGGTTAAAAAGTTGGTTTGATCGAAATAAATTATCATTAAATCTGTCTAAAACAAAAATCATCTCATCTCATTATTTCTAGCCGCTTTATCCTGTTCTACAGGGTCGCAGGCAAGCTGGAGCCTATCCCAGCTGACTACGGGCGAAAGGCAGGGTACACCCTGGACAAGTTGCCAGGTCATCACAGGGCTGACACATAGACAACCATTCACACTCACACCTACGGTCAATTTAGAGTCACCAGTTAACCTACCCTGCATGTCTTTGGACTGTGGGGGAAACCAGAGCACCCAGAGGAAACCCACGCAGACACGGGGAGAACATGCAAACTTCGCACAGAAGGGCCCTCGCCTGCCACGGGGCTCGAACCCGGACCTTCTTGCTGTGAGGCGACAGCGCTAACCACTACACCACCGTGCCGCCAACAAAAATCATGTTATTTAATAATTATAAAATAAATAGGGCAATAAATGTACAGGTAGATGGTGTTGATATTGAAAGAGTTTCTAATAATAAATTTCTTGGGGTTATAATAGATGATAGAATTAATTGGAAATCACATATAAAATACATACTAATTAAACTATCAAGAAGCATATCTGTGTTGAGTATAGCTAAGCACGTCCTGGACTATAATTCACTCCGCATTCTTTACCGTTCCCTGGTTTTACCGTACTTAAATTACTGCTCAGTGGTGTGGGGAAATACGTATAAATGTTCACTTCATGCAATAACTATACTTAAAAAAAGAGCTATAAGAATAATTCATAGTGCTGGTTACCGAGATCATACTAATTCACTATTCTTAAATTCAAAATGTTTAAAATTCAGGGATATTATAGAATATAAAACTGCCTTAATAATGTACAAAGTAAGGAATTATAAAGTACCAAGGAATATCCAAACAATGTTCTCGGATAGAGAGGGGGGCTATAATTTTAGGGGGAAATTGAAATTTAAAATTCGTAGTGCTAGGACAACGTTAAAAATGTTCAGTATTTCTATTTGTGGAGTAAAGCTATGGAACAGTTTGAATGTGGAGCTCATGAAATGTACAACTATAAACCAGTTCAAAAAAAGGTATAAGGAGCAGATCTTTATGAGGTATAGGGAGGAGGAATTACAATAACATTCTACTGATAATATAAGTGTATATATGTGGGTATGGGTACTGTGACGGCCGGCCCTGCAGCCGCACATTGTTAAAAGGCAAGGCGCTGTAGTTGCACTCTCCCTTGCACCATATTTCCTTTGTTTTGTTACATTTTTGCACATTTAGTTATCATTTATTTGACTCCCATTTAACATTACACACTGTTTTATTCAGTTACCGTCACAACTATCTGGCATACACTTTACATAACATACACGCGAGACATTAAACAAACAAACAATTAGCACGCAACACCGATGTCTCAGTTTACACTTTATTTAGTGGTTCATACTTAAGTTACAGCTACGTGCACATAATTGTTCTTTTGAGTTCCGTTACTTACATTTTGTGTTTCTGAGTTTATTTAAGTTATCGTGGTGTTGGTGGAGAAATCCCTGGTGTGAAGCAGCTGCGGCTCCCAACATCCTCCTGGCATCATCCGGGCAAAGGGCTTCCTGTTGGTACCGCTTCACGTTAAGAGTCCGGTGGCATGGTCCAACTCCTCGGGAACGTCATGGGGGAATAGGAAGTGCAGTGTTGTTGGAATTATATTGTTTATTTGTTATTGACAGGGACGCAGGAACTCATCTGAAGTGCAGGGTGCTGTAGGCTATGTCATCGGATGATGCACCAAATATAGCCCAAAGGTTATATTCTCAGTATTATTTCTTACAGTAGGCTACTAAAAGCCAGGCCAGAGCTATAATCTTACATTTACTGAGACACTCACATGTATTCAATAATAAGTGCATTTATTTTTTTAGACAAAAGATGAAAAATACAAAGTGCGTTCTCAGCCAGAGCGCGCCGCGTAGCTGTCCATGGTATCAAACATCCAAACTATGATAGGTCGTACTCGTAGGTGTACATTTTTAGGTGACAAAAACAAGATAACCACAACCTTAATAAGATTAACCATACTAAAAGAAGAGAGGGCCTATTAAATTATTTACGGCCGCATTTTGACATCGTTCATAGTCCACACTCACGTTCGCCTGAATTTACAACGCCAATGTTGTAGTTGCGTCTGTTGTCCAGGAGGGGGGTGCTGCAGCACCCTCAGCACCCCTAGTTCCTGCGTCCCTGGTTATTGACGTTAAATATAATTATTTTGATTTAGAAAATTATGTTTACTTACCTTTGTCTTTGTTTTTGGCTGGCCTTTGTCCGTGTCGGAGGAGTGTTGTTGACTGTGGTTGGTCTTTGTCTTCCCTGTGTGTCTCCATGGGCTGGCCAGCCAGGTATATGTATCCCTTCAGTGTTTCATTTGGAGAGTCAGTTTTTTTTAGTTCAGTCACGTTTTGTTTAGCTCCTTAATTTACTTTAAGTTCTCTTATGTTGACCTTTTTTATAGGCCTAGAACTCTTTTAGTTGAATTTGGTTTTTATTTTCTTTTGTTGTTTGGACGTTTAAAACTTTTGGAAAAAAAAAATTTTTGAAATTGGATTTGGAAGCACTGTCTCTCTCTGCTTGCCGCTCGGTCTCCCACACATGGTGTCAGAAGTGGGATCAAGCAGTAAGAGAGTACAGTTTTCCCTCCCTATTATTATTATTATTATTACTTTTTTTTTCTTCCCAACAACTTCCTGTCTCCCTGGGATGCCTCAAGAGGAAGAGGGAGAGGTCGGATAAGGGCACAAGAACTAGGAGCAACAGTGACCCAAGACCACGCAGAGACCGGGGAGGAAGAGGATAACAGTGGAACTGGGGAGAAGCAAGAGGACCCTGAGGTGAGCGATGGCAGCCGTGAACCAACCCTCTCAGACCTGGTGGGCATTCTTCATGCAAATATGGCCCAGCAGAAGGAACAGGAGGCAAGGAGGGACAGGGACGCAGACCATCAGTGGTGAACCATCAAGGACCTCCAAGATCAGTTCCGAGACCTATTCCAGACCCTCCATGATCAACCCACCACAGGCCCAGGTAAAGCTCAAGAGGAACACCAGAAGTGCAAGCCAGAAGCAGGGAAGTCAAAGGGAAAGCAGTGGGCCAACTACCAACAGCCTTTGTCAGCACCTTGGAGGCAGGCCCACCACCAGTGGTCAGACACCTCAGAAGAGGAGGAGGATCATCACACTGCTACTGCATGTCGGCATGGAGACCAGGACAGGTCAGACCATCCCAGTCGGACTCTTCACCCAAAGTTATTGAAGCTAACGGATGAAGACGACATCGAACACTTTCTAATCACATTTGAAAGAATCGCTAGAGCCTGTCGGTGGCCCAGAGCTGGCTGGTCTTTTTATCTGATTCCTCTTCTGACTGGCAAGGCCCGAGGTGCTTACAGTACGTGCACATGGACGTCTGTGACTCGGAAGACTACAGCAAGGTAAAGGCAGCCATTTTAGAAAAGTATGACGTCAACGCTGAATCTTACAGGCTGAAGTTCCGTGGCCTTGAGGTTGACCCTGATGAAAGCCCCAAGGAGCTCTACGTCCGGCTTAAAGAACTCTATAACAAGTGGATTCTGCCTCAAAAGAAAAGTGTAGAGGAAGTTGGTGAGCAGATAATCCTTGAACAATACCTACGTATTGGTAACCCCGGATCTGCAAGTTTGGCTGAAGGAGCATGGCCCAAAGTCTGCCTCGGAGGCTGCTACACTGGCTTCCACATATGTGTCTGCTAGGAGGAAAGATCAGCCCTGGACCTTCTTGTCCTGGAAGAATGGCCGAGATGCCCAGAGACCAACTCAACACAGTCCCCCTTCAAGACCACCTGTGCGTGCTGGTAGGCCTCAAAACAGGTTTTATGGCTCAGGTCTGAGCAGAAGACCACTAATCTGCTACCTGTGTGGAGAGGAGGGCCATGCAAAGCCAGCCTGCCCAAAGAACCCAGCAAAGCTGACTCAACTCTGCTGCATACCCAAGAAGGAACCATCATTGGGTGTGACCAACCAGTCCCTGCAGCTCAGGTCAGTCGTGGTGAATGGGAGGACAGCAGAGGCTCTTCTTGACACGGGTAGTGACCAGACCCTCATCCAGCCACACTATGTCCAGCCAAGCCAGGTGAACAGGTTCGACACAGTGTCCATCCGATGTGTCCATGGAGATGAGAAACCTATACCAACTGCTGATGTCTACATAAAAGTACAAGAACAAACGTACCTGATAACTGTTGGAGTGGCAGGAAACTTACCTTATGATGTCATTCTGGGCTGTGATTTTCCTGTGTTGCTGGATCTGCTGCAGCCAATGGCAACCTGCAACTCTGTCGTCACCCGCTCCCAAGCCAAGTTGGTGGAAGACCCATCTCCCACTCTAAGTGCCCTCCCCTTTTTCAATGCAGACATCGAGGTACTGCCTGGGAAGCCGCGAAAATCACGCCGACAGAAGAGGAGGGAGAAGTTGGCTGGAATGCCAGAGCAATCCACTGTGAGGGGAATTCCGGAACCTCCAGTTGATTTGCAACTGCCTGGTGACATTGGCAAGAAACAAAGAGAAGATCCTGGCCTGGGTGAGATGTTCCGGATGGCGGAGTCTATAGAGGACACAGAGGTTGGAAAGGAGCAGTTTGTGCTGAAGAAGGGGGTGCTTTATCAGCATCAGGGCAATGTGGAATGGCTGGTAGTGCCAAAAGAAGTCCGTGAGCTGGTGCTAGGCTTGGGACATGCTATTCCCTGGGCTGGCCACCTGGGCAAACACAAGACCAGAGCTCGCATCGGCAAGCACTTCTTCTGGCCTGGAATGAGAGCTGATGTGGAGCGGCTGTGCAAAAGCTGCCCTGAATGTCAAAAGACTGCCTTGAGAGCTCCCTGTAAAGTACCTGTGCAGCCATTACCCCTCATCACTACACCATTTGAACGCTTGGGGATGGACATTGTGGGCCCGGTGGAGAAGAGCAGCTCTGGGAACCGCTTCATGTTGGTGATTACTGACTATGCCACGAGATACCCAGAGGTCTTCCCCCTGAAGTCAGTGAAGGCGAGACATGTGGCATCTTGTCTAGTGCAATTCTTTTCTCGCGTTGGATTTCCAAAAGAGATTCTAACAGATCAAGGCACACATTTCATGTCCACCTTACTGAAGCAAGTGTACCAGCTCCTGGGCATTAGGAGCCTTCGAACGACACCCTACCATCCCCAAACAGATGGTCTCACTGAACGCTTCAATCAGACTCTGAAGCAAATGTTGAGGAAGTTTGTCAATGAGACGGCTTCTGATTGGGACCAATGGCTACCCTTCCTCCTCTTTGCTTACAGGAAAGTACCCCAGGCCTCGACCGGCTTTTCTCCTTTTGAGCTTTTGTATGGATATGAGGTTAGGGGGCCCCTATCACTCCTAAAAGAAATCTGGGAGGGAGATGAGGGGAGGGGGGAGCCTGTTAATGTTGCTGATTATGTCTTGCAGATGCGTGAGAGACTGCAGAAGATGTCCACCCTGGCACAGGAGCACATGGCCCAAGCACAGCAAGGACAGAAGGCCTGGTATGATCGAACAGCTCGCCAGCGCAGCTTTGCACCAGGTCAGAAGGTCCTGGTTATGCTACCTAGTAATGAGAGCAAGCTACTCGCTAAGTGGCAAGGGCCATATGTGGTCCAAGAAAAGATTGGGCCTACTACTTACCATGTCTCAGTCCCAGGGCAGTGTCGATCCAGTAGAGTCCTGCATGTCAATCTGTTGAAAGAATGGGTGTCTAGACCTGGAAAAGAAGCAAAGTCAATGTTCATCAGACGAGTGGTGGAAGAAGATGATGATGAAGAACAATACTTACCCCAGATGGTGTCATTGGACCTGGACCTTCAGCACCTGTTGGAAGACAAACAGCAGAAGGTGAGAGCTCTATGTAGTCCCAATGTTTTTTCTGAAGTGCCTGGACTGTCACATGTTGTGTCTCATGACATTGTCCTTAAGCAAGATGCTTCAGTGCGACGCATGAGCTATCGTGTTCCTGAGCGGCTGTTGGGTCCCCTGAAGGAGGAAGTGGACCAGATGCTTTCCCTCGGCATCATCGAGCCATCCAAGAGTGAGTGGTGCCACCCAGTGGTGTTAGTGCCAAAGAAAGATGGCTCAATTCGGTTTTGCATTGATTTTCGTTATCTTAACTCGGTCTCCAAGTTTGATTCTTACCCAACACCCAGGATTGACGAACTGATCGACCGCCTTGGGAAAGCCCGCTACCTAACCACCATCGACCTCAGCAAAGGCTATTGGCAGATAGCGCTCACTAAAAGATCCTGCGAGCTGACAGCGTTCCGAACACCATGGGGCCTTTTCCAATTCAAAGTCCTCCCATTTGGCCTTCATGGGGCACCTGCCTCATTCCAAAGACTAATGGATCAGGTATTGAATGGCTTGTCAGAGTTTGCGGGGGCTTATCTTGATGTTGTGATTTACAGTGAGTCCTGGGAGCAACATCTGGAACATCTGCAGACTGCCTTCACACGGCTCCGGGAAGCGGGGCTGACCATCAATCCTGGTAAATGCTCTTTTTCCAAAGCAGAAATTGAATACCTTGGCTTTGTCATAGGAAACGGCCAGGTCAGGCCCCAGGTAGCCAAGGTCGAAGCCATTAACAACTGCTCTCTGCCTCGAACCAAAAAACAGCTGAGGTCCTTCCTTGGTATGGCTGGCTTTTATAACTGCTTCATCCCCAATTTTTCCTCTAGAGCTGCCGTGCTGACTGATATGGTGGGTTCCCGGTGCCCCGTTCAGGTGCGGTGGACCCCAGAAATACAGGCCGCTTTCCATGATCTACAGCAAGCTCTGAGTAACACTCCTGTTCTTTTCAGTCCAGACTTTGAGCAGGAGTTTGTGCTGCAAACAGATGCATCGGAAAGGGGGCTTGGTGCAGTCTTGCTCCAGGGACCACCGGATGACCGTCGCCCCATTGCTTTCATAGGCAGGAAGCTGTTTCCACATGAGTCACGCTACTCAACAATAGAAAAGGAATGTTTAGCTGTCAAATGGGCTCTGGACTCCCTTAGATATTACCTTCTTGGACGGCAGTTCATCCTGGAGACGGACCACAAGGCTCTGGCCTGGATGCAGAAGATGAAGGACACAAACAGCAGAGTCACCCGCTGGTACCTGGCCATGCAGCCCTTTAGCTTCACCATTCGTCATGTCCTGGGTCCGGTCAACGTGACTGCAGACTACCTCTCTCTCTGTTCCAGCGTCACTTCAGAAGGGGGGGAGGATGTGACGGCCGGCCCTGCAGCCGCACATTGTTAAAAGGCAAGGCGCTGTAGTTGCACTCTCCCTTGCACCATATTTCCTTTGTTTTGTTACATTTTTGCACATTTAGTTATCATTTATTTGACTCCCATTTAACATTACACACTGTTTTATTCAGTTATTGTCACAACTATCTGGCATACACTTTACATAACATACACGCGAGACATTAAACAAGCAAACAATTAGCACGCAACACCGATGTCTCAGTTTACACTTTATTTAGTGGTTCATACTTAAGTTACAGCTACGTGCACATAATTGTTCTTTTGAGTTCCGTTACTTACATTTTGTGTTTCTGAGTTTATTTAAGTTATCGTGGTGTTGGTGGAGAAATCCCTGGTGTGAAGCAGCTGCGGCTCCCAACTTCCTCCTGGCGTCATCCGGGCAAAGGGCTTCCTGTTGGTACCGCTTCACGTTAAGAGTCCGGTGGCGTGGTCCAACTCCTCGGGAACGTCATGGGGGAATAGGAAGTGCAGTGTTGTTGGAATTATATTGTTTATTTGTTATTGACATTAAATATAATTATTTTGATTTAGAAAATTATGTTTACTTACCTTTGTCTTTGTTTTTGGCTGGCCTTTGTCCGTGTCGGAGGAGTGTTGTTGACTGTGGTTGGTCTTTGTCTTCCCTGTGTGTCTCCATGGGCTGGCCAGCCAGGTATATGTATCCCTTCAGTGTTTCATTTGGAGAGTCAGTTTTTTTTAGTTCAGTCACGTTTTGTTTAGCTCCTTAATTTACTTTAAGTTCTCTTATGTTGACCTTTTTTATAGGCCTAGAACTCTTTTAGTTGAATTTGGTTTTTATTTTCTTTTGTTGTTTGGACGTTTAAAACTTTTGGAAAAAAAAAAAAATTTGAAATTGGATTTGGAAGCACTGTCTCTCTCTGCTTGCCGCTCGGTCTCCCACAGGTACATACGGATATATATATATTATATAAAATGTGAGTATGTGTGTGTGTATATATATATATATATATATATATATATATATATATATGCATAATTGTATATAATATACATAATATGCATAATTATGATGTGGTTGTCTGTGTATGTATGGATGTGTATAGTTATAGGTATGTGTATATGTATGCATAGCATAAGTATCTGTATATATGATTTGATTTGGTCAATATTATACCATATTGGTATCTTGGTATGTTTTTTCTTTTTTTTGTTGATTTTGTTTTCTTTTGTATTTAGTTTATTATGGTGGAAAGTGATGTTTGATTAGCAGTGGTATAGAGGGTTAGGATTTGATACTTCTTCCTAATCCTTTCCAAACATTATTATGTTACTGCCTTGTGGCTACGCTATTCTGTTTGTTTGACGATTGTGGCAGCGGTAGCGTGGTCAAGCGTCGCTCTGTGACCGGAGGGTGGAGTCAGGGAAGGTAAGTGGCAGAATCACTGCACCTGATGTTGGTTAATCTGTGTTTGTGTGTCTTCCCCAGTGACCGCACCCTATATGAGGAGAGAGAGAGCAGAGGAGGGGGTCTGTCTCCCCGAACCAGACGACGTGTGTGCGTGCCTGGAAGAGAGTAAATATTGCATCTGAAAAGAGCAATAAAAGAGTTTGTGGAACTTAATTCTGGCCAGCCGTCTTTCTGTGCTCCACCCACACGAACTGCTACAGTGGTGCTGAAACCCGGGAATCGAGCACAGGAAAAAGAACAGCCCCATGGAGTCCTCCCCCTTCGCAGACCTGGTCCACAGCCCAGCAGAGCCAGCACCAGGCGCTAGTCACCCTCCGAAAGGAGCAGGAGTGCCGGTTCGAGGCCCTGGTGCCGGTGCAGCAAGAAGACCGACAGGCGTTCCTGCACCTCCTCGCGTTGGTGGGGTCCACCACCGCGGGCCCTTCTCCCTTCACCCTCACTAAGATGGGCCCACATGACGACCCCGAGGCCTTCATCACACTCTTCGAGGAGGCAGCAGAGGCCTTGGGCTGGCCGGTGGAACAGCGCGTGGTGCGCCTCCTCCCCCTGCTAACGGGCGAGGCGCAGCTGGCAGCGCTACAGCTCCCCGCCGACCACTGACTGGTCTATGCAGACCTTCGCCGGGCCGTCCTCCAGCGGGTGGGGTGCACCCCTGAACAACAGCGTCAGCACTTCCGCACTCTGCGTCTGGAGGAAGTCGGCCGGCTATTCGCGTTTGGCCAGCGGCTCCGGGACGCCTGCTGGCAGTGGCTGAGGGCCGACAACCGCAACGCCGAGGGGATCATCGATCAGGTGGTACTGGAGCAGTTCATCACCCGCCTACCAGAGGGAACCGCGGAGTGGGTCCAGTGCCACTGTCGCTGGATCAGGCCATCGAGTTGGCAGAGGACCATTTGGCAGCTGTTCCAATGACAGGACAGCAGACATCCCCTTCCCTCTTTTCTCTCTCCCCCCTCTCCTCCTGTGTCTCGTCCTTGCCCCGTTCCCCCACCGCGGAGGCGGGGGCTGGCCCCACCCCAGCCGGCCTGTCGCACCCGCGGTGCCCTCTCGTTTTTCCTTTCTGTCTGTCTTTCCCCCCCCCAGGTGAGTGAGCCCCAGAGCGCAGGTGCAGAGAGGAAGCCCGGGCCGGTTTGCTAGCGCTGCGGGGAGCCGGGCCACCTCCAACAGCAGTGCTTGGCGGTGGAAGTGGGCGCGGTGGTTCAGATCCCCGATGCGCCAGGAGCCGCCCTCGATCAGGCCAGAGCGTATCGCATGCCGGTGAGTATCCAAGGGGATACATATCAGGCTTTTGTGGATTCTGGCTGTAATCAGACCTCAATTCACCAAAGCCTGGTGCAAGACGAGGCATTGGGGGGAGCACAGGGGGTGAAGGTGTTGTGTGTGCACGGGGATGTTCACAGCTACCCTTTAGTGACTGTCCACATTATTTTTCGAGGGGAAAAATTTAGAGTAAAGGTGGCAGTTAATCCTCGCCTCACCCACTTTATAATTTTGGGGACTGATTGGCCAGGATTCGGTGAGTTAATAAGCCATCTCGTGAAGAGTGGGTCCTGCCGTAGTTTAGCAGGGGGAGGTCCCGGTGTCACTTTGGTGGGAGCAGCTGTCACAGAGCCGTCTACGTCATCTCCGTGTCAGAGTGAGGAGCAGCAGGCTCCTCCTCCCTCTCTCGGGGAATCTCTGGCGGATTTTCCGTTAGAGCAATCATGAGACGAGTCTCTGCGGCATGCGTTTGACCAAGTCAGAGTAATCGATGGACAAACGCTGCAGCCAAATGCCACCCCGTCCTTCCCCTATTTTTCTATTATGAAGGATAGGTTATACCGAGTGACGCAGGACACTCAGACTAAAGAGCAAGTCACACAGCTTTTGATTCCAAAGAGCCGCCGGGAATTGGTATTCCAGGTGGCTCACTTTAATCCCATGGCTGGACACTTAGGGCAGGATAAGACACTAGAGCGACTAATGGCCCGGTTCTATTGGCCAGGGATTTGCGGCGATGTCCGTGGGTGGTGTACGGCGTGCCGCGAATGCCAGTTAGTAAATCCAGCAGCCATCCCAAAAGCGCCTTTGCGCCCTCTCCCATTAATCGAGACCCCGTTCGAAAGAATTGGGATGGCTCTCGTTGGGCCGTTAGATCGGTCAACTTGAGGGTACCGCTTTATTTTAGTTCTGGTGGACTATGCAATGCGATACCCGGAAGCAGTGCCTCTGCGCAATATCTAAGCACACAGTTTTGCGGAAGCGCTCTTCCTTGTCATCTCCTGAGTTGGAATCCTGAAAGAGATTCTGACTGAGCAAGGCACCTCGTTTATGTCATGCACACTGAATGAACTGTATGGGTTATTGGGTATTAAACTGATCCGCACCAGCGTTTATCACCCACAAATGGACGGGTTGAACAGTTCAATCGCACCCTCAAGAATATAATTTAAAAAATTAGTAAGTGAGGACGCACGTAATTGGGATAAATGGCTTGAACCCTTGTTATTTGCAGTGCGAGAGGTCCCCCAAGCCTCCACGGGGTTCTCCCCGTTCTAATTGTTATATGGGCATAAGCCGCGCGGCATTCTAGATGTGCTGTGAGAAAACTGGGAGGAGGGACCTTCACCCAGTAAAAATCAAATTCAATATGTTATGGACCTGCGCGCAAAACTCCACACACACACACACACACACACCTAACCCAGGAGAATTTGCGGCAGGCCCAAGAACGGCAAACCCGCCTGTATGACTGGGGTACGCGCCTTAGGGAGTTCGCACCGGGACATAAAGTTCTTGTACTCTAGCCCACATCGAGCTCCAAATTAATCGCCAAGTGGCAAGGACCCTTTGAGGTCACACGGTGAGTCGGGGATATCGACTACGAGGTGAGGCGAATGGACAGGGGTGGGGTACTACAGGTTTACCACCTCAATCTGCTCAAACTCTGGAATGACAAGGTCCCCATGGCGTTGGTGTCGGTGGTTCCGGAAAAGGCGGAGCTGGGGCCGGAGGTTCAAAAGGGAACATTGGCATCGCGTACCTCTCCAGTCCCCTGTGGAGACCACCTCTCCCCGACCCAGCTCACAGAGGCCACCCAGTTGCAGACCGAATCTTCGGACTTGTTCTCGCACCTGCCCGGCTGCACTGACCTCATAGAGCACCACATTGAGACGTCCCTGGGGGTGGTAGTGTGCAGCCGCCCTTACAGGTTACCCGAACACCAGAAAAAAGTGGTTCGGGAAGAACTCGAGGCCATGCTCGAAATGGGCATCATTGAGGAGTCCCACAGTGACTGGAGCAGCCCGGTGGTCTTGGTACCCAAGGCCGACGGGTCGGTCCGGTTCTGTGTAGACTATAGAAAAGTCAACACGGTGTCTAAATTTGACGCATACCCAATGCCTCATATTGATGAGTTGCTCGATCGACTAGGCACGGCTCGCTTTTACTCGACACTGGATTTGAGAAAGGGTTATTGGCAGATCCCCTTGACTTCATTATCCCGAGAAAAAATGGCCTTTTCCACACCATTCGGCTTACACCAGTTTGTCACACTTCCTTTTGGGCTGTTTGGGGCGTCCACTATGTTCCAGCGACTTATGGATAGGGTCCTCCGCCCCCATGCCACCTACGCGGCCGCATACCTCGACGACATTATTATTTATAGTAATGACTGGCCGCGGCATTTACAACACCTGAGGGTCGTCCTTAGGTCGCTGAGGCAAGCGGGTCTCACAGCCAACCCAAAGAAGTGTGCGATTGGGCGGGTGGAAGTACGGTATCTGGGCTTCCACTTGGGCAATGGGCAGGTGCGTCCCCAAATCAATAAGACAGCAGCGATTGCAGCCTGCCCGAGGCCCAAGACCAAAAAGGGGGTGAGACAGTTCCTGGGGCTGGCTGGCTACGGTACTATCGTAGGTTTATACCTAATTATTCGGATGTCACCAGCCTGCTGACTGATCTGACTAAAAAGGGGGCACCAGGTCCGGTCCAGTAGACGGAGCAATGCCAGCGGGCTTTCTCTGAGGTGAAGGCTGCACTGTGCAGGGGGGCCACTGTTACACTCCCCTGACTTTTCTCTCGCATTTACATTGCAGACGGATGCGTCAGACAGAGGGCTGGGGGCCGTTCTGTCCCAGGAGGTGGAGGGGGAGGACCGCCCTGTCCTGGACATAAGCAGAGCTGTCAGCCTGTGAGGGGCGCTACAGCACCATCGACAAGGAGTGCCTGGCGATCAAGTGGGCGGTCCTCACCCTCCGCTACTACCTCCTGGGGTGCTCTTTCACCCTCTGTTCGGACCACGCGTCCCTCCAGTGGCTCCACCGCATGAAGGATGTCAATGTGCAGATCACCCGTTGGTATCTGGCACTCCAGCCCTTTAATTTCAAGGTGGTCCACAGGCCGGGGGCGCAGATGGTCATGGCGGACTTCCTCTCTTGTCAAGGGGGGGGGGAGTCGGCTACATGCCGGACAGCTGCCCGGCCTGAGTCGGGCATTGGGGGTATGTGGCAGCGGGGGCGTGGCCAAGCATCAGTCTGTGACCGGAGGGTGGAGTCAGGGAAGGTAAGTGGCAGAATCACTGCACCTGATGTTGGTTAATCTGTGTTTGTGTGTCTTCCCCAGTGACCGCACCCTATATGAGGAGAGAGAGAGCAGAGGAGGGGGTTTCTCTCCCTGAACCAGATGACGTGTGTGTGTGTGTGTGTGTGTGTGTGTGTGTGTGTGTGTGCCTGGAAGAGAGTAAATATTGCGTCTGAAAAGAGCAATAAAAGAGTTTGTGGAACTTAATTCTGGCCAGCCGTCTTTCTGTGCTCCACCCACACAAACTGCTACAACGATGTTTTGATGATTGCATTTTTTTATTTTTTATTTTTTTATATCTTCTTTACTGTTTGGAATCAATCAATCAATCAATCAATCAATCAATGATGTTTCCTGAATCCAAATTGCATAGGATGCAAAGGAAAATGGCCATGGGTTAAATGTTATTAATTGGTCACAAATATTCTTTCAGTTACTTTCGAAATAACTTGGAGGACACTGACAGGTCTGTAATTAATGACATTTGTTGCATCACCATTAATGATAGGGGTTACTACTGCCGACTTCCAGGCATCTGGAAAGATGCATTGTTTTATGGACAAGTTCACAATCTGGGGCAGCACGGTGGTGTAGTGGTTAGCGCTGTCGCCTCACAGCAAGAAGGTCCGGGTTCGAGCCCCGTGGCCGGTGAGGGCCTTTCTGTGCGGAGTTTGCATGTTCTCCCCGTGTCCACGTGGGTTTCCTCCAGGTGCTCTGGTTTCCCCCACAGTCCAAAGACATGCAGGTTAGGTTAACTGGTGACTCTAAATTGACTGTAGGTATGAGTGTGAATGGTTGTCTGTGTCTATGTGCCCTGTGATGACCTAGCGACTTGTCCAGGGTGTACCCTGCCTTTCGCCCGTAGTCAGCTGGGATAGGCTCCAGCTTGCCTGTGACCCTGTAGAACAGGATAAAGCGGCTAGAGATAATGAGATGAGACGAGACGTTATATCCTTGTATTAAGTATGCAGTGTTGAGTGAAGAGTCTGTCAACCATGATTCAGACAAACAAAGGAAATAAAGGTTTCAGTTCATAAGTAATTTTTCAAGTTGCTCAGTTTTTGAGGCAATGCTTCTGATGTTTAACCCTCTGGGGTTTGAGGGTATTTTCTGGCACTCTAATGATTTTGGTTTGCTCTGATTTTGTTGTCAATTTCAACAAATCTGAGCAGTATGTTCAAAGTCATATGACTTTTTTTTGTATTCAGTACAAGTTCAGCTACAATAATATCTATGTAGTACTGTATGTACAGTTGTGGTCAGAAGTTTACATACAGTGACATGAATGTCATCTTGGATATGAATGTCATGGCAATATTTGGGCTTTCAGTAATTTCTTTGAACTGTACTTTTTCTGTGGCAGAATGTACAGCATACATCTTTAATTTAAAAAAAAAGCAACAACTAGACTTTGGTGCACAAGTTTTAATTTTCTTTGGGTTTTCTAAAATCAACATGGGGTCAAAATTATACATACAGGGTCAAAAATATACATACAGCACACCTAATATTTGGGTAAAATGTCTCTTTGCAAGAGTCACATTGACCAAATATTTTTGTTTACCATGAACAAGCTTCTGGCAGAATTCTGGTTGGATATTTCACAACACTTCATGGTAGAATTGATACAGTTCGATTAAATTTGTTTTTGTTTTTTTTGACATGGACTCACCCTGCGATAATCTGGCAACTTGTCCAGGGTGTACCCCGCCTCTCGCTCATAGTCAGCTGGGATAGGCTCCAGCTTGCCTGTGACCCTGTGGAACAGGATAAGTGGCTACAGATAATGGATGGATGGACATGGACTCGACTTATAAGCACGGTCCATATATTTTAAATAGGGTTGAAGTCAGGACTTGTTTTAAGTTTAAATATTAGCTTGCTTTATCCTCCACAACCAGCTCTGATGCATGTTTGGGTTCATTGTCCTGTTATAAGTCTCAAGTTGCGTTCAGGTTTCTGATGGTTTATGCTGAAGAATTCTGAGGTAGTCCTCCTTATTCATTATTCCATCCACTTTGTGCAATCAACCAGTTCCACTGGCACAAAACAGCCCCAGAACATGATGATCCTACCACCACCATCAGCTGGTACAGTGTTCCTCTGTACATGGTGGCCATTGTGGCCAAACAACTCAATCTTTGTCTCATCTGATCATACAGCTATCCTCCAGAAGGCTTTTTCTTTGTCTGTGTGGTCAGCTTCAAACTTTAGTTAAGCTTGAAGGCGTCAATTTTGGAGTAGAGGTTTATTTCTTGGATAGCAGTCCATGGTGATCTGAACTGTAGACAGTGATCCATCAGCTTCCAGTTCATGGCAGGGTTGCGCCATGGTGGTTCCTGGGTTGTTCCCGACCATCCAAACCAATTTCCTTTCAGCTGAGGGTGACAGTTTGGGTTTTCTTGAAGCAAAGTGGCTTGGCAAAGTGACTACACCTCACAATAACTTGGATACAATTGTTTGAACTGATCTTGGAATTTGCAGTTGTTTAGAAATGGGTCCAAGAGACATTCCAGAATTATGTATATCTGTGATCCTCTTTTGCAGATCTGCACTGAGCTCCTTGGACTTCCCCATTTTACTGTGCATTGGTCAATCCAATGAGTGTTGTAAACAAGCCCTTTTTATGAAGGCACAGAGAAGCTACCAGCTGTAGTCAATCATGATCACTAACAGGAAGTTAGCCAATCATGATCACTAACAGGCCTTGGCAAGATAAAACCCATTTTGAAAGTTTCAGCACCTCTGAATTAATAATCTAAGTGAGCGTATGTAAATTGTTGACCCTATATGTATAATTTTGACCCTGTGTTGATTTCAGAAAACCCAAAGAAAATTAAAACTTGTGCATCAAATTCTAGTGTTTTTTTTTATTAAAGATATATGCTGTACATTCTGCCACAGAAAAATAACAGTTCAAAGAAATTACTGAAAGCCCAAATATTGGCATGACATTCATATCCAAGATGACATGCCTGTCACTGTATGTATATTACTGACCACAACTGTATGTCATGATTGTACTTTAAAAAAAAACAACTGCTTTTGACAACATCATTTATAGATGTTGGAAGGTGTGAAAAAACATTACCTTACCCATTGTGACGAACTGTTTTGATCACTTGAGGCGATTCTGTTCAGTCTTACGAATGTATCAAACACAACTTAAATCTGCACCATTGATTTGGACAATTAACTGGCCATCAAAAATGTATGTCCTATTGTTTTGGGATAAAGGGTTGGAAGTGGGAGGGGTATTCAATGAGAAGTGTAAAACATTCCATTCCTGTTAGGGTTTTTGCTGGGATTCGAACCTGGTTCGTTGGTGTGATAATCCAGCAAACCCCCACTAGGCCACCAGGGGGATGACTCAAATGCAGAGGCGTGAGGCGGAAGTAGAAAAAGAATCAAAAGGTTTATTTAAACTATATACACTATATACAGGGCAAAACAAAAGACAAAAAAAAACCAAAGAGTATAATCCAAAAGAAAAGCAAAGTGCAAAAATACAAAAGCTAAGAAGATCAAAAAACACAGTACAAAGGAAACTGGAGATAAACATAACAGCACAAAGACTCCGTGACAAGAGGACTGAACTCAGGGGTATAAATAGACAAACTAATTAAGGACACAGGTGAAGATAATTAGGCAATTAACACAAACACAAAACACAGGAACAGTGGCGGCCTCTAGAGGCCAAAATAAACACGACATGAAAAGGAAATAACAGCGGCCTCTAGAGGCCAAAACAGTCCTAGTCCTAACAATTCCATTCAATGAAAAGAGTGAAAACCCCTCCCACTGCCAACTCTTGATCCCATCAGGTCAAGTGATCAAAACGGTTCATCACAATGGGTAAGGTAATGTGTTTTTACACATTCCAACATAGTTCTAAAACTGCTTTTTACAACACCTTCATTTATCTGTTATTTGACTTTATTTTGGTATTTGACTCTACTCAGTGTGTCTTGAAATTTACTTATACTATTTTACTCAGTTCAGAGCCACAACCAACCCTGTTACTCTGTTACGCAATCTGTAATTTTGCTCCCACTCCAACTCCAAATTTTACTCTCTAAACTCAAAGTAGAGCAAAATTATTTTTGAGGAAAATACTTTTAAGTCTAGAAAAATTGCTCAGTCATTTTTCTGTGGATGCACTAAAGTGCTCGCATATCAACCGATATGCTCATAATAAATAGAAGAAATATTTACACTTACTCAAGTTGATCTTCAGCTGGATCAAATCGAAGTAAAAAACAAAAACAGTACCGCTCATCATCAGTGTCACAGATCTCATGATTGAATTGAATCGCTGTCCTGAATCATGAATTGAATCATGAATTGAATTGCTGTCCTTAAATTCAAATAGTTTTTAATCATGAATTGAATTATGAATTTAATCACTGTTCTGAAATTGAGTCACTGTCCTGAATCATCCAAAGCGCATAAAATCTGTGTGTCATCTCGCAATGAGTTTGATCTCCAAATAGCATAAACTATGGCTGACCAGATTTTATCCGGTTTATGGTGGGCATTCCTACAGTGAAAAGAAACCAATCAAAACTGAAAGAATGAAAGTGATTATCATGCCATTACCATGTGACTAGTCTTTTATGAATGCATAAGTGGGTGCTCAGTGCTCTGATTCCAGTGTGACTGAGTAAGGTGACAAGTTTTATGTTTCATCTAATTTTGGTAATTTTAAAACTTTAATATTATTTGGCACTGGGCATATAGGAAAGTGTGAATTATAAAGTTTCTGTCAATATGTTTATCATGCTTGTATAATAAAAACTCGCAAAGATCTTAATCTAAATACATGACCTACTCATTCTAAACCTGCCGAGCTTTGCCAGTGAAGCTCTCAACCCAAGAGAGTTAAATGTCCTCCAAGTAATCCCTGAGGTTTTGCGCATGGATCCCACAAAACTTTCACATGATTTGTTGTTTGAAACAGCTTACAGGCGCAATGGTTGTGAAAAATTGCTTTGTGAGAATGTGGATTTGAGATGACTATATGCACTTGAGTTGCATTTATCGGTGCACCAGACAACACCAAAGACAATGGGTTCTCATCATATCACCGTGTTGCCCCAGACATGGAATTACACTTAGAATGGACAGTAACTGATCTGGTGGGGGCATCAGGAGGCTGTGGACCATTAAAGCTGGAGTTAGGCCCTGGATTTTGGTGAACATTGCCTGCGAGCAGAAGGGTAATAGCAAGATAGCTGATTGTTCTCAGAAACTGTCGGGATGTTTTTCTCTTTGTGGACTGTAGCTGCTTTGTTGGAGAATTCACTTTTCCGGCATTCAGTATTGTGGAGAAGGAGGTGAACTGATTCCTTGGATTGAAGGTAGTAACATGGAGTTGACTTTGTCTCTGTTGCTGTATGTTTGCTGTATGCCCAACAGCAAAGAAGTGATAAAACCAATAGGATAATGATATAACTGATTACTTTGATATTCCAAACCAAGTCGGCAATCATTTGTATTTGCCTTTGTTTGACTTTGGTTTTGAAACAAGTCATGATTTTAAAAACTTTTAATTTGAAGTTAGCAGAGTTTGGGAGTGGCGCTACCAGGTCCATACCCACCCACTCAAAGAGTACCTCGATGATGGGCAGGGGGATGAGAGGTGCTGGGGCCAGCTTATAGGGAGTAGTCTTCTGGTACTGGGGGCACTTCTGACAGAAATCCTGCACCTCAGCCACCATGTCCAGCCAGTGGAACTGGTCCTAGATTTTTTTTTCCAGCATGTTTTGGGGTCACAGATGGCCACTGAGCAGGTGGGTGTGGACCAGGTGCATGACAGTGTCAATTTTTCAATGGGGCATTATGATGAGCTCGTAGGGCTTGCTGCAGTGGTCACACCATTAGTAAAAGAGTCCATTCCTGACCATGAAATAGACCACAGGGAGCACCTGGTTGGGGTTGGTGTTCTCCCCGTTGAACTGCAGCACCTGGCTCCAGCAGTGCTTTAGCCGGTCATCTTTCTTCTGTTCTCTGCCAAAACTCCCTTCTCTGATAACCTGGTCACACATAACAAAAAGAGGATTAAAGGGAGTGTGTGTCTCACCTTCCAACCAGACCTTAACACCTGCTTCCTATTCCTCAGCAAGGAGGGTGGTGAGCTTGATGCTGGCATCTGTGTCCCCGTGGGGCTTGCTGTCTCCTCTCAGCCACTGATCTGAAGAGCCCTGGCCAGTCTCTCCCTACGAGTAAGGACACAGGTAGATCCAGGATGACCCCAATGGATAGCAGCCATTCACCTTTATTACTGTCCACCTAAACCTTAGTGGCGGGGACCTCCCTCACATCTCCAGGAACACAGGTGACCACCAGGGACCCTATTGACTTGACTGGGTGAGGCAGCATTGATGGGTAGGCAAGGGTGATGGTGCATCCTGAGTCCAACAGGGCCTGAACTGGTCTCCTATTCAGCCAGAAAGTGATGGTGGGCACACTGGCTTGGAATACATTGTGCATGGTGCATCCGGGTATCCACAGCTTTTAGTTTTTTGGGAGGAGGGTCCTGTTGGTCTCAGTAGGCAAGGGCTCATCAGCAGGCCCTGGCTTGGGTGGTGGTGGCCAATCCTGTGTCTTTCTCAGTGCCCAGTAGGCTGCAACTGGATGGCAAGGGAACTCCTGGGGCCTGTTGTGGTCCCATGGTGGCTTCTATCCATTCACAATCTCCAGCATAGAGAGAACATCCTAGGAATGAGACCAGCATCTTAGTTCTTTCATCCCCACAGCTTTTCTTTCTTCTCTGGGGAGGGCTCACAAAAACTTGTCAAGAGCAATACATTCCACTGTCTCAACTGGGGATAGCTGATCTGGCTGGAGCCATCTTCGTGTGGCATGCAGGAGGGCATCCATCTGTCTCCATGGCTCCTTGCTGGGCTAATAGGCCCAGCAGTGGAATTCAGTAGTACCTTGGGTGGAGGAAAACCCACAGCGAGCCAAGATCTCATCTTTACGTGTGCAATGGTCATCTGCTTCTTCCTCAGAGAACACCAAGTAGGCCTGCTGTACCTTCCCGGAGAGTAGAGGGGCCAGTGTGCAAGACCAGTGTCGTGGGAGTCAGCCCTCTCTGGAGGCAATATTCTCAATGGTGCCTAAGAATGCCTCAATGTCATCTTCGGCTGTAAGCTTTGTGAGCATGCATTGGGCATCCTGGGCTGGGTCTGGAAGGGAGATAGCAGCTGCTGGGGCAGTCCGTTTGAGAGACAAGAGCTCTTGGGTGTCCATATGGAGGCCCCGTGCCATTTCCTGTGATTGTTGTAGGCTGACTTCCAGGAGATGCCGCATAACTGGATTCAGAATGGGAGGGTTGGGGTGTGGGTCTGTGTCCTCTGCCTGCATTCTCCACCAGTTTGGTGCCCCCTAGTGCTCAGGCTTGGACACAGACTTCGGCGATGGAAGTGCAGTGGAAAAAAAAAACAAGTGCTCTTTTATTTACACAAGTGGTCAGGAGTGGGGAAAAGGGAGTGAGGGTGTGAGGTATTGGTGATTCATCCTGTCATGCGATAATGTCCCTTTGAGGCTGTGTAAGCTCCACTGCTCAGGGGAGGCATAGGGGAGGAGAGCTGCTTTGGTCCAAAGACAGGTGAGCGTTGTCAGAATTGGACTCTGTTGTTAGACACAGGGAGCAGTACAGACTCATTATTTCCTCTCACTATTTTCCTACTCACCCAACTGGCAAAGTGGCATCTTTGTGTATCCTCCCAGCAGCTTGTGGAGGGCAATTGAGCATCCCAATTAGTGAGCTCCAGCCGCGCTGTGTTGGATGTCCCCACCCCTCGGTTATGTACATGTTGTTTACAAACAGTGGCAGCATGACGCTTGTGATCTTGTGCACAAGGGCCGCTGGCCTGCAGTTGTCACAATATTTTAAAAATGCAATAATTTCATACAGATAAATAAGTGACAAATATTTGTTACAATAACTGCAAAGTGATTGAAATAAAGCTTATAAGAGTAAACCTCTAGAAGAGTAGCAATACAACACTTGAGTTGGTATAGGTTCCACAGTATATGTCTATAATGGCATTTTAAATTATGCCCAGATATTATAATTAGAAGGTGATTTTTATAAACAGCAGAAATTGCATTAACCATTTTGTCTTGACTGTTGAATTCTAATCCCCCCCTTTTATCTCACTGTTTTGTGTAGTAGGATGCATTCTCTTATCTCTCAGCTTCTTAATAGCCCTCATGGGTTAGAGACTTACAGTGTGACCAGATGAGTGTCTGTCCTCTCATCCATACTCTTCTCTCATCTTAGAACTGCTCTATGCTCCAGAAGGTTGGGATGGATCTATTACACAACAATTGCTCTCCCTTATTGTGCGATGAAAGGTGTCACTACTTAATCAGTGCATCTCTCCTGTTCTCTGCACGCATATGACTTTGCTCCTTGCTTATAAATAAATCACCATATCAGTGTAATGTGAGCGCTTTTAAAGCCTCCCAGTTTTTCTATAACCATCACCAATGCCTCCACCTTCCAAAATAAAGCTAAAAAATGAAAAGCAACCTCACCCCAACCCCCTCCTGCCCCCACCTCTTTCTTGTGTCTCAGATGTGGCTTCCAGCTAATGGCTGTTTTGCTTGTAATGCCACTTGGTGATGATCAAAAAACAGACAGAAGAGAAGGAAAGATCCCCTTGGAATCTAGAGTGAAGCAAAGGCAGGTGGAAGATTGCTTATCAGGAGTGATGCACAATATCTTGAGAATAAGATAGCTATCAGAAAGGCGATGCTTTGGCCAGCTGACTCATGACAGTACATTTTTGGCTCTTGCTTCCTACTCAGATAAGGATTCTCACGGAAAGGTGTCCTCCTCAGGTTTATCTCACAGGAGTATCAGGCATGTTCAGAATTAGCCAGTTGTTGAAAAGTCAAGCTTACACATCTGGTCGGTTGATGCTGACTTGTGATAATTTCAACACAGTTGCTTATGTTTTATCATGGAAAAAAATTCCACAAAATTATTCATACAGTCTAAACTAATTATGCAGATGTATCTGCTAGCACCAGGCATTGTTAAGAGTAAGTACAATGCCAACCTCAACTGATTTGTCCAGTTATGGTTTACAAAAAATAATACACTTTGTTACTTACTGTCCACAATACAGCAACCCAAGTACCCCATGGGGCATGCTATGGAAAATACCTCCTCTAACATTCGGAGGCCTCCTCTGATATATTAGACTGAGTGAAATTTTTCTTTTGAACACATTCATGAGAGAGTGACTCAAAAATTAGAGTAGATAACATGGAAATATGCTTTTCCTACCAAGACATATAAAGGGAACCATAATAACAGAAGATGAAGATAACCTATTTTAGGTTAGTAAAGTGCTGTGGAACATAAACAGTGACAAAATTAAAGTTAACTAAATTAGCTGGCTAGGTTGGTGAAGAGAGATAGAGTTAAATATCCAGCCTTTTAAGCCATTCTTTATTTTGCAAGCTTTATAAATGATATTCTACTTAACTTAATTAGTAATATTCTGTACAAAACTGTGTGTGCCCTAAGTGGCCACAATTATGTTATTAATAATTTTTCATGAATTAATATTTTGGGTTTTGGTATTAGATCATAATGCAGTGATTTATTTTTGTGAGTTTTAAATATTTTATAATTAATAATAACTAAATAACAGTTGTTAAATAACTGATTTGTTCATAATAAAGCTTTCCATCCATCCATTATCTGTAACCGCTTATCCTGTGCAGGGTCGCGGGCAAGCTGGAGCTTATCCCAGCTGTCTGTGGGTGAGAGGCAGGGTATACCCTGGACAAGTCTCCAGATCATTGCAGTGCTGACACATAGAGACAAACAACCATTCACACTCGTATTCACACCTACGGTCAATTTAGACTCACCAATTAGCCTTAACTGCATGTCTTTGGACTATGGGGGAAACAGGACCACCCGGAGGAAACCCACGCAGACATAGGGAGAACATACAAACTCCACACAGAAAGGCCCCCCATCAGCCACTGGGCTCAAACCCAGAACCTTCTTGCTGTGAGGCAACAGTGCTGACCACTACACCACCGTGCTGCCCAATAAAACTTTCCTTAAGCTTTAAATTATTCCAGTTTAGCTTATTATTGTTGCTTTACAGGTCATATCTGATCCAAAATACAGTAACTGTGGTAGTATGTCACTAATTTTCTTGTGTATGACAGTCTGATAGGAAATTGACAGGCAAATTTCCTGACATATCTTTTTTTTTTTAAATACATTTTATTTGATTTTAATATATGTAAAAAATTCTACATAAAACATTTAATGGCTCTCCCAGAGGGGCAACCAAAGAACCCTTTCCTAAGAGTGTACATTATTCCAATCTCTTATGATAATCCAACATTTATGGATCATATCCATCATAAGAAAACTGTGCAAATCAAAACTTGTGATAGCATTCCATGATTTAGTGTATCTCACTATATTACAAGTTAACAAAGACTGGTTTATAGAAGCCTCTGCAAGGAATAATATACAGATTGTTAGAGCGATGTGTAACAACCTCCACATCAGCTCCCAGTTCTCTGTGAAGCATGAACCATGTTATCATAACTCTCTGTCGCCATTTGCCACTGAGCCTGTTGCTCATACTGAAGAGAATGTGCATGAAGTGATATGGCCATGAATGTTTATTTTGAACACGGCAGCCACTGATGCCAAACTATTCAGGTTAAACCCATTGAAATGCCTTTTATCTCTTCAGCTCTGACCTGCCCCACTGTTTGTGCACTTGGCACAGGTATGATCTGCACGTAGGCACCTCTTGTAGACCAGGGCTTTTTGCCAATGTGAAACCAAAAAAATCTTGTTCATGCAGGTAATTTTGATAATGTATCAGCTTCAACTGATCATCTAAACAAGCAAGCACCAGTGATGTCTGGAGATTGCAAAGAATGCTGCTGCATACAAAGTCCTGATACATAAACTAGAGGACATAATTTTGCTACAAAACATAAGAATTATTGGATATTTTGGTAAACATTTCAGGATGGCTTTCAGTTCACTTGGAATGCCAGATTATGTTCAGGGTTTTTTTTTTGTACATCAAAGATAAAACTGGAGATCTGAGACAACTCAGCATTTTCAGTATGTGAATTTTCGCAATACTGTATGTGTGTGTGAGTGAGAGAGAGAGAGAGAGAGAGAGAGAGAGAGAGAGAGAGAGAGAGAAGGCCTTTCTTTCAATTTGTCTGAGCTTCTTTTCCAGTGTACGTATTTGAAGGGATTGTCTTTGTGTCATGTCTGGTGAATATCCACCCCTGATTATTATCCCTGTACTCACTCTGGGATTTTTGCCCACAGATCTGTAAAAGAGGCTGTTATCAAAATTAATAACTCCACAGAAAGCTGAATTAACAGACTGTACATGTTTGCATTTTAATTGTAATCCCATTTTTTTCTCTTTCAGGAAACTTATGAACATATATAGAGGACCTATAGCACTGATTTTTACATAATAATAATAATAATAATAATAATAATAATAATAATAATAAATTCATCACAAATTACAAAGAGTAGATTTCTTGTGCTTGTTCAGGCAGACAGGTGGCCTTGGCTTGCAGGAATTACAAGTCAGATGTAGCTCTAGTGTTTGCCCAATGCTGAGACAACCAGGCTGCCTTGCAATTCTAGACTACAACACTAAATGATTTTCATTGCAAATACTTGCTTGTAATTGATCAACTGTGAATGGTCACATGATGTATAAAAGAACCAGAACAGCTTGGTGAATGAAACAAACCTTGCAACCTATTACTAGCTTTCTAATGGCTCTTGTCTATGGATTAGTGTTGGGCCATAGCCATGAGAGGGTTTGGGGGTGATGAGTGTTATGAGCTCATGGCTGCTGCTGATGTGAGGATTATTTGGCAGCCCTCTTTACACAAGCCCTCACTAGTGTGGCATCTCACTCAGAAGATGCATCAACTGGCTCTAGCATACTCCTAATTCACCAAGTATAATCTCATATTTAAACAACTTGGTGGATAGAATGCATACGCTCACACATATTCTCTGTCTCTTACTGTCTCTCTTAAACACACACACACACACACACACACACACACACACACACACACACACACTGCCTTTCAGCACCTCTGAAGATTAACTGGATGCTTTTTAGACAATCATGTGTGAACATGCTCTCAGGCCAAGGGGTAGAATTTTATGATGTAAAGTAATTTGTTTTCTTTTAAATGAAAAAAGGGTGTTTGTTTATTTATTTATTTTAGAATTGTGTTATTGTATATGCATTACAATGTGATTTTTGCACTAGAAGATGTGGTCTTTCTAAGGATGAAAGGAAACTGTCACGTGTCCAAATTAGAATACAATTTACAATAAACAATATCTTCATTTTATTATATATTGTTCTTTCTAACCACACTGTTTGTTTAAAAATTGCACTAGTTGTTATTCATATGATAACAAGCTCTGATACTTTCAGGGGGAAAAGGGGCAACGAAAACCTTTTATAATAGCTAACTACATACAGTACATGCAAGAAGAGACTTTTGTAATCATCTCAGCTATTGTACTACATTCCTCTGTTATTGATGGATACAGGAAGGAAACCATCATACTCAAAAACTCATATATTAAAAGAGATACTTCAAATTTGGATTCCACACTCAGAATTAAGCAGAAGGATGAAAAGCATGGGTCAGCACTTAGCATAGATCCATTCACACTTTGTATTAGCACACAGACAAAACATGACTAACATGCCCTGCTCTCTCCCAGGAAGCTCCTGTTAGAAAAGTAGAAAGTATTGTAGAAGGGTTGGGAGCTCTCTCTCTCTCTCTCTCTCTCTCTCTCTCTCTCTCTCTCTGTGTGTGTAGGAGAGGTCTAAAAGATGATTGAACTTTAAGAAAGAACATGACAAGCACACACATACTACAAACACAGACACACAAAACACCTGGAAAGCTTCTCATTTTACCCAAGCAATGTCTTGCTAGGGTTCATTTCCCATAAAGGTTATATAAGAATCATCACCTGATCCAGTTACAGTCATTTGCAGAAACAAGGAACCTGATTGAGAAAAGGAGAGAAAAATGGGAAAAAGAAATTGTGGGCAAGTGTCCTAAGACAGCTATTACATGTATTAATAATATTGTTCTGTTTTGTAGTAATGTTGTGATCATTTTGTTTTGACCATATTTGTTTGAACTGTATGTGATGTAACACTACTATTAAGCAAGCTATTAACAGATTTGTCATTTACATTGTCAAGCTAATCACATCAATGTAACTCAATATTGATTACATACAGAATTATTACATGAAAGTTAATGAAAAATGAATATTTAAAAAAAAAAACAAAGAATATATGAATGCTGATTAATTTTAGCATTAAAAATACATAAAACATTTTGTTATATAATGCAGTTTTTCCTGCAAAACACTGGTTCCACACCTTTATAATCTTATGTTTGTGCAAATGACCTATTTTTTTTTTTTTTAAAGAAAATGCCTGTTAGCATTGCTGCTTCACAGCTCCAGTGTCCCCAGTTCAATCCTAAACTTGGGGGGCGCTGTTTGTATGGAGCTTTGAATGTTGTTCCTGTGCTTGTATGGGTTTCCTCTAATCCTCCTCCTACTATCTAAATTCACATAGGCAGTTAGGCTACACGCACATGGGTGTGAATGAGTGTGTGTATGGTGCCTTGTGAATTCTTCCACCCTGTGGCCAGTGTTGCCAGGATAGGCTTTCAAAATCCCAACAGTGCTACAGCCATCCATTGCTGGGAGTCAAGAAAGAAAAATTGGCTGTGCTCATTGGGTGGATGGGGCATACTCTCTCTCTTGTCTATCAGAATGATACAAGTGTCTGAGCTCCTGTATGTAAAACAGGGCAGATGCTACTTTCCTCTGAGCATGTTGTAATACTCTGTGCTTCAGCAGGAGCAGTAGTTAAAAAGATGTGCATGTTAGTTTTGTGTGTCTCTGTGGAACCATGTATTTGTCCCACCCACCTCAATCAGTAGATGCCCATTTTTGTCCATTGTCTTAAAAGTACATGGCCTCAACCGGTGAAATTTAATTCCCTCTAAAATTTGGTCATTGTGATGTAAGTTTATTTCTGCAATATCTATTTAAAAAAAAAAACACAAAACAGGTCATTCTGTGGCTGGGAAGTTATTTAATTTGAGGGGATTCCCTAGCAAATAATGTGCATGAAATCGCTTGCTTCGCAGTCAAGCAGATGGGGAAGTCCGTTGTGCATTATGTGCATGTTTACCTTTCGCCATCATCGTCTTCTTCTCTTGGATTTTATGGCAGCTAGCATCCAGTGTTGCATTACTGCCATCTACAGGTTTACCTTGACTGTGCACTGACAGTTACGTCATTCTGTCACTAAATAAACAGCTGATCACACCGAGGTGCTCACTGACTACCGATATTTATTAGTTTGGTCCTGCGTTTCCTTTCCTTCGCAACATAACGTCTTTTCTTCTTGCTTTCAGTTACTGCAGTCGGTTTTCCACGTTTCATTTGCGTCCTCCATTTTCCTCTCCTGTTTCAAATTTGTATCCCACAGTAACTTGTGTGAATGGGGAAATCCCACCATGTGATGCATGATGTAGTCTCTTGTATTGCGTCACGGTGAAGTAAGAAATAATAGCGGAGAATTTAGGGCCACGTGGCCCTAAATTCATTAATTGTTCTTTTTTTTTAAAAATCTAAGAAAATTGGAAGTCTGTGATTCAAATTCAGTAGTTTTCGGTCCACTGAACAAAAATAATTGGGTGTCAGGGAAAATTCTTTTTATGTCCTAAACCTGAAAGTCAGTCTACCTTTAAAGGGTGCCAATGATCCTGAAGTTGACAGTGTCTGTTGTGGTGTTATTATGGGATTCATATATGTTAAATCATTATGATCTCATTAAATTCAATTTTGTTCTGAGATCCTGGCTCAGTTGCATGGATTTCCCCATGGTATCAAGGGCAGAAAAAAGTACTGGTTCTAAAGGTGGGCCTTTAAATATTGCCACTCCCAGTTAGCTCCTAATTATGACAATTGGTCAATCAGGTACTTCTAAAAGTCATTACATTAATGTCTGGAATCTTCCAGACTGTTTAAAGAAACATTCAAGTTCATGTGTGTACTATATATTGTGTTTTGAACTGAACTCTGATGTGAACATCTTTTTTAGTAATTTTTTTCTGTCTTTTTCATATCCTAAGGAATCGACTGAATGTATATGTTAATGAAAATTAATCTGTTAAAAGAGTTGTCAAACCCCCTAGCATTATAAAAGATTGAGTAGTGCATTTACCTGGAAAATTATAGAACACAGAGGCACTCACTGAGTGTTTTTTTTTTTTTTAAGAATCAGTTCACAGTTGTAGTCATGGTTCAGTTATAGACTATTATGTGGGTGTGTACAAAATTTATTCTTTCTGAAGATGTGTAAGACAATTTTAGTTGTTATAACTTGTTCAAGCTCTTTTGGTATGGAGTGATAAATCGCCTGAAATATATATTATCAAATGTGAAGGTATGCAATCCATTTCCACACTGCTTTCAATGTAATTATGGATCATACTGAAACAGCTGATAACCATCTTTGGACCGACAGGCTAGATACTTGCTGTGCTCATGTGAAATGAAGCAGACAGGATGTACCTGATGGCCTGATACTATCAGGTACATGCCAGGCCTGAAGAGCATTCAACAAAATTCCCACGCAAATGCACTTTTTATTTATTTATTTATTTTCTTGGTCTTTGTAATGCATTGTGCATTTACACCAGTTGTTAACAAAACATTAAAATCAAAAGAGTGTGGAATGATTTTATTTCACATTATCTTCTTCAAATTATTTGTCACCCTGTTATTATTTGTTACCCTGAAATATGATTACATCCTGGCTTTGTGCGCCACTGACAGTTATTTTCGACCCACTAATTATCCCCTATTGCACTATAGCTACCAACTGCAACAGTAGTATTCCTCTGAGTCACATCAAGCCAGGTACTGCAACTAGTTGAACTGCTGTTCATATAATGTCTTACAACAGCTGGCAAGTGCCGGAATCATTCTGATTCGTAGCGGAGGGAGGAGGAATGCCATTCTTTCATCCAGAAAGCAGGCCAGTTATGCTTTTTTGGGTTCCTGGCCACATATGGCTATAACATCATTGGATTTGAACTCATGATCATGTGAACTCTTTTACCAGTTCATCACTGCTAACTTTAAACACCAATTCTAACAGTTTGAATAAGCTTTAATGCATAGTCTGCTGAACCGCTGCATGAAGTCATAAAGTCTGAGACTGATCTGAGACTTAAATCATTGATTCATTTTCAGTAACTGCTTTCTCCTGGTCAGAGCCACAGTAGTCTCACTGAATTCATATGTTTGGTCATCTGCCTTTTTTATGCAACAATTAACCAAAAAATTAAAACCACTGACAGCTGACATGAACAACACTGCTTACCTCATTACAATGGCATCTGTCAAGGGGTGGGATAGGCAACAAGTGAACAGTCAGTGAGCATCAGAATTGGACTATGAAGCAATGGAAGAAGGTGTCCTGGTCTGATGAATCACATTTCCCTTTATATCATATGGATGGCAGGGCGCATGTGTGTTGTTCACCTGGGGAAAAGATGGCACCAGAATGTTCTATGGAAAGAAGGTAAATGGGCAGCGGCAGTGTGATGCTCTGGGCAATGTTCTGCTAGGAAACCTTGGGTGCTGGCCTCTATGTGGATGCTACTTTTACATGTACCAGCTACCTAAACATTGTTGCAGACCAAGTACTGTATACCCCATCATGGCAACAGTATTCCCTAATGGCACTGGCACCTTTCAGCAGGATAATGTGCCCTGCCACACTACTAAAATTATTCAGGAATGGTTTGAGGAGCAGGACAAAGATTTCAAGGTGTTGACTTGGCTTCCAAGTTCACCAGATCTCAATCTGTTTGAGCATCTGTGAGATATGCTGGACAAACAAGTCTGATTCATGGAGGCTCCACCTCACAACTTTTAAAGGACTTAAAGGATCTGTTGCTAACATCTTGGTGCAAGATAACACAGCACACCTTTAGAGGTCTTGTGGAGTCTATTCCATGATGGGTCAGAGCTGTTTTGGTAGCACAAGGGGGACCTACACAATATTAGGCAGGTGCTTTTAATGTTATGGCTGATTGGTGTATGTGACGTTATAAATGGGTTAAAAATTATATATATAAAAAATAAAATAAATGCTAGATGTTTATTTGTATAGCACATTATTTGAAACAACAGGGATTAAGAATAAAACTTAATTCTGACAACATATACTGAAGGCAATATTTACTGAAATAATAGAAGTAGCCTTGCAGTAGCCACAGCCTGATTGTGCAATGATGCCTGGATTTAACAGAATCTGACCATGGAAAAAATGAAATAGGTCAAGTTGATTGTGTGTACCACATGCAAGGAAGAAAATATTAATAACTTATGACTATTCTATTTGCTAGAGATAAATGACAGGAGCACAGTAGTGCAGCTACAGTCATTTTAAGTGGTGTTTGTCCCCTGGGGATGTATTTTTCATGTGGGGCCCTGGCAGGGAAATGCAACTTGTGTGTGGTGTGAACACACAACTAATCTTAGGAACTGTACATAAACTGCATCTGATCCATAGCAGAAAATTAAGCTTTTGTTAAGTAACTTGAATGGCTCTTGATTCGTTATTGATTTGGAAATGTGTGCAGCTCTCTCAGAAATTTTATTTTTTCTGGTGCAACATTGCAAACAATAGCTGTAAATGCAATTTGTTTTAATTAAATTAAAGTGAAAGGTATACATACGTATACATTACTAAGATTGAGGATTTAAGCAGGACAGCTCTTTCCTACAATAATGGGCCTCATTTGTCAATCTTTTATTAAAATTTTGTATTACTGTTTGTGTAAGGCAAACTGAACAAAACTTTTCTGCCGGATTTACAAATGTTTCGGAAAGACTGACGTTCTTCATACTTGTGTATTTATGTTGATCACTCGTAAGGTGCAAAGCATGTTCCTGACACAGATACCCACAAAACTGCAAAAAAAAGTTAAGGTGCACAGACAGCTGGGAGCATGAAATGAATGATCAAGGTAATGCCCAAGGGCATAAAAGCAATGATTTTGACACCGTTCTATACCAATAACAATATTTAATAAAATATAATATTAAAAAGGTGGGGGGGTGGCATGGTGGTGTAATGGTTAGCACGGTCACCTCGCAGCAAGAAGGTTCTGGACCTTTTGGTGTGAAGTCTGCATGTTCTTCCCGTGTCTACGTGGGTTTCCTTCGGGTGCTCTGGTTTCCCCCACAGTCCAAAGACATGCAGGTTAAGCTAATTGGTGGTTCCAAATTGACCATAGGTGTGGATGTGAGTGGTTGTTTGCCTCTATGTGTCAGCCCTGCAATGATTTGGTAACTTGTCCAAGGTGTACCCCACCTCTTGCCCATAGTCAGCTGGGATAGGCTCCAGCTTGCCTGTGACCCCGCCCAGAATAAGCGGTTACGGTTAATGGATGGATGGATTAATAAGTGGGCACTAAATTTTCCGTCGGCTGAGAGGTTTTTTTTTTTAAATCACTTACAGCTATGCACAGATAGACCAGCCCATCTTCTGTTTACATGGGTCAGAGTGCAGACACTTACAGATGTAAATGCAGAGGAGAGCAGGGAAGCAAACTGTCGACAAAGCCAAAACGATGGACAAGAATCGAGGTCAGGAAACAAGCGAGGGTCAGTCGATCAGCAAACAATGTAGAGGAAACGAGACAAAGAGTGCAAACAAAGGAAGGCTAGCAAAGGTCAGAAACTAGAGAGGCAGATAGAGAAATACAAAGCTTGGCATGAACTAGGTAGCTACAGAACAATACTTCAGGTTGGAGTGGCGTGTGAGAGTGGTTTATATAGGAGAGGGGCTAATTGAGGAAATAAGTGTCAGCTGTAGTTCATATTCGGGAGAAAAAGGGTGCTGTGAGTCTTGGGGATTGTAGTCTTGAATGTCCATGTTTGTAGTTTGAGTGTCAACAGCAGGTTTACTGACAACATGGAGCCATTTATTTTGTCATAATTGAATGATTAGTTTTATTTCTCTTAATTTATGGGTTTGTGTTCACTTGTTTTCTTTAGTTTTCATATTCTTTCATGCTTAATGCTATAAATGTAATTAAAAATCAACTTAAACTTGACAATATAATCTCATCTCATCTCATCTCATCTCATCTCATTATCTCTAGCCGCTTTATCCTTCTACAGGGTCGCAGGCAAGCTGGAGCCTATCCCAGCTGACTACGGGCGAAAGGCGGGGTACACCCTGGACAAGTCGCCAGGTGACAATATAATCCATATTTAAAAGTGCAGTAATCCATGCAAATTATATGATTTGAAGTTGCTCAAGCTGAGGTTTCTATTAGTTAGTGCATAAATTTACACACAGAGTAGAATATGAATGTTTTTCTGAATTTACAGTATTTTCCTGAATGACAACTTTCTGTGTAAAATCTTATATGAATGATTTATGAATCATTTTGTGTCCAGTTTGATAAATGATGCCTACTGTTTCTATAACACATAAAATATTAATTTAAAGGCAACTGCAGTTAAATATAACCCACTTGACATACAGCAGAGCATCTACGGTAATAGGTGATTACTGATATCATTGTTTCTTTCTATTTGACAGCTTATTCTTTATGGTCCATAACACATTATTTTCTCATCTACAGTTGTGATAGATCTGCCATGTTTTTATTTATGTGATATTTCTGCTTTCTATCACACTCTATTTAAGATACCTGTCTCCCTCATTACTTATTAGAAGCACACTCTGAGTTTTGAGTACATTAATTCTGGCACTACAATTATTAAAATAATCTATTAAAACATGATAGAGTTAAGGGTAGCTGTTTTTGTGATGACTACAGAATTTGATCTCACCATCCATTTCATGCACTTTTTTTTTTGCTATAGTTATGTCTGATTTGGAGTCATTTTCAAACACAGACAGCCCTGCATGCAGAGATACTCATATGTGATACCTCACAGGTACAGGGACTGCAGCATGGCATCAGTTAATGTCTGCAAAATTTCACATATACTTCCATGTGTACACAGGTTTCCTTCAGATTATCTTGTTCTTCTGAGCAATGCACAGTTCTTTTAAGCTGTGCACAGTGAAGCACAGATGGGGCGCAGGTGCTAATCCTCTTCATGAGTAGGAAAAGAAGAGATGGTTGTGTGTGGTTCAAAGAGTTTGATTGTGTGTGTGTGTGTGTGTGTGTGTGTGTGTGTGTGTGTGTGTGTGTGTGTGTGTGTGTAGAGCTTTGTTTGTATAGTATGTGTTTTGTGAGAATGAGAATGGAAATATGTTTTGACAGTGCCAGTCCAGTCTGTTGCAGAGCACATAGAGAATTTTGTCATAAATTAAACAATACAAGAGCTGAGTGCAAGTCTTCTGGTGAAACAATTTAGCCCAACTTCATTGTCAGACCTGAATAACAGTAAAAATAGTAATAATAGGGTCATCAAAAAATAATAGAACATGTCTGATGAAAGTTAATGAATTCGTTAATTGAATAACAATAACATGGAATTTATGAGTTTGTTAATTGAATAGCAATAATAATAGATAATAGGTACTTTTTTTGTAGTTACGACAACAAAGCAGTAACAAATTCAATATCTTCCATCAGGCAGATATGTTATATTGTTTTTGATGACCATAAGTATGTTTTTATATTGGGCACTTTCTGGTTAAGTATATTTGCTTTTTGTTTCTTATTAAATGTGTCATTAGAAAATATAAACAAAAATGTTTCAATAAGTGTGAAAAAAAAAGATTATTTAGTAGTAAGAATTATGCTAATTTTAGGGCAAACCTTGCCTCACAAGAAGAAGGTTCTGGGTTCACCAACTTGGCCCTTTCTATGTGTAGTTTGCATATTTTCCCCATGTCTGTGTGGATTTCCTCTGAGTGCTCATAGGTGTGAATGTAAGTGTGAATGGTTGCTCATCTCTGCATTAGCCCTGTGATTAGTGACCTGCCCAGCATGTACCCTGCCTCTCACCTGAAGTTAGCTGGGATTGACTCCAGCTTCCCCCCGCGATCTTGAGGGTATAGAAAATGGATATACATCCATTATCTAACACTTAAATCTAAATTCTATGGTGCTATTCTAAATCCCAAAAAAGTTATAAAACTATAATTTAAATTCTAAGGTGCAATTGTAAATCCTAAAAAATTCTAAAAATGTAATCTAAATTCTTAGGTAATAATCGAAATTAAAAGTTCTAAAAGTGTAAAGCATAATAGATAATGGATGGTTGGAGGGAATATTTTGTACAGCACAGTAATATGGATGTAATCTTTCAGGGCTTGAGATTACTAGAGATTACTAGAATGAACAGTGGAGAGAAATCAGTGGTCTTGATAGACTCAGATGGACACTTTTAAAATAATCAAATTCTTTTATTTCTTTGTCATTTAATCATCTTGGATATGACCACATATTCAAACGTTGCTTTTAAGTCATACCAATTGCATTTCATGGTCACTGGGAAGAAGGAATAGATGCTTTGCTAACAAGCAAGTTTTAAAGATGGTTTTGTGACTTCTTTGTTTCTGCATTGCTGGGATTCTTTCTACAGTTCATGGCAAAGGACAAAATAATATTTTATCAGGTGAAACAGTTTCCTCAGAGACTTTCTGTAGCCTTGGTGTCTCAAAAAGCAGCATATGCATTGACATTGACAGGAATGTCACATCTTTCAAAGTCACAGTGGTGTGAAAAATGATACTACAGTAGATCTTAAGATTTTTCATTAGACTTTGTCACAGTTGTTAGATTGGAAACAAATAATCCAGTCTAAAGAATCACCTGCATGTACACTTGGTGATCTAAGGATTTTCAAACTACACAGCTCAGATAGGCTCAGACCGAGTGATGAAAGGATTGACTGAAAGGATGTACTATATGTATGACTGCAAAAGGGTGAAGGACCTCAAAAGGAGAATGAAAAATGACGGGGGTGGGGGTGTTTCCAGTGATTGCTTTCAGTATGTGAATGCTAAACACCTCTTCCACTCCAGCCAGAGAATTGGGTTGGTATGTCTGAGTAAATAGAGTGATTATGGCAGAAATATAATCAATTTGCTTGCTAGAGCTTAAACCACCTGTGCTGTAGTTTTGCTTAATGCTGGAGAGATGGAGAGAGAGAGAGAGAGAGAGAGAGTACAGAAGGGAGACAGTGAATGTTTGAGATAGACTATATGGCAATATAGAATATACCATAAGCAACAATTCTACAAATTATGAAGGTATGAAGCATCAACATAGAATATAATGTGACTGTAACAATTCTCAGACTTTTTGGGGAACAGAGGAACTGGAAGCAGGCTATGGAACAGGTGTGATCTTTTTAGTTTTACACTTTTCAGTGATGGAACACAAATACATTACACAAACACGCTGACGCTGCTCTCTCTCTCTCGTTCCTGTCTGTCTGAAAGACACACAGAGACACGTTAATAGACAGCCAGTAATTTGACACAAGTGCACCTCATCACATGTTACCTGCTGGTTCAACCTGCCTCACCGCTGTTCACAGCCGATGCTCAATCACACCCCTGCCATCCAGCTTGCAGCTGACTCCCCCCCCCCCCCATGGAGTCAGCCAATCTAATGTGCCATGGCAGACTGTTCTAAAGCCTAGGAGCAGCCACCCCAAAGGCTTGATCACCTTTGGTCTTTAGCCGAGATTTGGGTACAGTCAGTAACAGCTGATTTGCTGATCTTAATGTTCTTCCAGGGGCATGAAAGTGTAGCAGCTCTGTCAGGTACTGGGGGCCAGCCCATTAAGAAAACAAACAGTAAAATCTTAAAATCAATCCTAAATGAGACCGGGAGCCAGTGGAGTGAGGCTAAGACTGGGGAAATGTGATCATGCTTGCGTGTCCCAGTAAGAAGGCAAGCCGCTGCATTCTGCACAAGCTGCAGACGATGTAACAAAGTGTGATCCAGGCCAACATAAAGTGAGTTACAGTAATCCAGCCATGTGTTAATAAAAGCATGAATTACAGTCTCCAGGTCTCTCTGGGAAAGATAACCCTTAACTTTAGATAAAATCCTTAGGTGGAAGAAGCTGGTTTTTACAACCGAGCTAATCTGCTGGTCAAACTTAAGTCTAGTGTCAAAGATCACACCAAGGTTTTCTACCGATGACTGAATGTTTGGTGTTGGTGGACCAAGAACATCTGCCATACTATCCAGTGGATCACACCCAAACATTATGATCTCGGTCTTATTCTTGTTTAAGTTTAAAAAGTTTCTGGCCATCCAGGATTTTATATCATTTAGGCATTCCAGCAGTGTCTTTACAGAGCCATTGTCTGTGGATTTTAAGGGGAAGTAGATCTGAACATTGTCAGCATAGCAATGAAAAGAAAGATGATATTTTTGAATATTGAACCCAGCGGCAGCATATAGAGCAGGAATAAAATAGGGCCTAAAATGGAGCCTTGGGGTACCCCAGAGGTAAGAGGGGCTGAGATTGAGCTAAATTCTCCTAGCTGCACAGAGAAGCTCCGATCAGTCAGGTAGGACTGGAACCATAAAAGAGCAGGACCTGTAATGCCTACCCACTGTTCAAGTCGTGCTAAAAGGATCCTATGATCCACAGTGTCAAATGCAGCCGTCAGGTCAAGGAGCACAAGCACAGCAGGATTACCTGAGTCAAGAGTTAAAATCAAATCATTAAAAACTCTCAAAAGTCCTGTTTCCGTGCTGTGCCGAGGTTTGAAGCCAGACTGAAATTTCTCATAGATGACATTGGCCACCAAGAATGACTGTAACTGAATAAAAACAACTTTCTCTAAAATCTTGGACAAAAATGGCAATTTGGAGATAGGCCTAAAATTAGACAGGTTGGAAGGGCCCAGATTCTTCTTTTTTATAAGAGGCTGCACAACAGCATGTTTGAGAGCAGCTGGCACATTCCCTGTGCTAAGGCAAGTATTAATCAATAAAAGAACAGAAGACCCCACAGTGCCAAATACCTCCTTAAAAAGATGTGAAGGAATACTGTCAGAGGGACAGTTTGTAGGCCGCAGTTGCTCAACTACAAGAGACAGTGAGGAGAGGGATGTGGGCTCAAACTGATCAAAGACAGCAGGTACAGGAGGGGCAGTGGGATCTGAGCCAGAGTCAGCAAAAGAAAGGGCAGATGGCCTAAGAGCAGAAATGTTCTCTATGAAAAATTTCAGAAAATCCTCACAGAGCATGGGCGACTATACAACAGGATAGTTATCGCAAGGATTTACAAGGGAATTAAAAATATTAAACAGTACTTGGGGCTTGGGACTGTTAGTGGAGACAAGATTAGAAAAGTACTCCATTTTAGCTGCCTTAACAGAACTCTGGTAGGCAGAGAAACTTTCACGTAGAGCATCTTTGAGACATGAAGCTTGTCTTTTTTCCACTTTCTCTCAGCACACCTACATGAGTGTCTGAGAGCACGAGTGGAGTCATTTAACCACGGCTCGGAAAGTGCTTTTGTGCATTTTAGTCTAAAAGGACCAATAGAGTCCAGGATACCTGTGCAAATAGAAGTAAATGTACTTAAAAGTTCCTCAGCACAAGGAGTGCAGTTAACATCCACTGTGCTAAACAAGTGTCCAGATGTAATAAAATTGTTGTACATGGCTGAGAACTGTGATGCAGTCTGAGGGTTGATTGCATGCAGATGACGTGAAGAAGCACAGGTTTTAGCCCTCGAGCATGGGATTGAAACAGAAAATAACACAGGCAGATGGTCAGAGATACAACCCCGATTCCAAAAAAGTTGGGACAAAGTACAAATTGTAAATAAAAACGGAATGCAATAATTTACAAATCTCAAAAACTGATATTGTATTCACAATAGAACATAGACAACATATCAAATGTCGAAAGTGAGACATTTTGAAATTTCATGCCAAATATTGGCTCATTTGAAATTTCATGACAGCAACACATCTCAAAAAAGTTGGGACAGGGGCAATAAGAGGCTGGAAAAGTTAAAGGTACAAAAAAGGAACAGCTGGAGTACCAAATTGCAACTCATTAGGTCAATTGGCAATAGGTCATTAACATGACTGGGTATAAAAAGAGCATCTTGGAGTGGCAGCGGCTCTCAGAAGTAAAGATGGGAAGAGGATCACCAATCCTCCTAATTCTGCGCCGACAAATAGTGAAGCAATATCAGAAAGGAGTTCAACAGTGTAAAATTGCAAAGAGTTTGAACATATCATCAACTACAGTGCATAATATTATCAAAAGATTCAGAGAATCTGGAAGAATCTCTGTGCGTAAGGGTCAAGGCCGGAAAACCATACTGGGTGCCCGTGATCTTCCATGAGAGGATAAATAGCTGATACTCCCTATTAGTCAGACAGAACTGAAGAAGCCTTTTGGATGAGAGGTGAAATGTCTTCAAGAATCTTCAAGCAAGTCCAGTTGCTATCTTTTACCACTCACAGTTAAAAACTTGTCATATTTCATGGTGACATGAGACAGAAAATCTGCAAAGTGAGAAATAAAGTCCTTATTAAATTTAGGAGGGTGGTAAATAACTGCAAATATGATAGGAGGGGACAAATGTAATTCAAACATCTGCAGCTCAAAGCTGAGGTAGAGACCAGATGGAATTTGACGACACTGAGGGGAGCTGATAAACAGACAGTCAGGAGGCATGAGTTCAGAAAAAGGTGTACACTCACCCTCCTGATACCAAGTTTCTGTCAGTAACATAAAGTCCAGATCCCAAGTGGTGAAAAAGTCATTCAGTAAAAACGTTTTGTTTGTTAGCGATCTAGCATTTAGTAATGCGGTGCGAAGAACCAGGTCCACACTATCCGGTAGTGCAGCATGTTCCAGCGGCCTGAGCAGGTCAGGTGTAACGTCACATCTGTGGGCCCAGAGCTTGAGGCATCAGTATGGAACCATCAGCAGTTCAGGGCTCAGGTCGGGTGGCATCAAGTCACAGGCGATCGGAGGAGTTGAACCCGACAGCAGAGGCAATGGCTCAGGGAAGATAGGGCGGATCCAGCAACCCCTCAGGTGCAGTGAGCACTTCACCACCGGGAAAATGAGACCATCATAGAGGAGGTGAGGTTCCGACACACTGTGAGAGGCCCACAAGTGGGCCTTGAGTTTCACAAGAACGCCATCTTGCTTTCCTCATCTTCTGAAGTGTTTTTTTTTTTTTGCGGGGCTTTTTCCAGGGCAAAGCACAGGGGAAGTGGCATAGGTAAGCGGGAATATCCGCAAACACAGGAGGGAGACTAGCCAGTTGTTCTCCCAGACAGGACTCAGACCATAACAGCGACTCACTAAGAGATCGGATGTGTAAGAGAGTCTGGCGATTATAAATGATCAAAGTAGACACATCACTACAGTATTCACAGAGGAGGATGACTACGATGAACAATATACTGAGCAGGCAATGGAGGCGAGGCTGACGGCTTGCCACCACAGGCGCCATCTTCCCCTCAGCATTTTAGGTCATGGTCAGGCCGCAGTCACTGCAGTCTTATCAATTTGGGGATGCACCTGCCCATGACTCAAGTGGAAGCCCAGATACTGTACTTCCACCCATCCAATTGCACACTACAAAAATTATCAGTTTCAACAATAAAATAGTGTAACAGAGTGGACGTGTTATGCTTTGCCGCATCAGTGAGCCATTTAATAAAAAGGCTGAAAAAGAGTAGATTGAAGAGTGATACATACTCTGCTTCTTGTAGAAGATCTCATCTCTATGAGTCCAGCACACCTCAGCAACCTCAGAACCACCCTGAGATGTTGTAGGTGCTGCTCCCAATCATTACTATAAATGATTATATCATCTAAGTAGGCCGCCGCATATGCATTGTGGAGACAGAGAATTTGGTCCATGAGACCCTGAAATGTTCCTGGAGCCCCAAACAACCCGAAAGGAAGGGTGACAAATTGATGTAAGCCAAATGGAGTGGAAAAGGCCATTTTCTCGCAGGATAATGGAGTCAAGGGGATCTGCCAATATCCCTTTGTTAAACCCAGTGTTGAGTAAAAGAATGCTGCACCTAACCGATTGAGCAGTTTATCAATGCAAGGCATCAGATATGCATCAAATTTAGACACTGCGTTGACGTTTGTATAGTCTACACAGAACCGGACTGACCCATCTGTCTTGGGAAGCAAGACCACTGGGCTGTGCCAGTCGCTGTGCGACTCCTCAATTACTCCCATCTTAAGCATAGCCTGGAGTTTATCCCAAACCATATTTTCCTTGTGTTCGGGGAGCCAATATGGGTGGCTGTACACCATCACCCCTGGGGGAGTCTCAATGTGGTGCTCTATGATGTTACTGCGACCAGGGAGGGGCGAGAACACATCAGAGAACTCCTCCAACCTAATTACCCGTGCTCTCTGGGATGGTGAGACGTGGTCTTCACAGGGGTGAATTGGGCTGTACTTTTTAGACTTACCTCCAGTCCTGGGCATGACTTTAAACTGCATCCGATGGTGAGGCTCCAGTTTGGGAGTTCTGGAGTTTTGGGGGATTGGAGCTGCCCATTAATTGCCAACAATCCCAGGTCTGCTGTGACCCGGAGCAGTAGCACCTGTTCAGAGATGTCTGCTGTTATGGAATAGCGCTGTACTGTGGGATTGCAGCTATTTAAGGCAGAGTGCAGATGTTGAAGGAAGCTCTGGCTATCCCACTGCAGCTGCAGAAGATTTGGGTTTGTCTTGGAAACCTCCTTGCCACTCAACATTGACTGCAGCCAAGTCAAGTGTGGGCCACCTCCAGGCAAGGGAGCCTCCACTCTAAACTCATCACGTGCAGGTGTCAATGACCTACTCATTCTCACCTGCAGTTCTAAATCCTTTGGTGATGGTCAAGTGGTGATGTCAGCAGGCTTGTGATTGGCTGGAAGCTGGTAATCACAAAACTACACAAAGGTGACTCAAAGGCAATGATCATTCTGTTTTGACAACTGAGCAATGGAACAGCTCGGTGTCACTTTGGGTGACCAAGCAGCCCTCTTTAGGATAGCACTGCTTGACCAAACTTTGGGGAGGGGTCTAGAAAAGATGACCCAAAAATTGCTTGCTCACGTATTGCTGACTCAGTTGCTCGCGGCTGAGTGGCTCTCACCTCTAGTGGGAAGAACTACATGATGAGAAAAGAAAAAATGCGCAAGGATGTTACCCTTGCAACATGGTATGTGTGAACACTCTTGGACAGAGATGGCAGTGGAAGAACTGAATGCAGAACAGTGTTGGTAGCGAAGGAACTGCAGCAATCCAACATCAATGCCTGTGCTCTATAGGAAACCCGACTTGCTGACACTGGACAACTGACAGAACAGAGTGGTGGCTACACTCTCTTCTGGAGTGGATGACCTGCTGGAGAAGCATGTACTTCTGGAGTTGCTATTGCCATTCGTTCCACCATAACCTCCTGTTTGGTGGGGATGCCCAAATGTCTTAGGCTACATCCACACGACAACGGCAACGAGATGTTATTTAAAAATATATCGCGTCCAAATGGGCAACAATCAGTAAAATATCAGGTCCATATGGCAACGCAACGCTTGCTGAAAACGATGCAATACACATGCCACACCTCTAGGGGCGCTGTAAGACGGTCCTTTCGGAGACACGAGAACAATAGAAGAAGTAACGATGCATGCACATAAACTATTATGCGCAAGACTTCATATTAGCCACAAAGTCAGGAAAATCTGTTTGTAAAATTACATTATAATGACCAAATACAATGAAAAGTATTTTTCCAGTCTCACCTGTGAAAGGTAATCCCATGTGATCTCGTTTGGACAGAAAACCTGTTGGTACAGTTAAACGCAGCTAATCTTTATTCTCCGCTTTGACCTTTCCAAAATGGCGGCGAGGATGACGTATGATTCTACGCGGAAGGCGGCGTCTTCAATGGTCCGGAATAAAGTGAATGATACACGTTGATGGAATTAATTTGTTGTTTCTCACCTGTGAAAGGTAATCCCATATGATCTCGTTTGGACGGTAAACCTGTTGGTACAGTTAAACGCAGCTAATCTTTATTCTCCGCTTTGACCTCTCCAATATGGCGGCGAGGATGACGTATGATTCTACGCGGAAGGCGGCGTCTTTAATGGTCCGGAATAAATTGGATTAATTTGCTCCTCTAAGCCCTTTTTAAGGAATGTATTGTCGGACTTAAATCAACATCTGAAGAGGTGAGATCGCTCCTTTTTTCCCCTATTTTTGCTGGCGGGATTGCACCATTACACAATAAATATTCACAGTGAAAAAATTTTTTAAGCGTGTTTCATGAAGGATTTGTTGACAACTCGCATCGCAATGAGAAGATCATTGGCACTACTGGTGTTAAGAATCAGACCATTTCATAAATGAATATTTTGCTGTAGAGCTGCAGTGTTTGTACAATTGCATGTTTTTGCTTCACTATTACTGTCACTATTCTGCTTCTTGCATTACTACTGTGAACTAACACTGAACATAATAATAATAATAATAATAATAATAATAATAATAATAATAATATCCAAGCTCGTGTTTCACTCTCACTAGTGCTCTGTAAGGCTTTTTCCTGGTGATATTCGTTACACTTCTACCCGGTGTGAAGCACTCACAGTCATGTGGTTGTGACGTCATCGTAAACAAATCCGTTCTACTCATCCAGACGACTTCACAACGGCAACGTTGCCAGATCTTTCCACTCTGGAACCCGTTCTCAAAAAGATTGCGTTTTGGGCACCCAAAACGCCGGTGCCGTGTGGACGCCAGGCCTAAACGATAAGCAATTGTATCGGAGTCACCTGAATCTGTTGCCGTGTGGACAGGGCCTTAGTGATAGAGTCATCAAAGCCCATTTAAAAATCAATAAAATTAGCCACCTATGCATGATTTCTGCATATGCACCAACACTCAAAGTCACTGAATATGCAAGAGGAATTCTATGACTGTCTAAAGTCTGCAATAACTAGCGTTTCAAATAAAGATAAATTGGTTGTTCTTGGAGACTTTAATGCAAGAGTGAGAAAAGAACATACACTTTGGCAAGGTGTACTCGGCAAGCAAGGTGTTGGGAAATGCAAGAAAAACAGAGTGTTACTCCTTATGCTATGTGCAGATCTTGATCTCACAATAACTAACATACTATTTCGCCAAGCTGATAAATTTAAAACAACCTGGATGGACCCAAAGTCCAAGCATTGGCACCTTATCAATTTTGTTCTGACATGTTGTAGAGACATGAAGGACATCAATCTCATGAGAGTCATGAGGGGAGCAGAGTGTAATAACAATCATAGGCTAGTTAGATGCAAGCTCTCTCTTGTTCTGAGGAAGCCCTACAAAAACCATAGAGCAAAAGACGTGTCAGCCATTTTTGATGTGGCAGCACTGAAGAACAACACAGTTTGCTGTGCGCTTCATGACACTATTAAGAATGGACTATCTGACATCAACTCCACATGTGATAACGCACCCGACCTTTGGTCAGAAATCAAGTGCTGTGATTATGATGCTACAATGAAAATTGTAGGCCCACGCAAACGGAAACATCAAGACTGGTTCGATGAGAGTGAGGAAGATGTACAAGCTCTGCTGAGTGAACAAAGAGTTGCTTATGACAGATATCTAAACAACAGCACCACACTACACCATGAAAGGTGGCGCCAAGCAAAGGCCAAAACCAAGTGCGAGCTGCAAAAGATGAAATATGCTCGATATTTGAAGAAGGCTTGTGAGATACAGGAATGTGCAAGGAACAGCGACTTCAGAAACTTCTATTCTGCAGTTAGGTTGATTTATGGACCAAAGACTGGTGGAGAACATCTGCTCCTATCTTCTGATGGCTCTGAACTAATAAGAGACAAAGATGGTATCAGTGAGAGATTAGTGGAACATTTCCATAGAGTGCTAAACCGGTTTACCTCTGTGGACAGCAGCATTATCCAACATCTGCCACAATTTCCTACAGTGACAAGTATGCAGGAACCACCAACTGCTTCAGAAGTTCTACAAGCGATCAAGCAACAAACAGCATGGAAGGCTGCTGGTCCTGATAAAATCCATCCACATGTCTACAAAGCCATTGGCAATGTTGCTTCTGATGTGCTGACTCCCCTTTTTCACTGTATCTGGAAGTCGTACCACCAGATTTAAAGAATGCTCTTCTTATACCACTCTATAAGGGAAAAGGGCCGAGATCTGAGTGCAACTTGTACAGAGGCATATCTCTATTATCCTCTGCTGGGAAAATTCTCACAAGAGTTCTATTGAACAGGGTGACAGAAGCAATATTGAGGATCTTCATACCAGAAAGCCAGTGTAGTTTTCAACCAAACCGAGGTACAGTTGACATGTTCTTTACACTATGACAAATGCAGGAGAAGTGCATAGAACAAAACCGTAAGTTATTTATGGCCTTTATCAGTCTGACAAAGGCATTTGATTCAGTAAGCAGAGAAACATTGTGGCAAGTGCTGCACAGACTTTGCTGTCCACAAAAGTTTACCAATATTGTAAGACAACCCCACGATGATATGCAAGTGCAGATCAAAGTAGATGGAACAATGTCTCGCTCCTTCCCTGTCACAACTGGAATGAAACAAGAGGAAGTATTGGCTCCTGAGCTTTTTATACTGTATTTTGCAGCGGCCCTGTTTGTTGCACTCATACACCTGCTGTGTAGATATAAGATATCGCACTGTCCATCCATCCATCCATCCATCCATCCATCCATTATCTGTAGCCACTTATCCTGTTCTACAGGGTCGCAGGCAAGCTGGAGCCTATCCCAGCTGGCTATGGGTAAGAGGCAGGGTACACCCTGGACAAGTCACCAGGTTATCGCAGGGCTGACACAGAGACAAACAACCATTCGCACCTACAGTCAATTTAGAGCCACCAATTAGCCTAACCTGCATGTCTTTGGACTGTGGGGGAAACTGGAGCACCCGGAGGAAACCCACGCAGACACGGGGAGAACATGCAAACTCCACACAGAAAGGCCCTCGCTGGCCACTGGGCTCTAACCCAGGACCTTCTTGCTATGAGGCGACATTGCTAACCACTACACCACCATGCTGCCCCCAATATTGCACTGATGGAAATATTTTCAAAATTCAGAGACTGAAAGCTAAAACCAAATGCCTTCATGAGCTTGTTAGAGAGTTGCTGTTTGCAGATGACTGTGCAATTGTGGCTGAATCTGAACAAGATCTACAGCAAATCATGACAGCCTTTTCCATAGCCATGAAACAGTTTGGCTTGGTGTTCAATACCACTGATGATGTTCGTCCTTCGCATGTGAAGATGACCACGACTTCTATGAATCACTGGGGGGTGTGTGTGAATGTGAAGATGTCTGATTAGGCCAGTCTTCGCCTTGAAAAGTCTGTTGCAGTGGGGACATGGGATGTGCAGGGCTGAACCAAGGGCGGAGGTAGAACTATCTGTGTTTTTCCTTTTCTGCTGATGTAGCTCTTTCCCCCAGGTGCACCTCTCCTCAAAGGCAGTCACGCCAGATATTATGAGGGAGCGCCAGACAGGACGGTCCTCAGCGGACTTTTCCCAGGATGTATACGGAATGCCGCAAAGCTTGAGGGATGCCTTCAAAGTGTCTTTGTAGCGTAGCTTTGGTCTACCAAGACGGCGCTTGCCTGTGGACAGCTCACCATAGAGAAGTCTTTTAGGGAGACGACAGTCGTCCATGCGGTAGATATGACCAGCCCATCGAAGCTGAGAGCGTATAAGGATGGCATGGATGCTCTCCATCTTAGCCCGCTGGAGCACTTCAGTGTCTGAGACTTTGTCATGCCACGTCACATGGAGTAGGGTCCTGAGACATCTCATATGAAAGGCATTGAGCTGCTTGGCATGACGACTGTATTCGGTCCAAGTCTCGCAGGCATATAGCATAGATAGCAGAACTACTGCTCTGTAGACTTTGCGCTTGGTGTCAAGGCTCAGTCCTCTGTGCCCCCATACCTTGTTCTTAAGCCTGCCAAAGGCAGTGGTAGCTCTCGCGATTCTGTAGGCCACTTTCTCATCAATATTAGCGGAGCATGAGAGTGCTGCCAAGGTATACAAACTTGTCTACCACTGTTAGACTCTGACCACTGACGGTGATGTGGGGCTCTATATGTGGAGCTGCAGGGGCTGGTTGATGGAGGACCTCAGTCTTTTTGGTTGAAATTGTGAGATCGAAGTCATCACAGGCTTTGGCCAACCGGTCCAAGCTACGCTACATTTCTAACTTTGAACTAGCGTTCAGTGCACAATCGTCAGCAAAGAGGAAGTCACAAGCTGTCTCTTTGTGAACTTTTGTCCTTGCTTGCAGCCTCCGAGGGTTGAAGAGTTTTTCGTCCATACGATAACGAAAACCGACACTGATGTTGCCATCGCGGTAGGCGTCTGACAGCATGGCTGAGAACACCATGCTGAATAGAGTGGGGGCCAGCATGCAGCCCTGCTTAACTCCATTGGTGATGGGAAATGACTGGGAGAACTCCCCATTGTCCTGTACTCTCACGTTCATGCCATCATGAAACTGCTGGACCATTGCAATGAACTTGCAATGGTCTGACCTCTTTCCTGACTGAAGCTGCGCGAGAGCGGGCCGAGAGGTTGCGCGAGAGCGGGCCGAGAGGTTGCGCGGGAGCGAGGCTGCGCGAGAGCGGGCCGAGAGGTTGCGCAGGAACGGGCCGCGTAATAACAAACGCAATGCCCCCGAAGAAAGCTCCTACGGTCGAGGAGATTGAGGATATTAAAAAATCCCTCGACTTTCTGGGGGAAGAAATCTCTGCTGTCAGGGTGCAGCAGAAGACCATCCTGGACCTGGTAGAAGAGGTCAAAGCTCTGAGGCTGCAGAATTCAGAGAAGGCAAAGAGGATCGCCATTCTCGAGAACCGAGTGGAGGAGCTGGAGCAGTACACCCGGATGAATGACATCATTGTGACCGGACTGCAGATTCAACCCCGCTCATATGCTGGAGCAGTGGCGAGAAGAGACGGAGAGGAACTGAATGAGGAGGATGCTAACTCTGTGGAGAAACAGGTGTTAGCATTCCTGCACTCCAAGGGGATTGAGGTAAAAAGCAATAACATCGAAGCATGTCACCCTCTCCCACGGAGAAGCAACACAGGTAAACCAGCTGTAATAATGAGATTTGCCAACAGAAAGCATAAGATGCAATTGTTAAAACAAGGGAAGAAACTGAAAGGCTCAGATGTGTTTTTAAATGAGCACTTAACAAAAAAAAATGCAGATATTGCAAAAAAGGCGAGACTACTAAGGAAACAGGGGAAAATCCAAAACACTTGGACACAAAACTGCAAGATTTTCATCAAGTTGAGGGGATCTCCAGAAGAGGCCAAGATCTTGGTCATCCGAGATATTGGGGAACTGGACAAATTCTGAGGGAGCCAAATAAAGCAATTTACAATCATGACACAAGGACTGGACACTGGACACTGGACACAAGAACTGGACACTTTCCATTATACTGAGCACAAAATACAAGATATGGAAAATAATATTGATCCGGAAAATAATCTTTTCAGCAATATCAATATCAGCTGCCGGTATTACACTGAATATCAATACAATGCAAAGATCAGAGACGGAAATAAGATATCAATTATTCATTTCAATATCAGAAGTCTGTATGCCAATTTCCATAAAATGAAGGAATATCTCAGTCAGTTCAATACTCCATTCAATATAATAGCCATATCAGAAACTTGGATCAACGATGAGATGGGAGTAGATTTTGAGCTGAACGGGTATGAATTAAATTATATCAATAGAAAGAACAAAAGAGGAGGGGGAGTGGCAATATATGTTGATAATAGTTTGGAATATAAAATTAATAATAAAATGACGGTAGCTGTTGATGATTGGATGGAGTGTATTACAATAGAAATATGCTGTGAAAAAATGAAAAATATAATGGTGAGCTGTATATACAGATCTCCTGGATCAAGCATAGAAGTTTTTATAGATTGGATGGAAAGTATGTTTATAAAATCAACTCAGAAGGTCATGTACATCTGTGGTGATTTTAACATCGACCTCTTAAATCATAAGAAACATAAAATGACAGAAGAGTTCATTAATTCAATGTTAAGTATGGGACTGTACCCAACTATTACCAGACCAAGCAGGATCACTTCTCACAGCACCACTTTAATAGATAATATATTTACTAATATCCTGGAAAATAATATAGAGAGCGGTCTACTATTAACAGACATCAGTGACCATCTACCTATTTTTAATGTATATTACTGTAATTATAGCAAGAAAAAGGATAATAAAAATTATAAATATATAAGAATGAAAACTGAAGAAACCATGATTGCACTAAAAAATGACTTAATAATACAGGACTGGAATGTAGTTTATAAAGAAAAAGATGTTGATAAAGCATATGAGGAATTTTTAATAATATTCAATGAACTATATAATAAAAATTGTCCTATAAAGAAATACAGTAATATACATAAATATACAAATAGTCCGTGGGTCACCAAGGGGCTACAAAATGCCTGCAAAAAGAAAAATATATTATACAGACAATTCTTAAAGCATCGAACTATAGAGGCAGAGGAAAAATATAAAAAATATAAAAATAAATTAACTAATATTATGAGGATATGTAAGAAAGACTATTATAATAAATTAGTGGAGAAAAATAAAAACAATATTAAAGGTATATGGACTGTATTGAATGGTATTGTGAGAAATGGATCCAAAACTACAAATTACCCAGAGTACTACACTGTAAATGATAAGACCATAAATAATATGGAGGATGTGGTGAATGGTTTTAATCAATTCTTTGTAAATGTGGGACCAGATTTAGCGGCAAAAATAAAGGAACCCGAAACAACACAATGTGGGGACATAGAAGATATGGGGGACAGAAATCCAAGTACAATTTTTCTAACTGCAACTGATGAGGAAGAAATTATCCAAATTGTAAGAAAATGTAAAAACAAAACTTCTGCAGACTGGAATGATATAGACATGTCAACAGTAAAGACAGTTATTGAGGGAATTGTGAAACCACTCACCCACATCTGCAATTTATCTTTTCAATCAGGTACATTTCCAGACAAAATGAAAATTGCAAAAGTGATACCATTGTTTAAAACCGGAGATAGACACCATTTCACAAACTACAGGCCTGTTTCTTTACTCCCCCAATTCTCCAAAATACTCGAAAAACTTTTTTCAGATAGACTGGACAAATTCATTGAAAAACACAACCTCCTTACAGACAGTCAATATGGATTCAGAACGGACAGATCAACATCGATGGCACTAATGGAACTAATAGAGGAAATCACAAAATGTATAGACAATAAAAAAATAGCAATTGGAGTATTTGTGGACCTAAAAAAAGCATTCGATACTATTGATCATAGTATATTATTAAGTAAACTAGAAAAGTGTGGTGTTAGGGGAGTTGGGTGGAGCTGGCTGTCGAGCTATCTAAGAAACAGGCAACAGTTTGTGCAGATAGGTGACCATAAATCTGATTTCATGAACATTACATGCGGGGTACCACAGGGGTCAATATTAGGTCCGAAATTATTCATAATATACATCAATGACATATGTACAATTTCGCAAGAATTGAAATTTGTTTTGTTTGCAGATGACACCAATATTTTTTGTTCCGGTGAGAATTTGCAGCAGACTTTAGAGATAATCACAACTGAAATAAATAAACTAAAACTATGGTTTGACAAAAATAAATTATCATTAAATCTAAGCAAAACAAAGATTATGTTGTTTGGGAGACATAAAATAGATTGTAATGTAGAATTGATAATAGACAATACTAAGATAGAAATGGTACAGGAAATTAAATTTCTTGGTGTGATTTTGGATCCTAAAGTCTGCTGGAAACCTCATGTAGGATACGTACGAGCAAAACTGGCAAAGTGCTCGGCAATTCTGTGGAAAACAAAATATATTCTTGATTGTAAATCTTTGCATACTATATATTACTCATTATTTTTGCCATATCTGACTTATTGTGTCGAAGTCTGGGGAAACACCTACAAAACCACTCTGCAGCCGATATGTACAATACAGAAAAGAGCAATAAGGACAATAAACAAAACAGGATACAGAGATCACACAAACCCACTATTCATAAAATCACACATGTTGAAATTTATGGATCTGGTCAAATTCAGAACAGCACAAATAATGTACAAAGCAAGAAATAATCTATTGCCAAAAAATATACAAGGAATGTTTAGTGAGAGAGAGGGGGGATATAATCTAAGGGGAGACCTAAATTTTAAAAAACCAAAGGTTCGAACAAATATGAAAAGCATGTGCGTATCGAGCTGTGGGGTGACTTTATGGAACAGACTGGAGACAGAAATAAAACAAAGTGCAAATATAATTCTGTTTAAAAAAAGGTACAAAAAAATATTTTTAAACAAGTATATTGCAGAGGAAATATGTTAATGGAGGATGATGAGGGATAAATAGAATAGGGTTGATTGTTATATTAGAACTAGCTTAGTATATGGTATATATTTATTTATGGGGATAGATATCTTCATATTTACAGGGATAAGTATGTAGTAGATATTTTTTTTTTTTGTAATTATATATTTATATAGATAGTTATGTGTATATGTATATATATGTATATGGATATGGTATGTAGTATATATTTATTTTTGTAATTATATATTTATATGGATAATCATGAAGTGTATATGTGGTATATATTTTTATAAGTGTATTAATGTAGTTTGGATTTCGGGGTAGTTAAAAAGGGGTGGGAAATTAAAAAAAGTATTGTACTTCTTCCCACTCCTTTTTCGAACAATGTGCGGTGTATTGTAATGTATTAGCTCTTTATATTATTTTATTTATTCTTTTTTTGTCACTTTTTTCATTTTCTTTCTTTTGTATGTATAAATAGTTACATACATTTTTATACATGTTCGAAATAAATAAATTCATTCATTCATTCATTCATTCATTCATTCATTCATAACTTGCGAGGGCAACCAAACTTGGACATGATCTTCCACAGCCCCTCATGGCAAACAGAATCAAATGCTTTGGTTAGGTCCACAAATGTGGTGTACAGACCAACGTTCTGCTCCTTGCACTTTTCTTGGAGTTGCCGAGCTGCAAAGATCATGTCGATGGTACTTTGTCCCGTACGGAATCCACACTGGCTTTCAGGTACTGTAGCAGGCCGCATTCCAGGTGTTTGATGAGGTGATTAAGCAGAATGCAGCCCAGGATCTTTCCGGCAATGGAAAGCAAGGAAATGCCGCGATGATTATCACATACAAATCTGTTCCCTTTGTGCTTGTAAAGGTGGGCTATGGAAGCATCTTTAAAGTCCTGTGGGAGCTTTTCTTGAGACCACATCAGATTGAACAGGCTTGTGAGGGTCTTGATCAGTTTAGGTCCTCCAGAAGCATAAATTTCAGCTGGAATGGAGTCAGCACCAGGTGCCTTCCCACTGGACATGGACTTTATGGCTTTTGATACTTCTGCTTCAGTAGGAGGATCAGCGAGAGTCTCATTCACTGGGACTTGTGGCAATCTTGCTATAGCTTCTTCATTTATGGTGGATGGGCGGTTGAGGACGCTGTTGAAGTGCTCCGCCCAACACTTGAGGATCTTCTCCCTCTCCGAGATGATTGTGTTCCCGTCAGCACTGAGGATAGAGGACGCTCCAGACAAAGTGGGACCGTACACGGTCTTTAGGGCGCTGTAGAAGTTTTTCATATCATTACTATCTGCATAGGCCTGAATGGCATTGGCCTTCATACAGAACCATTCGTCACGCATACGACGTAACTCGGACTGGGCAGCTCGCTTGGCCTCTCTGAGCGCAGCTTTCTTAGAGAAAGAGGAGGGATCATTGAGAAGTGCTCTGTGGAGACAGTGTTTTTCTTCCAGTATGGACATGATATGACTATTATTGTCATCAAACCAATCCTGGTGTTTTTGGGTAGTAGGACCGACAACAATGGAGGCAGTAGCGTAAACAGTATCACGAAAACGCGCCCACTGAGTTTTCACATCAGCCTCTGCATTTGTGTTGGGAGTTAATAAATTCTTATCAAGCTCCTCAGCCAGTTCATGCTTGATGAGATCGTTCTTATGTTTGGAGACATTCAACCGCTTGGGGACTCTGACACCTTGGGGCCTTCTTGGTGGAGTGATGCGAAGATTCATCTTGGAGATCAATAGACGATGGTCAGTCCAGCATTCAGCTCCACACATGGTCTTGGTGACCCTAACATCTTGTCTGTCCCTCTGCCTGGTGATGACATAGTCCAAGAGATGCCAATGCTTGGAACGGGGGTGCATCCAAGACGTCTTGTTATGGGTTGGAAGACGGAAGACTGAGTTGGTGATGAGAAGATCAAAAGCGGCACAGGTCTCAAGTAGGAGGAGTCCATTGCTGTTACACTTGCCAATGCCATGCTTCCCCAGCACACCTTCCCATGACTCGTGGTCTCTGCCAACATGGGTGTTAAAATCGCTGAGAATGATGAACTTACCTGATCTAGGTACAGCAGCAATGGCGTTCTTGAGATCCTCGTAGAATCTTTCCTTCACATCGTCAGGGTTTGTCATGGTGGGGGCGTAGGCACTAATCAATGTGGCAAATCTATTCATGGGAAGTGGCATGCGGGCAGTCATCAGGCGATCATTTATCCCCTTAGGGGGAACTGCCAGCTTATTGGCCAAATTGGACTTAATAGCAAAGCCAACGCCTGCCTCGCATCGATCGTTTGATCTGCGCCCGATCCAGAAGAACGTATAGCCGGCAGACTTCTCAGTCAGTTGTCCTTCCTCTGCTAGACAAGTCTCACTAAGTGCTGCAATCTCCACATTGTAACGGGCTAGTTCGCAGGCAATGAGGGCTGTCCTTCTCTCAGATTGATTAGAGCCAGCACAGTCCAAGAGGGTATGCACATTCCATGCGCCAAGAGTGACCGAGGTCACTTTAGGTGATTTAGACTTATTTGTTCTCTTCTTGCCTCTGATATGAGACACCTGCCAGCCACGGCATGCTGGCCAGGACAGAGTGAGACAGGCAATGTTTAGGACACCTTTTCTAGTCCCTTCCCCAAGCTACGGGGGGAAGCAGTGCTGTCCTGAAGAGGGCTGCTTCGTCGACCAGGGGGCTGCCGAATTCCAGCACTGTCTCATTCACTGCAAAACGACCATATGGCCTGGTCCACCTATGTGTACCTGATATTTTACTGATCCGTTGCCCATGTGGACACGATATTTAAAAAAAAATCTCGTTGCCGTTGTCGTGTGGATGTAGCCTAAGTTCTCTTAAATAGAATACTCTCTGTCACTTCAGGGGTGGAGTAGCACTCTTGGAGTCTTGTCCAAGACAAGTGAAATGCAGCTTGAGGGTTGGTGACATGGACAGCTCGAATTCCTTTGACATGTTCTGACAATTCCTTTCCTAACCATTTTACTAGTAGATCAAACTACTCACTGGCTGCTAGCTCTCAGCCCTGAGTGACATTAAAGAAGGAGGATTGCCATGCTCTGAAGCTTTCAGGCTGATCATTAAATTTAGTGTACCTTGTGGTGTGGTTACTAACTTCCTGCGGGCCAGATACTTGGCAAAGTCTATCATGTTAGAAGTTGGAGTAATAGGAGAATGCCAAGTGTTATTTCTAGAAAAGTGGTGTGGATAGCTCACGTGCCAGAATGAAGTGAAGCTCTGCTCCTGATAGGCATTATGGGAGAGGTGAGGCTGTGAACTGGGGTGCTGAGACAAGTGTGTCTGGTGCTCTGGTACTGATCAGTACTCAGTCTGCTGTGTGTGCCTTGGCATTGTACGTGAGACATCATGGTGGTACGTAGGACTTAACTCACTGTCAAGTGGCATCCTGTCTCATTAACGGCAATGATTCTTTGATACTGGGAGAGGGGGCTGTGTCTGTAGAGAATGAGTTGGGGTTAAAGATGACCTGAGCATGATGTTCCAGATACGCTTTGGTTCGCTGTCTAATTATCTGCAGTGAGATGCTACTCCTGATGCTGTGCACATCCTCACACCCCAATCCTGCTGCTGCGTCTAAAATTTCAGCCTCTGTGATGGCAGGGGCAGTTGTTGTTTTTTTAAGTTCTTATGTTTCTAGATTAGTTTCTATAGTGGTCTTTTCCAAATCTAATTTGGCTTTCTGTCTTTTCAGTTCAAGCACCCTTTGTGCAAATGCGCACTTGGTCTGCATGGCTTCAACTGCAGCTCTGGCTTTAGCAGCAGTACTGGCTACTGAACACTTGGAGGAAGATGTGTACTTAGAGCTACAGTGATGCTTGAAAGTTTGTGAACCCTTTAGAATTTTCTATATTTCTGCATAAATATGACCTAAAACATCATCAGATTTTCACACAAGTCCTAAAAGTAGATAACGAGAACCCAGTTAAACAAATGAGACAAAAATATTATACTTGGTCATTTATTTATTGAGGAAAATGATCCAATATTACATATCTGTGAGTGGCAAAAGTATGTGAACCTCAAGGATTAGCAGTTAATTTGAAGGTGAAATTAGAGTCAGGTGTTTTCAATCAATGAGATGACAATCAGGTGTGAGTGGGCACCCTGTTTTCTTTAAAGAACAGGGATCTATCAAAGTCTAATCTTCACAACATATGTTTGTGGAAGTGTATCATGGCATGAACAAAGGAGATTTCTGAAGACCTAAGAAAAAGCGTTGTTGATGTTCATCAGGCTGGAAAAGGTTACAAACCATTTCTAAAGAGTTTGGACTCCACCAATCCACAGTCAAACAGATTGTGTACAAATTGAGGAAATTCAAGACCATCGTTACCCTCCCCAGGAGTGGTCGACCAACAAAGATCACTCCAAGAGCAAGGCGTGTAATAGTTGGCAAGGTTACAAAAGACCCCAGGGTAACTTCTAAGCAACTGAAGGTCTCTCTCACATTGGCTAATGTTCATGTTCATGAGTCAACCATCAGGAGAACACTGAACAACAATGGTGTGCATGGCAGGGTTGCAAGGAGAAAGCCACTGCTCTCCAAAAAGAACATTGCTGCTCATCTGCAGTTTGCTAAAGATCACGTGGGCAAGCCAGAAGGCTATTGGAAAAATGTTTTGTGAATGGATGAGACCAAAATAGAACTTTTTGGTTTAAATGAAAAGTGTTATGTTTGGAGAAAGGAAAACACTGCATTCCAGCATAAGAACCTTATCCCATCTCTGAAACATGGTGGTGGTAGTATCACAGTTTGGGCCTGTTTTGCTGTATCTAGGCCAGGACGGCTTACCATCATTGATGGAACAATGAATTCTGAATTATACCAGCGAATTCTAAAGAAAATATCAGGACATCTGTCCATGAACTAAATCTCAAGGGAAAGTGAGTCATGCAGCAAGACACCGACCCTAAGCACACAAGTCATTCTACCAAAGAATGGTTAAAGAAGAATAAAGTTAATGTTTTGGAATGGCCAAGTCAAAGTCCTGACCTTAATCCAGTTGAAATGTTGTGGGAGGACCTGAAGCGAGCAGTTCATGTGAGGAAACCCACCAACATCCCAGCCGGTGTGCAGGACTGATCAGCAGTTACTAGAAACGTTTAGTTGCAGTTATTGCTGCACAAGGGGGTCACATCAGATACTGAAAGCAAAGGTTCACATACTTTTGCCACTCACAGATATGTAATATTGGATCATTTTCCTCAATAAATAAATGTCTAAGTATAATATTTTTGTCTCATTTGTTTAACTGGGTTCTCTTTATCTACTTTTAGGACTTTTGTGAAAATCTGATGATGTTTTAGGTCATATTTATGCAGAAATATAGAACATTCTAAAGGGTTCACAAACTTTCAAGCACCACTGTAGACACTGATGACATCTTTTCAACTTTTTCTGTTGCGTGGGCTTCCATAACTGCAGTGGATGAATCCTTCTGATAATATGGCATTTCACTGTACTGTTCTCTCTATATGTTATACATCTTAAATGTTAACATAGATAAACAGCCAGGCAAACTCCTTTTCAAGAGCCAGAAAATGAGTGTGCTTGCTCCTTTAATGACTTCTTAAATACCAGGTAAGTCACAATGACAACACTGAATTGGAGTGAAACTAGAAAAGATAACACAAAATAAACTTAGTAATCTACCATGTAACATCCGAGCCACATAAACAGCCTAGCCCTAACTCTGTAAATCTAACAAACAAGTATGAAGATTAACATCAGACAACTAGGTGAGTAGCAGATAAATATATGCTATTGTTCTCTTAAAGTTAATGCATCATAATGTTGCATTTGTACAAATTATAAATTGTTCATAACACTTGTCATAATCAATCATTAAATATATAAAGAACATGTAAAACAGCCAATGCTTTCTGAAGAATATACACAACAAATTAATTTAAATTAACTCAGGAAACTATACACTGCAAACATGCTGTTTTCTCACTGTTTTTTTTTTCATCCTCTTTCCTCTATTATCACAGGTGTCAAAATTAAAGCTCCACCATCATTTATGCATTAAACAAGGCAAAACATATAAATTTAATCAGTCATCTTAATATATAACATCTAAACATTAATCTCTCTTTCAAATATAAAACATCTTTGGGGCAGAACAAGTTACATGAATGTATTTCTTCTCTTTAACTCCAATTGTCATGGCAAGTTTTGGATATTCAACTCAGGTTTATAAGTTTTCAAAAATTAAACTAAAAGTAATTCATTGTCTTGACTACTCCTGAGTTTTGTCTGGGTTGTCAATGTTCATTTAACTCATGACTGTAAGTCACATAATTTGTGTAAAGGGAAAGGGGAGGAGGATGGGTGATGCCAAGGAAATACCAGGAAATACACCATGATTCAGAAGTGATTCAATGTGAGGTTTAAGGAAATTTGCAAGCTTGCCATTATTAGTCAAGATGAGAAATAAATCTAAGTAGAAACAATTTACCAAAGCATGAGTGCTCTTAACATGAAAAGGCAATTGATATGAATACAGTTCTTAACTTGGAAGTGTTGATTAGTGAGGAACTTTATGTTAATTTGACAAGATAATTGTAAGTTGTTTTAACTCAGAGGATCAAGATGAAACAATAAATAATCATTAGTTTAAAAACACAACTCTTTATGTTGAAACAAAGGTTATCTTCAAGTTTACGCATATTTTTTAAGGCAGCAGGTGAACTTTCGTTTCTATGTAATAACCAATTTGAATTTTCTCTCATAGACAGCTAGCCTGGTCTTCATGTTGGTTTATCCTTCTTAACAACAAACACATCATGACTTAGTCATGATGACGTAGATGAAACCCAGGGTTCAAACCAAGAATAGAAATTCAGAACTATTCAATGATTAAACAATCAAACTAACAGGGAATACCTGGGCAATAATAACACCTGTCAGTTACATGTAGTGTTGTAGTCAGGACCACCTAAACCAAAACCAAGTCATGACCAAGGCCAGAGCGTATTGAGACCGAGACAAGACCAAGACTTTGAGGGGTTGCGACCAAGACCAAAGCAGGGTGAGACTAAATTAAGACCAGGACCAGACCAGTAGGTGTGAAGGGGGGTGGGGAGAGATGACGGCCATTAACAGTAACGAAAATTTCAAATTGGCAATGAGTCACGTTATGGGTTGCATTTGAAACAGGAAGTTTTATATCCAATCACAATAATGATGTGAACAAATAAATCAGACAATACATGATTTTGTGAAATCCCCACAGTTGTGGTCTTGACCAGTTCTCATCTCATCTCATTATCTCTAACCGCTTTATCCTTCTACAGGGTCGCAGGCAAGCTGGAGCCTATCCCAGCTGACTACGGGCGAAAGGCGGGGTACACCCTGGACAAGTCGCCAGGTCATCACAGGGCTGACACATAGACACAGACAACCATTCACACTCACATTCACACCTATGGTCAATTTTAGAGTCACCAGTTAACCTAACCTGCATGTCTTTGGACTGTGGGGGAAACCGGAGCACCTGGAGGAAACCCACGCGGACACGGGGAGAACATGAAAACTCCACACAGAAAGGCCCTCGCCGGCCCCGAGGCTCGAACCCAGGACCTTCTTGCTGTGAGGCGACAGCGCTAACCACTACACCACCGTGCCGCCCGTCTTGACCAGTTATGAAATAAAATCCCAAGTCTCTATGTCTAAGACCAAGATGAGACCAAGTAAAAAATGCAGTTGATTCCAAGACAAGACTGAGACCTTCAAAACGTGGTCTTGAGATCAAGACCAGTCTCATGTACTACAACACTAATTACATGTTCCATTATTTTTTGTCACTTGATAAATGGGTAGGTTCAAACAAATGGTTCCATGTTCCAAGTTTTTTTTTTTTTTAACCCATGTAGATATAAAAAAAACAGGAAAGGAAAGCTGAAATTCTGATCTATCATCTCATATTCATCTTTTGATCTCAAACCCAAATGTCTTCAGTGTTTAGAAAAAAACAATAGAATTGGACTTGCCATTACAATATTTCTTGAGATGACTGTACTGGATGCCAAGAATTAATATAATTAGCCACAAACATAATTTGTTGACCTAGACAGCACATTTAAAAAGAACTGTAGACAGAGTTTTTGTGTATGGCTCCATCAACTCATGGTGCCTTGTCTTCAGTCCTTGGTGTAAAGGATGTGTGAAAAGATTTTGTCAGCAACAAGTATTACTGGCATTTCTTTCCTTCTCTCTCTCACCTTCCACATACACATTTATCCTTTCATCCTTTCTTGACCTTTCTATCTTTCTTTCTTTCTCTGTAATAATATTTCCTATTTGTGCAGACACACACCCAAGAGCAGAAGAGAGTTGCGCCTCAAGGCTCTTCTCAAGATGAAGATTAAATGCTATGCACTGACAAACCAGATGATTAATTGTCTGTGATTATCCTTGATCCCTTTTGACAGAGGAACTTGATTGTTCATGCCAATAAAGTGTGTAACTCTCCTTCTTTTAAGCCTTAAAAGTGTTTGGTCACAAAGCCCCTTATTATATGTTAGTAGATGATGTGTTCTCCACTTCCCACTGGGATTATGCTGAATAAACACAGAGATCTCTGAGTGGAGCATTTTCTTGTTTTTCAGCTAAAAACCCTCTAGGTGTTAAAGTTTTGAAGCTGCCTTTATTTATGCGATTTACAAATGTAGCATGTAGGGATATGGAAATTATTTATCAATTAAACACAAGCCAGTATTATGGATATTTATATTCAGGCAACCATTATTCGTGATACACTAGCATTTAATTATAGATCATGGAAAAATACTGAGTATCCATTCTGAACAACTTGGTGTCATATTTAATTTGAGTTCAAATTATACTTTCTTTAAATAACAACAAAACCTTCAGTAGACCTCAGTGATTCCAGTAGACCTCTACTCATACTTTACAAACATACAAATGCATTTTTATTGAACATTTACCATCATCCATTTAAATTTGGCTAAATCAGCAATATAATGAAATGTTTTGTGTTGCACATTTGATCAAATATGGATCAGGTAACTACACAAATATCTTTTCATTCAGAAGTTCAAATACTACACACACACACACACACACACACACACACACACATTATATATATATATATCAGTGGTGAACCATTACTATTAGAACTGGGACTTCAGCTCAGCCAAAACTTAGCCAGGCACTCCAAAAAAGCAACAGGGCAAATAATTTTGCAAGGGATTAGTGGCAGGCTGCCAGGTAGCTCCATTATGTGTTGTTGACAATGTTGATTTTAAAAGTAACTAAGTAAATTACATAGGGAAAGGAATACTTAAGTATGAGTGAAAAATACTATGGTGAGCATGTGAGGAAGAAGAGTCTGGAGACAGAAATATTAGTTTCTCAGTTGTTAGCCTCTGCTGCTTGCTCTGGCTTGACCGCTTTATGAGCATTCGCTAATACTACTGATGAACACTACACCGGCTGGAAGGTTATGTTACTGCAGCACTGACAGTGCTGACTCATGGTTAAGCTAGCATTGGCCTTCGAGAAGGCCTAGGGTAATAATTTTTTGGTCCTTCCCACTATAAATCAAAATCTGATTGGTTAATTTATCTGTCACTTTCTACATAAACATACACTGCCATGGCCTTCTGTCCCGTCAATGAAGTCCTGACCAATGATTGAGCCTGCTCTAAACTCTTCTCACCTTAGAGTCAATTAGAATTAGAATTAGAAGAGAATAATTATAATGAAATTATTAAGGAATGAAATAAATTAAATATAACATTTGAAATGCTGATAAATTTGGGCCTTCTCTGAAAGCAGGCCCTGATGGTTCCCCTCTGATATCTCTCTCTCTCTCTCACACACACACACACACACACACACACACACACACACACACATATATATACACACATTATATATATATATACACACACACACACACACACACACTTTATTAAAGCATGATAGACATTTCACCCAGGTCTTCTTTGACTTACTCAAATACTATCAGTAAAATAGTCTTCTTTTCTCCTTTTCTGCTCTTGTCTTCTGATAATTAGCACTGAAGCACGAGCTCAATACTCTCCACCTTCATACCTGTATGGATGTGCCAGTCTCTCAGGGCAGCTATTGGAGCTGTAGCTACTGTAGCGGTAGCCATCAAAGTTCTCAGTTCTTTCAATTTTGGTGGGGGCCGCATCCTGGTATGACAGAGCTGTTTTTATGACGCTTGAATCCTCTGGGATCTTCAGGTCAGAGTAGGAGTTGGGTGAGGTCTCCTCTTGGAGAGAGTTACAGTTTGACAAACCCTTCATGTCATAGATACCCTCACCATATTTTACCACAGATGGTTTAGGACAGGGCTGGTAGGACACTTTAGTGGTGGTTGTTATGATGGTCTGAAGGGCTGTCGGAGTAGTCGGAGTGGGTCCTGTGTACCTGCATGGATATTCGGTGTTGTAATAGTGATTACCATTGGCAGAAAGCTGTGGGTATTCCCCTCTTTCTCCATATGACCCTTTGCCCAGGATCTGCTTCCAGCTATGGTGCTTGGTGGTGGCATCTGGATAAGAGCGCTCATGGTTTGGGAGTGTACTGGTTGTGTGAGGCATCCCACTCAGGCCAGAGCAATTTTTATTGAGTTCAGCCTCACCATGAGGGCTGGCAGGGTCCTTATACAGTGCTGTGGGGTAGGGTGCAGAGCTGAGGTAGCCTGGCACTGCAAAATCATATCCGCATGGGGGTCTTGCCATATACAAGCGGTGGTTAGCAGGCTTCTGCAGAGGGTTAGCAGCTTCAGCCATGGTTGTTGGGCCATATGTGTCATAGGGGAACTTGTAAGGCTCTGTGTTCTGGAATGGCGTGTAGTGCTGTGTCTGGATGGGGAAATTGGATTCAGCAATGATGCTGAAGCGATCTGGGGTCTCCATTGTGAGCTGGTGGATATTGGGGAAAGGCATATCATGGTAGCGGCCAGACTGGAGGAAAAAGAATGGTGTTTATTAGGCCACAGTCTCTTCAAAGTCTCTTCATACAAATACATATTAATATAGATAAAGTGACAATTTCAGTATTCAGTCATTTTTGTGCATTTCATAAATGTTTGTGAGTTGGAAATTAAGCGCTTTGAAAAGATTCCAGGTAAAATATTTCACTTTTAAAAAACATTTTATATTCTCATCTCATCTCATTATCTCTAGCCGCTTCATCCTTCTACAGGGTCGCAGGCAAGCTGGAGCCTATCCCAGCTGACTACGGGCGAAAGGCGGGGTACACCCTGGACAAGTCGCCAGGTCATCACAGGGCTGACACATAGACACAGACAACCATTCACACTCACATTCACACCTACGGTCAATTTAGAGTCACCAGTTAACCTAACCTGCATGTCTTTGGACTGTGGGGGAAACCGGAGCACCCACATTTTATATTGTAAAACAATTTGAATTTCTGTTCATATCATGGTAGTGGCCAGACTGGAGGAAAAAGAATGATGTTTATTAGTCCACAGTCTCTTCAAAGTCTCTTCATACAAATACATATTCATATAGATAAAGTGACAATTTCAGTATTCAGCCATTTTTGTGCATTTCATAAATGTTTGTGAGCTGGAAATTAAGTGCTTTGAAAAGATTCCAGGTAAATTATTTCACTTTTTAAAAATATATATATTTTATATTATAAAACAATTTGAATTTCTGTTCTTTTTTCCTCAGATTTTCCAGTCATTACTTGCTCAACAAATAATTCTATAACAAATAAATCTATGTATGTTAAATCATGAGGGCGGCACGGTGGTGTAGTGGTTAGCACTGTCGCCTCACAGCAAGAAGGTCCTGGGTTCGAACCCCGGGTCCGGCGAGGGCCTTTCTGTGTGGAGTTTGCATGTTCTCCCCGTGTCTGCGTGGGTTTCCTCCGGGTGCTCCGGTTTCCCCCACAGTCCAAAGACATGCAGGTTAGGTTAACTGGTGACTCTAAATTGACCGTAGGTGTGAATGTGAGTGTGAATGGTTGTCTGTGTCTATGTGTCAGCCCTGTGATGACCTGGCGACTTGTCCAGGGTGTACCCCGCCTTTCGCCCGTAGTCAGCTGGGATAGGCTCCAGCTTGCCTGCGACCCTGTAGAAGGATAAAGCGGCTAGAGATAATGAGAATGAGATGAGATGTTAAATCATTTTAAATACAGTGTCAGAAAATAAAGTACATTGTTCTATCTTGAGGAGTACAGCGGCTTGTCACTGGGGCAGTAACCTCTAAGGTACTTATTTGTATCCTTTATGTACTGCTTGGGAATGTATATGTAACTTTTTCACCCTTAAAAAGTACACATAGTTATCTTAAACCCTAGGGGGTACATTAGTGTAGATTGTACCTTGGGGGACAGAAATTTACTCCGACTGTATGCCTATTTCTGACAGTGTACCTTTTTCATTAATCAGCTACTGAATGAATTTAAAGAATACATTTTAAATAATAAAACTGTTAAGTACAAATGCTGAGCATTTAGCATGCATCCATGTTATATTTTATTCTCTTACATATGCCAATAAGTGATGGTTAATGAACAGACCACATAATGGTACAGTTCAGGGGTGGGTTTCCCAAAAGCCTCTTAATGCTGAGTAGCTTAACTAGGAGAGAGTGTGTTCATTGTGATGCTCGCTCTACTATTTTACAATGATTTTTGTGCTATGATGCTTTTGGGAAACCCAACCCCAGTTGTGTAGTTATCTGATTAGATATTGTTGAAAGAATGCCAATATTAACCATATTAGTCCTGATATGAAGAACCATTAACATGAGATTTCCAGTAAATATAGGTATGTCTGTGTACCTGAGGGAGTATTAGGGAAATTAATATTTTAAATTGGTCAGTGTGGTTGGTTTCTTTTACTATAAGGATAAGAACTGCCTGGTAGGCCTTTTAACTGAAAATTTATATTTAATTAAGGAAAAATGGATTTGTCTAACTATTTTAAACACCTTTTAAGAGATTATGAAAAAAATGCAGTGAACAACACTAAATATTACAAAACCATAAGATATGTTGGTATTTGCTTCTGTGCTTTATGCTCCAGACAAAGCATGATCGTAGCAACATGCTAAAATAATTTTTGTCTTAAAAATATAGAAATGGTGCTGACTTTATTTGCACTTTTTCCCCTCATGTAAGTAAACCAATTTGGCATTACACAGCCAGCATCTAATGTGTGTGTTTACTATAAATATTTGTGTAATGAAGCTTGTTGATGGTGGCTGGCCTTATGGCATGACACTGCAGAAACAGGGAAGACCTTTGAGTTTCATTCAGCTTGCTCTGAATTGTGACCAATTCATGTATTAAATCTAAATGTGGAGGATATGGTCCTTTTTTCGGTTCTAGTCTATAGCAAAGAGCTTGGCACTTGATATTTGGAGTATCTAACATAATTATTTAATGTAAAATATAAGATTTATTTTAAAAAGAGGTTAGTAGACCCATGTATTTTGTTAAGTGTAGTATACAGGGAGGTTTTGTCAGGTTCTACTACAATCCAACATTAATTTTAATAATCTTATTCAAACATGTACATCCTTCAGAGCAAAGATCATAGATTAACATGGTGTACAATATCAAGGAATATATTTGTGAAATAATAATAATAATAATAATAATAATAATAATAATAATAATAATAATAATAATAATAATCCATCATCTGTAACTGCGTATCCTGTGCAGGGTCTTGGGCAAGCTGGAGCCTATCCCAGCTGACTATGGGCAAGAGGCAGGGTACACCCTGGACAAGTCACCAGGTCATTGCAGGGCTGACATAATAATAATAATAATAATAATAATAATAATAATAATAATAATAATAATAATGAGATAATGAAGAAGAAGAAAGAACTTTATTCATTCTAAGGGAAACTCTTGTGATAGAAGTTGCTCAAAAATATAAAAAAAACAATAAAAAATAGAGTAATAATTAAATATAACATCAGTGCCTAACAGAATAACAATAAAAGTAAGAAACGTTTATTAAAAGTAAGTAAACTAGAAAAAGAAAAATAGAAGAGTGGGAAAGTAATATTGCACATGAATGTCATATTGGCAATGATATTGCAAAGTAATAAAATTAATTATTACACAAAACACTGAAGAGTCTTGATATTGAGAAGTATTCTATTCTATTCTATTCTATTCTATTCTATTCTAAATGATACTGAGAAGTAATATGAAGTAATAATAAGTAATATTAAGTAATCATTGCACATGATGTTGAAAGAGTAATATTGCACAAATTATTGATATCATTGTTGTCAGTGTACGATGTTTCAGCTGTCCTTCCTACAGAAGGGGAAGGAGTAGATTGATACCCGAAAAGACCTGTGGCACTCTGTGCACCTCGGGGGTCTCATTATTATTATTATTATTATTATTATTATTATTATTATTATTATTATTAATAATCCATTATCTGTAGCCGCTTGTCCTGCACCCACGTGCAATGAACCAGTGCTACAGGTGCTCTAGCCCCTGCCCCTTTTCTGTTTGCTGTCCAAAGTGCCCTTTTCATAGGGACTGTTTTGTTGTTTGGGTTTTTTTTTTTTAATACTTGTAAAAGATAAGTTAGCTCCAACATCAATATTCTCTACAATTTGACAATAAAATATGAAATTATAGATTTATAAAATAACGTTTTTCTATGTAAATGCGGGCATCAATCCATGACGTCATGCATTCAGTGAACCTCCGTGCAGAAAGCGCATGCAGGCGGTTGACAGTGGGAGACAGTGCGAGGAACGGCATGGTAAGGTCACACTGAAAGTCTCCTTTCATTTCTTATCTGAATATGCTGCAATATTGTGCAGCTTAGAACACAACAGTAAATGCGTAGGATTGTTTATCATTTAATGAAGCCACCTAGGCTATATTTAAACCGTTTGCTCCATCCATTTCATTAACGTGGCAGATTCGGAAACTTTAGTTTGAACGACGGCGTTAATAACATATTCTAGCAGCTTCGAAAACTTAAGACTGCTGCTTTGAAGAATACTGCAGCATTTAGATGGATCTCACTCTCACACACACACACATACACAGAATGTTCAGTTGCAATTGAAATTTAGTTTTGAATAAAGTTAACTTGTGTGAAAATTTTGTTCCAAGTGCCCTTTTTTGAATGTTGAGCCCCTGCCCCTCCAAAGGTCTTTGCACGGCCCTGTTGTCCTGTCCTACAGGATCGCAGGCAAGCTGGAGCCCATCTCAGCTAACTATAGGCGAGAGGCGGGGTACACCCTGGACAAGTCGCCAGGTATTATTATTATTATTATTATTATTATTATTATTATTATTATCTCATCTCATTATCTCTAGCCGCTTTATCCTGTTCTACAGGGTCGCAGGCAAGCTGGAGCCTATCCCAGCTGACTATGGGCGAAAGGCGGGGTACACCCTGGACAAGTCGCCAGGTATTATTATTATTATTATTATTATTATTATTATTATTACTACCTTAGTTTCCTGATCTGTTCACTCTTGAAGCCGAGTGAAGCGGGTCATTACAAATCACCAAGGGTCCTTCAGTTCACACTCCTTACTACATTTGCAGTAGGCCCTACTCTTCTCAGAATTCTGGCTGTTGTTAATAATAATAATAATAATAATAATAATAATAATAATAATAATAATAATATGTGTGTGTGTGTGTGTGTGTTACCTCTGGTTCGACGAGTCTCCTTTTCTGCGAGAAGTGAGGGGAAGCCATCCTTCTCTTTACTGCGCTTCTCCTCGCCTCCGTTTCCGACTTGCTCTCTGGTCGCGGGTGATCATGAACGCCTTTAGCCTAAAAATGTACAGTATCCAACTGATTCAGAATTATGACCAAAATTCAGAATTATAACACATTTGTCGAGAAACAAATTATAGACCTGAACGTGACGAGCAGGGAGGCCGAAACAAATCTGATCACATTTACAATCACAAATCTGTAATTATAATGTTGTCAGTTTCATAACTGCTCATCGAGAACGCAAATGACCAAGCAAGTCTTAAGGCTAAACAAATATAGCCTATTTTTTTAAAGGTCTAGATTAATCGATTATTTAAAAAATGTTCCTACAATTCTTTTGACAAATCCTTTTTACTGATTCACTAATTCAGTTGATCTGACTTGACATCTCTGTATTTAATCTGTAAGTTGCTTACGTAACTTCTATAAGTTGCCACATTTTGTCCACAAATTTATAAATAGGGAAAAGTAAGCTTCTAAAGTCGTGACTATTTTGCATAGACCTGTTAAAACAGATTCAGCATTGTTACAATCGGCAACACACCTGAAAAAATATAGCCTTGCCATCCACTCTCCAGAAATTGGTGACCGGATAACCGCTATGGCCACGACATGGAACCAACTCGAGAGCCGAGCTGCAGTTTGGACAAAGCTTTTCTAGAAACAATTAAAAATATATGTAGTTAATGTAAGCCACAGTATTTAACTTGACTGTGTGCCACTAAAATGTAAAACAATGAATTAATGATAAATCAGCTAAACAAATAGATAAAATAAAATTAACAAATATTCGGGTATGCTATCGAATTAGAAGTTAAAACATGCCAAGATGTTTGATAACTCGAAAGTAAACGAAGCCTATATTTGATCATATTTATCGCTGCATTCGTACACATTTCTCTTTACACTTTTTGCGCTGCTGTAATGCTGAATGAAAATTAAAAAAAGGCCCGGGCAAAAGGCGAGCTTACTTGTAAGCGTAAACCAAGTCTAAGTAAGAAATATTAGCATATAGTGAGTAATATTATATTGTATCTAAAACGAATAAAACAGTTTACATTATTTGTGTCTTGCTTTTCATTTGTTTGTTTGTTTGTTTGTTTGTTTAATATCTAGCTCAGGCAGTAGCTCAAAGTTAATTGGTAGGCCTATAGTTTTATTTCTGGAAATTTACAAACTGAATACAGTGAACAGCTCCTAACTGAAACTAGTGGCAGCCTAGGGACGTTTGTTGCTTATTCCATCTTTTTTTTCCGATCGTTAGCTATTTGTTCTTGCTGACATAAGGGTCAATGATTCTGTAACAAAAACACCGGCTTCGGCTGAAGTGCGTTCCAAATGACCCTCCATATTAGACCCCTGCGGAAGGACCCTCAGACTTCTCACCGCGAATAGTGGAGCCTTCGGTGCGAGTCAGGGATTAGGCATGATCACGAATAATGGACAGCATAGTATGTTAGAAACATCTTTGTTTTCGTCGCAAAGAGTGAAAAACATGGGTGCAGATCCCGGGGGGGACATGATTTCCCCCCCCCCCCCCCAATTTCTGAAAAACATGAATTGTCCCCCCCAATAAAAATTCCCTAAATTATTAAAAATTGTACAAACAAATGTATTTTCAGACAAATGATTCCCTGTGCAGTACTTTTTAGAATGATGTGGCGAGCCTCTACGAAGTTGTGATTTATGGTTGCATGGTATGAGTTGCATACAGGCAAAAAAAAAATCACTTTTGTATCCCCCCCCCCCCCCCCCCCCCCCAGTCCTGACATCAGATCGGCACCCCTGGTGAAAAATATAGACACATAGCTAGATCTGAGAACAGCACAGTCCCAATGGACTCTCTAGTGGACAAACAGCTTATAGAATCCATTAATTCATAATTTACCTAGTGCACTACAGCAGCAGGGATCGTTAGAATGTGCCATAATCGGGGATAGGGGACCAAGAATTTAGGTAAAACCCCTCTGCTTCAACCACAAATAAATCCATGTTCAAGTGTGAGAAAAGCAAGAAGGGGTCATGATCACTGTCGGGACACAAAAACCGATACCGATCTTAGACCGGTTTAGGAAGAACTCATGCGTCACATGGTTTTTGCAAAGGTATTCTCGGTATTTGACCAAGGCACTGGAGCCACTTAAATAGAAACCGTATCTCCAACTGTAGGTCACTACCAGAGAATAAGATTTGATTCGGAGGATGTAAGTAATTGTAACAAGACAATACATTTAAAAAAAATAAACGAAAAATCACTTTGAATCACGTCAATATAGCGCCAGTGCAACTCGCACAAGTCAACTTGTGAAAACTGTGCTGAGGATAGCTGTTGGATATTATGATTCCTTTGCTCTCGTTGCAATTTTGTGTGACGGGTTTGCTCAAAGCCATTAAACTTACTTTGCTGCTTCTGGCGAGCTTTATCACAAATGGCAGGCCGCAGTTGGAGTTTAGTGCCGTCTGCTAGTGTGCAGTTTCTGGAACAAACCACAACGCCCAAGCATGATTTCTTCAGGATCTGACAGTTGTGGTTGTTGGTGTTGCGCATGGCCCAGCCGCTCAAGTGCCGCTGCGCGTTTTTGTCTTCGGCACTGTATATGTACCGAACATAACCATCTGTCCACTCCTGAAACGCATCGTACTGCTTCGTGTCCTGTGAACACAATTAATCATTTATATTTTAATACGTCCGCTCAACAGTAATGTATAAATGCCCATAAGTCGTGACACTGAGCTATGACTAGAAACTGGAGCACTGATCAGGGGTTAATTGAATTAACCAATCAGAAAAAAAAAAAAAAAAAAGCCCACCTCCAAACGTTTAGCAAGGGTAAATATGGGAACATCTGATTTGATACAACATCCATAAGTATGTCTAACTATTGTTACATTCCATAACAGAACATATAGTTTATGCTCGTTCATATTTGTGGACTATTATTAATAGTTGTGCTAATCTCTGAGCTAAATTGACGAGTGTGTTGCGTTTATTGAGCCAATAGACATTTTTTGTCTTACCTGTGGAAGTTTAGGGTCGTTGATGTCCCACGTTAGCTTCATTCCGAACGAGCACACACAGTCTGAGTTGTCAAACTGATCTGATTTTGACATGGTGCGATGTCACTAAAAGTTGTCCACGAGCTCGTGCCTGCCTCTGTGAATTCAGCCAGAGATGTATCAGCTCTGAATCATAACGAGTACCAACGCACTTAAGTTTAGCAAACCTTTAAAAATATTTTGCAGAAATGAGATCTATGAAATTCATAACTACTTCAAGAATTAGTTACGTCATTTGCTATATTCTTAGTGCATCGCGGAAATCCAGGTCCCGCAGCTCCCCCACAGGTGCGCTTTAGGGGACAGCAGGTAGGAAATGATCTCAGGTATGACTGCTGCTGTGTGTAGCCTACGTAAAAGAGGGAGGCAGGGCCGAAACACTGCTCCAGTTCAGCTCTCTTTAAGACAAACCCGGCGTTGACTACTTTGGTTTTACCTGATCCGTACCACTGACCTACAGTAATGACGCGCTATACCATTCAAGAGCGTATAATCACCGTACGGATCAACCGCAAGCAAAGATGAACAGAAACCGCTTAAAAAAAATATGCATGCGAAATTAGATTTTAAATTAAATGACAATATAGAGACAGGCTGCAGAAGCCCATTATCTTCAAGATCATCAAATAATTAATCCTGACCCTTGCCGTTTTTAGGAAAATAGTTATTGCAGTTAAAAAAAAAACACAAATCAACAAACAAACAAGCAACAAAACAAAAACAGACGCTACAGTTGACAGTGCCTGAACCTATAAAAGTCAGCACAATTTTGCAAGCTATAACCGCACACACAGTCCTGAATTAGAGTCGTTCTCAGGCGAGATGTGATATCGTGGAGGTCGTTAGTTGTTATATGTAAACGAAAAGCCACTGTGCAATGCTGACACAAAACAACAAGGACCGGTCGAACAAAACAGGGCGCATACAGTAAACAGCCGAGCAATGTCAGTTTTAGCCGGCGTGCGCGTCTTTTATACAGTCCTGAAATAAGTTAATCTTCACTTAAATTATTATTATTATTATTATTATTATTATTATTATTATTATTATTATTATCCTTTTAAATAAGGGATATTTTTAAATAGTCTGTTTTGCGCAAAGTGCGCACAGAAGGAAGCGAGTTTATCACGCATATATGCATGTGTGGAGGGCGGAAATCATTGCCATACCGGTTGAAGTTTAATATGATATTGAAAGTAGGGTTTATCAGAGAACCAAGTTTTGCATTTTATTGTTCATTATATTTTAAAATATGTAGCTAAAGTCTTCCCTTTCACCCTCTAACCAGCTTAATCATACCCGTCCTTTCAAAATGTTTCATGCTGTGAAAATATTTTAATGTTTAATGTTTAATGTTTGCTGTGTTTAATTTTTGCACGAGACAAATTCCAACCTTTGCTGGCGGACTAAAATTTATGCAGGAAGCTGCCTTCAAGGGGAAGAAAAACAAACACACAAAAAAACAATTGTAATTTCCAGCACACTTTAACCACGTGCACTTGGCGCCATTGTTTATAATGAAGCACACCTGTACCCATTTGTCTGTTGCGAGGCCGTCAGTTCGCAAATTATGAGTGTAAGTGTATTTTGACAACGAACTGGATTATTTATTTCAAAAGCAAAGTATACCTATGTAAAATGTACGGATAATGTATCTATCAGTGATGTGTATTTTAAGAAATAATTTGTACAATATAATTTAGCCGCTATCTAGGTTAACAGCCGAGGCTTTGGCGTCCTGTGATATACTCATGTGGGTTCATTTAAATGCATTCCCCCCCCCCCCCGTTTTACAGCTTGCAAGCAGACTGGAGGCTGCATTCGCTACAAACAATGCTACTTCAGTTTCCCAGTTTATTACTGGGGAGAAATCTTCAGTGTCTCTGATCGCTCAACTGGATGACGTTGCATGCAGGGTATCTGGATTCAAGGCACTTTTTTTGTCATTACTTTTTGCATATTTGTAGTGTGATAAGGGGGTTAAGAACAGGAAATTCAGGAGGAAAAATACTTCATTTATGTTTAATTAATGACGGCTAATTAACAGCACTTCTTGAATTGGTTGGTGTTAGGGTAGGGAAAACGCTGCAATCTGCAGTATTGTGTGTGGACTCCAGGATTTTGTGTATTATTTAATACGGTGGCATGAGCGTCTGGGTGGAGCCTTTGACCGTTTAAGAATATGCATAGGCGATTTTTTTTTTTCCATACAGGCGTAATAAGGACAAGTGGTAAGGGTTGTGTGGCTTTTTTTTTTTAAAAAAAAATCAAGATTAATAATAATAATAATAATTATTATTATTATTATTTTTTATTTATTTACTTATTTAGGCAATTTTAGTCCAGCATCAATGTCTTTTAGGATTTAACTTAGAAAAAATACAATAACAGATTTAATGAAATAATTAAAGCCATTAAGCAAACTATAACTGGCGGGTAAAAACAAAAGATAAATAAGAGAATAATAAACTTATTTTAATCAACACAATATTTTTCTTCTACTATACTAACTTGCGAAATTGGTGTGGAGAAACGTGAATTTTAATGTTATGTAAACTTGTTTGCCATCAGCTAGGTGGGTAAATAAAATGAACTATGCAGAACTTCTTAATAATGAAATTAACTGGAGTGATTTGCATGTAAAGGTAATTCTGGGGATTATTTGCCCAAGCGGTCCTCTTTCTTGATACGTTTGTCAAATAGCCTACTAACAATATTAACTCTTCATATTAGCAGCGTTTTATTGCCCTTAAGAATTACGTAGAATGAAACACACTTAGCCCGTTAGTACCGGAACAGCCCCTTTCCCATCTGAGCCTCAAAAGCATAGACATTTTGCATAGACATGTTGTTTTCGTTTTGCGTTTTTCAACCTTTACGGTAATTGCTTTTGCACACCTCCTGCGCTTATTTAGAATCAATGTAGAAATGGCAACCTGCGGTCACTTAAAGGTCTCATCTCATACCGCGCGCGTGCGTGTGTGCGCGCGCTATTCTGTCTACTTTATTACTGTCCCTTTACAAAAAATTGCTTCCAGCATATAACTATAGGTAGCATATATTGAAAGCTAATCTTATCAGAAAATGCTTCCAGGCTTTAACACACTTTAAATAAATATACAAAAAAGCATGGATAATTGGTGCGCAAAAGTGGTGTGTGTGTATATGCGCGTTTGGCACAATACCTCGAAAGCGAGGCAGTTTCTCTGTAATCTGGAGTTTTGTTTTTTTTTTTAACGTTGCTCGTACTCTGAATGAAGGAGCGAATAAAAGAGAAAATATCTTCCGACCGTTGATGTGAAATTTCATATAGGCTTGTTAAATTTGTGTGTTCTGTACATTTGTGTATGCACAGAATGTCGTGCTATGTATACTAACTGTAGATTTCTTTGGGTTTCATTCCTTTATCAAACATTGGACATGAGGGGGCTTTGTATTCGCTTAATGTGTGCAAGAGGATTGGGGTTAACTTTTCACGTGCTCTTGTCAGTTGTTATTGTTGACTGGATGTAATCGTTTTGGTCCGTCTTACGAAATGTCAATTTTCTTCTACAGGATTTGCATAAAAATGAATTCAAAAATGTTACACTGATGCTACGGGCGCTTGAACAAGTAATCTCCAAAAACGAAGACTGCATCAACCAACTGGTCTGTCAGGGGTTATTGGTCAAGATAAGTGTCCCTTTTTATTTGCTTTCATGTGTGGAGTTTTTTTTTTTTAAATAAAGGGTAAACTAGTACCACAGATGCAACGGCATACCGTGCTCCAGTATAAAACGCGCCCCCTGAACTTCAACGGTTGGTGGTGTGATTTGAGGTGGATTGGAGCAGATTTGTTGGTCTTCAGCTCAGCGCCCCCCCCCCCCCCCCCCCCCAAAAAAAAAAAAAAACCAAAAAAAAAAAACTTCAATATATCGTTGCTTTTGTATTTGTACGTGAAATGTTTAATAGTAATGTACAATAAGTGGTAAAATGAACTAAGGCTAACCTAATGTCTTCTCTTTTGAAACCATACATGCTAAATTGGTTTGAGATGGTTTGTGAGCATCTAAAGGTGCAACAGAAACCAAATAAGGCTTCAATGCGGCTCGTGGAAGTGTTCTGTGAAGTGTCAATGGTAATGTAATCTAGCCTATATATAATGCATGATTTTGATGTAAAAATAATTACTGAAGCCAGAATAAACACTGGTACAGCAAACAGTTTCTCAGCTATTTCATTATACAGAAAACGCCTATTTCCAGTTAAACTGTTCTCTGCTATCTGGGCTTTTATGGAGGTCTCTCTCTCTCTCTCTCTCTCTCTCAGAGATTTTGCCAGAGCAACACCGAAGGTGACCACACATTTCGCTTTTTATTTTTTTAATTTTTTTTAAATGTCTTAATGTCTCTTTGATTGTATGTGGCAGGCAGCATTAAGATTTTGGAGATTCTTATACTGAGGTTTGGCGCTGTTGTGATTGACAAAGATGCACATTTCAATCTTCGTCTAGAGGTAGGTTTAGTGCCAGAATGTTGTAAATATAATTTAAGGTGGGCATAATTGCTCATAAAAGCCTATAATGACATAGTTTTATTTTTGTCACACTCTTTCCAAACAGGCCATTAAGACAATAAACTCGATGCTGGACAATGCTTCAAAAGAGACTCGTAAAAACATATGCCAGTCTGATCATAGTTCTCTGCTGTAAGTTTGTCAGTAAAGTACTTGTAAAAAGTTAGTGATGGATTTTTCTATAAAGCATTTACATACACTGACATGAATTGGGGTATATGCAGTAATCCTGAAGTTAAATTCTGTACCTTTTATGACCTTTCCATATTTTAAGACCTCTTGGTGCCACTTCCAGCTGTAACCAGTTACATCAGTGACACAATTTTGACCTGCATTTACTATACACTGAGATTGCAAAACTACAGTCTTGGTTTGTGATAACTTGTATATATGGACCAATGTTGTATCAATACAACAGAATTTGGATAGGCCAGGTAGGAGCAAATATCAAGGGAATAAATTGAGTGACTAACCCAAAGGCAAGGTTTATTAAACCTTGCAGGCCAGTTGGCTTTTCAGTCAATGGTCTTAACACCATCATTCCATTAAAGTAAGCCCAGGATTAAATGGCTAACATACCAGCAATAATAAGGTGCTCCAAGCTGTTCTTTTTAAATTAAATGACCAAATGACTTGGTCCCAGAATTTTTCAAACAGTCAAAGATGACAGTCAATCTGATTAGCTGCTGGTGGGAAAATTCGCTCCTCATTTACATAGGCTTTAATATTCTCCCAATTTCTTTTGCTTGCTTCACCCAATTTGCTCATCTATGACCCTATCACTGTGTCTCTTATGACACTGTCTTTATGCTGAAGAATTCAGTGGTTCATTATTCCATCTAGTTGATGTAATGCATGAGTTCCCCTGGCAGCAAAACGGCCCCAGAGAATGTTTCCACCAGCATGCTTAACAGTTGGTAGTGTGTTCCTATGGTCATTGTGGCCAAATATGTTTGTCTCATCTGGCCATGAAGCCTTCCTCTAGAAGGATTTCTTTTTTTTTTTTTTGGGGGGGTGTCAATGTAGTCACCTGCAAACTTTAGCTAAGCTTGAGGGTGTCAAGTCTGGAGCAGGGACTTCTTTCTTGGACAGCAGTCTCAGTCCATGGTGATGTCTCACACTTCACTGTTGGCAGTGTTCTGGCAGTTTCCAGTTCATGGTGTGCCTGTGCCATTGCTGGGTTGTTTCTGACCATCTGAACCAATCTTGGCTGTGTCCTGGTTAATTCAGTGAGTGCTATCAAACAAGCCCTTTTTGATTTTGGCACAAAGAAGGCACCTCCTGTAGTCAATCATGATTACTGAGAGGAAATTAAGCCATGGCCTTGGCAAGTTAAGACATTCTGGAAATTTCAGCACCACTGAATTAATAATCTAAGTGGTTGTAAGATTTTTTTTTTTTTTTTTTAAACCCCGTGTTGATTTCAGAACACTCAATGAATTCCAACTTGGGCACCTAATTCGTCTTTTTCTGTCAAAGACACATGTTGTGCAATCATTCTGCCACAAAGTTCATGATGAATATCCATGAAGGCATTCTTGTATGTTAAACTTCAGAAGTTTACATATCGACTCAACATTCATGTCTTTTATTTGTATAGTGCTTTTCATAATGTACATTGTGTCTCTCATATATGAATTACACACAGTGTTCAGTGTAAATGAGTACACCCCCTTTGAAAAGTAACATTTTAAACAATATCAATGAACACAATTTCCAAAATGTTGAAAAGACCAAGTTTAATATAAAATTTGTTTAACTTATAATGGGGGGGAAGTAAGGTTAATAATAACTTGGATTACACTTTTTTTTTTCCAGTTTTACTCAAATTAGGGTGGTGCAAAAATGAGTACACCCCACAACAAAAACTACTCCATCTAGTACTTTGTATGGCCCCCATGATTTTTAATGACCGCACCAAGTCTTCTAGGCATGGAATGAACAAGTGGGTGACATTTTGCAACATCAATCTTTTTCCATTCTTCAGCAATGGCCTCTTTTAGTGACTGGATGGAGATTGATGCTCAACTTGTCTCTTCAGAATTCCCCATAGGTGTTCAATTGGGTTCGTACTTGGCCACTGAATCACTTTCACCCTGTTCTTCAGAAATCCAACAGTGGCCTTAGATGTGTGTTTAGTCATGTTGGAAAAGTGAACGACGGCCAAGGGCACGGAGTGATTGTAGCATCTTCTCTTTCAGTATAGAGCAATACATTTGTGAATTCATGATACCATCAATGAAATGCAGCTCCCTGACACCAGCAGCACTCATGCAGCTCCACATGTTTCACTGCAGGCAACCATGCATTTTTCTTTGTATTCCTCACCTTTGCGATGCCATACAGTTTTGAAGCCATCAGTTCCAAAAACATTTATCTTGGTCTCATCACTCCAGAGTATAGAGTCCCAGTAGTCTTCATCTTTGTCAGCATGGGCCCTGGCAAACTCTAGGAGGTCTTTTTTGTGCCTGGGCTTTAGGAGAGGCTTCTTTCGTGGACGGCATCCATGCATGCCATTCCTCTGCAGTGTACGCCGTATTGTGTCACAGGAAATAGTCACCCCAGTTTGACTTTCTACTTCTTTAGATAACTGTAGTGCACTTTCCAAGTCAAAGTCCTGACCTTAATCCAGTTAAAATGTTGTGGAAGGACCTGAAGTGAGCAGTTCATGTGAGGAAACCCACCAACATCCTGGAGTTGAACCTGTTCTGTACAGAGGAATGGGCTAAAATTTCTCCAAGCCAGTGTGCAGGGCTGATCAACAGTTACTGGAAACATTTAGTTGCAGTTATTGCTGCACAAGGGGTTACACCAGATACTAAAAGCAAAGGTTCACATACTTTTGCCACTCACAGCTATGTAATATTGGATCATTTTCCTCAATAACTAAATGATCAAGTATAATTATATCTTTTTTTGTCTCCTTTTGTTTAACTGGGTTCTCTTTATCTGCTTTTAGGACTTGTGTGAAAATCTAATGATGTTTTAGGTAATTTATGCAGGCACACAAATTCTAAAGGGTTCACAAACTTTTGAGTGCATATATGGATGGATGGACAAGTGTTTTTACTGGGAAATAAGCCACTTCTATCTCTTTCTACAAGCTTCATCCAGGACATGGAGAAGTAAAACTGTGACCTTTTTAAAAAATAGTATTGGCTGGTGTTGAACGGTATATCGGATATGTTCCATTCAGCAACTCGTCTTTGACTTGTTCAATATCATGCTACTGTAGCTGAATGGAATATAATATACCATGGAAAAAAAAATGCTAGCTATTATTATTATTTATTATTGTACATGGACATTCCTTTTGGGTGTTTTAACATGTCTTTCTGTTTCAAAATTCTCTCAATCTTCTGCATTTAACGAAGCAAACCTGGTGGCCATGTTTGTTTGCAAATTGTTCCAGTTGCTCGCTAGTGTGGAAACTTGATGTGTAATATGTATCTTATGGCATTTTCAATGAACTGTGACTGTTTACTGGGGGTTTTGTAGTGGTGCTATACTGCCTGGACCCCAGATTGGCTTGAATCTGGTGGAGGAACCTCTGGCTTTGCTGAGTCTAGCTTCTATAATAATAATTAAAATTGAATCAGTCTCATTTGAATTGTTTTCAGTGAATCATTTTCATTGAATCACTCATCATTAAATCACTCATGGAATCAGTCTCCTTAATTAATACCATTAATTTTGGTGCTTAATAATAAATTACCAAACAGCTAAATTATGGTATATTCCAAATTATTATGATCACTTACCATATTACATAAATCATATGCACCTTTTAGAATTCTTTGGAGAGTGGGGACTTCAAAGATATTGGACCACAAATAAACACAGTTTCAATAATTGAATTTATTAAAAAAAATGGATAATGGCAGTTGAAATATACAACCCCGATTCCAAAAAAGTTGGGACAAAGTACAAATTGTAAATAAAAACAGAATGCAATGATGTGGAAGTTTCAAAATTCCATATTTTATTCAGAATAGAACATAGATGACATATCAAATGTTTAAACTGAGAAAATGTATCATTTAAAGAGAAAAATTAGGTGACTTTAAATTTCATGACAACAACACATCTCAAAAAAGTTGGGACAAGGCCATGTTTCCCACTGTGAGACATCCCCTTTTCTCTTTACAACAGTCTGTAAACGTCTGGGGACTGAGGAGACAAGTGCTCAAGTTTAGGGATAGGAATGTTAACCCATTCTTGTCTAATGTAGGATTCTAGTTGCTCAACTGTCTTAGGTCTTTTTTGTCGTATTTTCCATTTTATGATGCGCCAAATGTTTTCTATGGGTGAAAGATCTGGACTGCAGGCTGGCCAGTTCAGTACCCGGACCCTTCTTCTACGCAGCCATGATGCTGTAATTGATGCAGTATGTGGTTTGGCATTGTCATGTTGGAAAATGCAAGGTCTTCCCTGAAAGAGACGTCGTCTGGATGGGAGCATATGTTGCTCTAGAACCTGGATATACCTTTCAGCATGGATGGTGTCTTTCCAGATGTGTAAGCTGCCCATGCCACACGCACTAATGCAACCCCATACCATCAGAGATGCAGGCTTCTGAACTGAGCGCTGATAACAACTCGGGTCGTCCTTCTCCTCTTTAGTCCGAATGACACGGCGTCCCTGATTTCCATAAAGAACTTCAAATTTTGATTCGTCTGACCACAGAACAGTTTTCCACTTTGCCACAGTCCATTTTAAATGAGCCTTGGCCCAGAGAAGACGTCTGCGCTTCTGGATCATGTTTAGATACGGCTTCTTCTTTGAAATATAGAGTTTTAGCTGGCAACGGCGGATGGCACGGTGAATTGTGTTCACAGATAATGTTCTCTGGAAATATTCCTGAGCCCATTTTGTGATTTCCAATACAGAAGCATGCCTGTATGTGATGCAGTGCCGTCTAAGGGCCCAAAGATCACGGGCACCCAGTATGGTTTTCTGGCCTTGACCCTTACGCACAGAGATTCTTCCAGATTCTCTGAATCTTTTGATGATATTGTGCACTGTAGATGATGATGATGATGATATGTTCAAACTCCTTGCAATTTTACACTGTCGAACTCCTTTCTGATATTGCTCCACTATTTGTCGGCGCAGAATTAGGGGGATTGGTGATCCTCTTCCCATCTTTACTTCTGAGAGCCGCTGTCACTCCAAGATGCTCTTTTTATACCCAGTCATGTTAATGACCTATTGCCAATTGACCTAATGAGTTGCAATTTGGTCCTCCAGCTGTTCCTTTTTTGTACCTTTAACTTTTCCAGCCTCTTATTGCCCCTGTCCCAACTTTTTTGAGATGTGTTGCTGTCATGAAATTTCAAATGAGCCAATATTTGGCATGAAATTTCAAAATGTCTCACTTTTGACATTTGATATGTTGTCTATGTTCTATTGTGAATACAATATCAGTTTTTGAGATTTGTAAATTATTGCATTCCGTTTTTATTTACAATTTGTACTTTGTCCCAACTTTTTTGGAATCGGGGTTGTATACAAACAGTGAGGTGTGTGTGTGTGTGTGAGAGAGAGAGAGAGAAGACAAGATTAGCTTTGTGTGCTAATTAAGACAAAGGAATCTTATCTAAGAAGGATTAGCTCTGTTGCTAACTAAGGTGTGTTTGTGGGAGTGAGGCCTTGTGTCCACATGGTGGAGTTGACCACGTGTTGCTAAGTAAAACAAAGAATTAGCACGTGTTGCTAATGTGTGCTTGTGTGTGTGGCCCGTGTGAGAAAGGCCCTATGGCCTGAGCAGAAGGCTAGCATGGATTCCTAGCTAAGGTGTGTTTGTGTGTGTAAGTGAAAGGCCCTATGGCCTGAGCAGAAGGCTAGCGTGGGATGCTAGCTAGGTATGTTCGTGTGTGTCCACGTGGTGTAGGGATCACCATGTGGGATTTGAGAACAAAGGAATTAGCCTTGTGTGGCTAAGCTAAGACAAAGGGAAGCTAGCTAAGGTGGGTTTGTGAGACGTGGCCACGTGTGGAGGCCTAGATTAGCCTTGTGTGTTTAGCTAAGACAAAGGAATGCTAGCTAAGGTGTGTTTGTGTGTGGGGAGAGAGAGAGGCCTTGTGTGTGTGTGTGGCCTACAAAAAGGATTAGCTCTGGTAGCTAACTCCATGTGTGTTTGTGGGGGAGGAGTTGACCACATGGTATGGCCTAGCAAAAGAAAGAAGCTAGTGTGGGATGCTAACTAAGGTGTATTTGTGAGGCCAGGTGAGGCCTGTGACCATGTGTTTGTGTGTGTGTCAGGCCTGGTGACCACGTGTTCGTGTAGGCCTAGATTAACCTCGTGTGGCTAAGCTAAGACAAAGGGATGCTAGCTAAGGTGTGTTTGTGAGTGGGGGAGGACCACCACGTGTTTCTAAGACAATACACTTAGCTTTGGATGCTAATGGGACAAAAGAAATTAGCCATAGGCTAATTTCACTAGCTTATAACAGTACTGAATCCCCTGAAACCTTGATAAGGTCAAAATGTGTGATAAGGAAATTAGTGTTAGTCAGGAATAAAGAGAAGCATGCACAGCCTATCTATTAAAACAACTGAGAGATTAAAACAAAACAATCAATTCACGCTGCATGTTTAGTGTAACAATTAAACCGTTCCTGAGTGTAAATTCACACTACTTCAATAAAAGCTAATTCCTAAGACTATGTTTTTTATTATGCCCAAAAATGCCAGTCTTGCACGAGATTGAGATGTCCCGAGACTTTTGGAGTTTTCACCGTTGTGGAGATCTCTGTGAAGCACAGGGGATTTCTTGGAAGAGGTTGAGTTCACAGGAGCCCATAGAGACTTCTGTAGAAAAACAGAGTTCTTGGTCCGATGCTTCGTAGCTTGTGGGAAGAAAATCTTTGTGCACAGAGCTTCAGTTAAAAAAGGGTCCAGCCACTCTTAACTTTGAAATAAACTGCTTTTGGGCGGCATTTGTGACGTCACTTCTAATATGAATAAAACCGGTTGTAACTCAAGCTGAGTTTAAAAATCGCGCGACTCTGAAGTCTACCTTGGCCAAGGGTAAGAAAGAAATTGCGCTAAATCGTGGATCTTGCAAGAAAGAGGTCTTTTTGGGTTTGCTCGGTTAGAGCGAGCCTCTTTGTGTCTGTAGACCGCTGGTCCCGGGACGGAAAGAGGAGGAGCTAGGAGTTTCTGGGTTTCTCATGCTTTCATGGAGGATGTGACGTTGGTGATCCCACCCCCGCATGACGCAGATCAACGCGGAAGCTGGTGATGGGAGTTGTAGTCCTTAAAGGGACTGTGTTGTAGTTCTTAGATGGACTGTGTACCTACATGTCCATCTGTGCTGCATTGTCTGTCTGTGCTAACATTTCCAAGATGCTGCTGTATGGCTCTGAGTGCTGGAAGGTGACGAAGAGTGACATGAAGCTCAGCGTTTTCCCCAACAGATGCCTCAGAAGAATCTGCCACATTTTCTGGCCCATGAAGGTCTCTGACACAGAGCTCTACCAGAGAACTGGCAGCCAGGACATCACCAGTGAGATCAAGCGCCGCCGGATGCGATGGCTAGGATATGTCCTCAGAATGGACCACGCAGGTACCCCAAAGATCACACTGAAGTGGACACCACCTGGAACTTTTTAAAGTTCATTTGTTAGCCATCATAATGATTGATGCTGATTATTGATGGGGTGGAACTCGTGTGCAAGCCCTTCAGGCTTTGTTCCCTCCTTGCACCATTGTTCTTATGAGTGCTAAATAAATAAATCTGGAAAAGGAAGCAAGGATGCCTGAAAACCACATGGAGGCATACCATCAAGCACAAACTGAAGATGGGGCTCTCATGGGGTGAGCCACAACATGCTAAAAATGACACGAACAAATGGAGATGCCTTGTTGATGCCTTATGTCCTGCCAGGGACGAAGAGAACCAAGTTTGTTTACCGGGGGTGCCTTTGGCAAACAAAGAAATGCTTCTGTGCATACATAGCAGAAAACTTCACTGGATATTTGCATCAGCTCTAATGTTTATGTTGTCTTGACAACTGTAGCAGTCCATGTAGGTGGGTGGAGCACAGAAGGACGGCAGAACAGAACTGTTTTAACAAAACTCTTTTATTTGCACTTTTCAGTTGCAAACACACTCGGGCACACGCATCAGTCATCTGGTTGTGGACAGAGTCCCTCTGCTCTCACTCTCTCTCCTTAAGAAGGGCGCGGTCCCTGGGAAGATACACAAACACATCAATTAACAGGTGTAGTGATTCTGCCACTTAACTTCCCCGACTCCGCCCTCCTGTCACAGACTGATGCTAGACCACGCCCCTGCTGCCACATACCCCCACCGCCCGACTCAGGCTGGGCAGCCGTCCGGCCCCCCCCCTTGACGGGAGAGGAAGTCCTCCACGACCATCTGCGCCCCCGGCCTGTGGATCACCTTGAAGTTAAAGGGTTGGAGTGCCAGATACCAACGGGTGATCCGCGCATTGGCATCCTTCATGCAGTGGAGCCACTGGAGGGGTGCGTGGTCCGAACAGAGGGTGAAAGGGCGTCCCAGCAGGTAGTACCGGAGGGCGAGGACCGCCCACTTGATCGACAGGCACTCCTTCTCGATGGTACTGTAGCTCTCCTCATGCACCGACAGCTTGCGACTAATGGACAAGACAGGGTGATCCTCCCCCTCCACCTGCTGGGACAAAACGGCCCCCAGCCCTCTTTCTGACGCATCCGTCTGCAACATAAAGGGGAGAGAAAAGTCAGGGGAGTGTAAAAGTGGCCCCCCACACAGTGCAGCCTTAACCTTAGAAAAAGCCCGCTGGCATTGCTCCGTTCACTGGACCAGATCTGGTCCCCCCTTTTTAGTCAGATCAGTCAGTGGGCTGGTGATGTCCGAATAATTAGGTATAAACCTACGATAATAGTCAGCCAGCCCCAGGAACTGTCTCACCTCCTTTTTGGTCTTGGGCCTCGGGCAGGCCGCAATCACTGCAGTCTTGTTAATTTGGGGACGCATCTGCCCGTTGCCCAAGTGGAAGCCCAGATATTGTACTTCCACCTGCCCAATCGCACACTTCTTCGGGTTGGCCGTGAGACCCGCCTGCCTCAGCGACCTAAGGACAGCCCGCAGGTGTTGTAGGTGCCGCGGCCAGTCATTACTATAAATAATGATATCGTCTAAGTACGCGGCTGTATAGGTGGCGTGGAGGACCCTGTCCATCAGCCGCTGAAACGTAGCAGGTGCCCCAAACAGCCCAAAAGGAAGTGTGACGAATTGGTGTAAGCCAAATGGTGTGGAAAAGGCCGTTTTTTCACGGGATAATGGAGTCAAGGGGATCTGCCAATAACCCTTTTGTTAAATCCAGTGTCGAGTAAAAACGAGCCGTGCCTAGCCGATCGAGCAACTCCTCAATACGAGGCATTGGGTACGCATCGAATTTAGACACCGTGTTGACTTTTCTATAGTCCACACAGAACCGGACCGACCCGTCGGCCTTGGGTACCAAGACCACCGGGCTGCTCCAGTCACTGTGGGACTCCTCGACGATGCCCATTTCGAGCATGGCCTCGAGTTCTTCCCGAACCACCTTTTTCTTGTGTTCGGGTAACCTGTAAGGGCGGCTACGCACTACCACCCCCGGGGGCATCTCAATGTGGTGCTCTATGAGGTTATTGCGGCCGGGCAGGGGTGAGAACATGTCTGAAAACTCGGTCTGCAACTGGGCAACCTCTGTGAGTTGGGTCGGGGAGAGGTGGTCTCCACAGGGGACCGGAGAGGGACGTGATGCTAATGTTCCTTTTTGAACCTCCGGCCCCAGCTCCGCCTTCTCCGGAACCACCGACACCAACGCCATGGGGACCTCCTCGTTCCAGAGTTTGAGTAGGTTGAGGTGGTAAATCTGTTGCGCCCCACCCCTGTCCGTTCGCTTCACCTCATAGTCGACGTCCCCGACTCGCCATGTGACCTCAAAGGGTCCTTGCCACTTGGTGACTAATTTAGAGCTCGACGTGGGCAACAGTATGAGTACTTTCTTTCCCGGTGCAAACTCTCTAAGGCGCGTACCCTTGTCATACAGGCGGGTTTGCCGTTCTTGGGCCTGCCGCAAATTCTCCTGGGTTAGTTGTGTGAGTGTGTGGAGTTTTGTGTGCAGGTCAATAACGTATTGAATTTCACTTTTGCTTGGTGAAGGTCCCTCCTCCCAATTTTCTCACAGCACGTCTAAAATGCTGCGCGGCTTACGCCCATATAATTATTCAAACGGGGAGAACCCTGTGGAAGCTTGGGGGACCTCTCGCACTGCAAAGAGCAAGGGTTCGAGCCATTTATCCCAGTTATGAGCGTCCTCACTTACAAATTTCTTATGTTTAAGGGTGCGATTAAACCGTTCCACTAAGCCATCCGTTTGTGGGTGATACACGCTGGTGTGGATCGGCTTAATACCTAATAACCCATACAGTTCATTCAGTGTTCTGTAACATAAACGAGGTGCCTTGATCAGTCAGAATCTTTCTCGGGATTCCAACTCGGGAGATGACGCAGAAGAGTGCCTCCGCAATACTGCATGCTGAGATATTGCGAAGAGGCACTGCTTCCGGGTATCGTGTTGCATAGTCCACCAGAACTAATATAAAGCGGTACCCTTGTGCTGACCGATCTAATGGCCCGACGAGATCCATCCCAATTCTTTCGAACGGGGTCTCAATTAATGGTAGAGGGCGCAAAGGCGCTTTTGGAATGGCCGCTGGATTTACTAACTGGCATTCGCGGCACGCCGTACACCACCAACGGACATCGCTGCGAATTCCTGGCCAATAGAATTGGGCCATTATTCGGGCTAGTGTTTTATCCTGCCCTAAGTGTCCAGCCATGGGATTAAAGTGAGCCGCCTGGAATACCAATTCCCGGCGGCTCTTCAGAAGTAAAAGCTGCGTGACTCGCTCTTTAGTTTGAGTGTCCTGTGTCACTCGGTATAATCTATCCTTCATAATCGCGAAGTAGGGGAAGGACGGGGTGGCGTTCGGCTGGAGCATTTGACCATCGATTACTCTCACTTGGTCAAAAGCATGCCACAGGGTCTTGTCTCGCGATTGCTCTAACGGGAAATCTGCGAGGGATTCCCTAATGGAGAGAGGAGGAGCCGGCGGCTCCTCACCCTGGCGCGGAGATGACGTAGACGTCTCTGTGACAGCTGCTCCCGCCAAAGTGACACCGGGACCTCCCCCTGTCAAATGGCAGGACCCACTCTTGACTGTGTCATTAAACCCTGAAATCCCGGCCAATCAGTCCCCAAAATTAGAGTGGGTAAGGCGAGGATTAACCGCCGCCTTCACTATAAATTTTTTTTCCCCTCTGAAAATAATATGGACCGACACTAAAGGGTAGTTGTGAACATCCCCGTGCACACACAACACCACCTCCAATTGTGCTCCCCCCAATGCCTCGTCTTGCACCAGGTTTTGGTGGATTGAGGTCTGATTACAGCCAGAATCCACCAACACCTGATATGTATCCCCTTGGATACTCACCGGTATGCGATACGCTCTGGCCTGTTGGAGGGCGGCTCCTGGCGCATTGGGGATCCGAACCACCGCACCCACCTCCATTATCAAGCACTGCTGTTGGAGGTGGTCCGGTTCCCCGCAGCGCCAGCAAACCAGCCCGGGCTTCCTCTCTGTACTAGTGCTCTGGGGCTCACTCACCTGAGGGGGGGGGGGGAGACAGACACAGAAGGGAGACACGGAAGGGCACCGCGGGTGCGGCGGGCTGGCTGGCTGAGGTGGCGCCAGCCCCCGTCTCCGCGGTGGGGGAATGGGGTGAGGAGAAGACACAGGAGGAGGAGGGGGGGGGAGAGACAGACACAGAAGGGAGACACGGAAGGGCACCGCGGGTGCGGCGGGCTGGCTGGCTGAGGTGGCGCCAGCCCCCGTCTCCGCGGTGGGGGAATGGGGTGAGGAGAAGACACAGGAGGAGGAGGGGGGGGGAGAGAGAGAAGAGGTCATCTGCTGTCCTGCCATCGGGACAGCCGCCAGATGATCCTCCGCTAGCTCGATTGCCTGATCCAGTGACGCCAGGCGGTGGCACAGGACCCACTCTGCGGTTCCCACTGGTAGACGTGTGATGAACTGTTCCAGTACCACCTGGTCGATGAGTCCCTCGGCGTCGCAGCTGTCAGCCCTCAACCACTGCCAGCAGGCGTCCCAGAGTTGCTGGCCAAACACGAACGGCCGGCCGACTTCCTCCAAGCGCAGAGCGCGGAAACGCTGATGTTGCTCCGGGGTGCGTCCCACCTGCTGGAGGACGGCCCAGCGAAGGTCCGCGTAGGCCAGCCGGCGGTCGGCGGGGAGCTGTAGCGCGGCCAGCTGTGCCTCTCCCGTTAGCAGGGGGAGGACGGGCGCTGTTCCACCGGCCACCCTGAGGTTTCTGCTACCTGCTCAAAGAGCGTGAAGAATGCCTCGGGGTTGTCCTGCGGGCCCATCTTCGTGAGGGGGGGAATTGCCCGCAGCAGTGGAGATGGTGGACCCCGCCGACGCGAGGAGGTGCCGGAACGCCCGACGATCTTCCTGTTGCGCCAGCACCAGGGCCTCGAACCGTTGTTCTTGCCCCTTTCGGAGGGCGAGCAGCACCTGGTGCTGGCTCTGTTGGGCCGTGGCGAGGGCGTGGATCAGGTCGGCGAAGGTGGAGGACTGCATGGGGCTGTTGTCTTCTGTGCTCGCGATTCCTGGGTTTCGGCACCACTGTAGCAGTTTATGTAGGTGGGTGGAGCACAGAAGGATGGCAGGACAGAACTGTTTTAACAAAACTCTTTTATTTGCACTTTTCAGTTGCAAACACACACTCGGACACGCGCGCACATCAGTCGTCTGGTTGTGGAGAGAGTCCCTCTGCTCTCACACTCCCTCCTTAAGAAGGGCGCGGTCCCTGGGAAGACACACAAACACATCAATTAACAACAGGTGTAGTGATTCTGCCACTTAACTTCCCCGACTCCGCCCTCCTGTCACAGACCGATGCGAGACCACGCCCCCGCTGCCACAACAACCATGCAATATTGTAAACCATATCCAACACTCATTCTCCATTGGGTAGAGTTACATAATACACATAGGATGAGTGATATGCAAACAATAGTGCATGCTATCAAACCAAATGAATGAAACCCACTAGAAGGGAACAATGTTTTTATTCCATCAAAAAGGTATCCTGTATGTATAATAATTAAATGATATTGGCTGGCTTTGAGTGGTCCATCAGATATATGGCATTGAATGAGTCAAGGATGAGTTTGGTATCAGGCTAGCTGAATGGAATATATCTGATAGACCACGAAAAAAAAAAGCCAGCCTATTATACATGTGTGCTCTAGTCATATCAGCATTCTCAAAGGCCAATGCTAGCTTACCTGCAACTCCGTGCCGTTAGCATGGCAGTCCAGTTATCTTCTAGCCAGCATAGGGTTGGCGAAGGCCAACGCTAGCTTACCTATGACTCGGTGCTGTTAGCATGGCAGTCTAGTTACCTTCCAGCTGGCATAGTAATAGCGTTGGCGAAGGCCAGTGCTAGCTTACCCAAAACTCGGTGCTGTTAGTGTGGCAGTCCAGTTACCTTCCAGCCGGTGTAGCATTAGCGAAGGCCAATGCTGGTGCAGTCAGGCCGAAATATATTATTTTCCCTGTGTAACTTACTTAGTTACTTTTGAAATCAACATCGACAGCTACACACAACGGCGCTACCTGGCAGCCAAAATTCTCTCAAAAGCTTCCATTTTTAATGAAGCAAACCTGGTGGCCATGTTTGTTTATAAATGGTCTCTCGCTTAAGTGGCAGTTTTGTGTCTCCGACATGCTAGTGTTGTCTGACCAACATGCAATATTGCGCACACATTCTCCATTGGATAGAGTGGCGTAATACACAGAGGATAAGCGATATATTGCATGCCATCAATAAACCTATTAGAAAGGAAGAGAATACGTTTTTTATTCCATGGAAAAAGTGGCCTGTATGTATAATAATTCTCTTTCACTTGAGGAAACCGACTATTTTGATAAATTTTGTGTAATTTGTTTATGAATGTGTCCAGATTAAAAAAAAAATCACATTTACTGGAAGATATGAAGTTTATCTTATGTTAAACTCATTTTTCCATATGTATTACGTTGCGGATCTGAGTGACATTCCAATATTTCACTCTGACACACCCCGTGTTCCCCTGCTGACTCAACCAGAGTGTTAGTCCTGTGCACTGTGGCACATGCACCTGAAGGCATGTCCTGGGCTGCGCAGGCGTCGAGTGGACTCCAGCATGCGCACCGTTAACGATGTGCACTGTTAACGACACACCTGAACTTAATTAAGGAGCTTATGTACACCTATTTAAGGACTGTGCTGATACAGTGTGAAGCATTATGCTACATTAGTATGCATTACCAAGCCTTAGTACCCATGTTTCTGATTTCCTGTGCCTGTTTCTCGTTCCCATTCTCACTTTGCTTCTGATATCCTGTTTTGCACCTCGCCTGACCGTTTTGGATTTAGTCTGTCTGTTTGCTTGTGTGTCTGTTTTCACCCTTGTATATGTTCATCACTTCTGCACTTATGTCTGCCTACTTTGTACCTGGCAGAATACTTCACCTAACTATGGATGTAGCGGAGTTCTACCAGTACATGATTCTATGCCACTTCTGGGTTTTTCTGTCTTAGCCCCTTGCCTTGTATTTTTGGCTGAGTTCTGACTGGAGTTACCTGGTACCCTACTATGGAATATACCATCCTAGGGGATTTGGTTTTCAGTGTGACTTGTTCTACAAGGACCTCCAGGAGCCCAAGCCACCAGAACCCATCTGGGTAAGCTTTATCCTCATGTTTATTGTTGGATGAGCATGCAGAGGGGTGGATTATTTAATAAGGGTTGAGCACCCATGCTTTCAGATCTCACAGACTTTATTAGCCATGCTCCAGGTTATTTCTAAATCTTTGGAAGGGGAGGACTGCCATAATATATATATATTTTTTTTTGGGAGGGGGTCATCACACCTAGGGCCAATGCAGCAGCCTCAGAAGAGGCCGTCGCTCTAGAGTGCCTCCTAAAGGTGGTCAGTCCAGAACCAGTTCCACAGCCTGCATCAGAGCCAGTGCCTGAACCTAAGACCGAGCCAATGTCCACTCCAGTGGCCTTTGCAAAGACAGCAGAGGAGGCTGTTTTTCCAGAGCCGGTTTCTCAACAAGAACCAGCACCTGAATAAATGCCTGAACCGGAGTCTATCAGAACCCATGCTTGAACCAGAGACAGCCCCAGTGCCAGTGTCAGTCAGCACTAGTGTCTGCTCTAGAAGTCTCTGCCTCAGCTGGTTACAAAGAGAATGCTGTCATTCCTCCACTGCCTGGCTATGTGGGCATGGTTATCCTGCCACCTGTCCAGGACCATAGCAGTGTGCTGACAGAGTTCGAGCTCATGCCTGAGTCAAGCGGAGAGTCCAAGTTCAACCCAGAGCTTGAGACTTGAGCTCCAAACTGGACTCGGACATCTCCAGAACTTGAGCCAGAGCCAAATTCCAGCCCAGAGCTCGAGTACACTACCAGCCCTGAGTCTGAGCCAGATCCAGAGCTCAAGCCCAGGCCACTCCAGAGCCTGAAACCAGTGCAAGTCAGGAGTCCAAGTTTTGTCCTGTGCCTGAACATGAACCCCCTTACCAGAGTCAAGTAGGATGGCTTTTTGCTCCCAGAGGGAGCTCTTTGGGGGGGGGGGGGTTCTGTCAGTCCTGCATGCTGTGACCCATGTACCTGAAGGCATGGCGCATGTGCCGAGTGGACTTCAGTATGAGCACCGTTAATGACATGCACCTGAACTTAAGGAGCTATAGGTGTACCTTTTTAAGAACTGTGCTGACGCATGATCAGTGCGAAGGATTATGCTACATTAGTACACATTACCAAGCCTTACTAACCTTGTTTCTGACTTCCTGATTCCTGTTCCTCGTTCTCCCTTTGCCTCTGATCCTGTTTTGCGCCTCACCTGACCCTTTGCTTGTTTTACGTTTTGGATTTAGCCTGCTGATTTGGACGGTTTTGCCTTTTTGTGTGGTCATCACTTCTGCATATACATCTGCCTACCTCATACCTGACAGTGTTGTCAAAATGGCAATCTGGTTCAAAAATTCCTGATTTGAACGTGTGTGTGTGGGGGGGGGTTTGTGTGTATAAAAAAACATTACAAGGCCATGCAAAGATGAAGTTTATCTTCACGTTGAAAGAATGAAGTGACTGAATGTATACATTGACATGCAACTGTGTAATATCTCATCTACTGTGATTGTGTATATATTAGTACATGTACTACATGAGTGCATCTCAAGCAATTAGAATATCGTGAAAGTTCAATATTTTCCATCAGTTACTTAAGAAGGTGAAAATTTAATATATTCTAGACTCTATTACACAAACTGTTTCAAGCATTTTTCTATTTTAATTTTGATAATTATAGCAAACAGTGCAAACAAGTAAAAACATGTCAAAGTATTAGAATTTTATTTTGAGTAAAACAGCAGGTGTGTGTGTGTGTGTGTGTGTGTGTCGCTCTAGTTCAGTATATGCAACCATGGTCATAGGGAAGACTGCTGATGACAGTTGTCCAGAAAATGATCAACACTCCTCTCCACAAGGAGGGAAAGCTACAATACAGTAGGTCATTGCTGAAAAGGTGCACAAACAGGGATGGCTGCAGCCTTGAGAGGATTGTTAGTCAATTCAAGAACTTGGGAGAGATTCACAAAGAGTGGACTGAGGCTGGTGTCTGCATCAAGAGCCACCATGCATAGATGTCTTATGGAACAAGGCTACAACTGTCATATTTCTAATATCAAGCCACTCCTGAACCAGAAACAACAGAAGCATCTTCCCTGGGTTAAGGAGAGAAAGAACTGGGCTGTTGCTCAGTGGTCAAAAGGCTTCTTTTCAGATGAAGGTAAATTTTGCACTTCATTTTTGGAAATCAAGGTCCTAGAGTCTGGAGGCAGAGTAGAGAGGTGCAGAATTCAAGGAGTTTGAAGTCCAGTGTGAAGTTTCTGCAGTTTATGGTGATTTGGGGTTCCATGTCATCTGCTGGTGTTGGTCTACTGTGTTTTTTATCAAGTCCAAAGTCAATGCAGCTGCCTACTAGGAGATTTTAGAGCACTTCATGCTTGCATCTGCTGACTAGCTTTAGGGAGATGCTGATTTCCTTTTCGAGCAGGACCTGGCACCTGTCCACAGTGCCAAAACTACTACCAAATGGTTTGCTGACCATGTTACTGTGCGTGATGGGTCAGGCAAGTTGGCTGGCCAGAACCCGATCGAGACTTTATGGGGTATTGTCAAGAGGAAGCTGAGAAACACTCAACCCAAAAATACAGAAGAGCTGAAGGTTGCTATCAAAGTAACCTGGGTTTCAACATCACTTCAGCAGTGCCACAGGCTGATTGTGTCCATACCATATGGCATTGATGTAGTAATTTGTGGTAAAGGAACCCCAACGAAGTGTTGAGCATATAAGTAAACATACTCTTCAGAAGTTGGACATTTTTGTAAATCCTTTTTTAAAATTGTTCTTATTCTAATAACTTGAGATACTGGATTTCTGAATTTCATGAAAAAGTGATCATTAAAATTAAAACAAAAGGCTTGAAATATTTCACTTTTATGTAACAAATATATGGGGGGGGGGGGCGGCACAGTGGTGTAGTGGTTAGCTCTGTCGCCTCACAGCAAGAAGGTCCAGGTTTGAGCCCTGTGGCCGACAAGGGCCTTTCTGTGCAGAGTTTGCATGTTCTCCCCATGCCCACGTGGGTTTCCTCCAGGTACTCCGGTTTCCCCCACAGTCCAAAGACATGCAGGTTAGACTGGTGACTAAATTGACCGTAGGTGTGAATGAGAGTGTGAATGGTTGTGTCAGCCCTCTGATGACCTGGCGACTTGTCCAGGGTGTACCCCACCTTTCGCCCATAGTCAGCTGGGATAGGCTCCAGCTTGCCTGCGACCCTGTAGAACAGGATAAAGCGGCTAGAGATGAGATGAATGATATATGAAAGGGTTACCTTTTTGCATTAAATTATGAAGAAATATATATATATATATTTTTCATGACATTCTAATTGTTTGAGACACACTAATACAGCCATTTCTGCATTTCAAGCCTGTAACACATTCCAAAAAAATAGGGACATGGATGTTTTGGGGCATTTATAGGGGTATTTAATATAATTTTGAAATGGGTGATGTCAACCGGTGTCTGTAATCATGTTTAAAAAAAAAAGTCAGTATCCAGGAAAGGCATAGTCTTTTGAGGAGCAAAGATGGACTGAGGATCTCCAGTTTTTCAACAAGTGTGTGGGTGGTGGTGGGAGATTATGGAGTTGTTTAAAAGCAATGTTCCTCAAAGAAAGATCAGAAGGGATTGATATTTTACACACTATGGTGCATAATATCTTTCAACAATTCAAGGACTCCTCTAAAGGAATTTTGGTACATAAAAGGCAAAGGTGCAAGCCTCAGCTGAACACCCATCATCTTTGATCCCTCAGGTGGCACTGCATCAAAAACTGCTTATACATGGGTTCACTTTTTGGCAAAAGTAACAATAGGATTACTTTGGCAAACCTTCTGTCAAGCACTGTGTGACAACTCTCTTAATTTGAGGGGGGGGGGGACAGAGAAACTGGAAGTGGGCTTCAGAACAGGTGGGTTCTTTTTATTTTGATGCTTTTCAGTGACTACTAATGCATCTGCTTGTGTGCACATGTGGGGTGTCGCAGCATGCACACTTGTTACTGGCTGTCTGAAAGACACACTGAGACACAGGTGCACCTCATCATGTTACATGCTGGTTAAACCTGCCTCCTTGCTGTTCACAGCTCCACTGCCACATGCCCCCATCGCCCGACTCTGACCAGGGAGCAGCCTGGCCTGCAGCTGACTGACACCCCCTGACGTCATCCACCACTGCTGTGTCCTCCTGGCCTGTGGACCACCTCGAGTTTAAAAGGCTGAAGGGCCAGATACCAACAAGTGATCCCCATGTTGGCATTCTTCATGCAGTGGAGCCACTGGAGTGGGGCATGGTCTGAACAGAGGCTGAATGGGCATCCTTGCAGATAGTACCAGAGAGTGAGGACCGCCCTCTTGATGGCCAAACACTTTTTTTTTTCTTTCTATCATGTTGTACTTTGACACTTGCATGGGGAGCATGCGGCTGATATACAGCACGGGGTGCTCCTCCACCACCTGGGGCAAAACAGCCCCCAGCCCTCTGTTCAATGTGTCCATCTGTAAAATAAAAGGGAGAGAAAAGTCAGGAGAATGCAACAGTCCCCTCCCCCCCCCAACACACACCATGTTTACAACGATGCAAAAGCACCTTCCCATGGCTCCATCCACTGTACCAGATCTAATATTCCTTTTTAGTGAGGTCAGTTAGCGGGTTGGTGATGCCCAAAAAGTTAAGCATAAACCGCCTTTAATAGCCAGCCAGCCCCAGGAACTGCCTCATTTCTCTCTTTTTGGTCGTGGGTCTCGGGCAGGCCCCAATTGCTGCAGTCTTATCAATTTTGGGACGTGCCTGTCAGTGACCCAAGTGGAAGCCCAAATACAGTATTTCCACCCATCCAATTGCACACTTTGTTTAGTTTGCTATGAGCTCCAGGACCACCCTAAGATGCTGTAAATGCCATTCTCAATCATTTATATAAATGATTATCATCTAGGTAGGCCGCTGTATATGCATTGTTGGGATGGAGAATTTGGTCCAAGAGATGCTGAAATGCTGCTATAGTCCCAAACAACCCGAAAGGAAGGGTGACAAATTGGTGCAAGCCAAACGGAGTGGAAAAAGCCTTTTTTTTTTTTTTTTGCAGCATAATGGATTAAAGGAGATCTGCCAATATCCTTTTTGGTAAATTCAGTGTCAAGTAAAAGTGAGCCAAACCTAACTGATTGAGCAGTTTATCAATGCAAGGCATTGGGTATGCATCAAATTTAGATACCACGTTGGGGGTCATAGAAGGAGCATTCTTGTCGTGACCCCTGTCAGGTATCCCACCAGTTACCTGCAAATCCTTCTACTATGCTAATGCTATTTATTATTATTATTACTTCCACCACCATGGCTACCAATGACCAACCTGTTGATGGGCCTTGATGTCACAAACATGGGGCCTTTTCAGGACCGACATTGAGCATTCTCATCCCCCACAGAAAGTCTGCCAGGAGCCAAGCAAGACCTGCTGGCTGAATTGCATGTGAACAATTGAGACATTCTCTGCCTCCAGGAGACGCATCGTGGGCTTTCACGAATTTGCCCATATGTTCCTGGAATGATCCTCATTGCTGAGAGACCACGTGACCAGTACAGAAGTGCAATATTTGTACATGATGATAGACTGACTATGGGTAACTTTTTTTTTTTTTTTTTCTCTAGCAGACAATGACTACATTGAAGTTCTGATCATTGAACTGATGGGGATCTCGGTCAGCTCTTTCTCTGAACCACCAATTAAAACTTTCAACCTCCCCTGTGAAGTTACTGATGGCTGTGTCAGCATAGCTATCAGAGATTTCAACAGCCACAGTGTTACCTGAGGCTATGGGGAACTAGTGGGAAGACTGGGCGGATGCAAATCGGATGTCCCTTATGATGCAAAGCTCCCTCCCTCCTTCAACAGCTCTAGATGGAGACGGGGGTACAACCCTGATCTGGTGTTTGCCTCCAACAACATTTGCCAATCAATATGAAAAGGTTGTGCTTGACCCAGTACCAAATTCCCAACACCACCCCATTGGACTCAATGAGGCCATCATACCTTGAGCAGTCCCCTTCCGCCGACGATTCAACCTGAAAAAGGCAAACTGGGAAAAGTTTTCCACAGACCTTGACTCTCACATCCAGGACCTACTTGTCTTCCCAACCCACTATGACTCCATCAAAATGATAGACATCCTCATGGCAAAACATCCCCCGAGGATGTCGGACCAGCTACACCCCAGGCCTGATGGAAAAGTCCAAGGCACTGTACAATGACTACATAAGATGTTTCCAGAATGATCCTTTCTCTGCAGACACACTGGAACATGGTGAAAAATCTGACAAATGCTATAATGGAAAACCGACAGACAAAATGGCAAGAATTCGTGCAATCAACAGATATGATCTACAGCGGCAGGAAAGCCTGGAAAAATATCTGGATCCTCAGCAACGACTACACGGACACAACCAAACCCACAAGTTACTGCTGACCAAGTTCTTATGAACAGTCAGGGAAACCCTAACCACCACCCAAGAAGAGCCAAGCTCCCAAAAGTCACTGCTTTGTGCTTTCAAGGGACCCCAGACTTCACAAGACCCTTCAGTATAAGCGACTTGTGTAAGATCATCAAGACACTGCAAAATAACAAGGCAGCCGGTCTTGATATCCTCTGCGAGCAGATCAAACACTTTGGACCTGGTGCACTCAAATGGCTACTTGACATGTTTAACAAGTGCATGAGTACGGAAAGTATTCCAAAGTTATGGAGGAAAGCTAGAGTGGTCACTTTACTGAAACCTGGTAAAGACCCAGCAAGCCCAAAGAGTTACAGACCCATCTCCTTGCTATGCTACATGTACAAGCTTTTCGAAAGATTCATACTGAACCACATTGTCCACAGGTGGACAATCTCTTTATTCCAGAGCAAGCAGGCTTCAGACAGGGAAAGTCCTGTACTAGTCAGCTCTTGAACCTTCACAGTACATCAAAGATGGGTACGAGAAAGGACTAGTTACTGGAGTTGTCTTTGCCGAGCTCTCTGCTGCCTACCATACAGTCAATCACAGGATCCTCACCAGGAAATTCTATGAGATGACAAAGGATGTGAAGTTGACAAAATTGATCCAGAACATGCTGTCCAACAGATGTGTTTTTTTTTTTTTTTTTTTTGTGGATCTCAATGGCAACTGCAGCAGATGGCACAGACAGAAAAACGGCCTCCCCCAGGGAAGCATTCTCACCCCTCTGCTTGCTTGCTTGCTTATTTATTTATTTATTTATTTATTTATTTATATCTCAACCAATACACCCAGATGCAAGGAATTTCTATGCTGATGACTGTAGCACTGACACACAGGGAAGATCCTTTTGAAGAAGTGGAAATAAAACTTAATGTCCTGTCAAGGTCTGTCTCCCCATACTACACCGAGAACCACCTAAGGGCTAACCCTGACAAAACCCAAGTAAGCGTCTTCCACTTAAGGAACAAAGACACAGGTTGATGGTTTAGGGTTAGATGGCAGGGTAAATGGCTGGAACATGCCTATAAGCCAGTCTACTTTGGTGCTACCCTAGACTGGTCTCTCACACACAAGGAACACCTCGTGAAGACAAGGGCAAAAGTCGGAGCCAGGAACAGCATCCTGAAGAAGCTCGCAAACACAAAGTGGGGTACAGATGCTAAAACCATCCATACTACAGCTCTTGCCCTTGGTTTCTCTACAGCTGAATATGCATCCCCCATATGGAGCAGATCAGCCTATACAAGATGGCGCCGCAAGAGTGGCAGCTAGTTACAGTAGCTCCGAGCGTGTTTGTGTTTTGGTATGTTTTTGTACTTTTTTTTTTTTTCTGCACTAGTCTCAGTCGGAAGTGTGCACCTTGGGATGTACTACTCGTGAGACTGTGCACTTGTATTTTTCTCTTTTTCTTTCTGGGGCTATTTAAATTGGGATCAGTGGACCCTTTCAGCCACGGCTCCATTGTTTACACTCAGGAGCAGCTGTTAGCACTGTGCAACACCAAGGTACTCCCTGTGGAAAGACCGGTGATCCCCACGGAATTAAGGAGGAGGGGATGCAGAGCTGGAATGAAGTGCCGGGAGAAGAAAAGACAGTATAAACCATGTATACCATCTGTCATCATGGGAAACATAAGATCTCTCCCTAATAAGATGGATGAGCTAACAGCGCTAACCAGGCTGCAGAGGGAGTACCAGGAGTGTAGCCTTATGTGCTTCACAGAGACTTGGCTGAATGAACTCTCACTGGACTCACACGTCACTCTGGATGGATTTCAACTCGTGAGAGCAGACAGGAAAGCCAAGGAGAGCGGTAAGAGAAAAGGAGGGAGTATAGTGATGTTTGTGAATGACAGATGGTGTAACCTGGGGCACATCAGGGTAAAGGAGCAGTACTGCAGTAAAAACATTGAACTGCTAGCGGTTAGCATTTGGCCATATTGCCTCCCAAGGGAATTCTCGCATGTTATCGCGATAACTGTGTACCCCCCCCCCCCCCCAGCGGCCGATGCTGCTGCAGCCTGTGAGCTCTTACACACTACAGTGTCAAAGCTTCAGACATCGCACCCCCAGTCCCTGCTACTAATCTCTGGTGACTTCAATCATGCTTCCCTGTCCTCCACTCTCCCAACCTTCACTCAGTATGTGAAATGCCATACCAGAGACAAGAGAACTTTGGATTTAATGTATGTGAACACCAAGGACGCATATAGTTCATCACCCCTCCCCCCGCTGGGCTGTTCTGACCACAATCTGGTTCACTTGTCCCCTACATGCATACCTATGGTGAATAAACAACCACCCACCAAGAGGTATGTAAGGAGCTGGTCTGAGGAGACCAGTATGGCACTGAGGGACTGCTTTGACACCACGGACTGGGATGTGTTGTGTGAACCTCACAGGGATGACATTGATGGCCTGACAACCTGCATCACAGATTACATTAATTTCTGTGTTAAACACTGTGCCAGTCAGGAAGGTACAGTGTTTTCCCAACAATAAACCCTGGGTGACCTCCTGAACTAAAAGCCCTATTAAATGAGAAGAGGGTTTTTAAATCTGGCAACAAGGAGATGAGAGTGCAGAGGGGGATAAGGAGAGGCAAGGACAGCTACAGGAGGAAGCTGGAGGAGCGCCTCAAGGGGAGCAATACCGGAGAGGTATGGAGAGGCCTGAAAACTATCTCTGGCCACACAAAGGACAGTGGGAGGGGCCCTGTATCTGGGGGCCAAGACTGGGCAAATGAGTTGAATCTCTTTTTCAACAGATTTGACTGCCACCCCACCCTCCCCCACTCACCATAGTCCTGACCGGTCTGTGATATCACTCCCCCCCCCCCCCCCCATAATACCTCTGACACCAACAGCTCCCTCCTCACACCACATCACCCCCCCCCTCCGATCCCTGCCAGACCAATCCATACACTCCACCCCCGACCTCACTCTACAGGACTCGCGCCTCGGCTACACCCCTCGCCTCTCTATAACAGCTGATCAGGTGTTGAAGGAGCTGAGGAGGCTCAAGACAAGGAAAGCTGCTGGCCCTGATGGTATCAACTCCAGACTGCTTAAGGACTGTGCAGATCAGCTCTGTGGGATTCTTCTGTACATTTTCAACCTGAGCCTCAGTCTGGAGAAAGTTCCACTTCTGTGGAAAACATCATGTGTGGTTCCAGTTCCCAAGACTGCACACCCCAGGGAGCTCAATCCCTTTCGGCCAGTAGCTTAAATGTCTCACCTAATGAAGATCATGGAGAGGATTGTTCTCTCCCATCTCTGACACCAGGTGAACAGCGAGATGGACCCCCTGCAGTTTGCATATCAACCGGGCATTGGTGTGGATGACACTGTCATTTACCTGCTACACCGGTCACTTTTGCACCTGGAGGGCACTGGGAGCACTGTGAGAATCATGTTCTTTGACTTCTCCAGTGCTTTCAACACAATCCAGCCATCACTGCTTAAGGGGAAGCTGGAGGGAGCTGGTCTTGACTGCCACCTGGCTGCATGGATCATCGACTACCTCATTAACAGACCGCAGTATGTGAGGCTCTGCGACTGTGTGTCTGATGTGGTAGTCTGCAGCACAGGGGCTCCACAGGGTACAGTGCTCTCTCCTTTCCTCTTTACACATCTGACTTCAGCTACAACACGGCCAGCTGCCACCTCCAGAAGTTCTCAGATGATACAGCCATTGTTGGACGTGTGTCAGAGAAGTCATCACCAACTTTGTCGCCTGGTGTGAACTGAACCACCTGCGCATCAATGCCAGCAAGACAAAGGAGGTGGTGATCAATTTCAGAAGGACAATTCCTCAAATTGCACCAGTGAACATCCAGGGTTTGGACATTGAGATAGTGGAGGAGTACAAATACCTGGGCGTTCACCTTAACAAACTGGACTGGACTAACAACACAGATGTCCTGTACAAGAAGGGCCAAAGTCATCTCCACCTCTTGAGAAGACTGAGGTCTTTTGGTGTGTGCAGGACACTGTTTAGGACTTTTTATGACCTCTGTGGTAGCATCAGCAGTCCCCCCCCCCCCCACGCTGTGGTCTGCTGGGGCTGTGGAAGTTCAGAGAGGGACAGGAAGAAACTTAATAAACTGGCCAGAAGGGCTGGCTCAGTTTTGGACTGTCCTCTGGACTCCATTGAGGTGGTGGGTGAGAGGAGGATGTTAGCCAAGCTGACCTCAATCATGGATAACCCCTCTCACCCCCTACATGAGGCTGTGGGGGCTTTAAGCATCTCTCTTAGTACAACCCCAATTCCAAAAAAGTTGGGACAAAGTACAAATTGTAAATAAAAACGGAATGCAATGATGTGGAAGTTTCAAAAATCCATATTTTATTCAAAATAGAACATAGATGACATATCAAATGTTTAAACTGAGAAAATGTATCATTTAAAGAGAAAAATGAGGTGATTTTTTTAAATTTCATGACAACACATCTCAAAGTTGGGACAAGGCCATGTTTACCACTGTGAGACATCCCCTTTTCTCTTTACAACAGTCTGTAAACGTCTGGGGACTGAGGAGACAAGTTGCTCAAGTTTAGGGATAGGAATGTTAACCCATTCTTGTCTAATGTAGGATTCTAGTTGCTCAACTGTCTTAGGTCTTTTTTGTCGTATCTTCCGTTTTATGATGCGCCAAATGTTTTCTATGGGTGAAAGATCTGGACTGCAGGCTGGCCAGTTCAGTACCCAGACCCCCCTTCTACGCAGCCATGATGCTGTAATTGATACAGTATGTGGTTTGGCATTGTCATGTTGGAAAATGCAAGGTCTTCCCTGAAAGAGACGTCGTCTGGATGGGAGCATATGTTGCTCTAGAACCTGGATATACCTTTCAGCATTGATGGTGTCTTTCCAGATGTGTAAGCTGCCCATGCCACACGCACTAATGCAACCCCATACCATCAGAGATGCAGGGTTCTGAACTGAGCGCTGATAACTTGGGTCGTCCTTCTCCTCTTTAGTCCAAATGACACGGCGTCCCTGATTTCCATAAAGAACTTCAAATTTTGATTCGTCTGACCACAGAACAGTTTTCCACTTTGCCACAGTCCATTTTAAATGAGCCTTGGCCCAGAGAAGACGTCTGCGCTTGTGGATCGTGTTTAGATACGGCTTCTTCTTTGAACTAGAGTTTTAGCTGGCAACGGCGTATGGCACGGTGAATTGTGTTCACAGATAATGTTCTCTGGAAATATTCCTGAGCCCATTTTGTGATTTCCAATACAGAAGCATGCCTGTATGTGATGCAGTGCCGTCTAAGGGCCCGAAGATCACGGGCACCCAGTATGGTTTTCCGGCCTTGACCCTTACGCACAGAGATTCTTCCAGATTCTCTGAATCTTTTGATGTTATGCACTGTAGATGATATGTTCAAACTCTTTGCAATTTTACACTGTCGAACTCCTTTCTGATATTGCTCCACTATTTGTCGGTGCAGAATTAGAGGGATTGGTGATCCTCTTCCCATCTTTACTTCTGAGAGCTGCTGCCACTCCAAGATGCTCTTTTTATACCCAGTCATGTTAATGACCTATTGCCAATTGACCTAATGAGTTGCAATTTGGTCCTCCAGCTGTTCCTTTTTTTGTACCTTTAACTTTTCCAGCCTCTTATTGCCCCTGTCCCAACTTTTTTGAGATGTGTTGCTGTCATGAAATTTCAAATGAGCCAATATTTGGCATGAAATTTCAAAATGTCTCACTTTCGACATTTGATATGTTGTCTATATTCTATTGTGAATACAATATCAGTTTTTGAGATTTTGTAAATTATTGCATTCTGTTTTTATTTACAATTTGTACTCTGTCCCAACTTTTTTGGAATCGGGGTTGTAGTAGACTGCTACACCCACGGTATAAGGAGAGATTGCGCAGGTCATTCATACCTGCTGCTGTCAGACTGTATAACACCCACAACTTGTAACGTAGTACCAATAACCTGTTTGTCATTATATTTGTACTACTTCACCACTACTAACTCTGCCATCTCTCATTGATGCAATTATGTGCAATAATATAGGCCTTAAACTTGTATATAATGCAAATAGCCCTTTGTATTTAATCCTTCGTTTGTCTAATTTTTATTTGTTTTATTTGTCTGACATTTTCTTGCTACTGTGACACGTGAATTTCCCTGATGTCGGATGAATAAAGTGAATCTAATCTAAATACTAGAAAGCTGGACTCGGCTTTAAATGACACATGCAGAACCATGTGTCATTTCATGGGTTTGCCAGAAGTTTCTCCTCTGACCCATTTTGCAGATTGCCCTGGTTACCCCTTGCACCATGGTATGAGGGTCCGTTTCCCGGGAACAGAGGGACCTCTTGTTATTATGCCTGAGCACTGTTGGTGTAAGGACCCTACTGGGTCTGTTTTTTATATATAATTTTTTTTCTCCTTTAAGATTTGACCATTTTGAGGTGGGTCCCATTGGTGAAAACTCATGAAATTTGGCACACATCAGTGCTTGTGAAAGGTACTCAGAGAGAGCTTTAGTCCTAGGTGTGGCCAAGTGACTGACCTATAGTGCCATAATTTGTAATGGAGTCTTGTGCCTGGCATATGGTTTCATGCACATGCACTGAATTTGGTAAATGGAGGTCTCCCTGCAATATACATTGCGTTATCCATGCCCAACAGGAAGTGAGTTGCATTTTGAAGTACTCCTCCTAGGTGATTTATCAGATTCATGTCTGATTTGGGATACACGTCTAGATGTTGCTGATGTGAAATTAAGGGATTTTGATGTCTTGCAGGCATCAAAATGGCAACACAATTTGTCTTGCTATGCAAATGGGGATGTCATCAAATTCTCCATGCTTTGCTTAATGTGGCTCGGATTTCATAGGTTATTGGTCTTATATGGCCAGAAGGACACTGGTATAATGCCACCATCTGACAACAGAAAGAGTGGCTCTTTCTCCCATCTTGGCAATATTTAATCCAAGATGGTAACTTGAGATTCATGTTAGATAAGCTACAGTTATAGGAAATTATGGTTATGATGTCCATGTGCCTAGAGTGACCCTCTGGTATATCGCCACCATCTCCCAACAAACATTTGCTTTTTCACCCATCTTGGCTATATTGCTCCTTTACGGTGTTGGTTATGATGTCTATAGCCACAGAGTGCCTCTCTGGTATAGTCTTGGCATCTAGCAACAGAAAGTGACTTGTTCTCACACAGCTTGGTAAAAAAGAATGCTCACAATTGTCTTAATCTAGTCATATCAGAGGTGTGAGGGGCTCAATATTTTGAGTTTTTTTTTTAATCAATAAATGGTCAATTATACATGTATGATCAAACGCTTGACAAAAATTCAATTAATTATTAATTCAGTGGTGCTGAAAGTTCCAGTATGACCTTTGAACTTGCCAAAGCCTCTTACCTTCAGGTTAGTAATCATGATTTAACTAGAGCTGGTTGCGTCTCTGTGCCAACATGGTGTTTTGACAACACTCACTGGATTAACCAACACTCATCCAGCATTCACTGGATTGTACAAATGGGAAAGTCCAAAGAGCTTGGTGCAGATCCAAGAAAGAGGATCACAACTCAGGGATGTTTCTTGGAGCCATTTCTAAACAACTGCAGAGTCCAAGGTCATCAGTTCAAGCAATTGTATGCAAGTACAAGTTATTGGGAGATGTAGTCAATTGGCTGGAAGAAGACCCAAACGGTCATCCTTCACTGAAAATAAATTGGTTTGGAAGGTCAGGAACATGGGGCGGCACGGTGGTGTAGTGGTTAGCGCTGTCGCCTCACAGCAAGAAGGTTCTGGGTTCGAGCCCCATGGCCGGCAAGGGCCTTTCTGTGCGGAGTTTGCATGTTCTCCCCATGTCCGCGTGGGTTTCCTCCGGGTGCTCTGGTTTCCCCCACAGTCCAAAGACGTGCAGGTTAGGTTAACTGGTGACTCTAAATTGACCGTAGGTGTGAATGTGAGTGTGAATGGTTGTCTGTGTCAGCCCTGTGATGACCTGGCAACTTGTCCAGGGTGTACCCCGCCTTTTGCCCGTAGTCAGCTGGGATAGGCTCCAGCTTGCCTGCAACCCTGTAGAAGGATAAAGCGGCTGGAGATAATGAGATGAGGTCAGGAACATCCAAGTCACAGACCTGCCATGAAGTGGAAGCTGCTGAAACACCGTCTACGGTCAAGCACGGTGGTGTAGTGATTAGCATGGTCGCCTCACAGCAAGAAGCTTCTGGGTTCAAACCCAGTGGCTGGCGAGGGCCTTTCTGTGTGGAGTTTTCATGTTCCCTGCGTGGGTTTCCTCCGGGTGTTCTGGTTTCCCCCACAGTCCAAAGACGTGCAGTTACAGTAGGTTAACGTGGGGCGGCCTTGGGCTGAAGTGCCCTTGAGCAAGGTACTTAACCCCTGACTGCTCCCCGGGCACTCTAGTGTGGTTGCCCGCTGCTCTGGGTGTGTGTGCATGTGTTACCCACCCTTCAGATGGGTTAAATGGAGAGGATGAATTTCACTGTGCTTGAAGTGTGCATGTGACAAAGGTTTCTTCTTCTAAGCAAGTTTTACAGCAATGTGGATGGAGAGGCTGCCATCCAAGGAAGTCTGATCCAAATTTACACCTCCAAGCTTGACTAAAGCTTGCAGCTGACCCCATGAAAAAAGAAAAAAATCTTCTAGAGGAAAATTTTATGGCCTGATGAAACGAAGGTGGAGTATTTGAACATAATGACCAGAGGAACAGAGAAACAATGTACCAAATGTTATGTATGGTGGCGGTAACATTATGCTCTGGGGCTGTTTTTTTGCTGCTTGTGGAACTGGTGCATTGCACAAGGTGTATGGAATATTGTAGTCCCTCCAGAATTTTTCAATGTAACCCAAACCATCAGAAACGTGGACACAATTGTTTTTTCCAACCAGACAATAGCCCAAAACATAAATCAAACCTGGTTGTGGAATGAATACTAGCCTGCTTTTATCAAGCCTAAAACATGTCCTGATCTCAACCCTTTCAAAAGTATGTGGACTATGCTTAAGTCAGGTCTGTTCCAGGAGAAACAATTCTAAGAGTAGTTAAATATCCAACCAGAGTTCTGCCCGAAGCTTGTTGATGGCTCCCAAAAGTGACCTGGTTAAGGTGAAATTTGCTGAGCATCATTTTAACTAGGTGTGCTATATGTAAACGCTTGACCATATGTGCGCACACAAAATTTTGACCCTGCATTAACTTGAGAAAACCCAAAATAAATAAATATTAAACCTTATGCACCACATTCCTTTTTTTAAATAAAGATGTACAATCACTGACACAGAAAAAGAACAGTTAAAATAAATTACTGAAAGCCCAGCATTGCCATGACATTCATGTCTGTGTGTGTAAACTTTTGACCACAACTGTTTTTGTTTTTATTTACACACACACACACACACACACACACACACACACACACACACACACACACACACACAGGGTTAGTCAAAATTATGTTAACACTTAAACAGTAGAAACAAATTGGATCTGTAGTGGAAGTTCATCAATGGCATACTGCTGCACCATCTGTAAGTAGACGTCTGACGTCACTGTTAGGGTGTCAAAGTAGGGCCCAATTACACCAGCAGCTGTCACAGCACACCACACATTTAGGAGAAAAATAATCCATTAGTGTTAACATAATTTTGACTAACCCTGTATATACACACACCCAAAAAGTTGGGACCCTGTAACATGCATAATAAGTTTTTATTATGCATGTTACAGGGTCCCAACTTTTTTTTTATTAAAAACAATGCAGATCATGGAAACACTATTTCATTGAAAATAGTATAAGGACAACATATCAAATGTTGAAACTGATATTGTTTTTGAAAAATATATTCTCAACAGCAGCACGTGTACCTTTTGTTGCATTACTTTTAACACCTCTCCTGGGGGAGCATTTGGGAACTGAGGAGACCAACTGCTGTAGTTTTGAAAGTCAAATGTTGTCCCATTCTTGCCGGATATTGGAATTCAGGTGCTCAACAGTTTGGGTTCTTCTTTCTCATTTTATACATCGTAATGTACCAAATGTTTTTAATGGGAGACAGATCTGTACTTTAGCAGTTTAGCTAAACTTTGGAGAACTAGTTTAGTACTTGGCTCCATAGTAAGAGAGGCCATGCAGTTATAATATGTGAAAAATGTGGTTTGTCAAGTTAAATCAATAAGCAAGGCCTTCCCTGGAAAAGATGTCATCTGGATGGTCGTACCGGTATATTGCTCCAAAACCTGTATGCAGTTAATCCGGAAAGTCTGCACACCCCTTTCACCTTCATGTTTTATTACATTAGACTTATTCTACAATAGGTTGAGTTCCTTTTTTTTTTGTCACAAAATTCTACACAAAATAGCCCATAATGATAGTGAAAGCAGGTTTTTAGACATTTATGCTAATTTATTAAAAATCAAAATGTAAAATGTATGTATACAAGTGTGCACACCCTTTGATATGACACCCAAAAGTGAGCTGAAGTGCATTTTGTTTCCACTGATACTGCTTGAGATATTTCTACAACTTAATTGGAGTCCACCTGTGGTAAATTCAATTGATTGGACATGATTGGGGATTGCCAACACCTGCCTATATAAGGTCCCACAGTTGACAGTGTATGTCAGAACAAACTCCAAGCCATGGGGTCAAAGGAATTATCTGCAGACCTCAAACAGGATTGTGTCAAGGCATAGATCTGGAGAAGGGTACAGAAAAATTGCTGCAGCTTTGCAGGTCCCAAAGAGCACAGTGGCCACCATCATTCATAAATGGAAGTTTGGAACCACCAAGAATCTTCCTAGACCTGGCTGCCTGGCCAAACTGAGTGATCAGGGAAGATGGGCCTTGGCCAGGGATGTGAACAGGAACTTGAGGGTCACTCTGACAGAGCTCCAGCATATCCTTGTGGAGATGGGAGAACCTTTCAGAAGATCAACCATCCAGGCAGCACTCCACAGATCAGGCCTTTTATGGTAGAGTGGCCAGATGGAAGCCACTCCTTAGTAAAAGGCACATGACCACCCACTTGGAGTTTGCCAAAAGGCACGTAGAGGACCCTCAAACCATGAGAAACAAGATTCTCTGATCTGATGAAACCAAAACTGAACTTTTTGGCCTGAATACCTAACATCACTTCTGGAGGAAACCAGGCACTGCTCATCACCTGGCTAATGTCATCCCAGCAGTGAAGCATGGTGGTGGCAGCATCACGATGTGGGGATGTTTTTCAGCAGCGGGAACAGGGTGACCAGTCCTGATACAGGGAAAGATGAATGCAGCCAAGTACATGGAGATCCTTGAAGAAAACCTGCTCCAGAGTGCTCTGGACCTCAGACTGGGGCAAAGGTTTACTTTCCATCATGACAACGACCCAAGGCACACAGCCAAGAGAACAAAAGTGGCTTTGGAGAAAGTCTGTGAATATCCTTGAGTGGCCCAGCCAGAGCCCAGACCTGAATCCAATTGAACATCTGTCGAAGGAGCTGAAAACGGCTGTATACTGATGCTCCCCATTCAACCTGATGGAGCTTGCAAGGATATACCAAGAGGAATGGGCAAAAATGTCCAGAAAGTAGTGTGCCAAGTTCATAGCTTCTTTCCCAAGATGCCTTGAAGCTGTAATGGCTACCAAAGGTGCATCACCAAGTATCCGGCTAAGGGTGTTTTTGATTAGGTTAGATAGAACTTTATTGATCCCTTTGGGAGGGTTCCCTCAGGGAAATTAAGATTCCAGTAGCATCATTATAGGATAAACAGAGAATAGAAAATGGAGGAAAAAAAACTTGTAGATAAATTAAGTATTTACATATACAAATATAAAAAGAATAAGATACGGGGAAGAGAGGAAAGGGGGGAAAGGAGGGGCAGCAGGAGAGATATTGCACTTTATATTGCACATTGTCCAGTATTGCTTATTGTTAGGCTAGGCTACTGCTCCTTCCTGTCCTCTGTCCTCCTGTTACCCCTCCTCTCCCCCAGAGAGGAGTTGTACAGTCTGATGGCATGAGGGACAAAGGAGTTTTTAAGTCTGTTTGTCCTGCACTTGGGAAGGAGCATTCTGTCACTGAACAGGCTCCTCTGGTTGCTGATGACAGTGTGCAGAGGGTGACTGGCATCATCCATGATGTTCAATAGTTTGTCCATAGTACTCTTCTCTGCCACAGCCACCAGTGTGTCCAGCTTCATGCTGACCACAGAACCGGCCTGCCTGATCAGTTTGTCCAGCCTAGATGTGTCCTCCTTGGATGTGCTGCCGCCCCCCCCCCCCCCCCCCCACCACCAAGCACACCACAGTGTAAAATAGGACACTGGTGACCACAGACTGATAGAACATCCACAGGAGTTTCCTGCAGATGTTAAAGGACTGCAGCCTCCTCAGGAAGTATAGCCTGCTCTGTCCCTTCCTGTATAAGTGATTTTGGTGTTGCAAGTCCAGTCCAGCTTGCTGTCCAGCCACAGCCCGAGGTACTTGTAGGAATCCACAGCCTCCACCTTGACTCCCTCGATCAGAACTGGTCGGGACCTCCCAAAGTCAATAACCAGCTCCTTGGTCTTCGAAGTGTTGAGCTGCAGATGGTTCCTGTTGCACCACAGAGCAAAGTCCCTCACCAGGCTCCTATATTCCTCCTCTCTGTCATCACTGATACACCCAACGATGGCTGTGTCATCGGCAAACTTCTGAATGTGACACAGCTCCGAGTTGTAGCAGAAGTCTGCGGTGTACAGGGTGAAGAGAAGAGGGGCCAGCACCGTGCCCTGGGGTGCTCCGGTGCTGCTATTCAGTGTCAGACATGATGTCCTTCAGCCTGAAGTACTGCGGCCTGTCTGTGAGGTAGCTGGAGATCCAGGAGACCAGGCAGGGGTCCACTTGCATCCTGTTCAGTTTGTCCTGAAGCAAAAGGGGCTGGATGGTGTTGAAGGCACTCGAAGTCCAAGAAGAGGATCCTCACTGTGCCATTTCCCTTATCCAGATGCGAGTGGGCTCGGTGTCGCAGGTAGAGGATGATGTCTTCCACACCAACACCTGCCCAGTACGCAAACTGCAGACAGTCCTGGGCATGTTGTACCTGGGGTCTGAGGAGGCTGAGGAAGAGCCACTCCAACGTCTTCATCAGATGTGAAGTGAGCGACTTCTGACCGGTGGCATTCAGCTCACTGGGCCGATTCTTTTTGGGAACTGGAATTATGCATGATGTCTTCCGGAGGGTGGGCACTCTCCCCAGCTGCAGGCTGAGGTTGAAGATGTGTTTGAGTGGTTCACCCAGTTCAGCAGCACAGGTCTTCAGTAGTCAGGGACACACCTTGTCTGGGCTTGCTGCTTTCCTGGGGTGAGGCTTCCTCAGTTGACCTCTGACCTGGTCTGCAGTAATGCATGGAGGAGTCTGTGTTGAGGAGGGGGCTGCTGTGATGACTGGGGGGAGGTGTGTTGAGGGAAGGAGGAGTGATGGCTGCAGTGGGGGGGGCGTGGGCTGGTTGACCCGGTTGAAGTCATTCAACTCGTTCGCCCTCTCCACTGTCCCCTCAATGACTCTGGTCTTTGAATTGTGGCCTGTGATGGTTTTCACACCTTCCCAGACCTCCCTCATGCTGTTCTCTTTCAGCTTCTGCTCTACCTATTCTCCTGTAGCTGTCCTTAGCTTCCCTCACACAGCGTTTCACCTCCTGCTGTGCTGCTTTCATCGCCTCCCTGTCCCTGCTCCTGAAGGCAGCTTTCTTCCTGTTGAGGGCAGCTTTGACTTCCTGTGCTACCCATGGCTTGTTGTTAGGGTAACACCGTATAGTCTTGGCGGGGGAGACCACGTCTGCACAGAAGCTGAGTTAATCCGTCAGTGTGTCAGCCCCTCTATGTCCTCACAGTGTGGGCTAAGCAGCACATCCCAGTCCATGATGTCATAGCAGTCTCTGAGGGCATCTTCCATTTCAGGGGACCACCTCCTGATGGAGCTAGTTGTTGCAGACTGCCTTTGAACCAGGGGGGTGTACTTCGGCTGTAAACGAACCAGGTTATAGTCAGACTTCCCTAGTGGGGGGGAGGGGTGACACACTGTGTGCATCCCTCACTTTAGCATACAGCAAGTCAATTGTCCTGTTGTTCCTTGTTGGACAGGCCAAACCTGGTAAAAAGCAGCCAAAGTAGAGTCTAAAGTAGCCTGATTAAAGTCCCCAGAAGAAATGATGATAAATGCCTCAGGGTGCTGTCTGCAGCCTTGCTGTAACAGAGTGAATCCTTTCACATGCAGCGGCTGCGTCTGCCCTTGGAGGGATGTAAACACAGATCACAGATTATCTGCTGAAATCCCTCAGCAGATAATATGGCTGCAGGCTAGCAGCTCCAAGTCCAGGCAACATAAAACTGTCTTTACGGAGATGTGTCCCAGGTTACACCAGCGGTTGTTAACATAAATGAGTCCCCCACCTTGGCTTTTCCCGCATATGTTAGTGTCTCTATCAGCTCTCACAGCAGTGAATCCCTGCAGGTCCATGTTAGCATCTGGTACAAGGTGTGTTAGCCATGTCTCCATAAAGATAAATAAGCTGCTCTCCCAATAAATCCGCTGGTTGTTCAGAGCGGATAGCTCATCGACCTTATTCAGCAGCGAGTTCACATTCCCCATGATAACGGAGGGAATGGATGGTTTGTAGCACCACCGGTTGTCCGCTAGCCTAGCCTTTAGCTCAGCTCTGGCTTTGCAGCCCCTGGGTTTCCTCCTCAGCTCCGCTGGGATTGGGTGTCGTATTCCAGCTCGTCCCATTGTTTTCAGGGCCAGCAGCTCCTCTCTTGAATAAAAGAAAAAACTGGCTTCTGGTTGCGTGTTGAAGTTAAAAATATCCATGTGATTTAAGTAAAAAACACTGTCTTCATAAGAAGAGCAGAAAAGTAAAAATGATGGAAAAAAGAGGTTTAAAGAGCTTAAAAACTACAGAGCTACTGGAGAGGCAGCCGTCTCACACAGCACCCCATTACCTATACCATGACTACAGGTATACGGATATACAACCCCTAAATAACCTATTTGTCAGTAAAATAAAATTGCATATTTTCTAAAAACCTGCTTTCACGTGGTCATTATGGGCTATTTTGTGACAAAAAATGAACTCCATCTATTGTAGAATAAGTCTGTAACATAATAAAACATGGAGAAGGTGAAAGGGGTGTGCAGACTTTCTGGCTTGACTGTATGATTCAGCATTAAAGGTGCAGCCCCAGATGTGCAAACTACTTGTGCCATGCATGCACCCCCATACCATCACAGATGCTGGCTTTTGAGCTCTGTGTTAACAACCCAGCTGGTCCTGCTCCTCTTTAGTCTGAAGGATGTGGTGTCTATGATATCCAAAAAAGAATTTGAAAGTTTGATTTGTCTAACCACAAACATTTTTCGCTTCACTTCAGTCCATCATAACGAAGCTTGGTCTCAGAAAAGGCAGCGGTATTTCTGGATCTTATGTGGTTGCTTCTTTGCACAGTAGAAATTTTAATTTGCATTTGTGGATGCAGAAATGAACTGTGTTCAGACAATGGTTTTCAGAAGTGTTCCTGAGCCCATGCAGCAATTTCCCCTATAGAGGATTTCGGCCTACGTCATTGTTTCCATAGTGACAATATTTATGCCGCCATTTTGACGGTCACAAATATGGTGACTACCGGTAGCGATACACTGTTGATCATGACGAAGTCTCATTGTCGAGTATTTTATCCGGCCTAGATGACGCGAGTAAGAAGCGATATCACCAGAAAATCAATGATGCTAGTGTACGTGATCCGTACACGTTACCAGGCTATCTTTTTCTGGCTTTGCAGCGCGGGTGATCTTCCTGACCTGCAGTCAGTCGTGTGGGAAATACCAGGGAAAAAACATAAAAGAAAAAGGAGCGAGATGCAGAAAACACCTTCACTATCCAGCGACGTAGGGCATTTACAGGGCGAGCAGAGGGAGAGGTATTTGCAAAAATTGAGGTTAGCAGGCTTAGAGAACGACGTTTACCTGCTTCCACCAGGATTGTTCACTGACGTACGGAAGTGCACGAAGCCCTCGTCTTTACCTGACTTCAGCCCACATGATCTGTATACCTATGTCGTTAAAAACCAGGCTGGGTAACATGCCTACATCAGTGGGTCGTCCCTGGAGCCGGTGGTCGCCATCTTATTACAGCTAAGGTTTGTTCACATTTTCATTTACTTTCAGTCCTCAGGATAAACAAAATGTTATTAAATGTCATTGAAATAACTTCTTAGTCTGTTGAGACATGGACCGTTATAAATTTGCTGTTACCAGGCAATGACCAAGAACTGTATTATTAGGGTCGGTGTAGTTGTAGCAGTGCACTAGCAGCTAGCTGTTAGCACTAGCTAATGTCAACAACATAGTAGCTGGTATGTTACTGTAGCAATGTTTACGTTCAGTCATTTGGATGACTGTTAAAACCTTTCAGCCTCAAGTTTTTCCTTTACTGTATTTACTAGTTTACTGAGCGAGCGCGCTCGGGCAGGCTGGGAGCGAGCGTGCTCGCTCCCAGCCTGCCCGAGCATGCTAGCTCAGTAAACTAGTAAATACAGTAAAGGACAAACTTGAGACTGAAAGGTTTTAACAGTCATCCAAATGACTGAACATAAACATTGCCACAGTAACATACCAGCTACTATGTTGTTGACATTAGCTAGCTTGACCTTCAAAATGGCGAACACCGGGGCGTCACGTGACCTGTGACGTCACGTCGAAATCCTCTATAGAATCGTCTGTTTTTTAATAGTGTGACCTGAGGGACCTGAAGATCAGACATCAAAAATTTGGTTTTCAGCCTTGTCCTTTGTGCAAAGAGATTTCTCTAGGCTCTCTGAATTGTTTTAATGATGGTATACATGATGTGATTCCCCAAATTTTTTGCAATTTTATGTTATTCTTACATTGAGTGGGCAAATAGTGCAACACACTTTCACAGAGTGCTGAATCCCTCCCCATCTTTAATTCTGAGAGAGTTTGCCTCTCTGGGATTCTCTTTTTATATCCAAGCATCTTTCTGACCTGTTGCCAATTAGCTTTTTTCCCTTTTTTATTTTTTTAGCCCCTGCTCCAACCTGTTTGTACTACATTCAAAATGAGCATATTTGTTAAAGATTCAACATTTTTGATATGTTGCCTTTTGTATTATTGCCAATGAAATATAGGGTTTCCATGACTTTGCAAATCATAGCATTGTGTTCAACATTTTACAGCAGTGTCCCAACTTTATTTATTTTATTTATTTTGGAAATGTGTGTACACAGTGCTCTCCGTAATTATTGCTACTCTTTGTAAAAATTAGTAAAAGGGTTGGGGGGGGGGATCTGCCTTTTGGTGAAGTAGCACAAGAGAGGGCCTAGGAACCTGGGTGATCTGGAGAGATTCTGTAATTTGGAATGGTTTTGGATGCTGTGCTCTGGATTTTACACCCTTATAAAATGTTATAGGAGAAGACTCTGTGCCGTTTTACTCTCAAAGGGAGGTTGTAAAAACTACTTAATACAGGGGTGTCAATAATGGTGGTATGAGTTTTTGTTGAAAATAATTATTTCTTTTTTTTCTCTGAATAAATTTTTCAATTAAGGGTTTGATTTCTGATCCCCCCCCCCCCCCCCCCCCCCCAACCCTCTTTATCTGGGGGTGGGTGCATTGCAATTAGAATATCATGTAAAAGTTTTTCTTGTAATTTAGTTCAAAAAGGTAAACTTTCATATTCTATATGCACTACATGTGAAAAGCCCCCCCCCCCAAAATGTTGGTGATTGACCATAGGTGTTAAAGAAGGCAACTGGACTTGATTTGAAATGTCTTCAAGGATTTCAATTCTCATTCAAAAGGCTTCTTGGGTTCTGTCTGACTAGTGGGGAGTTTCAAGTATTTATCCTCTAGTGGACCAAAAGCAAACCTGGAGTCATTGAGGTCACATGGGTCATTCACACTTTATCATCCTGTAGGTGTAAGGGTCACTGGAGGCCGGATGTGAATGGAGTTAGCAGTCTAGAGGGTCATTAGGGTGATCTGTTAGTCATTGGTACTCTGTCATCATAGGAGTCTTTGAAGTCAGTGGAGTCTTGATGTGGATGGGTATTCAGTTTTCTGGCAAGTGTGCCAAGGACTGCATTGTAGGCGGCTGATAAGTGGTGTCTCAGACCACCTCCTCTGTTCAGTGATGGTTGTTCCAGGTTGACGAAGATGGCTTCTTTTACTCTTTCAAACCACTGGTCTTCTGGGTAGAATGCATCCATTGCAGTCCTGAAATGAGTGTCCTTTGTTATTGAGATGAAGATGGACTGCAGAGTCCTGGCCTGAGGAACTGGATCTCCTGTGTTGAGCTCTGTGCTTGTGAAGCGGTTGTTTAATTTCGCCAATGTACAGGTTTGTGCATTCCTCACTGCATTGAATTACGTACACTACGTTGCCCCATTTTGTGTCTGGGTATTCTGTTCTTAGCATGGACCAATTTTTGCCTCAGTGTTACTGGGTCTGAAGCATACAGGGATGCCGTTTGTGTAAGATCCTCCTGAGTTTCTCAGATAGTCCAGAAATGTAGGGAATTGAAGACATTTTTGCGTTTGCTGCCATTTTCTTCCCTGACCATTGTGTTTCTTTTTCTGGTCTTGACAAAAGCCTAGTTGGGATACCTGCACTTCTGAAGTGCTTCCTTGATGTGTTTTTGCTCCTTCTCTTTTCCCTCTAACATTGGAGGAATATTCTGAGCCCTGTGATGTAAGCTCCTAATGAACCTCAATTTGTATTCTAGTGGGTGGTGAGAGTCAAACAGTAGGAACTGGTCTGTGTGGGTTTCCAGTAGTGGAAAACAAAGCCTTGACCACATTTTCAGGAGTTGCTCCCAAGCACTAGTTCAGGTATGTGGATGATGCCTGGGTAAAAATCAAAACCCATGAGGTGGAAGCTTTCACAGAGCACATCAATGCAGTGGAGATCAACATGAAGTTCACTCGGGAGAACATCAGTGGAAACAACCTAGCCTTTTTGGACTGCAGCATGCACATCAAACAAGGCCAGACCCCCCCCCCCCCCCCCCCGAGCGCGTGCGCGCGCACACAGACTAGTACCTACTGTTTTGACTCTCACTACCCGTTGGAACACAAATTGGGGGTCATTAGGCCCTTACATCACAGGCCCAGTAACACACTGAGGCAGAAATTGGTCCACCCCCACTAGTCAGACAGAACTGAAGTTTCACCTCTCATGTGAAAGGCTTCATCTTCAAGGATTTCAAGCAAGTCGAGTTGCCTTATTTAGCACCTACTGTATCATTTACAATGACCTAGATGACTGAGAACCTTCAGACAGTTTTGATAATTATGGCTTATAGCTCCTGAAAATCAGAAATCCAGTGTTTCAAATGAAATAGAATTTTCCAAAGATCCTATCAAAAATGATTTACAATACAGAAATGTCCAACTTCTGAAAAGCATGTTAATTTATACACTCAATACTAGGCTGGGGCTTCCTTACCATGAATTACTGCATCAATATGGCATTGCATGGAGGCAATCAGCCTGTGGCACTGCTGAGGTGTTTATAGAAGACCAGGTTGCTTTGATGGTGGTCTTCAGTTTTTGTATCTTTGGCTTGGGCGTTTTTCATCTTCCACTTCACAATACCCCATAGATTCTCTGTGGGATTCAGGTCAGGCAAATTGACTGGCCAATCAAGCACAGTAATAATACGGTCAGCAAACCATTTTAGTAGTAGATTTGGCACTGTGGGCAGGTGCCAAGTCCCCCTGGAAAAGGAAATCGTCTCCATAAAGCTTGTCAGAAGATGGAAGCATGAAGCACTCTAAAACCTCCTGGTAGACAGTTTTGTTGACTTTAGGCTTGATAAAAGCACAGTGGACCAACACCAGCAGATGACATGGCACCCCAAATCATCACAGACTGCAGGAACTTCACACTGGATTTCAAACTCCTTGAATTCTGTGCTTCTCCACTCTTCCTCCAGACTCTATGATCTTGATTTCCAAATGAAATGTGAAATTGACTTTCATCTGAAAAGAGGGCTTTGGACTACTGAGCAACAGTCCAGTTCTTTCTCTCCTTAGTCCTCCTAAGATCCTTATGATGTCTCTGATTTTAGGTGTGGTGTGATATTAGGAATGCGATAGTTGTAGCCCCTTTCCTGAAGATGCTGGTGTATGGTGGCTCTTGATAAACTGATGCCAGCCTCAGTCCACTCCTTGTGAAACTCTTGCAAGTTCTTGAATCAACTTTTCTTGACAATCCTTTCAAGGCTGCAGTCATCCTTGTTGCTTGTGCACCTTTTCCAGCCAGTTTTTTTTCAGCAGTGACCACCTCTGGCTCACCCTCCTTGTGGAGGGTGTATGATCATCCTCTGGAGAACTGTCAAGTCATCAGTCTTCCCCTTGTGGTTGCATGTACTGAACTAGACTGAGATGCATGGTATTTATACTGTTTTTACTCAAAATAAATAATTCTCATTTGAGGTTTTTGTAACTTTTTTTTTTTTGCACTGTCGGCCATAATTATCACAATTAAAATAGAAAAATGCTTAACATTTTAGTTTACATGTAATGTGTCTAGAAATTTTAATATCTTCTTTCTTCAATAACTGATGGAAAACATTGAACTTTTTCCATGATATTCTAATTGTGTGTGTGTGTGTGTGTGTGTGTGTGTGTGTGTGTGTGTGTGTAATAATGAATATATATTATATGGACATGAGTTCCACTGAAAAATACACCACTTGTATTTTTCATATGAGCTACATCCGGGACATGGAGAACCAAATCCATGATGCAACTCTGTCACTCATGAGGAAATTGATGAATTTGGGTACTTTTTGTTTAGGCCTATGTAATAAAATCACACGTTGGCTTGAAGATATTAAGTTTTATATTGTGTTGTTAAAACAAGTATTTTTCATCCAAAATATATCATGGATCTGACTGGCACATTTCCCAATATTTCACTCTGACATCAGTCCCAGTGGTTTCCCACTGCCTAGATGTGCATTGTCAATAGGAAACTGGTTCAAAAATAAAATCCTTTTTTTTGTGTGTGTGTGGGGGGGGGAGGATGTGTCCATATAATATAAAGAACATTACACAGTGGCATGAAGATATGAAATTTGTTCCCGTGTAGAAAATGTTCACTTCTCTTCGCTCACTTGTGAATATATTTTACTACTCGAAGATGAACTGCATATATTGGTGCAACTGTGTAATATCCTGTATCCATCATATATTTAAAAAAATGCACAGTGGTGCTTAAGTTTGTGAACCTTTTAGGAGTTTATATATTTTTGCAAGAATGATTTTATAATTATCAGATTTAAGTAAATTTATTTATCGTCTCGTCTTCTTCCGCTTATCCAGGACCGGGTCGCGGAGGCAGCAGTCTAAGCATGGAAGCCCAAACTTCCCTTTCCCCAGACACCTCGGCCAGCTCCTCGGGAAGAACACCGAGGCGTTCCCAGGCCAGCCGAGAGACATAGTCCCTCCAGCGTGTCCTGGGTCTTCCCCGGGGCCTCCTCCCGGGGGGACATGCCTGGAACACCTCCCCAGGGAGGCGTCCAGGAGGCATCCGAAAAAGATGCCCGAGCCACCTCAGCTGGTTCCTCTCGATGTGGAGGAGCAGCGGCTCTACTCCGAGCTCCTCCCGAGTGACTGTGCTTCTCACCCTATCTCTAAGGGAGCGCCCAGCCACCCTGCGAAGGAAACTCATTTCAGCCGCTTGTATCCGCGATCTTGTTCTTTCTGTCATTACCCAAAGCTCATGACCATAGGTGAGAGTCGGAACGTAGATCGACCGGTAAATTGAGAGCTTCGCCTTTTGGCTCAGCTCCTTCTTCACCACGACGGACCGGTAAAGCGACCGCATCACTGCGGAGGCTGCACCGATCCGCCTGTCGATCTCACGCTCCATCCTTCCCTCACTCGTGAACAAGATCCCGAGATACTTAAACTCCTCCACTTGAGGCAGGACTTCTCCACCAACCTGGAGAGGGCAAGCCACCCTTTTCCGGTCGAGAACCATGGCCTCGGACTTGGAGGTGCTGATTCTCATCCCAGCCGCTTCACACTCGACTGCAAACCGCCCCAGTGCATGCTGAAGGTCCTGGTTTGAAGAAGCCAACAGGACAACATCATCCGCAAAAAGCAGAGATGAAATCCTGTGGTTCCCAAACAGGATTCCTTCCGGCCCCTGGCTGCGCCTAGAAATTCTGTCCATAAAAATTATGAACAGAACCGGTGACAAAGGGCAGCCCTGACGGAGTCCAACATGCACTGGGAACAGGTCTGACTTACTGCCGGCAATGCGAACCAGACTCCTGCTCCATTCGTACAGGGACCGGACAGCCCTTAGCAAAGAGCCCCGAACCCCATACTCCCGAAGCACCCCCCACAGAATACCACGGGGGACACGGTCGAATGCCTTCTCCAGATCCACAAAGCACATGTGGACTGGTTGGGCAAACTCCCATGAACCCTCGAGCACCCTATGAAGGGTATAGAGCTGGTCCAGTGTTCCGCGACCAGGACGAAAACCGCATTGTTCCTCCTGGATCCGAGGTTCGACTATCGGTCGAATTCTCCTCTCCAGTACCCTGGAGTAAACTTTCCCTGGGAGGCTGAGAAGTGTGATTCCCCTATAATTGGAGCACACTCTCCGGTCCCCTTTCTTAAAAAGAGGGACCACCACCCCAGTCTGCCACTCCAGAGGCACTGTCCCCGACCGCCACGCGATGTTGCAGAGGCGTGTCAACCAAGACAGCCCCACAACATCCAGAGACTTGAGATACTCAGGGCGGATCTCATCCACCCCCGGTGCCTTGCCACCGAGGAGCTTGCAAACCACCTCAGTGACTTCGGCTTGGGTAATGGACGAGTCCACCTCTGAGTCATCAGCCTCAGTCTCCTCAGTGGAAGACATGACGGTGGGATTGAGGAGATCCTCAAAGTATTCCTTCCACCGCCCGACAATGTCCCCAGTCGAGGTCAACAGCTCCCCACCCGCACTGTAAACAGTGTTGGCAGAGTACTGCTTCCCCCTCCTGAGGCGCCGGACGGTTTGCCAGAATTTCTTCGAGGCCGACCGATAGTCCTTCTCCATGGCCTCCCCGAACTCCTCCCAGTTCCGAGTTTTTGCCTCCGCAACTGCCCGAGCTGCAGCACGCCTGGCCTGCCGATACCCGTCGGCTGCCTCAGGAGTCCCGGAGGTCAACATGGCCCGATAGGACTCCTTCTTCAGCTTGACGGCATCCCTTACTTCTGGTGTCCACCACCGGGTTCGGGGATTGCCGCCACGACAGGCACCGGAGACCTTGCGGCCACAGCTCCGAACAGCTGCGTCCACAATGGAGGTAGAGAACATGGTCCACTCAGACTCAATGTCCCCCGCCTCCCTCGGAAGCTGGGAAAAGCTCTCCCGGAGGTGGGAGTTAAAGACCTCCCCAACAGAGTGCTCGGCCAGACGTTCCCAGCAGACCCTCACCATACGTTTGGGCCTGCCAGGTCTGTCCAGCTTCCTCCTCCGCCAGCGGATCCAACTCACCACCAGGTGGTGATCAGTTGACAACTCAGCCCCTCTCTTCACCCGAGTGTCCAAGACATAGGGTCGGAGATCAGATGACACGACTACAAAGTCGATCATCGACCTCCGACCTAAGGTGTCCTGGTGCCACGTGCACTTATGGACACCCCTATGCTCGAACATGGTGTTCGTTATGGACAAACTGTGACTAGCACAGAAGTCCAATAACAAAACACCACTCGGGTTCAGATCGGGGAGGCCGTTCCTCCCAACCACGCCCCTCCAGGTGTCACTGTCATCGCCCACGTGAGCATTGAAGTCCCCCAGTAGCACAATGGAGTCCCCAGTCTGAGCACCCCTCAGTACCTCTCCCAGGGACTCCAAGAAGGCCGGATACTCTATACTGCTATTTGGCCCGTAGGCACAAACAACAGCAAGAGCCCTCTCCCCAATCCGAAGGCGCAGAGAGGCGACCCTCTCATTCACTGGGGTAAACTCCAACACATGGCGGCTGAGCTGGGGAGCTATAAGGAAGCCCACACCAGCCCGCCGCCGCCACATAAATTTATTTATATAGCACTTTTTTTAACAATGGACAGTGTTGCAACACTCTCAGAAGAGATGTGTTAAAAACAACACATATTTAACACATCAGCGTGTTTATATAAGGACAACACAGTTTGTGTTAATAAATGTGTTGAACTCTATAACACAGTAACTGTGTTGAACTATTTAACACACTAGTGTGTTAAAACAACACAGTTTGTTATTTATTTATTTAAATAAATAAAACACAAACTGTTGTTTTAACACACTAGTGTGTTAAATAGTTCAACACAGTTACTGTGTTATAGAGTTCAACACATTTATTAACACAAACTGTGTTGTCCTTATATAAACACGCTGATGTGTTAAATATGTGTTGTTTTTAACACATCTTTTTTGAGAGTGAAAGCAGCTTTATAAAAATTTTTTTTTTAAACACATGAACTAATAGGGGGCGGCACGGTGGTGTAGTGGTTAGCACTGTCGCCTCACAGCAAGAAGGTCCGGGTTCAAGCCCCGTGGCCGGCGAGGGCCTTTCTGTGCGGAGTTTGCATGTTCTCCCCGTGTCCGCGTGGGTTTTCTCCGGGTGCTCCGGTTTCCCCCACAGTCCAAAGACATGCAGGTTAGGTTAACTGGTGACTCTAAATTGACCGTAGGTGTGAATGTGAGTGGGTGTCTGTGTCAGCCCTGTGATGACCTGGCGACTTGTCCAGGGTGTACCCCGCCTTTCGCCCGTAGTCAGCTGGGATAGGCTCCAGCTTGCCTGCGACCCTGTAGAACAGGATAAAGCGGCTAGAGATAATGAGATGAGATGAACTAATAGTTATCCCTAATGAGCAAGCCTGAGGCAATGGTGGCAAGGAAAACACTACCTGAATTCACAAATTAGTAGTCTTCAAAGTAGCTAAAGATAACACAAACAAACAAGCCTATGTACTTGGTCATTTTATTAAGGAAAATTATCAATTATAATATCTATGAGTGGCAAAAGTATGTGAACCTTTTGTATTCAGTATCTGTTGTGACCCCCTTGTGAAGCAATAACTGCAACTAAACATTTCTGGTAACTGTTGATCAGTCCTGCTCATTGGCTTGGAGGAGTTGTTGCCCATTCCTCTGTACATAAGTTTCAGCTCTGGGATGTTGTTGGGCTTCCTCACATTAACTGCTTGTGCAAGATTTCTATTGGATTAAGGTCAGGACTTTGATTTGGCCATGCCAAAACATCAATCTTTAACTCTTCTTTGGTAGAATGACTTTTGTGCTTAGTGTCGTTGTCTTGCTGCATGACCCACTTTACCTTGAGATTCAGTTCATGGACAGCTATCCAGACATTTTCCTTTAGAATACACTGGAATAATTCAGAATTCGTTGTTCTCTCAGTGCTGGCAAGACGTCCTGGCTGAGTTGCAGCAAAACGGGCCCAAACCACAATACTACCACCACCATGTTTCACAAATGGGAAAAGGTATTAATACTGGAATGCAGTGTTTTTTTTCCTTTCTGCAAACATCTTGTTTAAACCCAAAAATTCTCTCTTTTCATCTCATCTGTCCATAAATTTTTTTCAGTAGCCTTCTGGCTTGTCCACATGATCTTTAGCAAATTTGTAGTAGGGAAGCAATGTTATTTTTGGAGAGCAGTAGCTTTTTCCTTGCATACCTGCCATGCATATCATTGTTGTTCGGTGTTCTCATGATGGTGGACTCATGAACATATTCGCCAATGTCAGAGAGGCTTTTATTTGCTTAGAAATTACCCTGGGTTCCTTTGTGACCTCAGACTATTACACTCCTTGCTCTTGTAGTGATATTTGTTGGCCAATCACTATTGGGGAGGGTAACCGTGATCTTGAATTTCCTCCATCTGTCTGACTGTGGCTCTTTGTTTTCTAACTTTTTCCAGCCAAATGAGCATCTTTTTTTTTTTTTTGTAAGGTCCTCAGAAATCTCCTTTGTTCATGCAATGATGCACTTTTACAAACATTGTGAAGATCAAACTTTTATGAATCCCTGTTTTATAGAGCCTGTAAATAAAATGGGGTGCCCACTCACACCTGATTATTTTCAATCAATGGGATGACAATCAGGTGTTTTCACCTTCAAAGTAACTCTACATCTCGAGGTTCACATACTTTTTGCCACTCACTGAATCATATTTCTCATTTGATGAATTGGGTTCTCTTTATCTGCTTTAAAGACTTTTGTGTAAAAATGTATGTTTCAGGTCCTTTACACCTAAAAATTCGAAAGGGTTCACAAACTTTCAAGTACAAGTATGACCTGTTAAATGTAGAAGTAAATGTAATTTGCATATTTCATAGCACTTCTGATTGTTACTGATGGACTAATTGTGATGTTAATTCATGTTTAGCAAATGTTGCATCCTAGTGGTATTTGGGTTTACTTTATAGCTCATCCAAGACAATTTCTGCAATGCTATATTTACACACTTTGATGCTTACATAATTACGCAAAATGTTAATACTTTTTTATTTTTTTCAGAGAGGAATTTGCTAAAATGATCATTGATGTTGGTGGTAGGTCATCCTTTCTCTATTTGCTTTAAGTTCTCAGTTCAACACATTTGTCACCACATGTATTCTATCAAAGAAATTATCAAATGCATCAAGTTTTTATATTTTTTGTTTAGATTATGAAATGCAGGTGGCCATTTCTGAGGCGCTCTGTCGGATGACGCCAAAGAAACTAAGGGAGGAATTGGTTGGCAAGTGGTTCAGCTACAGAAGCTTTGCTTCAACTTTCACAACAATAAGGGTTAAAGAGTTTGAAACAGTATGTTATGACCTACTAAACCAGATCCCTATAGATGATAATTCATCAGAATATACCAGAATACCACTAATAATTATGACTGGCTCAAATTTCTCTCTTGCTCCATTATCATTACTGCCTTTGTATAAAGGATTGTAGGATATTTCTGAATGAACTCAACAACTATTTTGGGAGTTCAAGAAGGTATGTGCTTCGTGTGTATAATAATTCCAACATGATACACTGGCAAAGTCAACAATATTTCTCATTCTTTTGTGACACTGACACTCTTATTTTCTCTCTAACATGCACAGTGTGTTTTCATATCCATGCATAAGGGCATTTCTAGACACCACTGAGGTAAAATTTCAAAGAAGAAAATTTAATCATTTGCCATTTATATTGTGTGGTGTGAGAGAGATAAAGATAAATGACATTTTGCATATAAACAAAGGAAACAAAGTATGATTTATGGTTTGATGTTGCTCCAACATTCTCCTTAATGCTTGTTTTTGTGTTGACTTAGTTGTTTAAACCTGAGGATGAACTTTTGCAGAAATTCTGGGTAGACTTCAATACTGGGACATCTTGCATTGGCTTCTATGTAAATGACCCACAAGTGAGTTTGATACAAACTTAAGTTTGACAAAGCAATTAAATCAGCTTTGCCGTTTTTGAACACTTCCTACAAGTTTGTTCAAAATGATGAATTTTCAGTTACAAAATTATGTTGGGAGTAGTTTCTAGCCAATAAACTTCATATTCTCTTTACAAAATGTCTCCATAAATCTTTAACTGGTAAGCGAGGTTGAAAAATGTTCTGATTTTTGTAAAACCTGTTTTCTATTCAACTGGTTCATGACCCAGTTGTATTTATTTACAGGAAACTCTTTGGGAACTTATTCATTTGCCTAAAGAAGCTGTCAGTTCATACAACCTACAAGGCAAGTCAAAAGCACAACCATTTATGGCCTGAAAAAAAAAGCTAGCATTAAATTCAAAGTTATACTACATTATGCCTAAGGTTGGCATATGTGGATTTTAATACATCTATTTTGCTATGCAAGGACATGATTTTTGAGTAAAACTTCCCTTCTTTCCTTAGAATGTGGGGATCAGAAGATCCTGAGTGTTCACATGTCACTTCCTGTCTGTCATGGAAAGACCACTGGGAAAATGGTGCAGGTTACCTTTGACTCTAGGCATGACATTGAAACTGCTGTAAACAAAGTCTATGCTGGAAGAGATGAATTGCAGCTGCTAGAGATGATAAAGGTTTATTGGCTTTTTGTAAATATGGATATAATAGGTCGACAGTATTTGATTGCCTGACCTGAGGCTTTCTAATTCAGTAATGAGAGATTCAGCTGTGAGATTTGCAATGAGACAATCAAACTGTAAATATTCAAAATATATATTAATATTTGATGGGTAGTGTTTGTCCACATATTTGGAACCAGAGCAAATGGAAACTTTTGCCAATAGACTAAATAAATTGGTGGGGTATGAAATAACTGTCTAAATTTAAAAAGTAATAAGAATGTTTGATTAACATAAGCAGAATTTGATTAATGTCTTAACCAAGGTTGAGCTTTCTTTTGTACTTTTAGCATAATGTCTTGAAGACATTGTCCTAATCTTTGTGTAAGAGTCAGCTTGAAGATAAGCTCAGAATCATAAACACACATGCATTTCTCTTGATGTAGGCAGGTGTCTGGAGGATGGATAATGAAAATCAGGCTATTCTTTGCATTTGCTGATGTCACTTTTTCTATTAGAATTAATTCTACCTAATATTTTATTATCTTAAATTTTATTTACAGTTGTGGTCAGAAGTTTACATACACAGATGTGAATATCATCATGGATAGAAATGTTCAGCTTTCAGTGAATTTTTTTTTTTTTCTTTGAACTGTGTCCCCCCCCCCATGGCAGAATGATTGATTGTACAACATATTTAATAGAAAGAAAGCAAGAATTTGGCAAACAGGTTTTAATTTAAGTTTTCTGAAATCAAAGCAGGGTCAAAATTACACCATACATCCAGTGTTGGGAGGATACTTTTAAAATGTATCCCATGACAGATTACAGAATACATGTTTTCTAAAAATGTAATTTGTAACATTCCATTCACTCACTCAATGTGAGGTAATGTATTCTAAATACTTTGGATTACTTTCAAATTGGCTTACATTTTAAGGAAAAAAGTGGCATTCACAAGGTCCTGCTTACTTGACTATGTTGATGATGATGTATCAGTTGGCTGAAGACATTTGAGTAACCCTTTATTTATTATATATATATATATATATATATATATATATATATATATATATATATATATATATTAGAGCACTTGCTGTAGAAGAGCAAATGCTATTTAAGTAGGTTCACAAAAGCCATTTGATGTTTTGTCTGGTAAAAAAAAAAAAGACAGAAGGCCCAGTTTTTCCTTCGACGTTTCTTTATTTCCATAACTGCAAGAATATGAACATGTACTGAATTTACTGTCTCATTTAACATTTTATTGCTATTTTCTGAAGTGCATTTTGTGTTTCAGCAAATCTTAATGGCACAAGAGAAAGAAAATTGGTCCCTGCACTTTTCTTGATTTTTAAAATTATGAATACGTAAAGTATATAAGTTGGCTTATTACACAGACGTATCCTGTTCAGCACTCATTGAAAGCCCTGCCTCATCAACCATATCCTAAAACTGTTTTGCTCGCCAACGTAGTTTTCGGAGCAGCACTGCACATGAATAGACTTCCCATAGAGATTGGACCCATGTATAGCCAAATTTCCAACTTTCAAATACTGGTTCATTTCCGAAATGATGCCAGAGGCTGCACAGCGATCAATTGAAACTGATAGATATAAAATATTTATATTTTAATGGCATTGAAAAATGCAATTTCCAAGAATTTCAGCTTATTTTTGACATTTATATTGGTATCAAAACTTGCAAGTGGCTTGTGTATCTGCTGACAGGTTATACAGCACGTCTTTAGCGTCTGGCAGCACAGAGCAGTGTGTATCTTGATGGGGCAACAACCTTGACTTTTGACAAATCAGTCTTTAAATCATTACAGACATGAGGCTATTATAAGCCCATGCTAGAGTCTATCAGAAATAAGCTTAATTCTCATGCAAGTACACACCACATTTTTAACAAATTTTTAAACAATTTTATATTTGTAAACCATAAGACAAAAAAAACCCATGAACTGTCCCAATTCTCCCCATCTGGACCCTTTCCTTCCTTCCCTCCCTCCCTCATCCCCCCCCCCCCCCCCCCCCCAAAAAAAAAAAAAAAGTTTAATAAATACTATATATGGTAAGTGTAGGCTACATACTTGAATTTCTAACAAATCCCCAATTCACCAGCATAGATTATACCATAGAATGGAAGTGGAAGCAAAGTAGAAAACATAGGTTTTGGTTGACAAAAATATCGAACTGCACATACCTCGCTGCAGTGTCCAGCTTTATGGCTCCAAAGGAAGTAGGTTACTCTAAGGGACAACATCTAACTTCTGATGTAATCTAAAATGTGATTAGTTGAAATTAATTTATGGGAATACAAACTGGTCCCAAGTCTCCCTGCTTTTCCTTATTATACTTATGGGCTCATGTATAGCAAAGCATTGTTTGTTTGCCTATTATAGCTCTAAAACTCAGGCTGAATCTGGAGAAAATCATAGACCTGGTCCATTTTTATGTATAATTTTATTATATGCTAACAGCAGTCAGTGCAAGACTTGTCCAGTGTTAATTACCTCGGATGGTGTGCTTATAGGCGGCAAAATCGCTGGCTGCCAGCAGTTATTGACAGGGCTGATTTATTGGCAAGTTTAAGCTTGGATAAATCCTGACATTTGTTGATACAGATTTTTCGGATGTAGGTTTTTTCATGTCTTGGCGGGTTAGCTGGTTTAAATATAATTTTGCAGGTATGACCTGCTGGATGTGGGTCATTTGGGAGGTCTGTTATAATGTTAGCCTTGAAGATGCAATACTGTATTGTGCAATGTAGCTAATGCTAGCTAGCTAGGATAGAGAACATGTCAAGTGGTTGTAACCATAGCATAGTAACTGTTCCCTATGTGCTTACTGCGTACCATGTCATAAATGTATATGTACACAAGTAGTTGATAATACAACATGGTTGAACCAAAACATGGTGACCACAACATGATGATGAATTTCCTCTGAATTTCATGTATAGACAGCATTTTCATTGAAGGAAGTGCAAAGGATAGTGCTTGTAAAGAAACTGAAGCTGTATACATGTAAGCATCCCACTTTATCAAGCCAAATATTATTTCTGTCTTCACTGTTATACAAAATGGCAGATGGACACCAATATGTACTACAAACTAAAGTCAACTGGACATACTGTCAAGTTTATTCCCAGTTCCCAACGTGGCACAAAAGTGGAATGCATAATTAATGGCCCCATGCATGCAGATGTCAGGACTCTGTCAAGCTAAACACTGTGTACATATAGACAGGTGCTCATGCTGAGACACTTGTTGAAGCAAGACAGGCTGAAGATACGAATGTGAGAATAAGAAAAGCTAGTGACCTTCTGAATTGCTTGGCTCAATGTCTGACCTGCTCTAGATTCTTTTGTGAGGATAGAGAAGATTTTTAGAACATCAAACAGAAGACAGGTGAGAACACAACCACGTTTTACAGTAGAATTGTGGAGCTCTATCGTCTAGCAGAATTCCCAGATCAGTCAGATTTCCTAATTGTCGACAAGCTGATACATGGGTGTGCGAACACAATGAAAATGTAAGCTGATGTCCAAGAGGAGAAATGACTGTTAAGGACTCTTTGGATGTGCTACGCCAACATGAGGTAGTAGATGTTACAATGAAGAGATTTAACGCAACATGCCAGTTACTTTCATGACCCAACAAAATATTCACAAAAATGGTGCTAAGAAAATGCACAAGTCAAAGAATGAGCCTTCAGCTAATGCACGGTCAAAACTACCTGGTGACAAGAGGTCTTGTCAATGGTGTAAGGGAAACGGACATTCCCGTAAAGACCCTCCAGCCAAGGAGGCAATGTGTAACTTTTGTCACAAGAAGGGCCATTTTGAGAAGGCATGCCTGTTTAAACATCAGGATACTAAGGAGCTAAAAAGGCAGAATGCTGTAGATGCATATGAGGCTGACTCAAGCAAGTGTGATCCATATGATACAATAGCATATGCTGTTCAATGCACTTTTCCTGGAATTGTCTGGCAGAGAATATCATGTCAACAGTCCCTCAACCAGGCAAGAAATCACTTAAGCTTCAGGTATCACGTTGGGACAAATGAACTCGTTGAGACGGTTCAGCACGTTTGGTGGCAGACTAAACAATTTATAGATGGTGAAATATATTGGAACAGTCAAAGTAAATGACACATTTGGTTGAGTATACTTTGCTTGCAATAACTGCATGAAGCAGACAACCTATTGATCTCAACAAGCTGTTGCAGTCCTCTTTTCCAGGCTTGTACCCTAGTTTCTTTCAGTTGTTTGTTTTGGAGGCTTTCTCCCTTTGCTCTCCTCTTCAGGAGTTGAAACGTGTGCTTGGTTGGTTTAAGGTCTGGTGAATCACTTGATCACTTGGCTAGAGGGCCCCCCCCCCCCCCCCCCCCAGTCCTTTGTGTTGGCAGGGTGTTCTGAGTCTTTGTCTTGCTACAAAAAGCTCCTCTCGCACAGATTAGATGTATTTCTCTTTAAATTGGCAGACAGAATGCTTCTGGTAGTCTTAGTTCATTCTGCTGCTACCATCATGAGTTACTTCATCAATAAATATTAATAAGTCCATTCCAGAAGCAGCCCAAGCTGTTATGGGTGGTATTACAATGCCACCTATTGGCTGTTCAGTGGTTGTTCACCTCTTGTAAAAGTGAGTCGTCTCCCAGCATTCTCCCTCAGTTGTCATTGTACTGAGCAGTAGTCACTAAAGTGCTTTGTGACCTAATGTGATTGTCTGTCTCATCTTTATAACACCACAAACCCAAACACAAGTCGTGTCACTACCTCCACTGTGTTTGATGACCAATAAGCTTGTATGTTAGCCACTTGTACTCACAGCAGTCCTCAGGAGCAATGAGAGAGCAGGGACATTGCAAGACTAATTATGGCAGCATAACTAAAAGGGATAGCCAGAAGGTCACACACACATGATGGCATTCTGGGACCTAAAGCGATTTGCCAGTCTCTGTACCCATGAATCCCCACATCTCCACCTTTCTCCAAGAGGAAAAGTGATTGACAAAAAGTCTTGAATAAGCAAGGTGTTTTTCAGCATAAATTTGAGTTGTCCCAAACATGAATTATGGAGCAGCCTTCCAGTTAAAGTTTTCATGGCACTTTACTTATCCACCAAAATGCACTGTACATATGAAATACTAACTGTATAACTTGTTTCTGCAATGTATTTGCAGCATTCTGCAGGTCAGGAAGACTCAGGTGTGTGAAATGTCATTATATATGCTCCTATATATAAAAAAAACATAAAACTAACCTACATTTTTAAGAATTTGGCATTTGACAATGTGAAATTGTTCTTATTTCAGGAATTCCAACTACTCCGATTGAAATTAAACAGATGTTCACCAGGTGTGTGTGTGTGTGTGTATAAAAACACATATAAACACCCCATTATTTGGAAGTCAATTTACATTCTGCATACTGATGGAAGAAAGGAATGCAGCCTTTTCTATGAGAACTAATACAGTGGTGCTTGAAAGTTTGTGAACCCTTTTTAGAATTTCTATATTTCTGCATAAATATGACCTAAAACATCATCAGATTTTCACACAAGTCCTAAAAGTAGATAAAGAGAACCCAGTTAAACAAATGAGATGAAAAAAAATTAAACTTGGCCATTTCTTAATTAAGGAAAATGATCCAATATTACATATCTGTGAGTGGCAAAAGTATGTGAACCTCTAGGATTAGCAGTTCATTTGAAGGTGAAATTAGTCAGGTCTTTTCAATCAATGGGATGACAATCAGGTGTGCGTGGGCACCCTGTTTTATTTAAAGAACAGGAATCTATCAAAGTCTGATCTTCACAACACGTTTGTGGAAGTGTATCAAGGCACCAACAAAGGAGATTTCCGAGGACCTCAGAAAAAGCGTTGTTGATGCTCATCGGACTGGAAAAGGTTACAAAACCATCTCTAAAGAGTTTGGACTCCACCAATCCACAGTGAGACAGATTGTGTACAAATGGAGGAAATTCAAGACCATTGTTACTCTCCCCAGGAGTGGTCGACCAACAAAGATCACTCCAAGAGCAAGGTGTGTAATAGTTGGCGAGGTCACAGAGGACCCCAGGGTAACTGCTAAGCAACTGAAGGCCTCTTTCACATTAGCCAATGTTCATGAGTCCACCATCAGGAGAACACTGAACAACAATGGTGTGCATGGCAGGGTTGCAAGGAGAAAGCCACTGATCTGCAAAAAGAATATTGCTGCTCTTGTGCAGTTTGCTAAAGATCACATCGACAAGCCAGAAGGCTATTGGAAAAATATTTTGTGGACGGATGAGACCAAAATAGAACTTTTTGGTTTAAATGAGAAGCGTCATGTTTGGAGAAAGGAAAACATATAAGTATAATTTGTCTCATTTGTTTAACTGGGTTCTCTTTATTTACTTTTAGGACTTGTGTGAAAATCTGATGATTTAGGTCATATTTATGCAGAAATATAGAAAATTCTAAAGGGTTCACAAACTTTCAAGCACCACTGTAGTTACAGGTTGTGTATCTATCTGTGAATGTCCTCTTGATGTCCAGAAAAAAACAGCTTTTAAAAGAGAACACTGTAATAATGAAGAAAAACAGAGGCATTAAATCCTTGCAGTGTGCTTGTCATGTGCCAGTGGTACCAGAAGATAATCTATCCAAACTCAGGAACTTATAACAGGCTTACAGGACCACTAGCAAACCAAGATCTGGTCAAACTGAAATGGCAAAACTCTTGGCAGATAGAATTCCTTCAGAAATGATAATACATGATAATAACACCAGTTCCATGCTGTTGGCATTTATGAAAATCCTGTACAACAAGGTGTTATTCAACACCTTAAATAACACATTGGAATAACACATTCTACTCTGAGAGTTGCTATTCCTTTGTCCATTAGTATATTATGTGGATGCATGAAGATGCTGATGACTTTATACTGATAGTACTGATGCACATATTTTCTTGTTGACAAAAATTGAGACACTTAAGTATGTGCAAACCCCCCCCCCCCCCCCCCCCCCCCCCCCCCCCAGTCCTTCTATCACAGACACTTCAGGAAGAGCCCAAGTAAGTACTGTTCTTAATTCAACAATATAATTTGAGAACTTTATGTAACTTTTGTGTGTGTTTTTTCTCACAACTTTGTTTTTTCCTCCCCTTTTCCCCAGGGTTACTTTGCTCTTCAGAGTGGGCCTGGGAAACTGCCATTATACAAGTGAGACTAAATCTCAACAGATTTTTTTTTTTCATTACCTCTAACAGTTTTAGTTCAAAAGTTGTATTAAAACTATTGAGGATGATATGCCACCTTGAAATTCAAATGCAACTTTGGGATGAGGGGAAAAACAATCACTATGATTTATACCGTAGTGAGAAGCATGCAGAACCTGTGCCATGTGGAAATGCAATACAAATCAATTGTCTTTCATTGTATGACAAGAGCATGTGCCCCAGTGAAGAGCAAAATCATAATTTCATTGGTTCGCATCTTGTTCAATCTCTAACCAGAAAAGCAATGTGAAGGGATTGCATTACACACAATTTTAATGATGTACTTTATTATATAGATACGAGTGTTTTACTGGGAAACATGCCACTTGTATTTTTTTTCAGACGAACTGCATCCGGGACATTAACATATTTTCCAATTAATTGTCTTGATTAACTTGTATCTATAAAACAAAAAGACGCGTTGGCTTGAAGATATGAAGTTTATCTTCTCGTGTTGAAAAACTCGCATTTTTATACGAAATGCATCCTGTACCTGAGTAACATATTTGCCACTGTCTTCACTCCAATGATATCACTTCCAACATTTTCACGCTAAGTTGATGTGCATTGTCAATGGCGAACCAGTTCAAAATTTAAATTCTTTTGGTTAACTTTTTTTTATGGATGTCTCATGATGATAAAAAGAATATTATATGGTGGCATGAATATATAAAGTTTATCTTCTCGTGTCGAAAATTTTTACAAGCGAAATGTGTGTTCACCACTCGAAGGTAAGCTTTATATTTTCGTGCCACTGTGTAATGTCCTCTTTATACCACACCAAAATGCAATAGGCATCTTTTTTGCTTTTCTGTAAACCCTCTATTGACCCAGTTTCTTTTTCAGAAAATGGCTCGTTTTCAAAAAGTAAAGAAAAAAAAGCTGAAATATTGAAATTCTGCCATCAGGAAGTGTCATCACTGCCCAATCACAGCTCTCTGGCACATGGGGGAGGGTGTAGTTGAGGACAACAAATTAAGTCGCTCAAGGTCTAATTGATTAGCTGACAGGACAGGCCAATGACGAGGCTTCTATTTCTAGGCTACAGAGTGCCCTCCTTCTAATTTATGAGAGCCCGAGCAACTATCTCGGGCTGTCCTCCCCATGTTTGATAGAGCTATGATGACATTTGTACAGTGATATTTCTTGGTAGCACATTTTCAGTATCTAATTTTTGAAACAGAACATAAATTGTGTAACTTAATCCCTTCGCATTAGGGATGGTGTTAACACTGATTTTTGTTTTTGATCCAATACCAAGTAATACTAAGGATAGTAGACTGATACTTTTAAAACATTTTCTTGTGTGCACAAAAACAGGAAATCTTTGATTTCTATCATGAAAATTGGTGCATGCAGATATTGAAAGCTGGACTTGAAAGCTTTGGCACTTGTATGGAAAAACTATAAAGGTCAGATTTCTCAATTTTGTTTTAATTTTTGTACATTTTTGTTTACACAGGCAATAACTTAACACTTAAAGCACGCAATTTAATTCAAACTGTGTCCTCATGTGTCATTGATGCCAAAAGTGTGTTATTCACCATTAATGTGACACATTTGTGATCAAAGGATGGCTGACACAAGGGTTATATTTTTACTGTAGATACAGTGGTGCTTGAAAGTTTGTGAACCCTTTAGAATTTTCTCTATTTCTGCATAAATATGACCTAAAACAGCACCAGATTTTCACACAAGTCCTAAAAGTAGATAAAGAGAAGGCTACAAGGACATAGCAAAGTGTTTTCAGGTAGCTGTTTCCTCAGATTGTAATGTTATTAAGAAATGGCAGTTAACAGAAACAGTGGAGATCAAGGTGAGGTCTGGAAGATGAAGAAAACTTTCTGAAAGAACTGCTCGTTGGACTGCCAGAAAGGCAAATAAAAACCCCTGTTTGACTGCAAAAGACCTTCAGAAAGATTTAGCAGACCCTGGAGTGGTGGTGCACTGTTCTACTATGCAGACACCTGAACAAATATGACCATCAGAAGAAAACCTTTCCTGTATCCTAGCCACAAAATTCAGTGTCTGAAGTTTGCAAATGAACATCTAAATAAGCCTGATGCATTTGGGAAACAAGTCCTGTGGACTGATGAAATCAAAAGAACTTTTTGGCCACAATATGCAAAGATATGTTTGGAGAAAAAAGGGTGCCAAATTCCAGGAAAAGAACACCTCTCCAACTCTGAAGCATGGGTGTGGATCGATCATGCTTTGGGGTTGTGTTGCAGCCAGTGGGCACATTTCATTGGTTGAGGGAAGCATGGATTCGAATAAATACCAGCAAATTCTGGAAGCAAACATCACACAATCTGTTAAAAAAAAAGTTGAAGTTAAAAAGAGGATGGGTCCTACAATAAGACAATGATCCAAAACACACCTCACAATCTACAGTGGAGTACCTCAAGACGCACAAGCTGAAGGTTTTGCTATGGCCCTCTCAGTCCCCTGACCTAAACATCATTGAAAATCTGTGGATAGATCTCAAAAGAGTAGTGCATGCAAGACAGCCCAAGAAACTTGTAGAACTGGAAGCCTTTTACAAGGACGAATGTGCGAAAATCCCCCAGGTAAGAACTGAAAGATTATTAGCTGGCTACAAAGTGTTTACAAGCTGTGATGCTTGCCAAAGGGGGTGTTACTAGGTACTGGTACTAACCATGCAGGGTGCCCAAACTTTTGCTTCGGGCTCTTTTCCTTTTTTGTCCTTTTGAAAATGTAAAAGATGAAAATAAAGTTTTTGCTTAAAATATAAAGGGGAATTAGTCATCTTTAACTTTATGCCTTTTGGAGATCATTTCATCTTCAACTTGCTTAACTCTTCACAGTAACAGCAATTTTGACCGGGCAGGCAGGCTTTTTTAAAGTTATTCCACAAAAATCTTGTGTGTTTTGTTTGTATACATTTATACATATATGTTTACATGTTCTACACACACACACACACACACACACACACACACACACACACACACACACACACACACAGAGGATATAAAAAGTGTACACACCCTGTTAAAATGATAGGTTTTTCTGATGTGTAAAATAAGACCACAATAAATAATTTCAAAACTTTTTCTACTTTTAATGTGACCTATAACCTGTACAATTCAGTTGAAAAACCAACAAATCTGTTTGGGGGGGGGGACATAAATTATCCATTAAGATGGCCAGTAGTTAGGCACAGGTGCACAATCCTATTACCTGCTGGTTCAAGCTGACGCCTTCCTGTTCACACCCGACGTTTGACCATGTTCTCACTGCTACATGTTACACTGGCTTTTTGCGTAGTTGGAGTATTGATCTTAGTTGGCTACACTAATACTTGGACTATACAGTGCAATATTCTGCTTCTCAAGAAATAACCAGAATTTCCTGCTGACTTTTCAAATGGTTAAATTAACCTAGTATTGTGAATGGATATTTGGATAAAGGCTGCCTCTCTGAAAAGCTTCTGTCAGAGAACTCTGCCTCACTCTGTCAGATCTAGGGGTATTTGCCTGTTTTTTTTTTTCTCAGTCTCTCCTTGCTTATGCTATAACTCACCATGCTCTTTTGTGTGGCAGTTTTTCCATGCATTTGAGGTCTGCGGTATTGTCACAGTACAGAACTGACTTTTGACAGGCATCACATTTTGCTTTATTTACAAAAGTGAAATGGCTCCAAACAAAACTTCTTTTCCTTTCTACCATTGTGTGACCTGGCAGAATCTGTTTCTCTGGGTGCCTTACTACTGCCTATCTATAAGCTATGGGGAGTGGCACGAGAAGGTGGAAGGAAAAGTAGTTCCTATCCTAAATGGCCATAAATGAATTTTAATAAAGTTAATAAAATTGCTACTTTAAAAACAGTATCTAACATATTTTTTTTTTTTTAAATATGAGGATCGATTCTCAAAACTGACCCACCAGGATTGAAAGTATCAATACTTGGGTATCAATCCACATGTCCTTACTTCGCATTGCTTTTATGGTTAGTGATTGAACAAAAATACAAAACAACGATTTTGCTTTTCGCAATGGCACGTTTTCTTCACGTCACACAATGGAAAAACAATGACCTGATATGCCTTGCATTTCTACATGGTACAGTTTCTATATGCTTCTCACTTTAAAATGTCTTCACGATTGTTTTCTCCCTCATCCCAAAGTCGCAACTGTATTTCAATGTGGCATGAAATCCTCTCCAGAGAAAACAGTATCACCATATCGTAGATATTTTTGGTATATGCAGATATAGGACATTCCCAACAGAAGACAAATATTCTCGAATAAATGATTCTGACACAGAGGTATGTAACTGTGCATTCATGTGTGCTAATCACAACATACATAAACATTTACAGCAAAGTTATTTAAAGTAGATTTTCACAATTATTTAAATTTTCAGCCTCCAATTGCCAGTTCTGCTTGCATCTGTTGTGCCTGTATGTTTTTTGGTTTGTCATGCCAAAGGTTGGGAACTATTTAACACTTTTAAGAGACACATCTATCTATCTACCTACTACTTTTTTTTAAAACCGGAACCTATTTTCCCAGCTTTTGCAGTTTCAGATTTTTACTAGAGACAAAAACATCATGGCGGCATGGTGGTGTAGTGGTTAGCGCTGTCGCCTCACAGCAAGAAGGTCTGGGTTCGAGCCCCGTGGCCGACGAGGGCCTTTCTGTGCGGAGTTTGCATGTTCTCCCCGTGTCCACGTGGGTTTCCTCCGGGTGCTCCGGTTTCCCCCACAGTCCAAAGACATGCAGGTTAAGTTAACTGGTGACTCTAAATTGACCGTAGGTGTGAATGTGAGTGTGAATGGTTGTCTGTGTTTTATGTGTCAGCCCTGTGATGGCCTGGCGACTTGTCCAGGGTGTACCCCGCCTTCCGCCCGTAGTCGGCTGGGATAGGCTCCAGCTTGCTTGCGACCCTGTAGAACAGGATAAAGCGGCTAGAGATAATGAGATGAGACAAAAACATCGTCAGTCCTGTACTGAGTTAGAACGCTATAACCAGCAGGTGCAAAACAGCTATACAGTGTGATCCCATGGGGCAAAAAGCTGTCAAAGTAAACCATTTGTTTTGGCCACTGATGGGCTCACATCTAACAATATGGAAAGGATCCCTGCAGAGATACAGGTCTGTTTACCTCAATAACTGTAAAAAGACTGCAGGAAATGACTGACTGTTTGACATTGTTTTACCTTTCTCTTTTTCCAGTCTCTGATGTCGCACCCCATTCTGTGCACTATATCTATTGTCTGTCTGTTTCAAAGATGAACTCATTCCATGAGGAGTTTTTCCTAACCTTGGCTCATTTTGTTTTTTAATGTATCCATCTTTTCTCATACTCAAGAATACCATCCCAATGTACAGTGCTTCCAATGCAAAACACAGATGAGAGGAAATTGTGTTAAGAGTGGTCTCATAAACTAAAACACAAGATATTTTTAACCCTCATCCTACCATGCTATTTTACACCTTAATCTTACCATGTGGGGTCCGTTTGGACCCCAATACTTTTCTTTAAAATTAAAGCTTATAAAGACAATCACCAGATAAGTTTTGTTCAGAACATCTTGTATTAATAACAGCAATACACTAAAGGGGCCAAGGCATAAAGAACACACTTAACCTTCATCCTACCAGCCAATTTTACATACACAAACTACCAGGTGGGGTCCGTATGGACCCCAGTAGGGAATACCTTGAAATCAATGCAGTAAGAACCAATTCAATGCAGCAAACAGACATAACTTTATTGAAGAACAAAATCCACTATGGCTGAATATCAATGATGTATTATAAATGCAATAACATTGCAATAACTAGCATACATGTAGCAAATTATAGCGCCACAAAAAAAATTGGCATTATATACATGATTTTTGCAGCTCATGCAGCTATAAAACATTCTGGATTACAACTTGGGTCTTTTCTTACAGAATTTAAAACAAAAAAGTAATTGTAAAATAATTTAGGGCTTTTGTTTTGTAGCCTGTGCTTATTGCAGCAGTGGGGTCCACACGGACCCCAAGAAGGAATGCCTTGGTAGTTTCATTATGGAACATAAAAGAAATAAAAAGTTAACTTTCAGTGTGCTATTCAATTATAAAATGAAAGACAGATAAACTTTACTCTGGGGTCCGGTTGGACCCCAGTAACAAGTTAATTATACCTTCACAATGCAAAAAGCTGATCTTCCAGTGCTTTAGTGTTTTAATTAAGACATAAATTCCGACAAATTCATAAAACGGTGAGGCAGTATGTCGCATATATTTTTAAAATGGCAAACAAACATATACAGGTGCGGGGTCCAGATGGACCCCACTTGGTAGGATGAAGGTTAACAAAACCAAATATGCAGTCATGGACATTCCATGTCTGCAACAAAAGTCAGAACATAGCCTGCTCATCAGAGCAAGATATTCTACTGGTGATATGTCTGGAACACCTGCTGCTTCAAACAATCCATGATTGAAAAGCGTAGCAATTTCTCAAAGCCAGTAGAATCAAGTCCTTTTGTTTCCATATTTTCAATGTATTGAATGAAACCATGCAAGATTTTCCTTACCCATGGTTTTTCAATGTATCCATTTATTTTCATGTGACTCATTTGCCCTCTAAACCTTTCAGACATTTCAGACTATCATTGTATTTATATTTCATAGGCTGCTAATTGTGTGTGTGTGTGTGTGTGTGTGTGTGTGTGTGTGTGTGTGTGTGTGTGTGTGTAAAATGTATATAATCAATCAAGGTCAATGCTCTTGTCATTTGCATGTTAAACATTTAAATGAAATTTGTGCCTCAGGGCCAGCAGCGTATATAAATAGAATAATTAAAAATAAATAGAAAAATAGAATAGAAAAATAGTGCAACTGTGATTTAAAAAGTGTTCAGGTGAACAGTAAAAACTTCAATATGTGCAAAAATGCAAACTGAGGGGAGTGCGGGGGCAGCATCAGAGCTTAGGCTTAGTGTTCATTAGTCTCACAGCTTCTGGGAAGAAGCTGTGCTGGAGCCTTGATGTTTTGGCCCTGATGCTGCAGAGTCTTTTTCCTGAGGGGAGGAGGCTGAATAGTCGGTGTGCTGGGTGGGTGGAGTCACCCATGATGCGGGCCGCTCTGCTCCTGCACCGGCTGTTGTAGATGTCTTCTATGGATGGCAGACTGCAACAGGTGATCATCTGTGCTGTGCGAATCACCCTCTGCAGAGCCTTCCTGTCCACAGCTGAGCAGTTTCCATACCAGGAGGTGATGGAGGTCAGTGTGCTTTCCACCACACACCTGTAGAAGGCTCCCAGGACCGCAGGGCTCAGTCTGGCCTGCCTTAGCCTCCTCAAAAAGTAGAGGCATTGATGGGACTTCTTGACCACACCGGCTGTGTTTGTGGTCCACTTCAAGTCGCTAGAGATGTAGACCCCCAGGTACTTGATACTGTGGACCATCTCTACAGCTTCTCCTCCGATGTAGAGGGGGAAGGGGGCATGGTCACCTCTTCTGAAGTCCACAACCATCTCCTTTGTCTTCCCTACATTGATGCAGAGAGTTGTCCCTGCACCAGTCCACCAGGTCCTCCACCTCCTGTCTGTATGCTGACTCGTCACCGTGGGATATCTGTCCCACCACCACTGTGTCATCCACGAACTTCACAATATGACTGCCCGGGTGTTTAGCGGAGCAGTCATATGTGAGCAGAGTGTAGAGCAGGGGGCTAAGGATGCAACCCTGGGGGGAGCCGGTGTTGAGGATGATGGTAGAAGAGGAGACAACGTGGATCCTCACTGTCTGTGGCCTGTGTGTTAGGAAATCCAGTAACCAGTTGCAGAGGGATGGTGGTAATCCAAGCGGCAGCAATTAGTTGACTAAAGTCTGCAGGTCGATTTTTTTTTTTTTTTTACCCCCAGTGTGACAAGCGGGTGCGTGACCAGCACCTTCATGGCTGCAGGAGCGGATGGCTGCTTGCTTGCGCTGGATTACCTCCTTCCCTTCCCCCCCTTACCCCTTATCCCTGATTTCCCCCCCTCAAGTCCCGTGTTTAAAGTGTACCTGTGTTGTGCTTATGCAAAGGTTTTTTTAATGTTCCCATACTGTACTCCTGACAGGAGCATAGTGTGTGGGGGGGGGGGGGGTGTTCTTTTTTTCCTTATATCTCCTCATGTTGTGTTTCCTTTTTATCTTTATCCCTGTCTTCCTGTCCTGTCTACCCTATGTCAATTGTATGTTGTATATGTACGGACAGGTTGACTGCTAATTTCGCTGGTACATGTGACTAGTCACAATAAAGGGCTTCTAAAAAATTGTGTTGAACACCGAGCTAAAGTCCAGGAAGAGCAGCCTCACGTAGGTGTCTCTGCTCTCCAGGTGGGTGAGAGCAGAGTGGATGACTGGTGAGATGGCATCCTCTACAGACCTGTTCCTCCTGTATGCATACTGGTCTGGGTCCACATTTATCTCCACCTTCTCCTTAATTGTGGTCCATGACCAGGCATTCGAAGCATTTCATGACACTTGGGGTGAGAGCCACTGGTCGATCGTCATTCATGCTCCTCACTGCTGCACACTTGGGCACTAGAATGATGGAAGATGTCTTCAGACACACTGGCACCACAGCCTCGGAGAGGGAGGTGTCCACACCTCAGTGAGCTCATGTGTGCAGGCCTTCAGGACCCTCCCTGGGATGTTGTCTGGTCCTGCTGCCTTGTGGGGGTTGACGTGCTGCAGAGTCCTCCTCATGTTGTCTTCGGACATGCTGAGTGATGGTAGCTCACCCTCTGGGATAGTGAGCCTGGTGCGGGTAGGGGGATTGGTGGGTTCAAAACGGGCATAGAAGGCATTAAGGGCGTCTGGCAGGGATGGGTCCCGAGGACACTCTGCATTCTTCCTGTTGTAGCCTGTGATTGCCTTTATGCCCTGCCACATGCTTTGAGGGTCATTGGATGCAATGTGGCCCTGGATTTTGTCAGCATGTGCTCTTTTTACCTGTGTCACACCCACTTGGAGGTCCCTCCTTGCCGCTGTCCATGCCAGTGCATCTCCAGATCTGAAAGCCGTGTCACATGCTCTCAGGAGATGCTGAACCTCACCATTCATCCATGGTTTCTGGTTGGGATGTATGGTGATGTTCTTGGTGGTGGTGACGACGTCATTTGATGCATTTCTGGATGAAGCTGGAGACGGCCGAGGTGTACTCCTCCCAGATCTACACCTTCACCGGTGGTAGCAGCTTCCCTGAAGACCTGTCAGTCTGTCCACTCAAAGCAGTCCTGCAGTGCAGGGACTGCTGTGCTGGGCCACACAGTGATGGCCTTCTGTGTTGGCTGGTTGTTTTTCAGCACAGGTTGATGGGCAGGGACCAGCAGGATGGAAATGTGATCAGAGAAGCCCAGGTGGGGCCATGGCACCACAGCATATGCACCCCCGCTTGCTGGTGTAGACCTGGTTCAGAGTATTTCCTCCCCTGGTTGCAATGTCTGTTCTTGTAAAACCGGGGCAGGCAGTCCGTTAGGTGGGTGTGATTTAAAGTCCCCAGCAATCTCAAAAAATGCTTCTGGGTGTTGATACTGCAGCTCGCTGATGAGCATGTGCAGCTCCATCAGCGCCATGCCAGTGTGCACACTCTGAGGAATGTAAACAATCACCAGCAGCACTACAGTAAACTCCCAAGGCAGGTAATGCAGGTGGCACTTTAGCGACATAAACTCCACAGATTCAGAGCACTGCTGGCTTACCCTGATGCACTTTCTGCACCAGTTCTTGTTGATGTAAGCACAGAGTCCTCCACCATGGCTTTTCCCTGACAGCTGATCACGGTCAGCTTGGAAGAAATGTACTCCGTTCAGGTGGTACACGGAGTCCGGCATGTCATTCAGCTAGGTCTCAGTGAGCAGGAAAGCACAGCAATTCCTCATCAAGTTCAGTCTCAGCCTAAACAGGTCGATCTTGTTGTCCAGAGAGTGAACATTAGACAAGAACAGAGTTGGAAGAGCGGGTCTGTTTAGCTCTTAGCCTAGCTAGCAGGCTGGCTCTCTTCCCCCTCTTCTGCCTCCGGGTGCATTGTTGTCTCCTTGCGCGCTGCTGCTTTGTTTTCCTTCATCCACTCTCCTTTAGCAGTCCAAAACATCCTAACGCTGCCTTGAAGTCTGGTTTCAGTCCCACATTCAGGTTCCCCAGAATAAATAGGTCCTGTGTGCTGTATTTCAGCCTCAGTTTGTTGCACGAGTTAATAGAAAAGATAGGAAGGGGTCGTACGCTAACCGGGAGCCAAGAAGCTGCTGCACCACTGCACGTCGCCATCTTACCATGGTCTCCTTGTGGTAATGTATAAAAAAATGTGCAGAGACACAAGTATTTTACTGGGAAATACACAACTCCTATTTTTCATATGAGCTACATTCAGGACATGGAGAGCCAAAAAAACCATGACACAATTCTTGAATGTCACTTGTGAGAATATCAATGAATTGTTTTGATAAATTTGCGTACTTTTTGTTCGTGAAGGTGTCTATATAATAAAATCGTTTCATAGTCTGAAGATATGAAGTTTAACTTCTCGTATTGAAAAACTGCCATTTTTCATCCAAAATACATCGTGGACCTGAGTGACACATTTAAATAATATATTGGCTTGTGTTCAGTGGTCTATCCGATATGTTCCATTCAGCTAGCGTGATTATTGAATGAGTTGAAGACGAGTTCAAGATCATGCTAGCCGAATGGAATATATCTGATATTCCATGAAAAAAAAAAGTCAGCCAATATTATAATACGCATTCCTTTTGGGTGTTCAATGTGTCTTTTCTCTTTTGAAATTGTCTCAAAATCATATGTATTTAATGAAGCAATCCTGGTGGTGGTGATTGCTTACAAATGGTCACAGTTGCCTGCTAGCATGGAAGTTTTATGTCTCCGAGGTGCCATGTTGTCTTGACAATTTATGCAATATCATAAACCATATTCAATGCTCATTGGGTGGAGTGATGTAATATACATAAGGTAAGCAATACGCTAACAATATTGCATGCTATCAAACCAAATGAATGGAACCCACTAGAAGGGAATAGAGTACATGTTTTTATTCCATCAAAAAAAAAAGTGTCCTGTATGGCAAACTGGTTCAAATTAAAATTCTTTTGATTTAACTTGAGTTTTTCTTTTTTTTCTTTCTCTGTGGATATGTTCATGTACTGTAACATAAAGAACATTACACAGTGGTGCGAAGATGTTTATCTTTTCGTGTTGAAAAATGACTCGTTCCTTTCGCTCACTTGTAATATTTCCATTCACCACTTGAAGATGAACTTCATATCTTTGCATGACTGTGTAATATCATATACACAACACACACACACACACACACACACACACACACACAATAATTTGCTATAAATTATAAAGCTGTGCTTCATCATGTAAAAAAATGCATATCTACAGATGGGGGCCTTTTTATGCCAATAAAACAAGCATAGCATTCATTACTCCCACCCATGTTAACTTTGGGTCAATAGAAACTCTGTGATGCAGCACATCAATCTGTCATGAATCACATTTCATTTAGGGTGCAACTGACTCTTCCTGCAGCTGCTTAGCTTGGTTTAGGTCTTTTAGCCAGCTAGCTTTTGGGCAACCATGGATAAATATTTGAGTCAGTCTACATCAAGTGATGCTGAGCCCACTTTGTAAGGAGATGGATTCTGGACATGATGCACTGCTATATCACTCTAAAATGAGATGACTCCCTCATGGTGAAACTCTGCAGTGGGTGTTTGAGCTATGCAGTGAGATGTCAGCATTTGAGAGAGGACAAACCTGATATTCATGCTGGGCATGAATCCCATCTGTTGAGAGCGGCGTCTGGATCTGATAACAAGGAGGGCACAGTCAAGAGGGATTTGGGTAAAGAGTTTGGCCGGTATGGAAAGTAAAGTGATTGCTCGGTGGTTGTTGCATATGAGATGATCGCCTTTCCTTTTCCAAACGGGAGGAGGACACCCTGTAGCCAGTCATCTGGCAGCTCCTCTATCACCCACACATGGTTGATGGCAACCAGCCAGTCAATCATGCAGTTCTCACCCTCCATGAGGAATTCAGCAGAGATGCTGCAGATACCTGGGGCCTGGTTGTTCTTGAGCTTGTGGAGGGTCTTCACTACTTCATGTCTGTGGACCAGGTTGGTATGGTTGTAATCGGTAGCAGACGCAGCGGCGGCAGCGAGAAGGTCTGGGTTGGGTGGTAACTTATTTTATTTTTTTTTTGTAATTTATCATGACCAACTTTGGAGGACTGAAAGCTATGTTGGTGGGAGCAATTGCTCTTGGTGGGGCCACCCAAGCCAGGCAGGTCAAAGGGAAGAGACCAAATGAAGAGTAGTCCAATCTTACCCTAGTCCATGATGATGGACCAGGACACCCTATGGCTGGGTATTAAGGTAGCCACCCTACCACCTGGCTAGTCTGCGTTGGGTTAACACTCTAGCCAGATGAATACTTCCATATTACAACATGTACAAGAGATAATTTTATCGTGAATAAATTTATCACTTTATCTAAAAAAAAACCCTTATTTTAATCTTAAAGTTCATAAGGTCTGTGATTGTTTCATTTATAATCCACAAATGATGACCAAGTCACCAAACAGGAAGTGAGGGCATATCTTGGCAACACTTGTATATATTGACATTAAACTTGTCTCACACAAATTTAGTAACATGACCTGAAATTGAGAAACAAGATTTGACATTTGCAACTTTGGATGGCTACTGAAAACATTGACACATTTATATCTCAGCAAAACTTGAACTTTTGCTTTCACAACAAGTGCTGATGGTCCTAGTGGCTTCTGTTTTTCCTTGGTCACTAAGGGTTACCAACCCCCAAACCACCCCTCAGCATAATTGCTGGTGAAGGTATATTTTGATAAATAGCTTTTTACTGTTTTCAGTTAAGAGATGGCTGAGTCAGTTGACAGTTCAGGACAGTGAGAGGAGTCACAGAAGTAGACTAGTATCAGGACCAGGTACACACATTATTCACCAGCAGGAGTACACGTATAGCCCAACAGAGAGAGAAATCTTTATTATTCTACAGTGATTTAAAGGGGTGTACACTGTGATAAGTGTCCTGCCATCGGCAAACCTGAGTGATCACATGGCCATAGCGTGAAAACATCCCTGTTAACCAAAATACTCTATGCCCATGGGACACCCCCACCCCCCTGATCTGCACATTTTCCTTGGCAAAAATATAGAAAAGCATAGGTTTTCAGCCTAGATTTACAGACTGAAACTGTTGGTCATTAGCTCAAATTGGAAGGTTGTTTCATACCTGAGGGGGCTTTGCAGGAAGAAGCTCTGATCCATGCTGTAGTCTTTTCTAGTCATTATTTTCGGTACTGAGAGAGAACCTACACCTTTTGATTAAACTGGAAATGGTGGATGGCAATATACCAAAAGTTTGCTTATGTACTGTGGGAGTGACCATTCAGTGATTTTTGTATAGGTTGCTTTTATAATCAATGCCAAGTTTTAGAGAGTGCCAAATGGGGATAAGACTGATCAAATGATTGATCAAACTTTCTAGGTGACAAATGTAAATTTGAACATTTTGGAAAAAATAAATTGAAAACTATTTTGAGCATTTGAGGCCATTGTGATGCATTTAGCTAGTAGTTCATATCAGTGTAAATCTTAAATGGGAATGGTGAATCTAAATGTTAAAGATAGAAGATAAATGTTTTGTTTTATATGCTAATTTTCTCAGCGTGCGTGTTCTTGGGGAAAACACAATGGCAGTATGGTCACTATTTTTACATCAGATGGTGCTAGTCTTGGAAAAAGGTTGAAGGTGTAAAAAGCAAGACCATGGGTGGCATATTTTGGGCCTGGATTAAAAATGGGACATGGCCCACCAAGATGTTCTTTTAAAGCAAGCAATCTGACTTGAATTAAATAAATTTTTTTGAAAAAATACATGGCAAACAAAAGGAAAACTTAAATGCAGATGTCTGTCTTTGATGTATAGAGCCATTTGTCTGATATTTTGTGAAGATTATTTCAGGATGCTTATTTAGGACCATGATTTAATCAGTACAACTGGTAAATCCTGGAATTAGTCTCTGCGATAATATTGTAGATGTAGATAAATATAGAAGTAGGAATATATAAAAAGGTAGTGCTAGGTATTCAGGCAGCCAGCTTAACTACAGTGCTCAGCGTAAATGAGTACACCCCCTTTGAAAAGTAACATTTTAAACAATATCTCAATGAACAGAATTTCCAAAATGTTGACAAGACAAAGTTTAATATAACATCTGTTTAACTTATAACGTGAAAGTAAGGTTAATAATATAACTTAGATTACACATTTTTTCCAGTTTGTCACTAAAGACATTGTTGAAGAATGGAAAAAGATTGATGTTGCAAAATGTCGCCAACTTGTTCATTCCATGCCTAGAAGACTTGGTGCTGTCATTAAAAATCATGGAGGCCATGCAAAGTACTAGATGTAGTAGTTTTTGTTGTGGGGTGTACTCCTTTTTGCACCACCTAATTTGAGTAAAACTGAAAAAAATGTGTAATCCAAGTTATATTATTAACCTTACTTTCACGTTATGAGTTAAACAGATGTTGTATTAAACTTTTGTCTTTTCAACATTTTGGAAATTGTGTTCATTGAGATTGTTTAAAATGTTACTTTTCAAAGGGGGTGTACTCATTTACGCTGAGCACTGTACCTCCAAGTTGTACCTACACTGGCTTCCACTGCTTCCATTTAAGTTTCTCTTTATTTGCTATATCAATTTCTGTGAACATTTGCTTTTTAATTATTATTTGCTTTAAAACATCCATGATTGACTTTTGTACATCCTCATTTTCCAAAACTGGCACAATTTGGCATATTCAACATTTACTTAAAACACTGAGTGAGCTTTTTCTGTTTAGGAGACACAGGATAAAGCTGCTGTTTTCAGTCAGTCTGCATCCTCTAATGGGTAAGAAAGATCATCTTGCACCCCATTAAGCTTAAACAAAAATATTCAGTGTAAAGCTTGTAGCTACTTGGATTTCTTGATTGATTTTGTTCTCCTTTTTACTGGTGATTTTAATGATATTGAATTGCAGTCTCCCCCCCCCCCCCCCCCCCCCCCACCCAGGTCTATCAGTTCTGTTAAGTCCTTTCCATCTGCAAAATCAACACAAAAGGTTGCTGAAATTCTGTTGTGGTTTTATTTGAGAGAAGGGTAGATTTTATTTTTTAAGCACTTGACAATTTTTTCCCCCTGAAATATTCTGCTTTATTTTTTATTGTATTTTTTTTAAACAGAGGAAAATTAGGATGTTTCACTCTGAAAGTGACAGCTGTGTCTCACCTGGTGAGAGAGCTTTACTCAGACACAAACCTCAATGTGACTACACCAGGAAAAAAAAACGGCTGAAGAGTAAACTCAGAGGTACATGTAAATCCTCATCAGTCCATTCATCAGCTGATATTACATTTCCATAGCTAGAACTGAAAGCCATTCTTTAGTTTATAAATAGCTAAGAAAATGGTACAAGCAACTTAATTTCCCTCTCTTCTCATAGTTCTCCCACTTTCCTCACCAAGTAGCAATGAAGAGAAGTACTTGAAGGTAGCACTCTCCTTTAATATATAGACACTATAACCTTGTCAAGTTAAACAGTTACTGTGGCCTTTAATCTCACGTCAATTACAATACCAAATCAGAAAAACTTGGGATGGTATGTCAAAATTGAAAACAATGAATGCAAGATTATTTACAGATCAAAACAACACAACAGCACATAATTTTGATGTTTTATGTCATTTTTTTTCCAAAATAAACACATTTCAAATTTGATTCTTGTAATACAGATTTGCCAAAAAAAAGATGGTTAAGCATTTATCACTTTCTAATGTTAACATTCCTTCTCTTAAAAGATGTTCATGGGCCGAGGACATCAAGTGATGAAGCATTTCAGGTGTTTTCCATTTTTCCTGCAAACAGGTCTGAAGGTGTGCAACAGTATGGGGCCATCCTCACATTCATTTCAGAATTCACCACACATTCTGCATTGGGGACAAATAGTCTGACTGTTAAGCAAAAAAAAACCCAAAAAACATGGAATTGTTCGTTTTGTGATGGAAGCATAACATTTGGCACACTAGCTTAAGTTGATGTATATAATTGTAGATATGGGGGCATTTGATTCATTGTGGTTGCAAGAAAGGGTGTTCAGGTCGATGTAAATGTACGAAGGCTAATCAATCTTCAGTGTACAGCGCTATGCTTCTGTGGTGGGGATTGTAATCAGTAATGACGAGAGGTATTTTTTTCAATATTTTGACATCACATGAACATATGAATCCATATTAACAGCTAAAACTTTTATTTACTTTATACTGTATCCCTATGTCATGTGACTAATCACGTGACCTCTTTGAGAACAAGAAATTCTCTCTTTGTGAGGTAGACATTCAATTAATGTTGTTTTTTTTTTTTTTTTTTGGTAAGCAATCTTGTACCTTGAAAACAAATTCGTTTAGCCTTGTTTTCATGTTGGGTCAATTTTGCACATGAGTATTCCAGGGTTGAGAAGCTGAATTTGAAATGCCCCATATCTAGAATTATTATATATATCAACTTGAGCTAGTGTGCCAAATTTCATGCTTCTATCACAGTGAACAATTTCTCACCTTAACAGCCTGACTAAAAGGGGATAGGCACCCTCTCCTTCTGCAGCAATATGAATGTGGTTTTGCATTGTCTAGTTGAACTATCCCTGGAAAAGATGTCAACTTGAAAACTGCATATTTTGCTCCAAAATCTCAGTGTACTTTTTTGCATTAATGCTGCCATCATAGAAGTGCTAGTTACTTTTGCCAAGGGCACCAATACAACCCCATACTGTGACAAACCTTAACTTTTGGATTTGTTGCTGATAAGTGAGGATGGTCCTTTTTGTCTTTGTTCCAGAGCACGCAGAGTCAATTTCTTACCAAAAAAAAGACCTGAAAGACCTGTTTGATGTTTCTGACCACAATATACATTTCCAATGTGTGATTGTCCATCTCAGATGCCTCTGAGCCAAGAGAAGTCAACAGTGTTTCTGGACACGGTTAAGGAACATAAAGGTTATTTTTTGTGCAGTGACATTTTAACTGGCATTTGTGGATGCAACTCAGTATTGTAGTGCTTGACAGGTTTGCCAAAGTAATCCTGAGCCTATGTGGTTATATCAGCTGTAGATGAATGATGGTTCTGATGCAGTGCACTCTGAGGGATTGAAGATCATGGGCCTTCAGCTTAGACTTGCACCCTTGTCCTTTATACACCAAAATTCCTCCAGATTCCTTGAATTGTGTAAACATATTATGCACTGTAGAGGGAGATGTATCCAAATCCCTTCCTATCTTTGAGGAACATTTTTAACATTTCAATAATTTTCTCATGCATTTGTTGACAAACTGGAGATTGTTGGCCCATTTTTTGCTCCTCAAAGACTAGGCTTTTCCTGGATACTGATTTTGACCCAATCCTGCTTGCAATCACCTGTTGACATCTACTGTTTCAAATGACATTTTATTTAATTTCTTACCTCATTACTAGCTCTAAATCAGACCTGCCTGATGCATCCTGATGCCCTAGTTCTGGCTGAGGTTCTCATCACTTTGCTGCTGCGGAGTCTAGAGATGCACTTCAAAGATTGCTCTGGATACTTGATATAAACCGTTTTGCTACAATGGCTAAGGATTACAATTGCTATGATAACTTTAGGACTGCTGTTGTCATGAACAGTCTTGCACTCAATGAACAGTTGATAACTTGAACAAAATAGACTTCATGTTAAAACTGACCATACAGGGCACACTTATAGAAGCTAGTGATTTATAATCATGCTGTCTGTTATCACCCAAATTAAGAAGGGTTCCCTTTTGTATTTGGTTCTTCTCAAGATTTTATCAGCTCAGGGAGTTTTTCCTTGCTGCCATTGCCTCAGGCTTGCTCTTTATGGATAAATGTATTAGTTCATATTTAAAATCTTTTATTTTTCTGTAAAGCTGCTTTGCAACAATGTCTGTTATTAAAAGCGCTATACAAATAAATTAACAAAATTGCACAGGTCCCAACATTTTTTTTTTGGAATGTTTTGCAGATGTGAAATGCGGGAATGCATTTCATGTTAACAAATGAAATGAGGTTGACCAGACAAAACATGAAAAACCTTAGCTTCATACTGTATGCAAAGAAATATGTCAAAGTAAATTTAGAAATCATGTGTTGTGTGTTTGTTTTTGTTTTTTAAATTGACATTTTCCATACCATACCAACTTTTTCTCATTTGGGGACATAAATGTGGGCACAAAAATATTAAAGACTGTCTCATAGAAACAAACCAGTTCATTTCAGTATTTGTAGACACATTTTGCTGTAATATCAGTGTTTTATGGTAAATATTTATTTAACATTTTACTTATTTTTATTTTAATTCTGACTCTCCAAAGGAATCAATCCCTAAACACAAATCAGAGAGCGAGAGGGGTGAAGGAATGGATGGGAAGCAGAATCTGGATCTTTCTGACCAACCCAAGGAGTCAATTCAGGATTCAAGCAAGTCAAAATGAGTTTTAGAGTTTTTTAAAAAAAATATTTAGAAAAAAATTTACTGTTGATCAGTTAACTGCCAAATTTTGCTTCCTCCTTTTGTTTTTTAACAAAACATTTACTTAAAGGTGGTGTTCTTTCTCCTGTTCTAAACTACATTGCTACAGCAGATGCTGAAGTCCTTGATCAACATTATCTGTAGAGCAAGGGTGTCCAAGCTCATCCAGAATGGGCCAGTGCGGGTGCATGTTTTCATTCTCACCAATCAGAAGCCACATCTGATGGTATATTGAAAGCCAAAATGAACTGATTTAAACAGGTGAAATCAGGTGGTGCCTCCTGCTTGACTGGAATGAAAACTTGCTCCCACACTAGCCCTTTGCAGACAAGTTTGGACACCCCTACTTCAGAGAGACTAGTGTCACGTGTGTGTGTGTGGGGGGGGGGGGTACTTATTTATTTATTTTTTGGGGGAGTGGTGTTTTTTGTTTTGGTAAATGTGCACTGTGTACAGGCTGAATATAAAAACTTAAAGATACTATTGCATCTCAAACCATTAGAATATCATGAAAAATTTCAGTATTGTCCGGTTATTTAAGAAAGTGAAAATTGTGTATTCTAAATCAGAGGTTCTCAAAGTGGGGTCCGTGAGCCATAGCCAGGGGGTTCAAAATAATTTGCTATAAAATTGTGCTTTAATTTATGCCATTAAAAAAAATGCATATCTACAGATGGGGGCCTTTTGCAACAATAAAATACTGTGTTCATTACTCCCACCCACGTTAACTTTGGGTCAATAGAAACTCTGATATGGTTGTAACATCACATCAATCTGTCATGAATCACATTTCAATTAGGGCACAATGAACTGTTCCTGCTGCTGCTTAGCTTGGTTTAGGTTTGTTAATCAGTTAGCTATTGGGCAACCATGGATAAGTATTTTTAAGTTGGTCCACATCAAGTGATGCTGAGCCCACTTTGTAGGGAGCTGGATGCTTTGCCCCAGTTGCACTGCTACATCACTCTAAACTGAGATGGTTCTCTCATGGTAAAGTTTTGCAATGGGTGTTTGAGCTATGCAGTGAGGTCAGAGTTTGAGCGAGGACAAAGCTGACATTGCAGAGCTTTTTCCGACCTGGAGTGTGTGGCCAAATTGGCATATCTTGCTGATGTATTCAACAGCCTGAACCCCTCGATTCAAGGAGGCTATGCATCTATCCTGGAAGTCGGTGACTGCCTTCATGAAGAAAATTGAGTTATGGAGAAGGATACAAGATGGAATAACAGACATGTTCCTCCCAACTGACAGAATTTATCTACACAACCAGTCTGTGGCTATAGTCTGAAAAGTAGCCACCTCTCACCTCATGGCACTGAGAGAGGATTTCAGCTCATACTTCTATGATGTGAACACCAATGCCTGGTACTAGGTGCAGGATCCCTTTGCCCCAGTTGCAACAAGTGGCCTTACTGGTAAGACAGAAGAGGAGCTGTTGGAATTATCCTGTGATTAGGACATTGAGGGTCCAATTCCAGAAGGTGAGTCATGCAAACTTGGCCCACCCTCTCACATGGGTATCCCAAACTGACTGCTGTGACCATGCACATATTGTTCCTCTTTTCTACCATGTACCTCTGTGAGTCATCATTGTCCACTTTGACTGCAATGAAGACTAAGTACATATAGGGTTTGTTTGTATGTGAAGAAAGATATTAGTCTGCCTGTAATCCATCACTCCAAGAATAAAGAATCTGTTTAGTGAGAGATATGCTCACCCATCTTGTGAATTTAGGTGAGCTCATAAGGTGAGCTATTGTGTATTATGTGAGAAGAATGAGATGTTGCAGCCTCATGCAAATATTCCAATCTAAATTTTCCGAAGTAATAGGCCTAGTTAAGTATGATGCATTCTGTAACACTGTTGTAACTTCTGTTAGGATTTTTTTTGGAGCTTTCAGTCAGTGTTTTGTCTAGGCTGAAAACATATCTGTTTAGTCAAGCCTCTTGTTAATGGTGTTTATGAGGTAAAGGAGTAGATCTGGAGGGTCCTCAGACATAGTGTTTTGGTAAACTGGGATGTATGGATGCTGTCAGTCCCCACTCGCTTGCTCACTTGAGTTTGTTGACGGTGTAGTGGCTGGCTGCTTTATGTCCCGGGGCTCCCTCATGCCTGTGTTATCTTCTGGCTCTCTCCTTTTAGTTATGCTGTCATAGTTAGTTGCCGGAGTCCCTGCTTGTACTCGGTGCAATATGTATACTGTTTCTACTTATTCAGGTGACATTGGGCATACCTAACCACCTGTGTTTTCTTTCCCTCCCCCCCACCCCAAATCTGTTCCTCTGAGTTACATGGAGTCAACAGGAAATCTTTTGGTGGAGAGGGTGGAGACCTTGACTGGCTATCGTAGCCTGCAGGGAATCGGCCGTCAGACATTCTGTCGCATGTCCCAGACCCGGTGAAATGTAACTGAATTGTCTTGGCCAGCCCTAAGGGTCCCATCTGCATCTCATCATTGCTGAGGAGTGTGCTCCCATCACCCAATCAAGCATCCAGCCAGAGCAGGTCATGATATATTTTACCATATTAACATGCCATTGTTGTGTGTTATGCCTGATGTAAAGACTCTCTCGTCTCTGCGAGCCTACCACACAGATTTAATACTTGTCATTTTTAGGGCATACCTAACAACCTGTTTTCTTTCTCTCTCTCTCTCTCTCTCTCTCTCTCTCTCCCCCCCCCCCCCCCCCCCAATCTGTCCCTCTGAGTTACATGTTGATCCTGGGATTGAGATGCTGGCCTCTTCTGCCCCTCGGACCTGCTTGATCCATCCTGGTGCCCTGTGTCTGGTCGGAGTTTTATCACACCGCTCCTGTGAAGGATGGCCCCATGAGGACAGTTGAGGGTTATACCTGTTAAAACTGTTAATATTATAGTCAGGCTGTCTGTTGTTGCCCAAATGAGGATGGGTTCCCTTTTGAGTCTGGTTCCTCTCGAGGTTTCTTCCTCATGTCATCTGAGGGAGTTTTTCCTTGCCACCGTCGCCACAGGCTTGCTCATTGGGGATAGATTAGGGATAAAATTAGCTCATGTTTTAAGTCGTTCAAATTCTGTAAAGCTGCTTTGCGACAATGTTTATTGTTAAAAGCGCTATACAAATAAACTTGATTTGATTTGTTTTATTATTTTAAGTTAAAGCACTTACTGAAAGTTAGCTGTAGACTGGTAATTTTGCTTTAAAAATCAATTACTTGTAAAGTTTACATGCTGTCACGTTCAAATGCAATTTGAATAAAGTAAACCTCTGTTTAAAAGTATGTGATATTAACATGATGTACAGAAACACATTTCAATTTCTATCACAATGAAACAGGTCTGAAGTATTTAAGTTGAAAAATTTTAGAATACATGGCATCTAAGAGTACAAATGGTAGGAAGATTATGCTTAATCTGTGTTTCTATTATGAGGGGTCCTTGGAAATTTTTGTTTCCCCTGTAAGGGGTCCCTGGCCCCAAAAAGTCTGAGAATCCCTGATGTAGAATGTATGAAAGTTGACCTTTATGAGTTAAATTACAAAACAATAACAAAAAAAACCTTTCACAATATTGTAATTGGTTAAGATGCACTAGTACATGCTGGTTTGCCATAAGTCAAGGATAATATTGGAAGTGTATGTACTTCTGATATGGTGGCACTATGGATGTTACTGAATAAGAGTACATTATTTGGAACAAACACATGTTCTAAATGGAGACAAAACAGGACACCAGTAGGAAGGAACACAGGTGTCCCCCCATGAAGATTCATAATTATTTGGTTGAGACTGAAGGTGGACATTGAACTATCAGACCTGTGCCTACAGACCTTGTTGATAGTGCAAGTATTTCTAGGGATATTTGATTTTAAAAAATAAACTTTGGTCCTTAAGGAGTAATGGCCATAATGATATGGTTACAGAGACCTATTGGGTTTCCAAAACTGCAACAGTGGATGGAAGGAGTTAAGATAGCACTGGCCACATGGCTGCTGACATGACAGTCCAGAAAACAAAGGCAGTTTTGATTGAGAGCAGAGCATGATCAAACTGCTTCCCATCAGGAAGCTCCGAATGCCAAAGTGCAAGACAAACCACCTCAAATTATCATTTGTTCCAGCCTCCATTAAGCTGTTGAACAATGTTAAAAACTAGTGCAATAGAGCAACGTGCAATGAACACACAGGCACTTCAGCACTAGCACTTTTTTTTCTTGCACTCAGCACTTTTTCTTTTGCCTAACATCTTGTACTGCCATTGTCAAATGTAGTCCATGTCTGTTTTATGTGACAGAACTGTTTTTGCGCTGTCGCCTCACAGCAAGAAGGTCCGGGTTCGAGCCCCGGGGCCGACGAGGGCCTTTCTGTGCGGAGTTTGCATGTTCTCCCCGTGTCCGCGTGGGTTTCCTCCGGGTGCTCCGGTTTCCCCCACAGTCCAAAGACATGCAGGTTAGGTTAACTGGTGACTCTAAATTGACCGTAGGTGTGAATGTGAGTATGAATGGTTGTCTGTGTCTATGTGTCAGCCCTGTGATGACCTGGCGACTTGTCCAGGGTGTACCCCGCCTTTCGCCCGTAGTCAGCTGGGATAGGCTCCAGCTTGCCTGCGACCCTGTAGAAGGATAAAGCGGCTAGAGATAATGAGATGAGATGAGAACTGTTTTTGTAATTGTTTTCCTGTGATGGTGTTTATCTTGTTTTGTAAAGCAATGAAATGAAATGTAGCACTATGCCCAAGACAAATTTCCCTTAGGGGACAATAAAGTTTACTCTACTGTACTCTAAACTGTGGGCATCTGAGTATTGTTTCTGAAATTATGTTGCAGGTAGGCAGTTCCCCTCCATCCACACAATCATTGACTTGGCTGTGTGGCATGGAGCATGGTTCTGCTAGAAAACCCAATCTTCAGAGTTGGGGAACATTCTTCAGAGTAGAAGGAAGCAAGCTTTCTTCCAGGATAACCTTGTACATGGCTTGATTCATGTGTACTTTACAAACAAAAATCTGCCCCATTCCAGCCTTGCAGAAGCACCCCCAAATGATCACTGATCCTCCACCAAATTTCACAATGTGTGAGAGATGTGGCTTGTATGCCTCTCCAGGTCTCTAATGAGACAACCAGGTGATTGGGGGGGCGGAAGCCGAAAATTGGACTAATCAGAGATTATCTTACTCCAGTCCTCTACAGTCCAATCCTTATGGTCTTTAGCAAACCTCAGCCTGGCTCTTCTTTGCTTCTTATTGATGGGCTTTTTCTAGCTTTGCATGATTTCAACCCTGTCCAGAGGAGCCTGTTTCGAACAGTCCTTGCCATGCACTTAACTTCAGCTGCCATTTGTTTGTAGGTCCCTTGATGTCACCCTGTGGTTGTTGAGTGACATTTGAAGGATATGATGATGATCCTGGTCAGTGGTGTCATTTTTGCCCTCTGCCATCCTGTAACTTTGTTCTTCCCAATGTCTGCTGCTTGACCTTATTATGAACTGCTGTCTTTGAAATTTTGAGGGTGGAAGGAACCTCGTGCTGACTGCATCCCTTTGTGAGGAACTCCTTTTTGCCATGATGAATAGATATTTTTGTATTCCAATTAAATTTAAGGTACTACTAGGGCTGTCTTTGGCCTCCAAACTGGTCCTATTGCAAGAGGAGAGAGATGACCAAAGCAGTGGTTTTTATACTTTTGCTTATTAAATAAGATTAGGTTCAGATGATCACATCAGTACCTCATTAAGTAAAATGGTGTGTGCTTGTGTTGGAATTCCAGCACAGACTCTGGAATCAAATGGCTGCCATACAGAGACGTGCTGACTTAAGAAAAAATTTGAAGTGGGGGTGTATGATAAAGTCTAGAATATGTGTCTATATAATAAAAAGAACATCACATTTTGGCTTGAAGATATGAAGTTCATCTTCGAGTGTTGAAAATATTTTAAACACATTTGCTTCGCTCACTCATAAATCTATTGACCACTTGAAGTGTGTGTGTTGGGAGGGTTCCCTCAGGGAAATTAAGATTCCAGCAGCATCATTACAGATGAACAGAAAAAAGAAATAGAGAAAAACTTGTAGATAAATTAAGTATTTACATATACAACCCCGATTCCAAAAAAGTTGGGACAAAGTACAAAATGTAAATAAAAATGGAATGCAATGATGTGGAAGTTTCAAAATTGCATATTTTATTCAGAATAGAACATAGATGACATATCAAATGTTTAAACTGAGAAAATGTATCATTTAAAGAGAAAAATTAGGTGACTTTTAAATTTCATGACAACACCTCAAAAAAGTTGGGACAAGGCCATGTTTACCACTGTGAGACATCCCCTTTTCTCTTTACAACAGTCTGGGGACTGAGGAGACAAGTTGCTCAAGTTTAAGGATAGGAATGTTAACCCATTCTTGTCTAATGTAGGATTCTAGTTGCTCAACTGTCTTAGGTCTTTTTTGTCGTATCTTCTGTTTTATGATGCGCCAAATGTTTTCTATGGGTGAAAGATCTGGACTGCAGGCTGGCCAGTTCAGTACCCGGACCCTTCTTCTACGCAGCCATGATGCTGTAATTGATGCAGTATGTGGTTTGGCATTGTCATGTTGGAAAATGCAAGGTCTTCCCTGAAAGAGACGTCATCTGGATGGGAGCATATGTTGCTCTAGAACCTGGATATACCTTTCAGCATTGATGGTGTCTTTCCAGATGTGTAAGCTGCCCATGCCACACGCACTAATGCAACCCCATACCATCAGAGATGCAGGCTTCTGAACTGAGCGCTGATAACAACTTGGGTCGTCCTTCTCCTCTTTAGTCCGAATGACACGGCGTCCCTGATTTCCATAAAGAACTTCACATTTTGATTCGTCTGACCACAGAACAGTTTTCCACTTTGCCACAGTCCATTTTAAATGAGCCTTGGCCCAAAGATGTCTGCGCTTCTGCATCATGTTTAGATACGGCTTCTTCTTTGAACTATAGAGTTTTAGCTGGCAACAGCGGATGGCACGATGAATTGTGTTCACAGATAATGTTCTCTGGAAATATTCCTGAGCCCATTTTGTGATTTCCAATACAGAAGCATGCCTGTATGTGATGCAGTGCCATCTAAGGGCCCGAAGATCACGGGCACCCAGTATGGTTTTCCTGCCTTGACCCTTACGCACAGAGATTCTTCCAGATTCTCTGAATCTTTTGATGATATTATGCACTGTAGATGATGATATGTTCAAACTCTTTGCAATTTTACACTGTCGAACTCCTTTCTGATATTGCTCCACTATTTGTCGGTGCAGAATTAGGGGGATTGGTGATCCTCTTCCCATCTTTACTTCTGAGAGCCGCTGCCACTCCAAGATGCTCATTTTATACCCAGTCATGTTAATGACCTATTGCCAATTGACCTAATGAGTTGCAATTTGTTCCTCCAGCTGTTCCTTTTTTGTACCTTTAACTTTTCCAGCCTCTTATTGCCCCGTCCCAACTTTTTTGAGATGTGTTGCTGTCATGAAATTTCAAATGAGCCAATATTTGGCATGAAATTTCAAAATGTCTCACTTTTGACATTTGATATGTTGTCTATGTTCTATTGTGAATACAATATCAGTTTTTGAGATTTGTAAATTATTGCATTCTGTTTTTATTTACAATTTGTACTTTGTCCCAACTTTTTTGGAATCGGGGTTGTACAAATATAAAAAGAATAAGATATGGGGAAGAGAGGAAGGGGGGAGAGAGAGGAGGGGGAAAAAAAAAAGGGAAAAGGCAGGGCAGCAGGAGAGATATTGCACATTGTCCGGTATTGCTTATTGTTAGGCTAGGCTACTGCTCCTTCCTGTCCTCTGTCCTCCTGTTACCCCTCCTCCCCCCCAGAGAGGAGTTGTACAGTCTGATGGCATGAGGGACAAAGGAGTTTTTGAGTCTGTTCGTCCTGCTCTTGGGAAGGAGCATTCTGTCACTGAACAGGCTCCTCTGGTTGCTGATAACGGTGTGCAGAGGGTGACTGGCATCACCCATGATGTTCAATAGTTTGTCCATAGACCTCTGCCACAGTCACCAGAGAGTCCAGCTTCATGCCGACCACAGAGCCGGCCCGCCTGATCAGTTTGTCTAGCCTGGATGTGTCCTCCTTGGATGTGCTGCCCCCCCCAGCACACCATGGTGTAAAATAGGACACTGGTGACCACAGACTGATTGAACATCCACAGGAGTTTCCTGCAGACGTTAAAGGACCGCAGCCTCCTAAGGAAGTATAGCCTGCTCTGTCCCTTCCTGTATAAGTGATTTGGTGTTGCAAGTCCAGTCCAGCTTGCTGTCCAGCCACAGCCCGAGGTACTTGTAGGAATCCACAGCCTCCACCTCGACTCCCTCGATCAGAGCTGGTCGTGACCTTGGTCTGGACCTCCCAAAGTCGATGACCAGCTCCTTGGTCTTTGAGGTGTTGAGCTGCAGATGGTTCCTGTTGCACCACAGAGCAAAGTCCCTCACCAGGCTCCTATATTCCTCCTCTCTGTCATCACTGATGCATCCAACGATGGCTGCGTCATCGGCAAACTTCTGAATGTGACACAGCTCCGAGTTGTAGCAGAAGTCTGTGGTGTACAGGGTGAAGAGAAGAGGGGCCAGCACCGTGCCCTGGGGTGATCCGGTGCTGCTATTCAGTGTCAGACGTGATGTCCTTCAGCCTGAAGTACTGCGGCCTGTCTGTGAGGTAGCTGGAGATCCAGGAGACCAGGCAGGGGTCCACTCGCATCCTGTTCAGTTTGTCCTGAAGCAAAAGGGGTTGGATGGTGTTGAAGGCACTCGAAGTCCAAGAAGAGGATCCTCACTGTGCCATTTCCCTTATCCAGATGCAAGTGGGCTTGGTGTAGCAGGTAGAGGATGGCATCTTCCACACCAACACCTGCCCGGTACGCAAACTGCAGACAGTCCTGGGCATGTTGTACCTAGGGTCTGAGGAGGCTGAGGAAGAGCCGCTCCAACATCTTCATCAGATGTGAAGTGAGTGCCACCGGTTGGAAGTCGTTCAGCTCACTGGGCCGATTCTTTTTGGGAACTGGAACAATGCATGATGTCTTCCAGAAGGTGGGCACTCTCCCCAGCTGCAGGCTGAGGTTGAAGATGCGTTGGAGTGGTTCACCCAGTTCAGCAGCACAGGTCTTCAGTAGTCAGGGACACACCTTGTCCAGGCCTGCTGCTTTTCTGGGGTGAAGCTTCCTCAGTTGACCTCTGACCTGGTCTGCAGTAATGCATGGAGGAGTCTGTGTTGAGGTGGGGGAGGAGGGAGCTGCTGTGATGACTGGGGGGAGGTGTGTTGAGAGGAGGAGGAGAGATGGCTGCAGTGATGGGGAGGGTGGGGGGGACGTGGGTTGGTTGAAGAAGTCTACATCCACACGACAACGGCAACAAGATTTTTATTTTTTTTTTTAAATATCGCGTCCACATGGGCAACGGATCAGTAAAATATCAGGTACATATGGCAACGCAACACTTGCTGAAAATGATGCAATACACATGCCACACCTCTACGTGTGCTGTAAGACGGTCCCATCGGAGACACCAGAACAATAGAAGAAGTAGACGCATGCGCATAAACCCCTTCTTCTGTAGCATCAGCCACAAAGTTTTGATGATTAATCAGTAGCGTAAAATGAAAGACACGGAAAGAGGAATGAATGGGGATAGATGGAAGCTGGTACACCAACATTCTGATATCCTCCAGAATTCTTTAATGGTCCGGAATAAATTGAATGCTACACGTTGATGGATTACTTTGTTCTTATGGATTACTTTGGACTTAAACCAACATCTGAAGAGGTGAGATCGCTCCTTTTTTTTTCCCCTATTTTTGCTGGCGGAATTGTTTTTGTTTTTGCAAAGCAGTGAAAATATTTTGTAAGCGCATTTCATGAACCAAGTTATAGGATTTGTTGACAACTCGCATAGAGTTCGTTACACTTCTACCTGGCGTGAAGCACTGACAGTCATGTGGTTGTGACGTCATCGTAAACAAATCCGTTCTACTCATCCAGACGACTTCGCAACGGCGCCGTTGCCAGATTTTTCCACTCTGGAACCTGTTCTCAAAAGATTTCGTTTTGGGGCACCCAAAATGCCGGTGCCGTGTAGACACCAGGCCGAAACAATAAACAATTTTATCAGATTCACCTGAATACGTTGCCGTGTGGACAGGGCTGAAATCATTCAACTCGTTCCCCCTCTCCACTGTTCCCTCAATGACTCTGGTCTTTGTATTGTGGCCTGTGATGGTTTTCACACCTTCCCAGACCTCCCTCATGCTGTTCTCTTTCAGCTTCTGCTCCACCTTTCTCCTGTAGCTATCCTTAGCTTCCCTCACACAGCGTTTCACCTCCTGCTGTGCTGCTTTCATCACCTCCCTGTCCCTGCTCCTGAAGGTGTCCTTCCTATTGAGGACAGCTTTGACTTCCTGTGTTACCCATGGTTTGTTATTAGGGTAAGACCATACAGTCTTGGCGGGGAAGACCACGTCTGCACAGAAGTTGAAGTAATCCGTCACAGTGTGTCAGAGGTTTCTTGCTTTGTCCCAGCCCTGGGTAATGAAGTTTTTCACCTGCAGAATAACATCTTATACAGGCAGAGTGAAGATGGTTTGCAGCTGTTGTGCCAGAGCAGTACAGACAGCAAGTTTTGGAGCTAGGTCATACAATCCCCTGGGCAGGTCACCTAGCACATATGAAGACATTACAACGTATTAGCAGACACTTTTACTGGCCTGGAATGTTTGTGCAAGTCAAAGACTACTGCAGGTCATGTCCCCAATGTCAGCTAGCTGGAGGGAAAGGTTATGCACGTGCTCCATTAGTGCCACTTCCTGTAGTTGACACCCCTTTTGAGCGTATTGGTGTAGATGTTGTTGGCCCCCTGGAAAAGAGTAGGTCAGGGAACCACTTTATTTTGGTAATTTGTGATTACGCTACCAGGTACCCTGAGGCCTTCCCCCTAAAAGTTGTCACTGCTAAGCAGGTTGCCTCTTGCCTACTCCAGCTGTTTTCTAGAGTAGGGATTCCCCATGAGGTGTTAACAGACCAAGGCTCCAACTTCATGAGCAGAACACTGAAGCAAGTTTATGACCTGTTAGGGATAAGGAGCATCAGAACCACTCCCTATCACCCATAGACAGATGGACTCGTAGAGTGGTTCAATCAGGCTCTCTTGAACATGCTCAGAAGGTTTGTGGATGACAGCGGAAAAGAGTGGGATCAGTGGCTACCCTACCTGTTGTTCGCATACAGAGAGGTCCCCCAAGAGTCAACAGGGTTCTCTCCTTTCGAACTGCTGTACGGACACCAGGTGCGGGGCCCACTGGATGTGCTGAAGGAGACCTGGGAAGGAGAAATGGCAGAGCAGACTGACATTATCTCCTACGTCGTGAAGATGAGGGAGAAGCTGACTGCTGTGACTGCCATGGCTCAAGAAAATCTCCCCAAGTCCCAAGATCGACAGAAGGCATGGTATGACCGGTCTGCCCGTACGCGCAGTTTCCAGCCTGGTGACTGGGTCCTGCTGTTGTTGCCCAGCTCAGACAATAAGCTGCTGGTGAAATGGCAGGGGCCCTACACTGTGATGTGCAAGGTGGGAGGGGTGACCTACGAGATCAACATGCCAGACTGTCGAAAGAAACAAGTCTTCCATGTTAACATGCTGAAGCGATGGAATGAGCGGGCGGAGCCAGAACTGCAGTCAGAGCCACAGCAGGAGGCGTCAGTGCTATTCATCTGAGCAGTCGAGGAGGAGGAAGAGTACAGTGAACAGTATCTGCCAGGCCAAGAGGAGGAGAGCCAGCTGGACTTCAGCCATCTGTCAGAGGAGCACCAGCGTGACCTCTACAACATCTTGCCAGAGGGCCTCTTCACTCACCGACCTGGGCAGACGGAGCTGGTGGAGCATCGGGTGGTACTCAAGGACGACAATCCCGTGCGGCAGCCTTGTTACAGGGTGCCAGAGCGACTGCTGCCGGTCTTGAAGGAGGAGCTGGATATGATGCTTCAGCTGGGGGTCATCGAGCCGTCCTTCAGTGAATGGAGCAGTCCAGTCATTCTGGTTCCCAAGAAAGATGGTGGCCTGAGATTCTGCTTGGACTTTCACAAGGTCAACATGCAGGCAAAGTTTGACCCGTACCCCATGCCAAGGGTCGACGACCTCATTGAATGCCTGGGCAAGGCCAAATACCTAAGCACATTGGATCTGTGCAAAGGTTATTGGCAGGTGCCACTGGCAGAGGGCAGTAAAGAGCTCACTGCCTTTAGAACACCATTTGGGCACTTTCAGTTTACTGTTCTACCCTTCAGCCTGCATGGGGCACCAGCGAGTTTCCAGCGTCTTATGGATAGAGTTCTCAGGGGGGCGGAGGGCTTTGCCGCCGCCTATCTTGATATTGTGATCTACAGCGCCACCTGGGGGGAGCACCTCCAACATCTGCAGCAGGTTCTCTCCTTGGTTAAGGAGGCGGGCCTCACCATCCACCCAGACAAGTGTGCCTTGGCTAGGGAGGAGATCTCCTACCTGGGCTATGTTCTGGGCTGAGGTGTCCTCAGGTGGGGAAGGTGGAAGCCATCAGGACTGCTGAGCGACCAACCACCAAAAAGCAGGTGCGGTCGTTCTTGGGCCTTGTGGGTTGGTATAGGTGCTTCATCAAGAACTTTTCAGAGAAGGCATCTGTGTTGACAGAGCTGACCCGCAAGAACCAACCCAACAAGGTGGAGTGGACTGAGGAGTGCGAGAGTGCATTTCAGGACTTAAAGGTCTCTTTGTGTCAAGAGCCTGTGCTCCTCAGTCCAGACTTTGAAAGACAGTTCATTGTGCAGACAGATGCATCTGAGCAAGGCCTGGGTGCAGTCCTCTTGCAGGGGGACGAAGGACAACGGCAGCCAGTGGCTTATATTAGCCGTAAGCTGCTACCCAGGGAGCAGAACTACTCAGTAGTAGAAAAAGTGTGTCTTGCTATAAAATGGGCACTGGACTCTTTCAAGTACTATTTGTTGGGGTGTAAATTTGTGCTTGACACTGACCACAAAGCTTTGTCCTGGTTGGGGCGTATGCGGGACACCAATGCCAGGATCACTAGGTGGTTCTTGGCCATACAGCCTTTTGATTTTGATGTTCTGTACAGGGCAGGGAAGATGAACTGCACAGCTGATTTCCTGTCTAGAATGCCACAGGGGGCATTTTCAGAAGGGGGGGGGGAATGTCACGGAGTGAGCCGTGACGCTTACGCCCAATTACACATACACTCGTACATTCAGTCACTCACGCAAGCACATAGGCAGCTATCTGCCGGCATGTTTGAACATCAGCTGACCTATTGCAGTGAGTAACATGTCATTTTTACTACAGTTTTCTGTCTAGGTTTAACTAGTTTAAGCATTCTACACTTCGTTGGTCGTAATTTTTCATTAGCATTTGTTACTGAGGTGCAGGGGTGGCCAACCAGTATTTTGGTAGCATTTGTTTGGTTGTTACATCACTCGCATTTTAATACGCGCCATATTTCTAAACATTCATTCATCTGTTAAAATAAAATTTTTATGGGTAACAAAATACACTTACACACAGCCGTTTTGGAAGTTTAATGTTTTAGCGATTTCACAAAAGCATAGATGTTTCAGTAGACTCACTGTTGACTCCAAACGTTTCCTTCTTTTTCGGGCGAAACCGAGGGGCTGTTCCACTGTGCAGATACTGGGGGGGTTCGTGCACTCTGGGCAGCGCATACCATCTTCAGCGGGGGTGTTTTACTGGTTTTGGGAAAAATGTATTTTATTCATAGACGGGTTTTGTTTATTAAAATGATTTTGGGTGTTTATTTTGTGGGGGGGGGTTTCAGTTTTTATTTTGAATGTTATTTAGGCAATTGATTTATTTTGGCAACTGGGCTCATCTGTGGGGAGGAGCTGCGAGTATTTAAGCTCAGTAGAATGCTCCAGAGAGTCAGTTGTGGTTTAGATGTGTTGGTGTAAGGTGCGTTATTTTGGCTGTGTAGAAGTTTTGTTCAGGGTCTAGTGAGATTTAGCCTGGCAAATTTGAAGCCATTTTATTTTGTATCCTTGTACCTTTTTTTTGTTCAGGTTTTTTTTTTTGTATTTTGGATATTGTAAATATTTGCATCATTTTGAGAAATTTTTAGAAAATTAGAAAAATAGAGTACTATTTTTGGAAAAGAAGCTTCATCTCTCTCTGTTCACTCCACCGCCGTCCATTCCTGTAACACTTGTCTCTGACCTGTCTGGAGTGCTTCTTTGGTTTTCATGTTGCATGCTTAGTAGTGTTGCACTGTCGGGGTCCTTCCAGAACAAGTTGATTTTATACAGACATCATGTGACCAGATCATGTGACCCTTTGATTGTACACAGTTGGATCTTAATCAACTAATTATGTGACTTATGAAGTGAATTGGATGGACCAGTTCTTATTTAGGGGTTTCATACAAAAAGGGGTATGCACACTCCAGATTTCTGTTTTTTCATCTTAATTATTGTCACAATAAAAAGAAAAAGTGCACCTTTTTAAGTGGTAGGCATGTTGTGTAAATCAAATGGTGTTAACCCCCCCAAAATCCATTTTAATTCCAACTTGTAATGCAACAAAACGGGACACGCACCAAGGGGAATTAATACTTTTGCAAGGATCTATCTATCTATCTATCTATCTATCTATCTATCTATCTATCTATCTGCGTGCCTCAAAATATTGGAATATCATGAAAAGTTCATTTTTTTGTAGTTCAATTCAAAAAAGTACATTTGCATATTTTTCTATATTAAATGTGAAGTGAAATATTTCAAGCATTTTTTGTTTTACTTTTGATGTTTATGGCTCATGAAAATTAGAAATCCAGTATCTGAAAATATTTCATTTTGAATAAACAGTATAAATGCATATAAATACCATGTGTCTCTCTCAGTCTAGTTCAGTACACTCAATCATGGGGAAGACTGCTGACTTGACAGTTGTCTAGAAGATGATCATTGGCACACTACAAGGAGGGTAAGAAACAACAGGTCATTGCTGAAAAGGCTGGCTGGAAAGGGTGCATAAGCAACAGTGATGACCGCAGCCTTGAGAAGCTTGTCAAAAAAAGTTGATTCAAGAACTTGGGACAGCTTCACATGCAGTGGAATGAGGCTGGTTTCAGTTCACCAAGAGCCACCATGCACAGATGTCTTCAGGAAAGGGGCTACAACCACCACATTCCTAACATCGAGCCACTCCTGAACCAGAGACAATGTCAGAAAAGTCTTATCTGGGCTAAGGAGAGAAAGAGCTGGATTGTTGCTCAGTGGTCCGAAGCCTCTTTTCACACAAAAGTTAGTTATGCATTTTATTTAGAAATCAAGGTTCTAGAGTTTGGAAGAAGCATGGGGAGGCACAGAATCCAAGGTGTGTGAAATCTAATATGAAGTTTCCATAGTCTGTGATTGATTTTGGGGTGCCATGTCATCTGCTGGAATTTGTCCACTGTTTCATCAAGTCCACTGAGCAACAGTCCAGTTCTTTCTCTCCATATCCCAGGTAAGACACTTCTGATGTTTTCTCTGGTTCAACTGGTGAACCAACAACAGGGGCATGGGTGTCGAAGGCTAGCCCATACGGTTGAATCCCATAGAAGAGCTACTGTAACACACTGCTGAAAAAGTTAATGCCAACACCTTTGTGTTAGCCAGCATCAATTTTTTTCAGTAGTTTGTGCTACACTGCAAAAAATTTAAAACTGAATTTGAGGAGCAAATTACTTATCTTGCTACATGGATATATTTTTACTTGACAAGGCATCTTGGAATAAGTTGGTTGCAATCTAGAACTAGGTTTAATAATCTCAGAATTTGTCTTGTATTCTTCTAATCGGAAATTCTAGATTGTTTCAACTATTTTCAAGATATTTTCATTTGCCAAGATATCATTTTTTTTGCAGTGTAGCTCTTCTGTGATATTGGATCATATGGGTTAGCCTTCGTGCCACTTGCAAATCATTTTTCCTGCTTCCAGCATATCAACTTCAGGAACTGACTGTTCTCTTGCTGCCTAATATATCCCACTCCTTGACGGGTGTCATTGTAATGAGATAATGAATGTTATTCACTTCACCTGTCAGTGGTCATAATATTATGGCTGATTGGTGACTAACTCCGTTTCCAAAATGCAATAAAAAGTCCACGATTTTGTTAATTCATGTGAACCTTTTATTTAACTGAGAAAAGTACAAAGAAAAGACTTTCAATAGTTGTAATGAACAACTTAATTGTATTTTGTAATTATCAACAAAGTTAGAATTTGATGCCTGCAGCATGCTCAAAGAAGTTGGCCCAGAAGCTAATTAAGACCAACAAGTTTATACACTGTAAAAAAAAAAAAAAATTTAACTTAAAGTTAGTGCAAGGGCTGCCTTAAAATTTTGAGTTCACTGGAATTCACATAGTAAGTTAAATTGTTGTGAACTTACTATATTAATTTCAGTGAACTCAAAATTTTAAGGCAGCCCTTAAGGCAACCCTTGCACTAACTTTTTTTTAAGTTAAAACAAATCATTTTTTACAGTGTAGGATCTTCAAGTAGCACCATTTTGGAAGATTGCACAGTAAGCAAGTTCATTGGTGACATGATTGGGTATAAAAGGAGCAGTCACCAAAGGCTCAGTACTTATAAGCAAGGATGGGTGAACTTTGACCCCTTTGTGTTAAAGTTCATGAGAAAATTGTTAGGTAATTAAAAAAACTTCAACACAATATTTTAGGTCTTTGAAAATCTACTGTGAAAAGATTCAGGGTGTTCGGAGACATCTCGGTGCATAAAGGGCAAGGTCAGAAACCATTGTTGAATATGCGTGACCTTCAAGCCCTCAAGCAGCACTGCCTGAGGCTACGTTTACATTACGTCGAATCAGCGGATCATCAGATTAACGTTCTTAAAACGATTCGCGTTTACACTAAAACCGTTAGCCGTGCACACAGCAACACCAATACACGGATACGCTCGGCTCCACAGGCATCCTGCGCTCCAAATCACTCCGCCCTGAACAGCGAGTGCCCTCTGGAGGGTGCGCACTCCGGCCCTGCGCAGCTCACACAGCGCGCGAGTGAAGTGCACAAGCCACGATTTGGGACTGAGCCGCTGTGTGTGTGATCCCAGCGCAGATCACTTATTACTTGCAAGTGGAAGGATGGCAAGCCTAAAGACAATCATAACTACACAATGGGCAGTATTTGCATCAGTATTTGCAGTATTTTCATACTTTTATACTCTTTAATGAAAGGTGATACAAGGCGGAAGTCCGCGCCGTTTTTCAGCAGTCGCGTCACATGACCAACGCCAGCGAATCAGGAAGGTGGATGTCACAGTGATGTTGTCCAATGAGACGCCAGCTAGAGCTCAGCACAGCGTATTCGCGTATTCTGAATGTTTACACAGCACCGGACCAGATACGATCTAGATTGAATACGTGGACGCTGGCGGATTCCCGTTTCCTGGCTTTTCCAGGGGGTTTAATGTAAACGGACAGTGCATCCGCGAAGAAAACGAGACAGATACGGTCTAATGTAAACGTAGCCTGAGAAACCTTCATGCAAATGTGACAAAAATAACCACATGGGTTCAGGAGTACTTCGGAAAACCATAGTCACTTAACACAGTACATTGCTGCATCCAGAAATGCAACCTAAAACTGTATTACCCAAGGAGGAAGCCATTCATCAGTTCTATTCAAAAACACAGTCAATTTCTCTGGGCCTGAACTCTTTTCAGATGGCCCAAAAGATAGTGGAAATGTGTGCTGTGGTCACATTTCAGCTTGTTTTTTGGGAAAACAGGATGTCTTGGTGACAAAGATGAACACGACCATCTAGTTTGTTCCCAGAGAAAGGTGCAAAAGCCAGCATCTCTGATGTTATGGGGGAGTGCATGTGTGTGAAAGTACCCTTGATGAGGAGGCATATATTTGGATTTTAGAGAGAGAGAGAGATGTATTAATCAAGGCAACATCTCTTCCCAGGAAGTCCATGCTTATTTCAGCAGGATAATGCCACACCTCATTCTGCACAGGCTGCAACAATGTAGCTTTATAGCTTGACTGACCTACTGGCAGTCCAAATCTGTCTCCTATTGAGAATTTATGGCACATCATGAAGCGGAGAATTGGACAACGGCAAGCAACGAATGTTGAGCAGCTGATGTTTTGTATCAAGCAAGAATGGACAAAAATTCCAATTGTAAAACTGCAACAATTAATAGCCTCATTTCCCATACAATTAAAGTAATATTACTTTATAATGTTACTTTAATTGTATGGGAAATGAGGATATTAATTGTTGCAGTTTTACAATTGGAATTATATTACATGGTAATATGTATACTATTATTACCATTGTTATACCTTTTATGAACAATAAAGGTGATGTAATAGAATGGTAATAATGCCTTTGTCACAACTTTTTTGAGTATGTTGCATCAAATTCTTTGTTTTTATTTAAAACTACAGGTAAGTTCATCAGTAAAACTTTTCTTGGTACTTTTTTTTCATTAAATAAAGGTTCGTTTTAATTAACAAATCACAGATTTTAGATTTTTTTTCTTTCCCACTTTGGAATTTATCCTAACTTTTCTGGAAACACACAGCCTGGCTAAATAAATAAAAATGTCACCATTTGAATTTAAATAAGCAAATACTTAAGAGCCTTTGATTGGGTAATTATTGCAGTGATTACTGTTTCAGACAGCAAATCTTTTAACTCTAACTGATGCATTGATTAGCTTCTCATTTCTTTCAAGTCTTAAACAACCATGTCAGAAGACACACCCCATGGTCATGGAAAAGGTATTGCTGTGTTTCAGAAGGGTCAAATAATTTACCTATATCCAGCAAAGAAAACAACTTAGGAGATTGTTGAAATTACTGGAATTGGGTTAAGAACTATCCAACCCATCATTAAAATACAGAAGGATAGTGGTGAACCATCAACTTCACAGAAGAAATACGGTTGGGAAAAATCTTGACTGAGAATGATCAGAGATCACAAACACTTGGTGAGGGTGAATCAGAAATCAACAGTCGAACTCACCTATAATGAATAGTGAAAGTAAGAACATTTACACATGCACAATTTGATGAGAGCTCCCAGGAATGGAATTAAACAATTGTGTGGCCATAAGAAAGCTACTGGTTAGTGAGGTTAATCAGGAAAAAAAAAAGTTTCACTATGCTCGGGAGCATAAAGATTAGACTCTTGCACAAAGGAAAAAGGTAATGTGGTCTGAGTCCAGATTTACCTAATTCCAGGGCAATAGGCATGTCAGGGTGAGAAGGGAAGTGCATGAAGCAGTGTGCCCATTATGCATGGTGGCTACTTACAAGCCTCTGGAGGTGATGTTATGACCTGGGGTTGCTTCAATTTGTCAGGTCTAGGCTCAGAAACATTATGTAGCAGTAAAAGTAAGTCTGCTAATGACCTGAATTTACTGATTGACCAGGTTATCCCATCAATGATTTTTCTTCCCTGATGGCACAGGCATAAAAACTGGGCTCAAATTGTGAGAGTGGTTCAGGGAGCATGAGGAATCATTTTTCATACATGAATTGGCCACCAGACAGTCCTGACCTTAACACCTTTTAGTATGTGCTGGAGAAGACTTTAGAGTGGTTCTCTCTTGTCATCAAGACAAGATCTCTGCAAAAAAAAAAAATGCATCTCTGAATAGGTATAAAATTTTGTGACATTGCATAAGGTTGTTGAAACAATGCCACAACAAATGTGTGCCATAATCGAAGCTAAACTGTTCCAGCAAAATTGGTGTACAACTTTTTTTTTTTTTGGCCAAGCTGTGTGTATTTTATCCCCCGCCACCATCCAAAAGGCATATAACACACATTTATTTCTATGCTTCCCTATAACCTGGCAGCCATTACAGTTAAGGGAGAGAGTTCACAAAATGGGAAGTTTCTGCAGCAACTAGATCTGTGTGCAGACCCTTACCTGGCAAATGGCTTCTGTGTGGACAGTACCAACAGCATATGATGAAGAGCTCCTCATCTCGCATACAGAAGTAGTTCACTGACTTGAAGGTTTTTCTGACAGAAAACAGGGTTGTCTTGATGATTAATGCAGTCAGGAAATAATGCCCTCACACCACCAATATGCAAACCCTATTTTCTACATCTGGCAAGGATGTTGGCAGCAGCAACCATGGTAGTCAAATGCTAGGCCTCGAGCCATTTCAGTATTAGTTGAATTCTCTGTGCCTGACACCCATCTTTGCAATATGGCTGACAGTAGTAGCTATAAGACCATGTGTGCATGCCCCAAGATGTTGGTCAAGGGCATATTTTCTCCATTATGAGTTGCCATGGCAGCTTCTACCAAAAATGCTAGTTCTTTATCAATATTTGGAACAATGGAAGCTACAACAGAAGGGAGTTCTTTTTTCCTAAAAATTCCCCAGTTATAGAACAGCCTTGTGTTCCAAACTCAGACATGATCACAATTTTTAAGTGTAGGCTGAAAACCTATTTGGTGACAAGACACTAATGTCCTGGGGCACCCTCATGTCTGTTACCTTCTGCTGGAAAAAGCTGCACTAAGTTCAAGCAGTGTGAGCAAGGAGTAAGCAGTAGGTAATTTACTACATTAACCAGTGCTGTCTCTGTGCTATGATGAGACTTAAAGCCTGTCTAATAAATGTCATTACATTACAGGCATTTAGCAGATGCTCTCATCCAGAGTTATGTACAACATGAAATACCTTGCTCAAGGGTGCTTCAGCTGTTCCTGCTGGTCCAGGGAATCAAATCCGTGACCTTTTGGTCCCAAAGCTGCTTTTCGGCTTCCCCATGGCCTAAAGGTTAACTTTCATAAAATAAATGTTATTCCAGTGTCGGTATGAGCATAACTGCACAGCCTTTTCTAGAATTATAAAGATAAAGGGGCGGTTTTAAGTCACTGTGTGCATGCTTCTGTAGTGGTCTTATTCCAAGTTAATCTTGCTACAGTATTAAATAAGAATCTAGGATTATTTTTGCTATCTTCTATTAGGGTGGAGAGAGATGTTGATCTAGCAGCATTAAGAGCTTTTTTTTTTTATAGTTCAGGAGACTCTCTTTCCATGCTAATTGGAATACTACCAATTTTGTTTGTTGCCATTTGCAGTACCAGGCAAAAGTTTGGACATGCCTTCTCGTTCAATGGTTTTCCTTTATTTTTATTAATTAAGACACTTCATGTCGAAGTAAAGATGAACTGTCATTTCTCTTTACTTATCTGAGGACGACTTGAGATGATATGGGTTACTACAGTTGTTGAATAGAGCTACTTACCAGTGGCGAACCATTGCTTTTGGAGCTGGGACTTCAGCTCAGCCAAAACTTAGCCAGACACACCAAAAATGCAACAGAGCAAAATCCTACTTGGAACTATTAATGGAACCCAACAAATTAACATATTTACAATAGAGGGATTTGGGGAAGTTCACAGCAAAAAAAAACAACCAAAAACTTTATTCATATGAAATTATGACATTGCAACATGTGCATGGAAGAAGAGTCTGGAGACAGAAATCTTAGCTTCTCAGTCATTAGTTTGTGCGACTTGCACTCAATCGCACTGCTTGACTGCTTTGTTAGCATTTGTTAACACCACTGATGAATGCTACACTGGCTGGAAGGTTACAGTATGTCACTGCCGCGCTGATGGTGCAGACTCGTAGTTAAACTCGTGTTGGCCTTTGAGAAGGCTTAGGGCAATATGTTTTTGGTTCCTCCCACTATAAATCAAAATCTGATTTGGTTAATTTATCTGTCACTTCCTACATACGTAAGCATACACTACCATTGCTTTCTGTCCTGGCAATGAAGTCCTAACCAATGAGTGAGCCAGTTCTAAACCCTTTTCAACAAACAAAAAAAATCTCATTGGATAACTCTCTATTTTAATGTTTTCAGGAAAGTAACCCTTTCATTTCTGAAGCAAATTTGATAGAAAATAAGGCCAAATTAGAAGAGAATAATTATAATGAAATTATGAAAGAAATTAAAAAATGAAAGAAATTTAAATATAACATTTTAAAATGCTGATGTTTGGGCCTTATCCAAAGACCTAGAAGGCCCTGATGGTTTCCATCTCCCTATTTACTGTTTGATAGTCTCAAACAGGCAGCACGGTGGTGTAGTGGTTAGCACTGTTGCCTCACAGCAAGAAGGTTCTGGGTTTGAGCTCAGTGGCCGATGCAGGCCTTTCTGTGAGGAGTTTTGCATGTTCTCCCCATGTCTGTGTGGGTTTCCTCCGGGTGCTCCAGTTTCCCCCACAGTCCAAAGACATGCAGGTTAGGCTAATTGGTGGCTCTAAATTGACAGTAGGATTCAAGAGATTCAAGATGTTTATTTGTCATGTACACAATAACACACACAGCGGTTTATTATTGGGTAATGAAATTCTTATTTTGCAACTGCCCGACCAAACTGTGCTTAGCAATATAAAAAGAAATAAATAAGTGCATATGGAATGCAAAATATAAAAGCAGAATGAAAACGAAGATAACATTTAAAAAAAAAAGAGGCAAACAATGTGCAAACATAGAGGTAGATATACTGTGCAATGTCTTGTGCAAAATTGCTAATATAGAGGTAGATGGTGATTTTATAATCCATGGTTCAAAAGCCTGATGGCCTGGGGGTAAAAACTGTTTGTCAGTCTAGTAGTCCTTGCTTTCACACTTCTACCATCTGGCAGACGCTACAGAAGTGTGAATAGTCTGTGTTGTGGGTGTGTTTGGTCCCTGATGATGCTCTGTGCCCTTTTTGTGACCCGGGTGTTGTAGATGTCCTGTAGGTGTGAGTGTGAATGGTTGTTTCTCTCTGTGTTAGCCCTATGATGACCTGGTGACTTGTCCAGGGTGTACCCTGGCTCTCGCCCATAGTCAGCTGGGATAGGCTCCAGCTTGCCTGTGACCCTGTACAGGATAAGCGGCTACAGATAATGGATGGATGGTCTCAAACGCATTTAAGAAGGCAAGAAATTCCTCTAACTTTGGACAAGGCACACCTGTTAATTGAAAAGTGTTCCAGGTGACTAGCTCATGAAGCTGGTTGAGATAATGCTAATAGTGTGCAAAGCTGTCATCAAGGTAAAAAGTGGTTACTTTGAATAATCTAAAATATGCAACACATTTTGAAAGAAGCATACTTTTGTTTACCATGTAATTCCATATACAACCCCAATTCCAAAAAAGTTGGGACAAAGTACAAATTGTAAATAAAAACGGAATGCAATAACTGACAAATCTCAAACTGATATTGTATTCACAATAGAAGATAGACAACATTATCAAATGTCCAAAGTGAGACATTTTGAAGTTTCATGCCAAATATTGGCTCATTTGAAATTTCATGACCGCAACACATCTCAAATTTGGGACGGGGCAATAAGAGGCTGGAAAAGTTAAAGGTACAAAAAAGGAACAGCTGGAGGACCAAATTGCAACTCATTAGGTCAATTGGCAATAGGTCATTAATATGACTGGGTATAAAATGAGCATCTTGGAGTGGCAGCGGCTCTCAGAAGTAAAGATGGGAAGAGGATCACCAATCCCCCTAATTCTGCGCCGACAAATAGTGGAGCAATATCAGAAAGGAGTTCGACAGTGTAAAATTGCAAAGAGTTTGAACATATCATCTACAGTGCAAAATATCATCAAAAGAGTCAGAGAATCTGGAAGAATCTTTGTGCGTAAGGGTCAAGGCCAGAAAACCATACTGGGTGCCCGTGATCTTTGGGCCCTTAGACGGCACTGCATCACATACAGGCATGCTTCTGCATTGGAAATCACAAAATGGGCTCAGGAATATTTCCAGAGAACATTATCTGTGAACACAATTCACCGTGCCATCCGCCATTGCCAGCTAAAACTCTATAGTTCAAAGAAGAAGCTGTATCTAAACATGATGCAGAAGTGCAGATGTCTTCTCTGGGCCAAGGCTCATTTTAAAATGGACTGTGGCAAAGTGGAAAACTGTTCTGTGGTCAGATGAATCAAAATGTGAAGTTCTTTATGGAAATCAGGGACGCCGTGTCATTCGAACTAAAGAGGAGAAGGATGACCCAAGTTGTTATCAGCGCTCAGTTCAGAAGCCTGCATCTCTGATGGTATGGGGTTGCATTAGTGCATGTGGCATGGGCAGCTTACACATCTGGAAAGACACCATCAATGCTGAAATGTATATCCAGGTTCTAGAGCAACATATGTTCCCATCCAGACGACGTCTCTTTCAGGGAAGACCTTGCATTTTCCAACATGACAATGCCAAACCACGTACTGCATCAATTACAGCATCATGGCTGCGTAGAAGAAGGGTCCGGGTACTGAACTGGCCAGCCTGCAGTCCAGATCTTTCACCCATAGAAAACATTTGGCGCATCATCAAATGGAAGATACGACAAAAAAGACCTAAGACAGTTGAGCAACTAGAATCCTACATTAGACAAGAATGGGTTAACATTCCTATCCCTAAACTTGAGCAACTTGTCTCCTCAGTCCCCAGACATTTACAGACTGTAGTAAAGAGAAAAGGGGATGTCTCACAGTGGTAAACATGGCCTTGTCCCAACTTTTTTGAGATGTGATGTCATGAAATTTAAAATCACCTAATTTTTCTTTTTAAATGATACATTTTCTCAGTTTAAACATTTGATATGTCATCTATGTTCTATTCTGAATAAAATATGGAATTTTGAAACTTCCACATAATTGCCTTCCATTTTTATTTACAATTTGTACTTTGTCCCAACTTTTTTGGAATTGGGGTTGTACATTCCATATGTTTCATAGTTTTGATACCGTATCTTCAGTGGTGTTCTACAATGTAGAAAATGGTCAAAATACAGAAAATCCTACAAGTTGGTGTGTCCAAACTTTTGACTGGTACTGTACATTGTAATTTTTATGTCTGGTGCAATCAGATAAAGGATGTACTGTCTCACAACAAACCCATGCCTCAGGATTAGCAAAGTGACAAGGAGGTGGTCAAGCTAATTTGGAACAACTGTGGCAGAGTAGAAGTATGTCTTTTTCCAAACAAATAGACAGCTTGTTGTCAAATGTGCTTCACTGAAAGGGCAGAAACCGAGACTTTGGACCAGGATGCATTGGTGAATGATTGAGTCGCTAAATATACTGGGTGTTTCAAAAAAAGAGATTTCACAATCTAATAACTTTGCCAATTTTTTTTCAATTGACCTCAAATTTTAACAGCGTGTCTGGAAGCAGGTCAATTTTTTTTTGGTTTTGGCAGCATGGTGGTGTAGTGGTTAGCACTGTTGCCTCACAGCAAGAAGGTCCTGGATTCGAGCCCAGCGGCCGACGAAGGCCTTTCTGTGTGGAGTTTGCACGTTCTCCCCGTGTCCGTGTGGGTTTCCTCCGGGTGCTCTGGTTTCCCCCACAGTCCAAAGACATGCAGGTTGGGCTAATTAGTGGCTCTAAATTGACTGTAGGTGTGAATGGTTGCTTGTCTCTGTGTTAGCTCTGTGATGACCGGGCAACTTGTCCAGGGTGTACCCTGCCTCTCACCCATCGTCAGCTGGGATAGGCTCCAGCTTGCTTGCGACCCTGCACAGGATAAGCGGCTACTGATTGTGGCTGGATGTTTTTTGTTTTTATCTTTTTAGGTATAGAAATGCCATTCACTGGAGAAGAAAAGGCGTTTTGTGTGTTTGAGTATGCTCGAACACAGTTGAACAAGACTGTGCAGCATGCATTCATGAGAGAATTCTCTAAAAATGCACTGTTACCAGAAAAGACTTATCAAAAACATACTGCAGCATATTTGGCAGGAGCTGGACTACTGACTTTACATGTGCTGTGTCTCAGGCGGCGCGCATACTAAAAATTTGTGAAATCGTTCATGGAATCCACATACCTTTTTGAATTTCTCATTCAAATTTTGAGGAATAAAGCTTATGTTGCTCAACATCAAGTCGGTTCAGTTTAATTTGCCTAGCCTGTGTAGTTTCTGGGATATTTACATCTCAGATAATATCAAATTTTTTTGATACACCCTGTACAGCTGTATGGTTTTCTGGCATTATCACTGTTCTAGATGGACACTGCAGCATATTTGTCAATTGTTGATGGCCTCATCCTGGTTGAACAGGCCATAGTTACCCTGTCACACATTGACATTACTGAAAAGCCCTCTCTGCCCTCAACCAAAACTAATGTGCCCAGATGAATGGATCACTGTAGCATAAGAGACTTCACCTTGAAATGTGTCTTATTTGCAGGGGTCAAACACTTTTGAATGTGGCTGTATACAGGCAAGTGAAAAGTATTATTATTAATAATAATAATAATAATAATAATATGTAAACCACTAAACATAAAACCTTTGTTACTTTTGATTTTTTTTTTTGCATAGACTTGTACCTCCATGCAGAATGTGGTTCCCACAGTGGTACTTGTTACAGATTTTGTACAGGCCATCATTATGGCCATATGAATCACTGGCACACACTGTCTGAATTGTGGAACAGAGTGCAAAAGTGTCACATTCTGGTTTAAGTCAGCATTCCTGCCAAAGATATTGTTGCTGTGGTATATTTCTGTAAAATTCCTTTATGACCGTGTTCATTGTCAAAAGTGCTATAAAAATTTTTTAAAAATTGGTTCAATATTAATAAGCCTATCTGAACTTCCAGGGAAGACTGTATCCTTGAACTAGCCCTGGGTCTAATAAGATCTTTTAATTGCTATGTGGAAGTAGCTGCCAGATGGAAGGTCCTTTTCCAGCATTTTTGGTTTGTTTGTTTGTTTGTTTGTTTGTTTGTTTGTTTTGGGGGGTTGTGTGTATTGATTAGCTTTGCTGTTTAGAAAAAGGTTAACCCACTGGGTTAATATGAATAAAAATACATTTCTCATTGTACAAATACAGCAAGATTCGCTGTGCAGTTTCCAATTGAGCTATGTTACATATACTGTACTGTACATGTTCAATACTGTATATTTTCTTATACAGTAAGGAATATAATACAGTGACAAGATGCAGATACAGTATATTTTGTGTAGTATGCATGAGGATAGTCAAGTGAAAATTTTGCAATATTAGCAACTTGGCATGGTCTCAGTGAGGCCAGTATGGTGAATTGAGCAATGCTGTTAGAGTATTTATATACTTATTGACTGAGCAAGAATAGTTGTGTCCAACTGTGAGTGTGTTAGAAGGGTGTTTTGAATTGCTAGACCTACAAGGGTATACCTTTTGCCTGATTCAGAAGATTATTGGCTCTGGGATGGAAGCTGTCCTTTACTCTGCACTCATCAGCCACTGCATCCCACATGTTTGCATCATGCACCAAGTCATAAGAACCTGAACTAAATTTATGTACATTGAGCATCAGTTTGTCATTTGTGTAGAACACTTCATCTAGTAGTTGTTCTGTGTTGTATCTATGCTACGTTCATATTCATGTTTGTCTAGTTTGTGTTTGTTACATAGTCAGTCTTTCTGTGTTTTCACTTTTCATAAATGCATTTGCATGTCTCCAACCAACCCATGACAAAATATTAGGCCTAATAATGGATGCAGTGGAGTTCACTCAAATCATGTCTGACCATGTCAAACAGATCCAGGAGAACCAAAGCAGATCAAGATTATCCTGTACCAGCTCCAGTCTGGGCTCCCTCATTAAAAAAAAAAAAAAAATTAAATGAGGGAAGGGCTACAACCTGCTCATAGGCTAAGCTCAGTCAGCTGAACACAAGCAGCAGGGTGATGGCGGGGCTCAAAGAGGCCACCCAGTTGGCCTCACCAGCTCAGCCGATACCAGAGGCCAATGGGGTGCCTCACCCATTCAGCCAATACCAGCGGCTGACAGGGCAGCCTTACCAACCTAGCCAATGCCAGAGGCCAACAGGGCAGCCCCACCAGCCCAACTAATGGTAGAGGCAGACAGGGTGACCTCAGCAGTCTAGCCAACAGATGAGTTCATGCAAGAGGCAGACCAGGCAGCCTCCTAAGGGACGTTAATGGTAGAGGCCAACCAGGTAGCCTCGTACCCTTGTACAGTCCACTCTGCCCTGTGACTCTGATGAGGATGTTGTTGCCTGCCCTCTCCACACCAAAGAAGTGACTTTGGCTTATTGCACTGGGGGTTATGCCACATTTGGTCTCTGCTGGCTGAAGGGAGCCCATAAATTACCTCTATCTTTGCCAGATTTTATATCCTGAATATTGCTTAACCGCAGCCTATGTGTTTGGTTGAAAGTTTAAATGATTCTCATCCTCATGAGAGTTCAGGATCAAGCCTTTTATTGATTTTTATCCACAGTGGAGAACAATATCAGAATTTTAAGCAATGTGTATTCTAAATTGAGAACAGTGTAAACACGAGCAATTAGCATACTCAATAGGCAGCAGGATCAACACTGAGCAATTGTGATCCACAATAAAATACAGTATGATAACTACAAACCCCATTTCCAGAAAACTTGGGATATTTTCTAAAATGCAATAAAAACAAAAAATTTGTGACTTGTTAATTCATGTGCACCTTTATTTAACTGACAAGCCCAAAGAAAACATTTTCAGTCATTTTACTGACCAACTCAATTGTATTTTGTAAATATAAATGAAGTTAGAATTCCATGCTTGTAACATATTAAAAAAAAAGGTTGAACAGAGGCAAAATAAGACTGAGAAGTTTATAGGTTATTCAAGTAACATCATTTTGGAAGATTCCACAATCAGCAGGTTAATTTGGTAACAGGTGAGGGTATAATGATTGGTGCATGCTCCTTTTATAATCAAAGGCTTAGTCTTTGCAAGCAAGGATGGGTTGTGGCTCACCCCTTTGTGCCAAAGTTCATGAGAGAATTGTTAGTCAGTTCAAAAATAAAATTTCTCAATGTAAGATTGCAGAGAAATTAGGCCTTTTAAAAGCTAAAGTACATAATATTGTCAAAAGTTTCAGGGAATTCAGAGACATCTCAGTGCCTAAAGGGCAAGGTCAGAAACCACTGTTGAATATGCCTGACCTTTGAGCCCTCAGGTGGCACTGCCTGAGAAACAGTCATTCTGACCTGACAAACATAACCACATGAGCTCAGGAGTACTTTGGAAAACAATTGTCACAACGCAATCTGTCACTGCATGCAGAAATGCAACCTGAAACTGTATTACGCAAGGAAGAAGCCATTTGTCAATTCTATGCAGAAACGCTGCAGATTTCTCTGGGCCTGAACAACTCTCAAATGGCCCAAAAAACAGTGGAAACATGTGCTGTGGTCAGAGGAGTCCACATTTCAGCTTGTTTTAGGGAAAACCGGACATCGGGTTCTCTGAGTCAAAGGTAAACATGACCATCCAGTTTATCAGAGAAAGGTGCAAAAGCTAGCATCTGTGGTAGTATAGGGGTGCATCAATGCCCACGGCATGGGTGAGTTGCATGTGTGTCAAGGTACCATTTAATGCAAAGATGTATATTGGGATTTTAGACAGACATATGTTGCCATCGAGGTGATGTCTCTTACCAGAAGTACATGCTTATTTCAGCAAGACAAGGCCAGGCCTCATTCTGCACAGGCTACAACAGTGTGGCTTCATAGACAGTGTGTGCACTTGACTGACTTGCTGCCAGTCCAGATCTGTCTTCTTTTGAGAATCTATGGCACATCATGAATCAGACAACTGTGACCATGGACTGTTGAGCAGATGATGTCTTGTATCAAGCAAGCATGGACAAAAATTCCAGTTGCAGAACTACAACAATTAGTATCCTCAGTTCCCATACAATTAAAAATTATTAAAAGAAAAGGCAATGGAATACAATGGTGATGGTGCCGCTGTACCGACTTTTTTTAGTGTGTTGCAGGCGTCAAATTCTAACTTTTGTTTATATGTACAAAATACAATTACGTTGGTCAGTAAAACTATTAAATCTTTTCTTTCTACTTTTAAAAAAAGGTTCATGTGAATTTAAAAAAAATCATGGATTTCTTTTTTTTTTATTCGTACATGTTGGAAAATTTTCCAACTTTTCTGGAAATGGGGCTAGTTGAACAGAAAGTGAGGAAATGTAACAGGACTGCTGCCATTGTCATTTTGGTTGATGAGAATGGCCAGTGGATGAACATGACACAGTCAGGGCCTTTCTAGAGGTTACCAGTTTATCACAGTAAAAGTGTGATGTTTTTGCTATTGGGACTTGCCAAAAAACCCCAAACAAATGAAACTAAGCATCAAATGTATTGGTTTTATCATTTAGTTTTAAGGGTATATTGTACCAGATCAGATGTAAACCTGGTAGGAAAAAAATATACCATATGAGAATGTACAGTGGCTTTATGCAGAATTTTCAGATTTCCCTCTTTTCCCCGTTGCAGTGTTTCAAGACCATACATTTGAAGATTCTGTTTTCACACAGGAGGAACCTGTTGGATCTACTGAGGTATTTTATATTGTTTTATTGTAGTATGTCTTTTGTCAAATCTTCATATCATTATAGTGTTTGACATTCAAGTAGAACTCCAAAAACTTTGGGGGGGGGGAGGCTTTTAGGTTCTAATTTTGATTTTCATGCCAAAGTAATATTTTAATTATTGAAAATAACAACATGGACATATTATAAATAGTCTATAATATTGAATAATAATAGAATAGTAGTTCATAGATTTTTTTTTTCAATCAGAAGGACACTGTAGACAAAGAACCATCTGTGCCTCCAAACAAAAGACTACTGGCATCAGCAGGTATGTTGCATACAATTATTTCATGCTTTACCTTAACAAAAATAGAATAACTTTTTTTGTTGTTGCAATTTTTTGCAATTGACTTGAATCATCAAACAGAATTGCATGTGGGTCGTGAGGTTGAAAGTGATGAGCAGCTCTCATTCTCAACACTAAAACCAAGAAAACTATTCATCTCCCCCTCACTGGAGAGTGGTAAAGGTAAGAACCTTTAGCTGTTCCTTTTTAAACCCTATGAAAGTGGCAGTCTGCCTGTTTGAATAAAGTCATGTGGGGAGACTAAATAAAAAAAATTATTTATTTTTAAAATTCCATAGTGTTTTGAATTTTTAAAATCCAATGGCTGTAAAATTGGCTTGCTTCTGCAGAGTGGCAGGATCCTAAAATTAGATCATTAAAAATTTGAGGAACATGAGTTTTACTGTAGTGAGAAATAGAAGGATAAACTTTAGGGATCCTCAAAGGGCTGAATGGTGTGTGTGTGTGTGTGTAAGCAGTGATGGAAGATGAAGAATCTGAGGCAGAGTTGAGTTCTGGAGTCATGGCTGCCTTTGATTCCTTTAAAGCTCAGCTAAGTGAACACTTCTCTGTAAGTAATCATTTGCGGAAAGTGTATGTGTAAACAAAAAGTATTGAGAAGTCAGTAAACAATGTCAAACTGGGTCCGCTTTCATTTACAGTTGAGGTATAAGAAGACTGAAACAAAGTCATTGAGATCTTTGACTGATTGCCAGGAAACTGTATCCTCTTTGCTAAAAACAGTGCATGATCAAAGGTAAAAGCCCATTCACATTACACAGTCCTCTCCAAAAGTATTGGAACGGCAAGGCCTAGGTTTTTGCTATACACTGAAAACATTTGGGTTTGAGATTTAAAAAAAAAAAAGATGAATGTGAGATGATGGATCAGAATTTCAGATTCATTTCATATTTACATCTGGATTTGTTAAAGAACTTGCAACATGGCAACTTTGGCAGACCACCCAATTTATAGGTGCTCAAAAGTATTGGAATATACAGTCTTAAAGTATATTCCAATACACTTAATATTTGGTTCCATATCCCTTGCAAGCAGTAACTGCATCAAGTTGGCGACTTACTGACATCCCTAAACTGTTGCATTGTTTTCTATTGTGATGCTTTTCCAGGCTTGTACTGCAGTTTTAAGGGGTTCCTCCCTTTAGTCTCCTCTTCAGGAAGTAAAATGCATGCTAAGGTCGAGTGAGTGACTTGGCCAGTCTGAAGTCAGACAAAGCCCAAACCGTGACACTGCCTCCACCATGCTTGACTAATGAGCTTGTGTATTTTGGATCATAAGTAGATCCTTTCTTTATCCACGTTTTGGCCTTTACATCACTTTTTGGTAGAGGTTGGTCTTGGTTCCAGAACCCTGGGGGGAGGGATTCAAAGCTCTCACAATGTTTGTCTTTGACTGCTGCTATTTTCCTTGGCTGACCCATTTGGTGTCTGGTTGTTACTTGTCCCGTGGTCTCTTTCTTTTTCAGGACATCCTAAATAATTGTTGTGGCTATGCCCAATTGCTTGCACAATGGCTCTGGTCGATTTCCCTCTTTTCCAGTTTCAAAATGGCTTGTTTATCTCCCATTGACACCTGTCTGGTCTTAAAGGAACAGTCCACCATACTTCCATAATGAAATATGCTCTTATCTGAATTGAGACAAGCTGCTCCGTACCTATCCGAGCTTTGCGCGACCTCCCAGTCAGTCAGATGCAGTCAGACGCGCTGTCACTCCTGTTAGCAATGTAGCTAGGCTCAGTATGGCCAATGGTATTTTTGGGGGCTGTAGTTAGATGCGACCAAACTCTTCCGCGTTTTTCCTGTTTACATAGGTTTATATGACCAGTGATATGAAACAAGTTCAGTTACACAAATTGAAACGTAGTGATTTTCTATGCTATGGAAAGTCCGCACTATAATGACAGGCATACTAACACCTTCTGCGCGCTTCGGCAGCGCATTGATACGGAGCTCAGATATCAATGTGCTGTCGAAGTGCGCAGAAGGTGTTAGTATGCCTGTCATTATAGTGCGGACTTTCCATAGCATAGAAAATCGCTACGTTTCAATTTGTGTAACTGAACTTGTTTCATATCACTGGTCATATAAACCTATGTAAACAGAAAAAATGCAGAAGAGTTTGGTCGCATCTAACTACAGCCCCCAAAAATACCATTGGCCATACTGAGCCTAGCTACATTGCTAACAGGAGTGACAGCGCATCTGACTGCGTCTGACTGACTGGGAGGTCGCGCAAAGCTCGGATAGGTACAGAGCAGCTTGTCTCAATTCAGATAAGAGCATATTTCATTATGGAAGTACGGTGGACTGTTCCTTTAATGTTGGGTTATCCTTTTTTGAGAACAAATACAGTCTTTAAACAAAACCCAGGGGTTTAACCAAGATTAGACATTTCAGAGGTATTAATTGATTAAACAGTCAACCTACAAGGGCATACCTGGGTAAGAAACATGTCACACCTGAAAAATGGGTGGGTTCATACAAAAGGTGCCATGTGCCAAGTTGTTTAACACATCTGCATATAAGTATCAGGAAATGAAAGCTGAAATTCTGATCTATTGTCTCAATCTTTTGTTCTCATTCATCTTTTGAGCTCAAACCCAAATGTCTTCTTTTTGTGTATAGGGGAATAAAATGGCCTTGTCATTCCAATAATTTTGGAGGGGCTGTGTATAAATTATGTATTTCCTGATAAATAATTGCAGCTATTTTGTAGCCACGTTTAATGAACAATGAACCTTGTTTTAGTGATGAATGTGAAGTACTGAATCTGTGAGTCATTAATTGCTGTATTTTTCTGTATGAAGGCTTATTCATTTGGAATGCTTCCAGAATGCTGTAGTGCACCAGCTGGCTCAGCTAGAGCAGAACTGTCTTTCCCTAAAGAGCATTGAGAGGGAGACGGTGGTCTGTGTTCTCCAACACTCACACTTGCATTCTGCTTTCTCACACAAACATTCTTTCTAATGTTATTTTCCACACTCATATTAAACATACAATACACAGGCAGGCATTTACAGAAGCACAAATAGAGGAAACACAATTTGCATGAATAACAAAGTCAACAGCAAAGTTATTGAGAAATATCAAGATACAGTAGGGGGAAATGTTATTAAATATACCACTGTACTCAGTCCTCTCCAAAAGTATTGGAACAGCAGAACCAATTCTTTTGTTTTTGCTATACGATGAAGACATTTGGGTTTAAAATCAAAAAGATGAATATCCGATTATGGATAAGAATATTAACTTTCATTTAGTGATATTTACATGTGTTTTACAGACACAATGTTTCTCAAATTTGTAGTTACACTTATGAACAAAAAAAAAAGCATGTATTGTATAAATACATCATAAGATTTAAATATAATCATAATAAATCATAAATAATAAATAAATAATCAATAAATAAATCATAAGATTTATTTATTTTTTATCTAAACTCATTGGGGGGTGTATTCAAACACCAAATATCAACATTAGTACTTTATTGCAAAGATGTTCTTGGCAAGAACAGCTTTAAGACATCTGTGGTAAGAATTATTTACCTTTATGCAGAATTGTGATACAATTTTGTTCCATTTCTCTTGGCAAATCATTTTCAATCTCCCAAGGTTATGAGGTTTCTCTGGACTCCCAATTTCAAAATCAATACATTTTCATTGTAAATGAAGTCAGGAGATTGGCTAGGCCATGCAAGGCTATCTTGAGTTAAAGTCATCTTGGCAAAGTAGATTAAATTCTCCTCTAGTATGTCCCCATACACCACTCTATTCATATTTCTTTCAGTAGCATGTAATGCCCCAGTACCATATGTTTCAGACAAGAAGCCCCATTTCATGATGCACCTACCTCCATATTTCACTGTGGGTATTTCACTTTTAGGGCGCATACATGCAAACATGATGAGCTGAATTACAACCCCAAATCAGGGAGAAATTGGGATGGTATGGAAAATGCAAATTAAAAAAAGAAAGCAGTGATATCTAAATTTACACTGACTAGTATTTCATTGCAGACAGTATGAACCCAAGATATTTCACGTTTGTTTGGTTAACTTCATTTCTTTTGTAAATATAGATCCTGCATTTCAGGCCTGCAAAACATTTAAAAATTGTGATTGGGGGCAATTTAGGGCTAGTAATGAGGTAAAACAATTAAATAATGAAGTGATTTGAAACACATGATGTCAACAGGTGATTGTAATCATGATTTGGCACTAAATCGGCATCCAAGAAAGGCCTAGCCTTTAAAGAGCAAAGATGGTCCAAGGATCTTCAGTTTGTCAACAAATGCATGAGAAAATATCTTGAATGTTGTTTAAAAACAATATTCCTCAAAGAAAGATAAGAAGGGATTTGGATATTTCACCCTTTGGTGCATAATATCATAAACTGGTTCAAGGAATCTGAAGGAATTTTGGTGCATAAAGGGAAAGGGCTCAAGCCTAAACTGAAGACAAATGATCTCTGACCCCTCAGATGGCACTGCATCAAGAATGGTTATTCAATGTGCTATGGTACTTTTAAGTGCAATATGACCACATGGGCTCGTGATTTATTTTTTGGCAAAACTTTTTCGAGCACTACAATACAGAATTACATCCACAAATGGCAGTTAAAAGTTTATGGTACAAAAAGGAAGCCTTATGTTAACTGTATAAAGAAACGCTATCAACTTCTCCAGGCTTGGACATATCTGGGATGGACCATCACACAGTGGAAACATGTATTGTAGTCAGATGAATCTGTATTCCAGGTCTTTTTTGGAAGAAATGGATGTCATGTGCTCTGGACCAAAGATGAAAAAGACCATCTAGACTGCTACCAGGAACAAGTATAAAAGACAGGATCTGTCATGGTATGGGATTGTCAATAACTTACACTTCTGTGATGGCAACATTTAATGCAGAAAATTACATTGAGATTTTGGAGCAACGTATCCTACCTTCAAGACTGTATCTTTTCCAGGAATATTTCAATGTGATGCAAAACCACATACTGCACACATTGCAAAGGCATGGATGCAGAAGAAGAGGGTGCCTGTCCCCTCTGTCCCCAACAGAGAATTTGTGGTGAATTTTGAAACAAAAAATATGATAACAACCCCATACTGTTGCACACCTTAAGACCTGTTTGCAGGAGGAATCAGAAACGATAACACCTGAAACACTGCAGCACTTGGTGACTTTAGTCCCTAAGCATCTTTTAAGTGTTGTGAGAAGGAATGGCAACATTATAAAGTGCTAAATGCTTTACTGTCTTAACTTATTTTGAAATGTGTTGCAAGGTTCAAAATTGAAATGTTTTTGAAAAAAAAAAAAGTTCTGGTAAAACATCAAATAATGTGCTGCTGTATTGTTTTGAGTGCAAAATGGGTCAAAGATTATTTACAAATCATTTTTTCAGTTTTAATTTCAACATACCATCCCAATCTTTTTTTTCTGATTTAGGGTTGTATTTTCAAAGTGTTCTATTTTTTGTTTCGTCGGATCAGGGTATACTTTTTTCAAGAGAGTTTTGATTTGTCTGAATGCTTTTTGCAAAGGTGTTTGACATGAGGTGTAGGAACAGAGATAGTAGGGATGCAGTTCATTGTTTCTTGTTCTGTGTAAATTTTGTTCCCACTACTTTCAGATTGAGCAAAATTATCCAACATTTTAAATACTTTAAAAAAAAAAAAAAGATATGTGAACCTTTTGTTGTCAATAACTATTTTGACCTTAACTAATTTCAACCAAATATTTTTGGTAACTGGTGTTCAATCTAGCACAATGTATGGGAGGAAATTTGGCCCATTCCTCCTTACAAAATTGCTTCATCTCAGTGATGGTGGGCCTTCTTGCATGAACTGCTCTTTTAAGGTTTTTCTATAACATTTCTACTAGGTTATGGTTCAGACCTTGACTTGGCAAAATGTAACATTCCAAAATGTGACCTTTCTTCTGCTGTAACTACTTTCTTTAAATCAAAAAGTTCTATTTTAGGTTCATCTGTCCACAAAAAAAAAAATTTAAAAAATATTTTTAAATCATCCAATAGGCATCTGGCTTATCCACATGGTCTTGAGCAAACTTTAGACAGGCAGCAGTGTTCTTTTGGGAGAGTAGTTGCTTCCTTGTTGCTATTCTGTCATGCACACCATTCTTGTTCAGTATTTGCCTGGTGATAGTCTCATGAACATTGACATTACTCAGTGTAAGAGTGACTTGTGTGTCTTTAGTTGTTATTCTGGGGTTCTTTGTGACTTCCCATATTATTATGCACTGCACCTTTGAAGTGATTTTTGTTGGATGACCACTCCTTGGGAGAGTAACAGTGGTGCTGAATTTCCTTCATTTGTATATTATCTGCTTTACAGTGGATTAGTGGAGGCCAAACTCTTTTAGACATCAATGACAATTTATAAGGTCCTCAGGAATCTCCTTGATCAAGGCAAACACTTCCATAAACCAGAGTTTCATACTGGACATTTTTTCTTTTTTCTACATGTATAGAAGTGTGAATATAAAGAAGTGTGAGGAAGTGCTGGGGCCAAAGAAAAAAATGTGAAGCTGAGAACTCAGAAGGGCGAGGGCTGTGTTGAGCGCATGGAACTGAGTGTGGGGTAATTAAGGGATGTTCGAGTGGTGGCATATCACCAACCAGGGATAGTATGTATTAGGCTTTACGTTATCACTTTCAAATGCACTCAGACATTCTACTGTTTGAAAACAAAACTACAACTTTATAAACATACATTGGAGGCGTGCCTATAAAATTTTTGGTCCTCCCAAATCTAGATCCTCAGCAGCTGACAAACTTGCTCATCTCTCTCCATACATTAAGTCATATGCTAAAAACCTAGGTGTCACTCTTGATTCAGAACTCTGCTTTAAAAAGCAGATTAGTACTGTTATTAAGAATAGCTTCTTCCAGCTGAGAATGATCTCCCATCTCAAACCTTCTTTATCCTTTTGAAGACCTAGAAAAAGTCATCCATGCCTTCATTACATCCCGGCTAGATTACTGCAATTCCCTCTATCTTGGTCTCCCCCAGTCTCAATTAATGCGTTTACAGTTGGTGCAAAATGCAGCTGCTAGACTGCTGACAGGTACCAAGAAGATAGAGCACATTACCCCTGTCCTGGCTTCTTAACACTGGCTCCCCATTAGTTTTAGGATCCAATTTAAAGTCCTACTAATAGTCTACAAGGCGCTGCATGGTCAAGCCCCCACTTGCATCTCCAGATCTTCTGAAACCACCCCCTGCACGTAGGTCCTTCAGATCTGCTGATAAAGGTCTCCTCCATGTGGCCCGGACTCACCTCAAACAAAAAGGTGATGGGGCATTTGCAGTAGCGGCTCCAAGTCTGTGGAACTGTTTGCCCCCAGACATTAGATTCACCCCCTCTATCTCCTCTTTTAAATCCAGGCTCAAAACTGACCTCTACTCACTGACTTTTGCAACCTCTTAGCTACCCATTCCCTAGTTCTTTTTGTAGTGGGTGTTATTCAATGTTGTTGTTCATTTGTTGTTTGTGTAATTCTGGCTTCTTTGTCTGTCAATCTCTGTGTTTGTAATGTGTACTTTTGTTGCAGCTATTAATGCATCTTTTCTTTTGTGTTGTGTTTGTGTATTTTACCTCTGATTTCTTAGCTACCCTATGTACAGCACTTTGGTCAGTGAAAACTATTTTAAATGTGCTTTATAAATTAAATTTACTTACTTACTAAAATGACAGACAAGTGGCCAATGCAAATATTCCAGACTGGAAGGCAGGTTTCCAAATGTAGTGGTGTGTGTGTATACTAGTGCATCTCAAAAAATTAGAATATTGTGAAAAAGTTCAATATTTTCCATCAGTTATTTAAGAAAGTGAAAATGTTGTACATTATAGACTCATTACACAAACTAAAATGTTTCAAGCATTTTTCTATTTTAATCAGTATGGCATACAGTACAAAAACATATAAAAAACATCTCAAAATATTAGAATATTTCATTTTGAGTTTGAGTAAAACAGTATGAACACAGTGTATCTCTCGGTCTAGTTCAGTACATACAACCACAATCATGAAGACTGCTGACTTGAATGTTGTTCAGAAGATGATCACTGATGCCCTCCACAAGGAGGGTAAACCACAAAAGGTCATTGCTGAAAAGGGTGGCTGGAAAAGGTGCACAAGCAACAGGGATGGCCACAGTCTTGAGAGAATTGCCAAGAAAAGTTGATTCAAGAACTTGGGAGAGCTTCACAAGGAGTGGACTGAGACTGATGTCGGTGTATCAAGACCCATCACGAACAGACATCTTCAAGAAAGGGGATACAACTTTCGCATTCCTAATATCAAGCTACTCCTGAGCCAGAGACAATGTCAGAAGTGTCTCATCTGGGCTAAGGAGAGAAAGAAATGGACTGTTGCTCGGTGGTCCAAAGTCCTCTTTTCAGATGAAAGTACATTTTGCATTTAATTTGGAAATCACGGTTCTAGAGTCTGGAGGAAGAGTGGAGAGGCACAGAATCCAAGGTGTTTGAAGCCCAGTGTGAAGTTTCCACAGTCTGTGATGATTTGGGGTGCCATGTCATCTGCTGGTGTTGGTCCACTGTATTTTATCAAGTCCAAAGTCAACACAGCCATCTACCAGGAGATTTTAGAGCACTTCATGCTTCCATCTGCTGATGAGCTTTTTGGAGATGCTGATTTCCTTTTCCAGCAGGACTTAGCACCTACCCACAGTGCCAAAACTACTACCAAATGGTTTGCTGATCATGATATTACTGTGTTTGATTGGCCAGCCAACTTGCCTGACCTGAACCCCATAGAGAATCTATGGGGTATTGTCAAGAGAAAGATGAGAAACACCCAACCCAAAAATACAGATACACTGAAGGCCACTATCAAAGCAACCTGGGCTTCAATAACACCTCAGCAGTGCCACAGACTGATCACCTCCATGCCACACCACATTAATACATTAATTCATGGTAAAGGAGCCCCAACCAAGTATTGAGTGTATAAATGAATATACTTTTCAGAAGTTGGACATTTCTGTATTGTAAATCCTTTTTTTGATTGATCTTAGGGAATATTCTAATAATTTGAGAGACTGGATTTCTGATTTTCATGAGCTATAAGCCATAATCATCAAAATGAAAACAAAAAAGGCTTTAAATATTTCACTTTACATGTAATGAATATATAATATATGAAAGTTTACCTTTTTGAATTAAATTATGAAAAAAGGAACTTTTTCATGGTATTCTAATTTTTTGAGATGCGCGCGTGTGTGTGTGTGTGTTTGTGTGTGTGTATATATATATATATATATATATATATATATATATATATATATATAATATTTTTTTTAAAAATAATTTCTAGTGGCGGCACGGTGGTGTAGTGGTTAGTGCTGTCGCCTCACAGCAAGAAGGTCCGGGTTCGAGCCCCATGGCCGGCGAGGGCCTTTCTGTGCGGAGTTTGCATGTTCTCCCTGTGTCCGCGTGGGTTTCCTCTGGGTGTTCCGGTTTCCCCCCACAGTCCAAAGACATGCAGGTTAGGTTAACTGGTGACTCTAAATTGACCATAGGTGTGAATGTGAGTGTGAATGGTTGTCTGTGTCAGCCCTGTGATGACCTGGCAACTTGTCCAGGGTGTACCCTGCCTTTCACCCGTAGTCAGCTGGGATAGGCTCCAGCTTGCCTGCGACCCTGTAGAACAGGATAAAGCGGATAGAGATAATGAGATGAGATGAGAGAATTTCTAGTGGAGTACAACGTTGTAGTGATCATCACTGTCACCTCACAGCAAGCAGGTTCCAGGTTTGAACCGGAGGCCATTCTGTGTGGAGTCTGTTCTCCTCGTGCCTGCATGGGTTTCCTCCTGCAGTCTAAAAACACGTGGATTAGGTCAACGGGCTACTATAAATTGCCCATGGGAATGAATGTGAGTGTGAATAGCTATCTGTCTGTGTTAGCCTGACAATAGACTGGCAACCTGTCTGAGGTGTACCCCACCTCTCACCCAATGTCAGCAAGGATTGGCTCCAGCCCAGACCTGCAGTGGGTAACCAGTATAAAAATGAATGAATAATAATTTCTATGTATTTGTCCACATTATCTGTACCAGTAAGAAATTTAAAAATATTAGCTATTGCACCTTTTAAGAGGAGACATAATATCAGCTGTGTATTCAGGAACTGTGGCAGTTGCAAAAACTCAGTTGACTGGCAATTTTGCAGTAATGCACAGTAAACAGTTAAAAATCATAAGGCATGTGGCAGCTATTTGTCTATTTTCACCGTGTTAGCTATTTGGCCATTTACAACTGGTTAGGGTGTAAATAGTATTGTCATCTACAGATAACTGGGTGCTTTTCTCTGGGAGGTGCTGTGCATATACCCAAGTGTAAATAGCCACATTGGCTATCCACCCTGGATACAAATAGCTTTGTTGGCTGACACCCTGGGTGCAAATAGCATCAGCCTTAAAAAAAAAAAAAGAAAGAGGGGGAGGAGCGTATTTTGGTACTTTGTTGTTCATGCGGCCATCATATCACATGAAAGAGTTGGTCAAAAAGAAAAACAAAACACCATATTTAATCTCTTTCTATTAATCATTAACATGCATTTCTAGTGTTGGAGTTGACACTATTATAGGCCTGTTTAATCTTTTGGGGTTAAAATATTTTGTCACTTTTTTCTCTTTTGAAAATGTTTGGAGCAATATACATCATGATGCAATATATACTTGCCTAATGTTAGCCAAGTCAAATGTACACTGATGGATTATATTTCATAGTCTTCTTTCGGCTGCTCCCATTAGGGGTCTCCACAGCTGACCATCCTAACAAATGTATGATCCACATATTTGATTTAGCATAGGTTATGACATCAGATGCCCTTCCTGACATAACCCTCCCTAATCTATCTGGGCTTGGGACCAGCATTAAGTATGCACCCAGTAGCTTAATATTTTTTCCCTAATCTGCATGTCTTTGAACTGTCAGAGGAAACCCATGCAGACACTGGGAGAACATGCAACCTCCACACAGAAAGGTCCATTTGGCCATGAGGTTCAAACCCAGAACCTTCTTGCTGTGAGGTGATGGTGCTAACCACTGCACCACCATGCTGCCGGAATTTATTTCATATTAATGAGCTCAAAACATTCTCCATTTACCTTGATGGAAAGTGGGGGAGCCCAAACGTTTCCACATGAGTTGAGAGCATGTGATATGAGGGGAAGGGGGCAGGAGGCATCCTGCAAATCTGTTAATATTGGAAGGTTGGTTCATCTCTAATTATATTGGGGAGAAAAAGACTGTTCCTTTTGTGTGTTTTAGTGATACCTCATCCAAGCTTACTCAGATGTTTTTTACAGAGCTCCTAGGCAGTGTGTGTACTAGCTGGTAATATAATTGGCATATGTCACTCAATATAATGGCAGTGGACAGTATCACATTGCACAAGTCTAGTACATATGTTATATTGGGCTACACCATATAATGCATCTTGTGCATTATGTCTGTATTATTGGAAAGAGCAAGGATCATGCCATGGACTGGTGGTTAGCTGCTGATGAACATGCCACAGAGAACGTTCTTTAAAAGATACCCTAATAAATATGAGATGTTAATATATTTCTTCTGTACATTTCAGTGTTGTGCCATGATTATTGGATTCAGTGGAACAATCAAGCTTATGTTTTTTGTGACGTGAAGTCAGTTGTGCAAGAAGTTTATTTATAAAAGCAAATTTTAAAATGACCCACATTGATCAAAGTGCTGTACATTGTCCCACACAGTCCTAGTGACATGCCTCTAAACATGGCCGCCATGGACTACAACTCCCAAACACTTCATGGCCCTCCCTCCCTGGAATTCTAATCAGCATCACACATTTACTAGAGTACTTAAGGACTCGAACACCAACCCACCAGTGCAAAGTATCGCTCAGTGTATTACTACCTGACCCTCCTGAGCTGTTATTTATAGTGTTGGCTTCCCGTGATGTTGACTTCCCATTACCTTGACTCTAGCTCCACTAGTTCCCAACTCCGATTACTAGTCTAGGCTCCTATGGTCAGTCTGCGCATCGCTCGATCCTTGGCTTTCCCCTGACCCCAAGTTTGGCTCTCAATTTGGCTTTGTCTACCAGTTTGCAATGCACCCTCCCTCCCCTGTGACTGCTCATGTAAGTGCCTGCCATTTCCGACATACACCAGATAAAACAGTACAAAAAATAAAATGGCATAAGGAATATAAAAATAATTTAATATAACACAAATAGCAGACAACAAAAAACAGCAAAAAAAAAATCCAACTAATTTAACAGACCATCACTTATTGACCCTACTCAAATACCATTGGGTGCAAGTAGGTAGGTTCCAGGAGCCGTTCCAGAGTTAAGGGGCTTAGATGGCAAATGCCCAGTCAGCCTTGAGTTTTAATTTTGTGAGGAAAACCTCAAAGATCTTTGTGCAATCAAAGGCTGGAATAAGCCAATTGAAAGTAACTAATATAAAGAAGGGCCAGACCATTACGAGCTTTACAAACAAAAAAGAACTCTTAAAAAACCAAACAAACTGAAGCCAATGGACTGAATGAGGACTGGTGTAATATGCTCCCTCATCTTTGTGCCTGTGATCAACTTGGCAACAGCATTCTGCAGTAACCGTGTTCAGGAAAACAAGGAATGTCTGACCCCAATGTATAGGTTTAAACTTGACAATCATTCTGACATGGTGAAAACTGGCAGTTGATTTGTCTGTCAAATCTGAGGTCAACTCCACTGTACTGCACTGTGGTAATCCCACAAAAAAATCCTGTTTTTTAAAAAAAATTAAAAATTAACATTAGTTTACTGTCACGAATGATATGTTTGCACCTGCTCAGAGTTTGCAGCGGCTTTCAAACATGGCCACCTTGGACTTAACCACACTGCAATGCACCACTCTGTCTCCAGAGTTCCAATCAATCACACCTGTTCCTGATCACAGCCACAATATTTAAGGACTGTCCGTTCACATTCTCATAAAATGCAGTAAACACTGTTTCCATGCCTGACTTTATCAAGCCTTTATTTTTCATGCTAGTTATTTGGTTATCGACACAGATCATATTTGGATAATCATTTATAGTCTCTGCCTTTGCCATTGTTTGCTCCTCACATGACTTGCCTGTTTACTGACTCTGCCTTTGCGTCACGATTTGGATTTGCCTTCCAGCTTGCCTTAAATAAACTCTCTACTGCTTTTACATCTGTCTGTCACCTGCATACCTGACATTACTTCTCCATCACCATGGATGGAACAGAAGAGAGCAGACATGCTGCTGCATCTGCACAGGGGTGTTTCCTGGGAGAACAACAGCAGTGTCTGGGTGAAATGGATACATCCATCACTTAGCTTACCACCGCTGTTTTGCAGGTGCTGCTGGTTATGGGTCCCAGCATGCTCACTGCATGTTCTGAAAAGTTCTCAGGAGAAGTATCTGAGTGTAAGGGATTCTTGCTACAATGTTCCATGTTTTTCACATTTTAGATGGCACCATCAACCAGTTAATCAGTCTGCTATCAGGAAAGGTGCTCAAGTGGGCAACTGTTGTATGGGAGGAGGGCGGTGAGCCGACTACCTCCTACAAACACCTCGTTAAACTGTTTCACTGGGTATTTGATCACAATCCTGAAGGAGTGGAGGTCAGTGAACAGTTGCTCGCTGTCGAGCAGGGGTGGAGATGAGTTGCAGATTATGTGCTGGAGTTTTGCTCACTCGCAGCTGGAAGCGGATGGAACAATTCTGTTTAGGACTCGACCCAAATGTGCTCACTGAACTAGCATGCTGAGATGAACACACTGCAAAAAATTGAAAACTGAATTTGAGGAGAAAATTACTTAATTATCTTGCTGCATGGACAGATATTTTTTACTTAATAAGACATCTTGGAATAAGTTGGTTGCAATCTAGAACTAGGTTTAATAATCTCAGAATTGGTGTTTTTGTATTCTAATAGGAAATGCTAGATAGTTTAAACTATTCAAGATACTTTCACTTGCTAAGATATTTTTGGTAGTACAGGCGCCTCTGGACTCTCTAATCGACATGTCCATCCGGCTAGGCAGCTTGCTCTGGAACCAACAGTCACTGCACAACTGTCTCATCCACCTTTCACAGAGATCATGGAGCCTAGGGAGATCTTCTGCACCAGAATGACTCAATCAGAATTAAATCGAAGGCTCAAAGAGGGGGCTGTGCTTCTACTGCGGGGAAGCCACTCACCATGTGTCACACTGCCTTTCTCATAAAATGCTTAAGGGATCCCACCTTGAATGAGAGGGTCCCAAACACCTCTAGTCCTCTCTCAGCAAGTCCATTTAAGCCACACTTGTTCAAATCATTGAAGCTTGACATACAGATAAGGCTCTCAGAATCGGTCCATGTTCTGTCTGCCCTGATAAATTCTGGAGCCACAGGAAAAGTCATGGACAGCGAGATGGCACGGAGACTCTAAATGCCTATGCAAGACGCTGCTGCAGAGTCTACCCACTTTCCATCTCTGAGTAGAAAGCTATGGAGGATTATGTACAGGAGGGTCTACAACAAGGGTACATCTGTCCATCTATGTCACCTGTATCTGCTTGTTTCTTTTTCATGAAGAAGAAAGGAGGGGGCCTCAGACCATGCACTGACCTACCATAATCTGATTCAGCCCATGGTAAATTTACCCTGCCCCTTGGCCTTAGTTCCATCAGCATTGGAACAACTCTGACCAGCCAAGGTGTTTACCAAACTGGACCTGTGTAGTGCATACACCCTCGTGCATCCATGAGGGCGATGAGTGGAAGATGGCATTTAGCACCACCTCTGGCCACTCCAAGTACTGCCATGCTATATGGGCTATTTTGCATGCCTAGTGCTGATGGAACAATGCCTAATAAATTATGTATTGAGGGATATGCTTGGAAAGTTTCACATTTGATGTTTTGATTTACTCTCCTAGTCTTGAAATTCATGCAAGTCATGTTAAAGTCCTGGCTCGACTCCTCAAAAAACATCTTTTAGTCAAAGCAGAGAAGTCCGAGTTTCATTGTATGCAAATTTCCTTCTTGGGCTACATCATTGTGGTGGGCATGAGCACAGATCAAGAAGTTGCTGCTGCTGTCACCATGTGGCCTACTCCCATTACTGTGAAGGAGCTCAAACGTTTTCTGGGATACACCAACTTCTATCGGTGATGCATGATGGATTTCAGCTCTATCACTGCCCCACTCACCATCCTACTCAAGAAAGTGCCCAAGTGCCTTCAGTGGAACCCTGAGGCTGAACGGGCCTTCACATAACTTAAGACAGGCTTCACATCTGCTCCCATCCTCAAACAACCCTGATCCCATGAAACCCTTCACTGCTGAGGTGGATGCCTTGGAATCAGGGGTCAGAGCAGTGCTTTCACAACATTTTGATGTGAAGCCCAAATTACACCCTGTGACTTTTTCCAAGAAGCTAACTCCTGCTGAACAGAATTATGACATTGGCAACTGGGTGCAACTGGTGGTAAAATTGTATTAGAGGAGTGGTGACATCTGGCTAGGATGACCAGCCTATCCTTTTACTATCTACACAGATCACAAGAATCTGGCATACCTCAAGTCAGCCAAGAGACTGAATCCTTGCCAAGCCCACTGGGCCTTTTTCTTCACATGGTTCCAATTCACCATAGCCTACAGACCCAGTTCAAAGAACATTTAGGCTGATGCTATGTCCCATGTCTCCCCAACCACTGGCCCAGCTCATGAACTCATGTCTCCTGCTTGTTTTGTCAATGCCCTAACTTGGGACATAGACAGAGAACTTGCTCAGACCTTGCTATATCATTTTCTTGCCAACTGCCTTGCTAATCTCACTTATGTCCTGCCACACCTCCGAGGCCAACTGATTACCTGGGTTCATGCTTCACCTGCTATTGGGCATCCATGCAGCCAATGTACCTGCCAGCTTTTCAAGGCCAAGGACTGGTGGCCTAGCATATATATATTAACTGACATCAAGTTCATCTCTTCCTGTTCTGCATGTGCATAAGCTAAAGTGCCCTGGATGCTCCCAGTAGGCAAACTCATGTCATTACCCATTCCACAGCACCCCTGGTCCCACATTGCCATAGACTCACTGATCATCTTGAGTATTAGGGCAGTACTGTCATCGTGATGATCAGTGACCGGTTCTCAAAATCCTTGAGGCTCATCCCTGTAGTTGGCTTACCCACAGCATTTGAAATGGCAGAACTGTTTTTTCACATGTCTTTAGCTACTATGGCATCCCCAAAGAAAGTCCGTGATCAGGGCCCCAGTTCACGTCCCGGGTCTGGTCCAGGTTTATGGAAAGGTTGGGGGTTTCAGTGAGCTTAACTTCTTCTTAATACCACCCACAATCCAAAGGCCAGGTAGAAAGGGCCAATCAGAAGATTGGGTGCTTTTCCTTCTAACTGCAGAAGGGACAACGCAATCTTTTGGGCTAAGAATCCAAGGGACTGGATGCAGTTTCTGCCGTGGGCCAAGTATGCACAAAATTCATTCTGACACACTGAAAATTCATTACAACACTTACACCCTCACCCTTGCAGTGCGTACTCTGTTACCAACCTCCCTTCTTCACATGGGATGACTCGCACCGATGTGCCCACAGTCACTGATTGGTTTAAGTACAGTGAGCAGGTGTGGGAGTGTTTGCACTAGCACCTAGAGCAAGTGGTGCAACAGTATAAGAGAGCCTTTGTCATTGCACAGTCACCCATCCAACGAAATTGACATGCCACAACTGAAGGTGTATTAAAAACATAGAACAAGAATATACTTGAAAACAAGAACACACAAAAACAAAATATGGGTCAGACTTATACTTGTCCAGAGTCAGGAAATGGGCAGGTAACATCTCTGCGGACCCATCACACCCTGGTCACAATCTGTTTAATCTTCTCCCCTCAGGGAGGGGATATAGATCTCTGTATACAAAAACAACCAGACACAAGAACAGTTTCTTCCCTCAGGCTGTCTCTGTGATGAACAGCTAAAATACAGATTCACATATCAGTAATATCACTTGCAAAATATCTGCACACTCATACTGTCATTCTGTGCTCACGGTTACTTATATTTATACTTATTTAAATTTACTATTCATCTTTGCACTATGCACCATATTGCACCGAACAGCTAAAATCCAGATTCATATATCAGTAATATCACTTGTAAAATATCTGAACACTTATACCGTCATTCTGTGCACACTGTATACTTTATATTTATTTAACTATTCCATACTTGACTTAACTGGATTACTTTGCACTATGCACCTATTTTTGTTGTTGTTGTTGTTTGCTTGTTTGTTTGATTTTGTGTCTACGCTTTTTTTTTTTTTAATCTGTTTTGTACTATGAGAGCTAAGTGAACCGGAGTCAAATTCCTCGTGTGTGTCCACATACCTGGCAATTAAAGTGTTTCTGATTCTGGTTTCTGATGTCATGAAAATGGAACAAATAAATAAAATTGAGGTAGTTATCACACTTCATAAAAATAGCAAAGACCATTTTAGCAACCCATGTGCGTATTAAGTGTCCTGACAGCCCATGGAAGGAAGCTGTTTTTCAGTCTGTTCTGCTCTTTATGTTCCTGTACCTGCTTCCAGAGGGCAACAGGCTGAGCAGGTGGTGTCCGGGATGGAGGTGGTCATGAATGAGCTTCCTAGTTCTGGAGAGGCATCAAGCGCTAGTGATGTCATCCAGGGAGGGCAGAGGACAGCCAATTGTCTTTTTAGCTGACCTTATCACCTTCTGCAGCTTTTTCTTGTCAGCCGCTGTGCAGCCAGCATACCACACTGTGATGGAGAAAGCCAGTACACTCTCGATGGTGGAGCGGTAGAAGGTCACCAACAGCCTCTCCTCCAGTCTGTTCCTTCTGAAGACTCTCAGGAAGTGGATTCGCTGTGGGGCCTTCCTCACCATGGCTGTTGTGTTAGCTGACCAGGAGAGGTCCTCAAAGATGAGAGTCCCCAGGAATTTAAAGGTGTGGACCCTCTCCACGCAGTCTCCATTGATGCAGAGGGGAGCAGGTTCAGCTTTGTGCCTCCTGAAGTCCATGACCATCTCCTTTGTTTTCTTGGTGTTGAGAGCCAGGTTGTTTTTGATACACTACTTTGACAGCTGTTGCACCTTGTCCCTGTACGCCGACTCGTCCCCTCCAATTATGAGCCCCACCAAGGTGGTGTCATCTGCAAATGTAATTATTGGGGTGGGTGGGAGTACAGTCATGGGTGTAGATGGCATACAGGAGAGGGCTCAGCACACAGCCTTGTGGAGAGCCAGTGCTAAGCATTGAGGGTGGAGGAGCTGTGAGCGCTGATCTTGACAGTCTGTGGGTGGTTTGTAAGAAAGTCTTTGATCCAGGCACAAGTGGCTGGGGGAAAATCCAGGGCAGCCAGCTTGTCCACAAGGATGTCATGGATGATGGTATTAAAAGCCGCGCTGTAATTGACAAAGAGCATCCTTACAGTGGTCCCCAGCTGTTCCAGGTGGCTCAGAGTAGTGTGGAGGGCTGTGAAGATGGCACCATCAGTAGATTGGTTTGCTCTGTATGTGAATTGATGGGGATCAAAGGCAGGAGGGAGGCAGCCTTTAATGTGATGTGACATTAGTCTCTCAAAGCATTAAGTGATTACTGGTGTCAAAGCAGTGGGTCTATAGTCACGGAGATTGCTGGTGGTTGAGTTTTTGGGGATGGGGATTATAGTAGCCAACTTGAGATAAGGTGGGACAGTGGCATGTGTCAGGGAGAGATTAAAGATCTTAGTGAAGACTGCTGAGAGCTGGTAAGCACAGGATTTGAGTACTTCACCAGGTACTCCATCTGGTCCAGCAGCTTTCCTTGTGTTCACAGATCTAAACACATGCCTCACTTGATGTTCCTGGAGTGTGTGTGTGTGTGTGTGTGTGTGTGTGTGTGTGTGTGTGTGTGTGAGAGAGAGTTTGCAATCTGTGAGGGGTGTGTGACTGTGAGGCCTCGTTGCCTCAAAGTGGGCAAAGAATTGGTTTAATTCTTCTGCTAGTGAGGCGTTGGCATTGATGGTCACAGAGGTGTTGTCTTTATAGTTTGTGAGGTGTTTTAGTCCCTGCCACACTTGGTGTGGGTTGTTGTTTGACAGATGGTCCTCCACCTTCCTCTTGTAGGCCTCCTTTGCACCTTTAATGCCCCTCCTTAAGTCTGCTCTCACTGTGTTGTACAGGGCCTTGTCACCTGTCCTGAAGGCAGAGTTACGGGCCTTTAGGAGTGACTGAACTTTGCTTGTCATCCAGGGCTTTCTGTTTGGATAAACATGGATGTACTTGTTCACTGTGACATTATCCATACAAAACTTGATGTAAGACAGAATGGTGTCAGTAAAGCCCTATAAGTTCTGTTGTTCAAGGATATTCCATTCTGTGACAGCAAAGCAGTCCTGCAGCTTGGAGAGTGCACCCTCTGGCCAGGTTTTTACAGTCTTTATGAACAGCTTAGTTTTCTTCCTGAAGGGAGTGTATGCAGGGATGAGCAGTGAGAGATGGTCAGACAGACCCAGACATGGGAGGGGGACTGCTCTGTAAGCATGCTTCAGATTAGACACTGTCCAGTGTGTTAATCCCTCTGGTGGAGCACTGTACATACTGTACAAATTTGGGAAGGACAGTCTTTAAGCATGCTTGATTAAAATCCCCAGCAATGATTTGTACTTCCTCAGGATGAGCTTGCTGCTGTCTATGAACAATGTCATGTAGGTAGGCGAGAGCTATGCTAACATGAACATTTGTCTCGTCTCGTCTCGTCTCGTCTCGTCTTCTTCCGCTTTATCCGGGACCGGGTCGCGGAGGCAGCAGTCTAAGCAGGGAAGCCCAAACTTCCCTTTCCCCAGACACCTCGGCCAGCTCCTCGGGAAGAACACCGAGGCGTTCCCAGGCCAGCCGAGAGACATAGTCCCTCCAGCGTGTCCTGGGTCTTCCCCGGGGCCTCCTCCCGGGGGGACATGCCTGGAACACCTCCCCAGGGAGGCGTCCAGGAGGCATCCGAAAAAGATGCCCGAGCCACCTCAGCTGGTTCCTCTCGATGTGGAGCAGCAGCGGCTCTACTCCGAGCTCCTCCCGAGTGACTGTGCTTCTCACCCTATCTCTAAGGGAGCGCCCAGCCACCCTGCGAAGGAAACTCATTTCGGCCGCTTGTATCCGCGATCTTGTTCTTTCGGTCATTACCCAAAGCTCATGACCATAGGTGAGAGTCGGAACGTAGATCGACCGGTAAATTGAGAGCTTCGCCTTTTGGCTCAGCTCCTTCTTCACCACAACGGACCGGTAAAGCGACCGCATCACTGCGGAGGCTGCACCGATCCGCCTGTCGATCTCACGCTCCATCCTTCCCTCACTCGTGAACAAGATCCCGAGATACTTAAACTCCTCCACTTGAGGCAGAACTTCTCCACCAACCTGGAGAGGGCAAGCCACCCTTTTCCGGTCGAGAACCATGGCCTCGGACTTGGAGGTGCTGATTCTCATCCCAGCCGCTTCACACTCGACTGCAAACCGCCCCAGTGCATGCTGAAGGTCCTGGTTTGAAGAAGCCAACAGGACAACATCATCCGCAAAAAGCAGAGATGAAATCCTGTGGTTCCCAAACAGGATTCCTTCTGGCCCCTGGCTGCGCCTAGAAATTCTGTCCATAAAAATTATGAACAGAACCGGTGACAAAGGGCAGCCCTGCCGGAGTCCAACATGCACTGGGAACAGGTCTGACTTACTGCCGGCAATGCGAACCAGACTCCTGCTCCGTTCGTACAGGGACCGGACAGCCCTTAGCAAAGAGCCCCGAACCCCATACTCCCGAAGCACCCCCCACAGAATACTACGGGGGACACGGTCGAATGCCTTCTCCAGATCCACAAAGCACATGTGGACTGGTTGGGCAAACTCCCATGAACCCTCGAGCACCCTATGAAGGGTATAGAGCTGGTCCAGTGTTCCGCGACCAGGACGAAAACCGCATTGTTCCTCCTGGATCCGAGGTTCGACTATTGGTCGAATTCTCCTCTCCAGTACCCTGGAGTAAACCTTCCCTGGGAGGCTGAGAAGTGTGATTCCCCTATAATTGGGGCACACTCTCCGGTCCCCTTTCTTAAAAAGAGGGACCACCACCCCAGTCTGCCACTCCAGAGGCACTGTCCCTGACCGCCACGCGATGTTGCAGAGGCGTGTCAACCAAGACAGCCCCACAACATCCAGAGACTTGAGATACTCAGGGCGGATCTCATCCACCCCCGGTGCCTTGCCACCGAGGAGCTTGCAAACCACCTCAGTGACTTCGGCTTGGGTAATGGACGAGTCCACCTCTGAGTCATCAGCCTCAGTCTCCTCAGTGGAAGACATGACGGTGGGATTGAGGAGATCCTCAAAGTATTCCTTCCACCGCCCGACAATGTCCCCAGTCGAGGTCAACAGCTCCCCACCCGCACCGTAAACAGTGTTGGCAGAGTACTGCTTCCCCCTCCTGAGGCGCCGGACGGTTTGCCAGAATTTCTTCGAGGCCGACCGATAGTCCTTCTCCATGGCCTCCCCGAACTCCTCCCAGTTCCGAGTTTTTGCCTCCGCAACTGCCCGAGCTGCAGCACGCCTGGCCTGCCGATACCCGTCAGCTGCCTCGGGAGTCCTGGAGGTTAACATGGCCCGATAGGACTCCTTCTTCAGCTTGACGGCATCCCTTACTTCTGGTGTCCACCACCGGGTTCGGGGATTGCCGCCACGACAGGCACCGGAGACCTTGCGGCCACAGCTCTGAACAGCTGCGTCCACAATGGAGGTAGAGAACATGGTCCACTCAGACTCAATGTCCCCCGCCTCCCTCGGAAGCTGGGAAAAGCTCTCCCGGAGGTGGGAGTTGAAGACCTCCCCGACAGAGTGCTCGGCCAGACGTTCCCAGCAGACCCTCACCATACGTTTGGGCCTGCCAGGTCTGTCCAGCTTCCTCCTCCGCCAGCGGATCCAACTCACCACCAGGTGGTGATCAGTTGACAGCTCAGCCCCTCTCTTCACCCGAGTGTCCAAGACATAGGGCCGGAGATCAGATGAAACGACTACAAAGTCGATCATTGACCTCCGACCTAAGGTGTCCTGGTGCCACGTGCACTTATGGACACCCCTATGCTCGAACATGGTGTTCGTTATGGACAAACCGTGACTAGCACAGAAGTCCAATAACAAAACACCACTCGGGTTCAGATCGGGGAGGCCGTTCCTCCCAACCACGCCCCTCCAGGTGTCACTGTCATCTCCCACGTGAGCATTGAAGTCCCCCAGTAACACAATGGAGTCCCCAGTCTGAGCACTCCTCAGTACCTCTCCCAGGGACTCCAAGAAGGCCGGATACTCTATACTGCTATTTGGGCCATAGGCACAAACAACAGCAAGAGCCCTCTCCCCAATCCGAAGGCGCAGCGAGGCGACCCTCTCGTTCACTGGGGTAAACTCCAACACATGGCGGCTGAGCTGGGGAGCTATAAGCAAGCCCACACCAGCCCGCCGCCGCTCACCACGGGCGACTCCAGAGAAGTGGAGAGTCCAGCCCCTCTCGAGGAGCTGGGTTCCAGAGCCCAAGCTGTGCGTGGAGGTGAGCCCGACTATCTCTAGCCGGTACCTCTCAACCTCCCGCACAAGCTCAGGCTCTTTCCCCCCCAGCGAAGTGACATTCCATGTCCCAACAGCTAGCCGCTGTGTCCGGGGATCAGGTCGTCGAGGCCCCTGCCTTCGACTGCCACCCAATCCACATTGCACCAGTCCCCTACTGCTACCTCTGTGGGTGGTGGACCCACAGGAGGTCGGGCCCACGTCAGCTCTTCGGGCTGAGCCCGGCCGGGCCCCATGGGCAAAGGCCCGGCCACCAAGCGCTCGCATACGAGCCCCAACCCCGGGCCTGGCTCCAGGGTGGGGCCCCGGCTGCGTCATCCCGGGCGACGTCACGGTCCTCGGATTTCTCTCCATAGGGGTTTTGGTGAACTGCTCTTAGTCTGGCCTGTCACCTAGGACCTGTCTGCCTTGGGAAACCCTGACAGGGGCATAATGCCCCCGACAACATAGCTCCTAGGATCATTCAAGCACACAAACCCCTCCACCACAATAAGGTGGCAGTTCAAGGAGGGGTTTTTTTTTTTTTTTTTTTTTTGGTCTCATCATTTATTTTATTGACGTCACAAAGGGAAAAATAAGTTGAAATGACTTCCTCCAATTCATCCTGACCTTGGCACAAAGGCTTCCAGTCCTCCCAACAAGTCGCAGTGAAACTTAAAACCCAATTTGTGAAATGCCTAGACTGAGTGTATCCTTCACTGCCCAGCAGATACTGTAGTGCTGAAGAAGCTGCTGGAGCAGCTCTTTTTCATCTAAAAACTCCAGTCGTTCAATCCTGCTTATGTCTTCCTGAGGAAGCAGGCTATAGACTGCCATCATATCCAGTGCATTCACACTCTCCCATCCTGTAGACAGGAAGCGTTCTTTCTGAGAATCCAATGACTGGCACACATCCACTCCAGCCAGATTACACTGCCGTCTCTGCAGATTCTCAATCATGACCTGCCCAAAGCGGTCAGCCATGTTCACCTGCTCATAGTTGATGAACATGGCAGTATGGAAGGTGTGTGCAACCCAGTGCACCAGTTTGGATGATTGCTCTGGGGTCATGTACACCAGCACACATTCAGAAACAAAGAACGTTGGCAATTCTGTATTTATGTTGAATTTTCTGAGTTTTTCCTCTAAACCTGGCAGGTCTCGGAGGTCAGCACCTATGATACAGTATCTGTCTGAGTCCAGGTTGTGACCATCTAATAAGAGTGAATCAGCTGAATGGGTCTCAATCAAGGGCTTTGACAAAGGAGGTTTTGTCTTGATATGGTGTATCTTCCTGGCAACAATCATAGGGAAGTCAACTTCAAAGTACTTTTTCGGCAAAGCATTCTCAGCCTTCAGTCTCCAGAAAGTGGTGTCCAGTCCTGCGCCAAGATTCACCACCTGGCAGTCACACTGAGTCTTTTTAAGAAATGCATCAAGCAGGTGGTTCACTCCTTGGACACGGGCATAATAGCCTCGGTTAATCTCAGGTGCCTTGCGTTCACCTGTCTGACGCACAAAATACTGTATGTAAGGGTCGGTCCAGTATCCTTTACTTGTTGCAAACCTTTTGCATGTCGACGCGTCGTCGCATGTTGCTCTGACAGCTTCATCAGCGGTGTCAGAATCAGTGAAAGGCGTTTTGGACGCCATGAACACTTACTAAATCACAGGTTAATCAGAATTATTGCTTTTTATTTACATGTGACACCCACACGGCAGTTCACACATACTGTACACTGTATGAACATTTGGTGGAATATAAACAGCAGTAATGAGCACCACCGTCAGCTCTCTGGGCAGATAAAAGGGTCTGCAAATGACTGTCATTGCTTCTATGTCAGGAGAGCAATGGGTGTGTGTGATCTTACTGTTTGTACACCAGTCATTGTGAACATATACACACAGTCCCCCTCCTCTACTCTTACTGGAGTCTCTGTTTCTGTTGTAGTGATGAGCGGTGCAGCCCACTAGCTGTACTGTAGCATCTGGGATCAGTTGATGTAGCCAGGTCTCCGTGATGATCAGCACACAGCAATCACGAACGGAGGGATTTACTGCAAAATGTAATTCCAGCTCACTGATCTTGTGATTGACGGATCTTGCATTGGTCAAGATGATGTTGGGTAATGGGGGTTTGAATGGCTGCTTCCTTAGCCTGGCTAGCAGGCCCATTGACTGTAATGGATGGGAGACTCCACAGTACAACCCAGGTGAGTATGGTTGTCAACCAAGGACATAAGGATCCCACAATGATGCAAAAAAACTCAGTGCAAAGTACATTGGCCCTTTCAAGATTTTACAGTGCATCAATGTCACCTACAAGCTAGACCTGCCCCAACACAAGTGCCTCTCAGTCATTCCACGTATCATGCCTGAAACCAGCTATCCTTGGTCCCTTCGGCACCAAAATACATTCCACTTCACCCCCTGCACCTCTCACCCTTGATGGACAGCCCATCTACATCGTCTACAAGATCTTCAACTCTAACTGCAAAAGGGACAACCTTGAATATCTGGTAGACTGGGAGGTCTACAGTGGTGCTTGAAAGTTTGTGAACTCTTTAGAATTGTCTATATTTCTGCATAAATATGACCTAAAACATCAGATTTTCACACAAGTCCTAAAAGTAGATAAAGAGAACCCAGTTAAACAAATGAGACAAAAATATTATTCTTGGTCATTTATTTACTGAGGAAAATGATCCAATATTACATTATCTGTGAGTGGCAAAAGTATGTGAACTTTTGCTTTCATTATCTGGTGTTGTGCAGCAATAACTGCAACTGAATGTTTCCGTTAACTGTTGATCAGTCCTGCACACCGGCTTGGAGGAATTTTAGCCCATTCCTCTGTACAGAACAGCTTCAACTCTGGGATGTTTGTGGGTTTCCTCACATGAACTGCTCACTTCAGGTCCTTCTACAACATTTCGATTGGATTAAGGTCAGGACTTTGACTTGGTCATTCCAAAACATTGACTTTTATTCTTCTTTAACCATTCTTTGGTGGAATGACTTGTGTGCTTAGGGTCGTTGTCTTGCTGCATGGCCCACCTTCTCTTGAGATTCAGTTCATGAACAGATGTCCTGACATTTTCCTTTAGAATTCGCCTGTATAATTCAGAATTCATTGATGGAACAATGATGGCAAGTCGTCCTGGCCCAGATGCAGCAAAACTGGCCCAAACCATGATACTACCACCATTCTGTTTCACTGATGGGATAAGGTTCTTTTGCTGGAATGCAGTGTTTTCCTTTCTCCAAACATAATGCTTCTCATTTGAACCAAAAAGTTCTATTTTGGTGTCATCCATCCACAAAACATTTTTCTGGCTTGTCCACATGATCTTTAGCAAACTGCAGATGAGCAGCAATATTCTTTTTGGAGAGCAGTGGCTTTCTCCTTGCAACCCTGTCATGCACACCATTGTTGTTCAGTGTTCTCCTGGTAGTAGACTCATGAACATTTAACATTTAGCCAATGTGAGAGAGGCCTTCAGTTGCTTAGAAGTTACCCTGGGGTCCATTGTGACCTCACTGACTATATTACACACCTTGCTCTTGGAGTGATCTTTGTTGGTCGACCACTCCTGGGGAGGGTAACAATGGTCTTGAATTTCCTCCATTTGTATACAATCTGTCTGACTGTGGATTGGTGGAGTCCAAACTCTTTAGAAATTGTTTTGTAACCTTTTCCAGCCTGATGAGCATCAACAGCTCTTTTTCTGAGGTCCTCAGAAATCTCCTTTGTTTGTGCCATGATACACTTCCACAAACATGTGTTGTGAAGATCAGACTTTGATAGATCTCTGTTCTTTAAATAAAACAGGGTGCCCACTCACGCCTGATTTGTCATTCCATTGATTGAAAATGCCTGACTCTAATTTCACCTTCAAATTAACTGCTAATCCTAGAGGTTCACATACTTTTGCCACTCACAGATATGTAATACTGGATCATTTTCCTCAATAAATAAATGACCAAGTATAATATTTTTGTCTCATTTGTTTAACTGGGTACTCTTTTTATCTAATTTTAGGACTTGTGTGAAAATCTGATGATGTTTTAGATCATATTTATGCAGAAATATAGAAAATTCTAAAGGGTTCACAAACTTTCAAGCACCACTGTATGATCCCAAGGAATGCAGTTGCGTCCCAGCTATGGACATTTTAGACCCTCTGCTCTGTTGGGACTTTCAGGCCAAGTATCCTGATAAACTAGGCCCTCGCCCTCAGGGCTGCCCAAAAAGTATTGCTCCCGGAGTGAGCTCCTCAGGTGTGTGGGTGGGGCGGTTGTCATGGATGGGTAACTGCTTGGTGTTTGTGGGTGGCCATGTTTGAAGGACAACCACCACCACCACTACACTGCACTGCATCACTTTCAGTCTCCAGAGTTCTAATCAATCACACCTGTTCCTGATCAGAGCCACAGTATTCAAGGACTCTCAGTTCAGATTCTCATTGTGAAGTAAACACTAAGGGTTCCCATGCCTGACTTGACCAAGCCATTATTGTTCATGCTGATTACTTGGTTATTGACTCAGTTTGTATTTGGATTATCGCTTATCGTCTTGACATTTGACAATTTGTCTGTTCCTTGCCTGACCACTGCCTGTTTACTGACTCTGCCTTTGCTTCTTGATTTGGATTGGTCTGCCAGCTTGCCTTCAATAAACACTCTATTACTTTTACATCCATCTGTCACCTGTATACCTGACAACTAAAATTTATGGTTTTACACTGTTAATGAAAAATCCAGCATGAACTTTTAAAGTACTTTCACAGTATTTTACAGTTAACTGAAATATATTATAGCTTGTTCCTTTACTGTATTTTACAGTTGATTTGTTTTAATGCCCTTTTTAGTTTGTATTTTTTTACGTGCGTTTTAATAAAACTTTTTTTTTTATTTAATCTTAATACTGGCTTAGCAGGCTATACACAAGAATAGTCACATTGCATAGGATTAAATACATTTTTCTTAAGAAAAGGATATAATAGACCTTACTGTTTCAGTCTTCCTGTCAGTAAACCTGATGTCAACATGAACTGCAAACATGGACATTCAAGACTACAATCCCCAAGACTCACAGCACCCTCTGTCTTCTGAATATTAACTACAGCTGACACTCATTTCCTCAATTAGCCCCTCTCCTATAATAAACCTCTCTCACACTCCACTGTAATGTGAAGTATCGTTCTGTATCTACCCGGTTCATACCAAGCCTTGTATTTCTCTATCTGTCTTTCTAGTTTCTGACCTTTGCTAGCCTTCCTTCATTTACGCTATTTGTCTCATCTCCTCTGTTTGCTGATCGACTGACCCTCGCTTGTTTCCTGACCTCTTGATTCTTGTCTATCATTTTGGCTTCGTCGACAGTCTGGTTCCCTGCTCTCCTCTGCATTTACATCTGTAAGTACCTGTACTCTGACAGGATAGTCATGGATATAGCGGAAGAAGTGAAGCGGACTGCTTTGAATGCTCAGGGTTCTCCCAGTAGGTGACATCAACAGATGCTAGCGGACCTCAACATCTGCCTAACGCAGCTGACCACCGTGATGTCACAGGCCCTCCTACCGTGCTCTGAGTCTCTTCCTAGCCCCATGCTACAACTCCCTGCACATGAGAAGTTTACTGGAGATGCCCTTGCTTATAAGGGTTTCTTGCTTCAATGCTCTATGTATTTCGCCACCATGCCAAATCTCTCCGATAAGCATAAAATCGCTAAATTCCTCTCTTTTCTCTCTGGCAAAGTGCTATGCTGGGCAAGCACAGTATGAGGCAAAGACCAAGAACAAACCACATTGTATGAGCAGTGCCCACGGCCCCGCTGCAAAGCATGCTTGGCATTAGGTCCATTGACGGAGGACTAATAGGACTCTGTCTCGTCACTTCACGAACCACACCACTTCACCTCCAAATACCCTCTTTAACACCACTGTGTTAAAGAGGGTATTTGACCATGAACCAGAAGGTATTGAAATTGGTGAAAGTTTGCTTACCATCATGCAGGGTTCTCGAAGTATGGTGGAATATGCTCTTGACTTCAGAACCCTGGCAGCAGCTAGTGGATGAAACAAGCCCTCTTTGAAGGCTGTCTTCCATCAGGGTCTACGTCCTGCTATTCTCAGCGAGCTAGTGTGCCGAGACGAACAACTCACGCTGGACTCGCTGATCGATTTGGTCATCCGGCTTGACCATCTGTTGACTCTCAGCCCTTCCATCCAGGAAGGTGTTCAGCCTATCACAGCTACTGAAGACCGCTCTCCCATGGAGGTTTCATGCACCAGGCTGTCACGTTCTGAGTGCAAGAGACGGAGGAAGGAGGGGTTGTGTTTCTACTGCAGGAGCTCCAAACCTCAGCTCAACCACTGTCCTGTGCAGCTCTAGCAGAAGGTTCTACACACGGAGTCTGGTGAGAAAATTTGCATCCATGTCTTTCAAAATCCCGGTATTATTGAAGTTGACCGATTCCACACACATCCTGTGTGCCTTCATTGATTCAGAGGCAGAAGGAAACTTTATCAGCCATTCCATTGTGCAGAAACTCAACTTGCCCACGGTCCCATTGTAAAGCATGCTTGGCATTAGGTCCATTGACGGAGGACCAATAGGACTCTGTCTCGTCACTTCACGGACCACACCACTTCACCTCCAAGTAGGCATTCTGCATTCAGAGCAAATCTTGCTATGTGTCAAATACAGTAAGTCACGACCTTATTCTTGGCTATTCATGGCAACAGCTTCACGATCCTTTGATCTCCTGGCAGAGCAAGGAAATTCTTCAGTGGTCTATGTTAGGACTAGGACTGTTTTGGCCTCTAGAGGCTGCTGTTATTTCCTTTTCGTGTCATGTTTATTTTGGCCTCTAGAGGCCGCCACTGTTCCTGTGTTTTGTGTTTGTGTTAATTGCCTGTTTAGTCCTAATTATCTTCACCTGTGTTCAATTTAGTTTGTGTATTTATACCCCCTGAGTTCAGTCCTCTTGTCACGGAGTCTTTGTGCTGTTATGTTTATCTCCAGTTTCCTCTGTACCGTGTTCTTTATTTTGCATTTTGCTTTTCTTTTGGACCTAGTAGTTACTGTGTTTTTGGATCTTCTGAGCTTTGGTATTTTTGCCTTTTCTTTTCTGTTGTTTTGGCTTTTGTTTTGTACTTTGGGATTTTTTTATTTTTTCCCTTATATCTTCTGAGCGTTTTTGTATTTTTACTTTTTGGATATTTTTTGTACATATTGTAAATAAACCTTTTTGATACTTTTTCTACTTCCGCCTCACGCCTCTGCATTTGAGTCATCCCCCTGGTGGCCCAGTAGGGGTTTGCTGGATTATCACACCAACGAACCAGGTTCGAATCCCAGCAAAACCCTAACAGAAAGACTCCTTCATGACCGACTCAGCAGAGGCTGCTTCAACTGTCTACCCGGCCAACCTTCAGGGAATTATGGCAGCTTTGACACGCTTCGGAGCGACCATAGATGCTCATGGATGTACGCTCACCAGCCAACGTGAGGCCCTTGCTCGCCACGAGGAACTGCTTCAGCAAATTGGGAAAACCCTGGCACAGCTGACATCTCTGCCTGCATCTCCTGATCCAGCTCCTGCTCCTGTGCCTCCTGCCATGCTGCCCTCTTCACCTCATGAACCCAGCCTTCCTGCACCATAGAGGTACGACGGCAAGCACAGTGAGTGCCGAGAGTTCCTTACCCAGTGTCAACTCACCTTTGAGCTTCAGCCTACCACCTACACTACGGACCGCCGCAAGATTGCCTTTGTGATCACCTTATTAGCTGGTAAGGCGTGAGCCTGGGCTACTGCTATCTGGCAAAGACAGGGACCTGAGTGCCTTGATTTCCAGCTGTTTTCTGAAGAGATGCTTCGGGTCTTCGATCAGGCAGACATCAGTACCAACGCAGCCCGAAAGCTCATGTCCATCCGGCAAGGAGGAAGCGTCGCAGATTACGCCATCTCGTTCCGGACGCTCGCAGCAGTAAGTGGATGGAATGAGACTGCCCTGGTGTCAGCCTTCCACCATGGTCTGTCTGACCCCATCAAGGATGGTCTGGCCTCTATTGGATGCCCAAGTGACCTCGAAACCCTCATCTCACATGCTATTCATCTGGACAACAGGATGAGAGAACACCACCAAGCCTTGAGCCCCCCAGCCTCCCTACCTCTACCTGGAGACCGTCTACCTCCTTCAGTGATTGTCCAGAACCCATGCAAGTGGGTCGTACTCGCCTCTCCGCATCTGAGAGGGAGCGCAGAAGGAGGGACAAGTGCTGCATCTACTGTGGCAAGCCTGGTCACTTCCGAGCATCATGTCCCGAACTCTTGGGAACTCTTGGGGCGGCTGGACCGCCCCGTCCAGCCGAGGGAGGGTTGTGACGGGGCCTACCCTCTCTCCCGGACTCCCTGGCCAAGGAATCTACATCCCGGTCTCCATCTCCTGGGGTGAGTCTGTCCACTCTTGTCAAGCTTTGTTAGACTCAGGGGCGGCTGGGAACTTTATGGATATTCACTTCGCCCAAAGCATCAATATTCCGACTGCACCTCTTGAAGTCCCACTGTCTGTGTCTGCCCTTGATGGCCAAGCGTTAGGTGATGGAAGAGTCACCCAAGTTACTTCTCCAGTCTTCCTCCAGTCTCAAGGTCACAAGGAAGAAATATCCCTGCACCTGATTCCTTCACTTGAGTTCCCAGTTATTCTAGGCCTTCCTTGGCTTACTCGCCACAACCCTCACATAGACTGGGTAACAAGTCAGGTTGTGGAATGGGGCCCTGCATGCCATGCCTCTTGTCTGCTCTCTAGCTCTCCTGTGTCTCCTGCCGAGCCCCCTGATCTCACCGAGTTATCTCAAGTTCCCACAGAGTACTGGGATCTCAAGGAGGTATTCAGCAAGAGCAGGGCCGCCGTTCTTCCTCCGCACCGGGCCTACGACTGTGCCATCGACTTGCTCCCTGGGACTACCCCTCCTCGTGGCAGACTGTTTTCCCTCTCTCAGCCAGAATGCAAGGCCATGGAGGAATACCTCAAAGACGCCCTGGTCTCTGGGTTCATTCGACCCTCCACCTCACCTGCTGGTGCCGGCTTCTTCTTTGTTGGCAAGAAGGATGGGGGGGGGCGCTGACCATGTATTGACTACAGGGGCCTGAACAAGATCACTGTGCGCAACCGATATCCCCTTCCGCTGATGTCCACTGCTTTCGACCTGCTCCAAGGCGCCACCGTCTTCACCAAGTTGGACCTACGGAACGCATACCACCTCATCCGTATCCGACAGGGAGACGAGTGGAAGACTGCCTTTAACACCCCGTCTGGGCACTACGAATACCAGGTGATGCCCTTCGGACTCACCAACGCACCAGCTGTTTTTCAGGCCCTAATCAATGACATCTTAAGGGACATGATTAACCTGTACGTTTTTGTCTACCTCGACGACATCCTTATCTTTTCCAAGACTGTGCAGGAGCACCGCCACCATGTCTGCCAGGTTCTCCAGAGGCTGCTACAGAACAATCTGTTCGCCAAGGCCCAGAAATGCGAATTTCATGTTCCCGAGGTCTCCTTTCTGGGATTTATTGTACGGACAGGCCAACTCCAAATGGACCCTGCCAAGACCCTGGACGTCCGGGACTGGCCTACTCCCAAGTCTGTTAAGGAGGTTCAGCGGTTCTTAGGATTCGCTAACTTCTACCGCAAGTTCATCAGGAACCTCAGTTCTGTAGTAGCACCCATGTCAGACCTCACCAAAGGGACAGGTGGATCTTATGTCTGGTCTGCTCAGGCGGAAAAGGCGTTCAAAGACCTCAAGGACCGCTTCTGCACGGCACCCATTCTGGTCCTCCCGGACACCTCCCAACCATTCATCGTGGAGGTGACAGTGGTGTCGGACAGTGGTGTCGGCACGGTGCTCTCTCAACGTTCGGAAGGAAAGCTGCACCCCTGCGCTTACTTCTCCCACCGCCTGAGTCCTGCGGAGTCCCGGTACGATGTGGGGGATCAAGAACTGCTAGCGGTCAAACTGGCCCTTGAGGAGTGGAGGCACTGGCTGGAGGGAGCGCAACATCCATTCCTGGTTTGGATTGACCACAAGAACCTGGAGTACTTCCAGCAAGCCAAGAGACTGAACCCTCGACAGGCTAGGTGGGCCCTGTTTTTCAGTCGGTTTGACTTCACCCTCTCGTACCGCCCCGGCTCCAAGAACACCAAACCTGACGCACTGTCCAGGCTGTTCTCTGCCACTAACAGGGAGAGTGAAGTCGGGCCTATTATTCCTGTGTCCCGGATTGTGGCCCCTGTCCGCTGGGGTATTGAGGAGGCTGTCCGACGAGCCCAACGCCAGGACCCCGGTCCTGGGACGGGGCCACTGGGCCTCTTGTACGTCCCACATCAAGCCCGGGCCAAGGTCCTCCAGTGGGGTCACTCTTCCCCTCTCACCGCCCACCCGGGAGCTCGGAGGACCCTGGACTTCCTGAAAAGACGCTTCTGGTGGCCTAACATGGAGAAGGAAGTAAGGTCATTTGTCCTGTCCTGTGAGGTTTGCACCAGAACCAAGAACCCACGACAGCGTCCCCAGGGTCTCCTGCATCCTCTGACCATTCCCTGGCGTCCCTGGTCCCACGTGGCAGTCGACTTCATCACGGGTCTCCCTGAGTCACAAGGTAACACGGTCATTTTGGTCATAGTTGACATTCTCCAAGGCCTGCCGCTTCATACCACTGTGCAAACTCCCCTCTGCTCTTGAAACAGCGAAACTTATGTTTAATCATGTCTTCTGAGTCTTTGGTCTTCCACAGGACATCGTCTCAGACCAAGGGCCCCAGTTCTCCTCCCGAGTGTGGCACGGGTTCTGCAAGGTCATCGGAGCCACTGCCAGTCTCTCCTCTGGGTTTCACCCACAGTCCCAGACGGAGAGGCTCAACCAGGACCTGGAAACCACCCTGCGAGGCCTGGCTATGGATAACCCGACATCGTGGAGCACCTGGCTGCCATGGGCAGAGTACGCCCACAACACCCTGCAGTCATTGGCCACCAAGCTGTCGCCATTCCAGTGCCAATTCGGGTTCCAGCCACCTCTGTTCCCGGACCAGGAGGAGGACGCGGGGGTGCCCTTGGTCAACCAATATGTGAGACGGTGTCGCAAGACCTGGAGCAAGGTCAGGAAGACCCTCATATAGACCTCCAGAACCAACCAGACTCAGGCCAACCACCATAGAAGACCTGCACACGCTTTCCGCCCTGGGCAGCGGGTTTGGCTGTCCACTAAGGACCTTCCGCTGCGGGTGGAGAACCGCAAGCTTGCTCCTCGCTACATTGGCCCCTTCAAGGTGGTGCGCAGGGTGAACCCTGTCTCCTACCGGCTCCAGTTGCCCCGGACTCTGAGGATCAACCCCACTTTCCATGTTTCCCTGTTGCGGCCCGTACTGACGTCTACGTATGCCCCTGCCCCTAGGAACCCCCCACCCCCCGCATCTTCCAGGGTCAGATTGTGTTCACTGTGCATCGCCTGCTTGACTTCCTCCGGGTCCGCGGCGGGTTGCAATATCTGGTGGACTGGGAGGGCTATGGTCCTGAGGAGCGCTGCTGGGTTCCTGCTCGGGATGTCCTAGATAAAGAACTGTGTCGGGACTTCCATTCGGCCCATCCGGATCGCCCTGGGATCGCTCCTGGGGGGGGGGGTCCTGTTAGGACTAGGACTGTTTTGGTCTCTAGAGGCCGCTGTTATTTCCTTTTCATGTCATGTTTATTTTGGTCTCTAGAGGCCGCCACTGTTCCTGTGTTTTGTGTTTGTGTTAATTGCCTGTTTAGTCCTGATTATCTTCACCTGTGTTCAATTTAGTTTGTGTATTTATACCCCCTGAGTTCAGTCCTCTTGTCACGGAGTCTTTGTGCTGTTATGTTTATCTCCAGTTTCCTCTGTACCGTGTTCTTTATTTTGCATTTTGCTTTTCTTTTGGACCTAGTAGTTACTGTGTTTTTGGATCTTCTGAGCTTTGGTATTTTTGCCTATTCTTTTCTGTTGTTTTGGCTTTTGTTTTGTACTTTGGGATTTTTTTTATTTTTTCCCTTATATCTTCTGAGCGTTTTTGTATTTTTACTTTTTGGATATTTTTGGTACATATTGTAAGTAAACCTTTTTGGTACTTTTTCTACTTCCGCCTCACGCCTCTGCATTTGAGTCATCCCCCTGGTGGCCCAGTGGGGGGTTGCTGGATTATCACACCAACGAACCAGGTTCGAATCCCAGCAAAACCCTAATAGTCTACAACTTGTTTCACTAACTGTATCTCTTGTCTACAAGTTAAGCTCTCCTCCAAGCACAGAATGCAAGCCATCTTTGTAAGTGAAGAACAGAGCTAAATGACTGGTTGGAAAAAAATCATGTAATTACAACGTGAGAAAATCCACAGCTTCTTATTGCCCTTTTTATTTTAAAATAAAGTTGCACATGTACACAGATCTGACAAGAAAACATCCTTGCAAGCTAAGCAGACTTGACTGTTATGGTCCAACAAACAGTAACCTTGCTCTGTAATGTCAGGGAAACATGCCAAAAATCAACTTAAATACAACTGAACAGTTTGATTGAAATAATGCACAAAATACTCATGAGGTCAAATAATGTGTTCTGCATTATGGCCTTTACTACACTATCAACATGTCATCAAGCAGTCTCATGCCAATTCTATACAACTTTGAGAAACATTTGCACAGGTTTGAAGAAACAGTAAGTTACCGCAAAGCAAATCTTCAGCACTTAATTTCTGGTCCAGTTGTTATCTTGAAAATAACTTTTGCCTTACATTTTGAATCTGAACTGCTGAATTACCACCTGATAACCAGCATGCATTGAAGTCTTTTATGTTAAATGGATGAAGTAACATTCATTGACTATCAAAGGTTTACTGTCAATGATTGATACTGTCAATGAGCTTTTTTTTAATTTTATTTTCTCTTTTCTTTTTTTTCCCCGTGTGTTTGTGTAGTTTGATGTTTTGAGTGTTTTTGTCCGCTGGTGGTGGTGTAGCTCTGGACCCAGTTTTGGGTGTCTATTCTCTTCAGCCCTTGGTTCGCTGTGGGTGATGCCTGTGCTCCCGGCTGTGGACTGCAGTGAGCTCGTTGCTCATTTTGACATCGTGGTTGTCCAGCGCTCTGTGCTTTTAATGCTTGACATGGTGTTCCGGGCGATGTTGCTCGGTGGCGTCACGGCGGCTGTGCAGGAGGTTTGGGACATACCAGCGCTCTGCATGGCGGTGCTTCTGTGCTCGCTTTGTGGATCCATGGCGTGTTGTTTGAGTGCTGTTGCTGGCGGCATCACGGTGGCTGTGCTGGTGGTGTGGGACTAGTTTTCGTGCCCCTTTTGGTGGGACTGTGGCTGCTACACCACTGGAATGACATCCTGACCCCTATTTGGTGGACTTTTTTTTTTTTTTTTCCTCCTTCTTCTGCTTATAATTGTAAGGCGACCTTGGGTTTTTAGAAAGGCGCTATATAAGTTGAACTTATTATTTCATGAATTCACTGGCAAAATGTGTCCACACATTAACGTAGACGTAGAAATTAAAATGAGCTCCTGTGTTCTATGATTAATAGCCTATTAAATTCTAGCTAATGTTAGCTGCTGAATCCTTCACATCGACATGCACATATTCAATAATAAAAGCAAACCAGAAACATCACTAATGGAATTTGAAACAATTGATAGATTAAGTAAAATTGCTACCCATCAAATATTTAGTAAGATGGTTGGGGATGGATGAAAAAAAAAACGGTCCCAGCTTCAATTGTGCAGTTCAGCTTTGCTCTCCTCCAAAAATACTGCATGATACTGTCAGTTAAGATACTTTGAATGGTTGATAAGCAGTAAAGTGCTGTATTTTGGGAATACATTATAGTTCTGTTAAAAGATGGTCAATTGAGTGTAACTTAAGTTTTGTTTGCATTAACAGTAAAGTGCTGTATTTAAAAACAATGGGTTAATACTGTTGAAATCCTGATGTAAATTAGCTTCAGTCTTTTACAATGCATATGTCTGTAAAATTGGAAAGAGAAATGATGTCTGTGAAGATTCTCAGTCATCCAGGTCATAGTAAACTGTGGGTGGTAAAAGAGAGCAACTGGACTTGCTTGAAAAGCAACTCCAGTTGCTCTCTTTTACCACCCAAAGAGAAATGATCTTGCAATGATCTAGTACTAGACTTTTTAGAAGTGTTGATGAGTAGTAGCAGGAAGAAATTTCTGTACTTTTATTGAAAAATAATTAAGACGTTGCAATAATATTTAATACTGTATTCCTTGGTGTCTAAAGGAGCTGACGGTTTTTTGAGTAGTTGTTTAACAAAAGTTACTGATGTACACCATGTGTGATGCATAATGGTATTACACTTTTGAGTATCAGTGTTGTCTCTTTCCTTGTCCTCCTTCCAGGGTTTTTGGCAGTCATTGTCTGATACTGTGAGAGCATTCTGCAATAAGCAGCAAAAGAGGTAGACTAAAATATGGCATGAGTGTGATCAAAATCTTAAGTCTATATAGCTTTTCAAATCTAGTTTGTTTTATGTCTATTCTTTATAGGTTGGATTCTCTAGAGTTAAATAAAGAGGAGGTCCAAACCCACCAGAGGCAAGCAGAGGGAACAGAAACAATGCCGAGCATGGTAGGCATCACCTAATGTATGCAAATGTTCCAAAAGTTTTCACCCCTGCATTTGTGCATATCACCTAAAGTACATACAGTGGTGCTGGAAAGTTTGTGAACCCTTTAGAATTTTCTCGATTTCTGCATAAATATGACCTAAAACATCAGATTTTCACACAAGTCCTAAAAGTAGATAAAGAGAACCCAATTAAACAGATGAGACAAAAATATTATACTTGGTCATTTATTTATTGAGGAAAATGATCCAATATTACATATCTGTGAGTGGCAAAAGTATGTGAACCTCTAGGATTAGCAGTTAATTTGAAGGTGAAATTAGAGTCGGGTGTTTGCAATCAATGGGATGACAATCAGGTGTGAGTGGGCACCCTGTTTTATGTAAAGAACAGGGATCTATCAAAGTCTGATCTTCACAACACGTTTGTGGAAGTGTATCATGGCACGAACAAAGGAGATTTCTGAAGACCTCAGAAAAAGCGCTGTTGATGCTCAACAGGCTGGAAAAGGTTACAAAATCATCTCTAAAGAGTTTGGACTCCTCCAATTCACAGTCAGACAGATTGTGTGCAAATGGAGGATATTCAAGACCATTGTTACCCTCCCCAGGAGTGGTCAACCAACAAAGATCACTCCAAGAGCAAGGCGTGTAATAGTCAGCGAGGCCACAAAGGACCCCAGGGTAACTTCTAAGCAACTGAAGGCCTCTCTCACATTGGCTAATGTTAATGTTCATGAGTCCACCATCAGGGGAACACTGAACAACAATGGTGTGCATGGTAGGGTTGCAAGAAGAAAGCCACTGCTCTCCAAAAAGAACATTGCTGCTCATCTACAGTTTGCTAAAGATCATGTGGACAAGCCAGAAGGCTTCTGGAAAAATGTTTTGTGGATGGATGAGACCAAAATAGAATTTTTTGGTTTATATGAGAAGCGTTATGTTTGGAGAAAGGAAAACACTACATTCCAGCATAAGAACCTTATCCCATCTGTCAAACATGGTGGTGGTAGTATCATGGTTTGGGCCTATTTTGCTGCATCTGGGCCAGGATGGCTTGCCATCTTTGATAGAACAATGAATTCTGAATTATACCAACGAATTCTAAAAGAAAATGTCAGGACATCTGTCCATGAAATGAATCTCAAGAGAAGGTGGGTCATGCAGCATGACAACGACCCAAAGCACACAAGTCGTTCTACCAAAGAATGGTTAAAGAAGAGTAAAGTTAATGTTTTGGAATGGCCAAGTCAAAGTCCTGACCTTAATCCAATCGAAATGTAATGGAAGGACCTGAAACGAGCAGTTCATGTGAGGAAACCCACCAACATCCCAGAATTGAAGCTGTTCTGTACAGGGGAATGGGCTAAAATTCCTCCAAGCGGGTATGCAGGACTGATCAACAGTTACCAGAAATGTTTAGTTGCAGTTATTGCTGCACAAGGGGGTCACACCAGATACTGAAAGCAAGGGTTCACATACTTTTGCCGCTCACAGATATGTGATATTGGGTCATTTTCCTCAATAAATGACCAAGTACAATATTTTTGTCTCATTTGTTTAACTGGGTTCTCTTTATCTACTTTTAGGACTTGTGTGAAAATCTGATGTTGTTTTAGGTCATATTTATGCAGAAATATAGAAAATTCTAAACGGTTCACAAACTTTCAAGCACCACTGTAATGCCGCTTTTCCACTACAAACGCGGCTGAGCCGTGCCGTGCTGAGTTGAGCTAAGCGGGGCTGTTGGAGTTGCATTTCGACTACAACCGCGCTGAACCGTGCTGGCTGGAAGTGGGTGGACACATTGGGTGGAGTTTGCGAAAGTGGGTGGACGTCACGTGATGTCGTTAAACAGCGCAAACAGTGACATCAGTGACAGTGGCGGAACAAGTCAGAGCCGGGCCGGGGGCGGGGCAAATGACCGGGCCCTTTATTAAAGCTTATCATAACATCATTTTAGGCTACAAAATGTCTGCAACTGCGGTGTTTACCAATTTCAACACTACCGGGTGCAACTATGTTATTTAGTACATCAAATCCTTCAAACGAACATGTAACTCAGAAACAAAAAACATTAGGATACTGTACATGGCTCATAATAAAACATCAATAGCCTATACTGCGCACATTATTATTTGAAGGGCATACGAATGAGCGCTCAGAGGTTGCAACGGTGACAGGAAGAGTCAGAAATAAAAGGAGAGCGGTGCAAACCTCACTGTGTTTACCAATTTCAACACTACGGGGTGCAACTATGTTATTTTGTACATTAAGTCCTTCAAACGAACATGTAACTCAAACAAAAAAACATTAGGCGACATACTGTACATGGCTCATAATAAAACATCAATAGCCTACTGCGCGCATTATTTGAAGGGCATACGACGAGCCTTGCACTCCACGAACTCGTCCACGATGCTCTGTATGTCACTGATTCAGTGAGCTTTTAAGCGGTAGTCTCACGACCCGAATAGTAAACAATAAACATGGAGGACATGGAGTCGTTAGTGTTGCTGGTCTTGGTGCTGTGGCTTGTTGTCACCGACAACGCGGACAGATACTGGCAAGAGCGTATAGATGAGGCGAGGCGCATAAGGCTTCAGAAATTCTCGTAATTCGTAATTATTCTTCTTCCGGGTTTGCGGTGTTTACAGATCCCAGCGCGCTCGCGGGGCGTGTGTGGGCATGTGAGGACACTCCTCCTCACCAATCAGTGCACAGGGGAGTGTCTGCTCATGCCCCCAACCTCACTCGGCACGGCTTGGCTCGCTTCAGCCCCACTCCAAAACGGTGCGAGTTTTAGGGGCTAAGCAGGGCTGAAACGAGCTGAGTCGTGCTGGTTTTTGGTAGTCGAAACGCGAGCCGTGTCGGGCTGAAGTGAGCTGAAAAAGGGTAGTGGAAAAGGGCCATAACAGCCATTATAGGAAGAACATGGAAGCAATTTATGTGCCAAAATGTATGGAATGTTTCATTTGAACTAGGTGCATATATCATCATACTAGCTAATTAGCATGCTTCACCATGAATTAAATAATATGCAGTGAAGTTGAGTGCAAAATGAAGATGAGATTTATAGAAATAAGACAGTGTGTTAATTTTCACAGGCCCTAAAAAAATTTAAATAGTGTTATTTTCACTGTTTTGTTATTGATCCTGGCTCCTGAATTGCATTTTCCCCCCCCCCCAGTCCACCACAACTCCAGTTGCAGAGAACAGTGACTGCCAAAATGACTGGAAATTTTATCCAATGACCACAGATTCTGGCTACAAACCCTGAATATAAATGTATAACCATTATAAGCATTGCATAAGTATATTATTTGTGAATTGTATGACTTGTATTCAAAGGTATTTTTTCTATCACTTTATATGTTAAAGTGCAAATGCATTTTGTTTAAATCTTATTGCATAATGTGTGAAAGAAGCTAATGAAGACAAGCATGTTCCACTAAGTGACATTTATATTGCCTTGTTGTAATAGGCAGAAAGGTATTTTTCTTTTGACACATTTTTCACCCCTTTATTTAAAAAAAGTGATTTAAAAAGAATGCAGACTAAAAGTGTGGCAGTTAAAAAGAAAAACTTTTGGCTAGACAATTCACCTCTTGATTTGACAGCTCTTCTGTCTTGATGCATTCTGTAATGCCCCCCAACAACAACAACAAAAAAATCCAACAGGAAAAGAAGCAGTTAAGTACAATGTAACAAAGTAATTTCCTAAGTTGTCAAATGGATGAATTGGTTCATATTTGATGATCTTAAATCCAATTTGAAAGTAGTAAAATAAAGTAGTAATTGTTCATGTATATTTGTAAATGGTGCTGTCTATCATTTCACTAAAAAGAGGGAAAAACATTAGATGTGAACATCATCTAAGGAAGTTTAGCTCCTTAAATATTGTTGATTCTGTGAGCCTCCAGAGGGTCATCTAACAAAATTCAGTGGAACTAAACAAGGGTCACAACAGCAGTTAAGTTGGAAATGGAGATGTACATTTTGTGCATTGCATTTGTTTGTTTGTTTGTTTGCTTGCTTTAATAACTTTGAGTTTTGCTGCAGGTGAGGAGTGCCCCAATGACACATTTATACCATACAATATTGCCATCATAAATACCACTATTTAAAATATCACAACCATATAATTGGAATGGAGAAAGACGATAGACACTAACCATTATAGCACAAAAAGCTTTTTACAAAGCAAACTCATACCCATATAGGCCGTAAGGTGAACCCCGTTTTCGTTTCATCTCGCTCTGACGTCTCCGAACTACGAAATATTTATTTTAAAACTAAGAATGAGTACTAGAAAGTGTGGCGAAAAAAGTTCTCACCTTATAATCCTGTCAATTCCTCGCACCGAGCGATCGCGTGGTGAAGTATTTTCCTCTAAAAATGACGTGTCGGGACATCACGTGACCGGTCTGGACCAATCGCGTTGCCGATTTTTGACCACAGATCAGCTGACAGCTTGCGTAATTACAGTCACATTAATAGAAAAAGTCTCCAAAACACCCTCCAAAGTGGGTGAAATGTCTTCTAAGTCCTAAATAATGCTTTAAATACATCACTAAGACAATATTGCATATATGTGGTATATTGAAGTGTTTATATTATTATTAGAATAAAAATAATTTTTATTATCACCATTATTATAGTACAAAATATGGTGTAATGGTCTATGACTAGGACCATTCATGTATTCATTCTCTTAGGTTATTAACTATAAAAGTACTGATCAACCATAAAACAATTTGCTTGAAAAACAGACCTACAATGTTACACAGGCAGTAATGGAATAGAGTATTGACTCGTCATTGTAGGCTATACACACCATGGATTAGCCATAAAATGGCATATATAATATATAGGCAATGCGTGTGATTTCAGATCAAGATTTAAGAAATTGTGCAGGAAGGAGAAGAGTCCATAGGAATAATAATACACAATAATAATAATACAACCTATATATAATATTGCAGTTCTATTGCTCAGTTCAGAGGCACAATGGCAGGGATTCAAGTATTCACTACCTATGCAGCGGCACAGTAGAGGTAGGTAAACGCACTAGGCAGCACTATGCACCTGCAGCAGCGGCAACAAAGAAGATGCAAGACTGAGTCATCAAACATCACACAACAGAACTATGTGGCAAATTGCAAACTTTAATAGAAAATGTAAACAACAAAACAGTGATATATACACATTACAAATACAAATTTATATATACACAAATTATATATATATAAAGTCCTGTGGCACGGTGCAAAAAGGCAGGGGTCAGCATCCAGGCAATGACCTAGGTGTCAGTGACAGAGAAAGGGGGGGGGGGGGGGGGGGAGACACACACACAGTGCTGTGACTAATTGTCTTCACATTGAACAGTAGCAAGTAGCATTCTATGGTCATGTATGAGAAGTTAGTACATGGCTTACTTGTCCTTCTCTTGTCTAGCAGGCTCATTCAGAAATCTGGTGTACTGCTGGTAGCAGCTCTTGTGGTACTGCACCTCCAGGGCCACACAGTCTTTGTCCTTAATGTGTACCAGAATACTGTGGTCATCTTTAGTCTCAGCAGCAGTCTGCAACTTGCCTTGCCAGACAGAAAGACATGCTTATTACCACATAGGAATTTAAGTTTGCCAGTAGCATATTCACATAAAGGCACACGTATGCTACATGCATACAAACATTGAAACATAACATCCATGCATGCAAACACACTTGCAGAGGGAGATAGCACTGTAGATAGTCATCAGTGATAGTGACCCTTTGTGTGTGGGGGGGCAGGGGGGTTGGTGGGTTGATCAGTGATTGTGACCCTTTGTGTGAGAGAGAGTGTGTGTGTGTGTGTGGGGGGGGGGGGTTTGCTTACCTGCTGTTAAGGTCTCAGCTTTTGAAAGAGCTTCCCTTTGTCGTTTGCCTCCCTTTAAGACAAATTTGAGGTTTTTTTTTTTACATATAATGCACAGGGCAGGAAGGACGGGACCTGAGCTGGACATAGGCAGTGCTGACCTGGATCTAACACTCTTAGTGCTGCCCGATGTTGAGGGGCCAGCTTCGGAGGGGGGGGCAGCTTCGGGGGGTCTTGCGGCATCTTGAGTTTCATCTCCCCCTTCTTTCTCGCGCACCATACGCTTTCCCGCTCGTTCAATAGCAAGTTTGTCCGTAAACCTGCGGTAACATGCAGGGTGGAAGGCAGCATCCTCGGGTATCTTGTCAAACTCTAAATCTAAACAGTGTTTGTAGTTTTCGGCTACTCTCCTGTTCTCACCGCTCAACTGCAGCCACTGTCGGACCCATACGAAAAAGAACAGTAAAGAACTTATGAGAGTTTACCACTGTCTTAGTAGTAAATCCTTATAAATATAAGGATAAATCCTTATAAGGATATATATAAAAAAAAAATTATAATAATTATTTATATATATATATATATATATATATATATATATATATATATATATATCTGCCATGTATGATTTACTCCTGAAAGTGGCCCATTTTGCATTTTCCTCATACAAATTTATGAAAATCTAGTATGTATGAAGTGAACATTGTGCATGGTTTTTACAGATAATGTGTATGATGAATTACACCGTCTTTGTATGCTTCATGTAATGTTTGTTAGTTTTAAATTATATTTTACAGTTTAAAATGTATATGCCTTTTATATGTAAATCCAACACAAACATATGTGGATTTACATATAAAAGGCATATACATTTTAAACTGTAAAATATAATTTAAAACTACAAACATTACATGAAGCATACAAAGACGGTGTAATTCATCATACACATTATCTGTAAAAACCATGCACAATGTTCACTTCATACATACTAGATTTTCATAAATTTGTATGAGGAAAATGCAAAATGGGCCACTTTCAGGAGTAAATCATACATGGCAGATATATATTTATTTATAAATCCTTATAAAGATTTATCCTTATATTTATAAGGATTTACTACTAAGACAGTGGTAAACTCTTATAAGTTCTTTACTGTTCTTTTTCGTATGGGCTACTGTCCCGGTATGTATTCCACCGTTTGAAGGTAAATTCCTGGGTCACTCCGTGCTTCACAGAAGCTATATGCATATAGCACTGCTTACGTGCAAGAAGTTTTCTCCTTTTTGCCGTTATTTCCAAACTTTTCTCTCCTCCACTGCTGCTAGACGAGGCTGTGGCGGCTGCCATGTTGGTCTCTTGTTTACGAAATGGGGCTACGTCGCGGGTGTTTATGGGATACGTCAGCAACCGTGGAACCTGTTCTGTAGCGAAATCTTATTCCGCGGTGCCAAAATATCATTCCGCTCCGATGACATTAGTTCGCTTTTTCAAGCCTTCGTGCGAAAAATTGACAGCATTACAAGGTGAGAACTTTTTGATGACATCATTTCATAATACGTCCATTTTTAAGAATTGGATATTATGTAGTTCGGAGACGTCGGAGCGGAATCTTGTTTCTGAAAGACTTTTCGGGGTTCACCTTACGGCCTAATAGAGAGAACTTGAATATCCATGATTTGTGACTAATGACTATCAAATCTGATCTGATAAATTTGGTATGAAAATCTGGCTCTAAGTCTGTCTTGTGATGAAATATGAACATCTAGAAGAATTTGTATTGGGTGTGAACCCCAAATCCTGAAGCGTTGCACTTTACCCATTTAAAAAACACAAGAAATTGTTAATTTGATAAATACTAGTTTATTTTTAGAGAATATATATAAAAATGAGTATCACATTTGAATTTAATTGATTGAATCTAAAAATAAAGAGAAAGTAAAATTTGCTACAATGCAGAATTGGGCCAACATTCTTTAGGACATTTTGTGTAAGATTATATATTTAGGGCAAATTTTAAAAGTCAGACAGTGCCCTAAATTCAAGTAGGAGAGCTCAGTTCTGTATGAAATGAAGGGAGCACATGTGATTTAATATATCGATAGTAATTTTCTAAAACCACTGACCTTAGGGGTGCGATATACTGATATTGTGCTATACCATGAAAGTGAAATCTTGTACCCTTTATATTTAATGTCCTCTAACAACTGCTAATAATCAGTTCTGTCTGCAAATTATGAAAATGGAAACACACTTGTAAGTGTATTTGTAACATTGCTGCAGTTTCCTAAAAAAACAATGAATAATTATATTGGCGTTTAAAAAAAAAAAAATCACCAGGACATTGATCAATCACAGCAATGCTCAGGGAAAATAAAGGTAGTTGCAATAAAGGAAGCTTGCTTTACAAAAAGTTAATATAAACAGAAAACTATAATGGATTTCCTAGTTTCACAGCTGCACTTTTTGACTATAGAGGTCATACTTCTAGAAGAGAATTATTTATAATTGCATGATCTGTTATCACCCAAATGAGGATGGGTTCTCTTTTTGAGTCTGGTTCCTCTCAAGGTTTCTTGCTCATGTTGTCTGAGTGAGTTTTTCCTTGCTGCCATTGCCTCAGGCTTGCTCATTATTGAAATTTTTCAAATTTATATGTTTACATTTTATATCTGGAATTTATCTTTTTCTGTAAAACTGAAAACTTTAGGTTATAGAAATAAAATTGACTTGACAGTTGTGATTTCATGTAATTGTTTCATAAAGGAGTTCTATTTCATTTCTCCTGACCGCCAGAGGCGGTGCTTTAAGCACCCGGATGTCCATCACATGCGCATGCAGTTCGAGTGTGTGTATACCAACAAGGTCGCTTGCGACAGGGGTTGACGTATGTCACTGCACCGGTACTTAAGGTGCGTTCACCCCGGAAGCGTTCTCTTGCATCTTCTCGTGCAGAGCAGATTATTCGAGTAGTACTATTTTCTAAGAGCAATCGCTGGAGTCTTGCAAACCCTTAACGGGTTGGAGCTGCGTTTTTTCGCCCTCTTAAAGACTGCGATTTGCCATTTGCTTAAGGTAAGAAACCGTTTATGAGTAAGTTCGCTGACTTTGGCAGCTAGCAACTTCCAATTATAAATTTCAGTTTTACCGCGATCATAGGGGTGTTTTCTCGTCTTGTAGCGATCTAATAAGTATCGTTTTGTTGCAAGTATAACACTTATTTGGTGCTTGTGTGCACTTCTGATTCGCACGGTAGCTTGTTTACTTCAGCTAATTGCTGAGTGAAGTTCGCTCTGACTCGGCAACTAGCAACTTCAAATTATAAATTTCAGTTTCACTGTGATCATAGGGGTGTTTTCTCGCCTTGTAGCAATCTAATAAGTATCGTTTTGTTGCAAGTATGACACTTATTTGGTGCTTGTGTGCGCTTCTGATTCACACTGCAGCTTGTTTACTTCAGCTGATAGCTGAGTGAGTTCGCTCTGACTTCAGCAGATAGCAACTGCTAACTATAAGTTTCAGTTTCACCGCGATCATAGGGGTGTTCTCTCGCCTTGTAGCGATTTAATAAGTATCGTTGCAAGTATGATACTTAATTAGTGCTTGTGTGCACTTCTGATTCGCACTGTAGCGTGTTTACTTCAGCTGATTACCTAAACGTGGCTCGGTGAGCGTGTTCGCTCCTGACTCCGCCGCAGATATTTCATTTGGTTGCTTGGCTCTGTATTGGTACTTCGACACTGCTTGTTTACCGTCACCTAATCCATATTTAGGTAAGTAGAATAAACAGCGGTCATGTTCATGTGCTGATTGTCTCAAACCTTTAAGGTAAGTAAAGTATTTTCAACTAAACCGGTTATGAGTGAGTCCACTCGGACTTCGGCAGCCAGCAACCTCTAATTATAAGTTTCCGTTTCACCGCGAGCACATGGGTATTTTCTCGCCTTGTAGCTTGTTTATTTCAGCTTTGATTGCTGATTACCTGAACGCGGTTGGGTGAGTATGTTCGCCTGACTCCGCCGCGGATATTTCGTTTTGTTTGCTTGACGCACCGCTAGACTTGCTCAGCTGGAAAGCAGTTTGGGCTCTCGACTGCCCCCAGCACTGAGCGACTACACTCTGCCTCCTAAGTCTAGGAAGTGCCCTAAGCAGCCGTCACGGGAGGCTCCCTGTAGGCCCAAGTACCAGAAGGTGGACCCCTTGGCGCAACAAGTGGGCACCTTGGCTCTTTTTGTATTGTACTGATTTATTTCGCAATAAAAACATAACATGTAAACATAATATAAATATTACGGAGGATAACACAAAAGTAAAAATACTTTTTTCCATTGTGGTCCTTCAGAGCTTGCTGAGATTAAGGCTTTGCTCTATAACCTACAACTGCCTGAAGCACAGCCTGCTGATGCTCTCGCCTCTGCTGCTTCATTTACTCCTCCTGAGCCACAGCCTCCGGTGCTGTCCCTGGCCGCGGCACCAGGTCACTACCTTCCCTGAAAGCTCATTCGGCACCTACTGACATGGGCTTACCCTCGTCTGGTGAGCCTGAGGGCAACGCATTCACCAGGAGTGAGGAACACTGCTGCAGATCTTCTGTCACAACAGAACCCCGATCCGGGGGAGTGGAAGCTGCACCCGGAAGTGGTGCAGAGTATTTGGCTGCAATACGGCAGGATAGAGGTGGACCTTTTCGCCTCCCAGGCCATGACACATTGTCCCCTGTGGTTTACACTGAAAGAAACGTCAAGCCCCTTGGGCCAAGACGCACTGGCACACGAGTGGCCACAGCAGCTCCTATATGCTTTCCCACCACTCCCGCTAATTCTGCCCACTCTCGAGAGGATCCTCAAGGAGTGTCACAGGGTGCTGTTGATAGCCCCCTATTGGCCGGGGAGAGTCTGGTTCCCTACCCTGTACGGGTTGCTGCACAAGGAGCCTTGGTGTCTCCCTGCACGGATGGACCTTCTCTCACAGATGGAAGGTCAAATTTGGCATCCGAACCCAGTACGGTTGCAGCTGTGGGTGTGGCCTCTGAAGGGCCCGACCCACTGCTAGCAGAATGTGAGTTGACCGTTGTGCGGACCATCCAGTGTTCCCGCGCACCTTCCACCAATGCGCTCTATGCCAATAGGTGGAAACTCTTTGTAAGTTGGTGCCAAGCACGCCATCAGGAACTGGCATGTTGCCCGATACCAGGGATTCTCAGCTCTTTACAGTCTCATCTGGACAAGGGCCTTGCACCCTCCACCATCAAGGTGTATGTAGTGGCTATATCCGCAATGCACAACAGGGTAGACGGGCTGACTGTGGGATCCCACACACGGGTGAGCCACTTTCTTAAAGGTGCTCAGCGCATAAGACCCCCTCAACGCAGTCCAAGACCAGCTTGGGACTTGCCTCTGGTTTTAAGTGCACTGTGTAAACCTCCATTTGAGCCCCTACAGGGGATGGAGCTCAAGTGGCTATCTTTAAAGACAGCCAACGTCATAGCTAAAAGGAATGCTAAGAGAGCGGGTGAACTACACGCCCTGTCTATCGTCCGGGAGTGCTTACAATGGAGCCCGATGGCACGGGTGTAACATTGTGGCCTAATCCTTCATTTATGCCCAAGAACTTCTCCTCCTCTTCATACACCAATCAGCCCCTCAGCCTGGAAGCCTTCAGACCACCACCTGAGGAGAATGAGCAGGGCTAAGGTCATGTCCTTCTTTGCCCAGTTCAAGCACGGAGGGCATACATTGAAGTGACTGCTGCATTTCGGCAGTCGGATGCACTGTTTGTGGGCCACACTGGACATAGGCGTGGCCACGCGCTGTCCAAACAGACTGTCAAACTGGACCGTGGAGGCCATTAGCAGCAGCCTCCCGGTCCCTCCCCACATCTGAGGCCACTCCACTCGGAATGTGGCTGCATCATGGGCGGCTCTACGTGGAGTTCCACTCTCTGATATCTGCACCGCTGCCTCATGGGTCTCAACTTGCACGTTTGCAAGGTTTTATAGGGCTAATGTGGCCATGCACAATCCACTGGCCACAGCCACCCTTTTCAGCCATTCGTAGGGTAAATAGGTCTTCCTCGTGACCCTGTTGGTATTAGTCATCCGGGTGCTTAAAGCACGCCTCTGGCGGTCAGGAGAAATGAAATAGAACGATGGTTATGTATGTAACCGCGGTTCTATGAATTTCGGATGACCGCCAGAACTTGGCCGTCACTCGGAAGGCTGACGAGAAGACTGCCAAGAGAATGCTTCCGGGGTGAACGCACCTTAAGTACCGGTGCAGTGACATATGTCACCCCCTGTCGCAAGCGACCTTGTTGGTATACACACACTCGAACTTCATGCGCGTGTGATGGACATCTGGGTGCTTAAAACACCGCCTCTGGCGGTCATCCGAAATTCATAGAACCGCGGTTACATACGTAACCATCGTTTTAAATGTGTATGATTATGCTAGGATCAAATTAATTAAAAATCAATACCAGATATTTTAATTACTTCTGCAAGGCACTGTGTTTCTGAAACACACTGAAGTCTTTATGAAATGTCCACAGCATGGCCATACACTCAACTCGTTGCAGTCGTCCAAAAGATTTTCTAGCTCTATTCAGATTGAATTAGTTTATGGAGATGTCAGTAATAATTTTTACACATCTCAGTGATGCACATCATGCATCCAGACAGCAGCATAAAAAAAACAAAACCACCCACAGGAGCAGTCGGTTTCTAGTGGGTTGTTTTCTCTATAAACCTGTATGCTTGTGCCATGTGGTCATATGATCATGCTTCATTCACAATATGGCATCCAAGTAGTTGTAGAGGCGCTGGAGTAGAGAAGAGATACTGGCTCTTATTTAACTTTGGGATGAACCAAAAGTCCAGCAACAATTTGAAAATGCAATATATTAATTGCAAAGTGTCAGAGAAGCATTTGTTTTTCAGTTCATGGCTCATTAAGTGTATAAAGGGACAGACTCACCCTTACCAGAAGCCTCTGCACCAAATAGCAAGTGTGTGTGTGTGTGTGTGTGTGTTTTGTATATCTCATCTCATTATCTCTAGCCGCTTTATCCTTCTACAGGGTCGCAGGCAAGCTGGAGCCTATCCCAGCTGACTACGGGCGAAAGGGGGGTACACCCTGGACAAGTCGCCAGGTCATCACAGGGCTGACACATAGACACAGACAACCATTCACACTCACATTCACACCTATGGTCAATTTAGAGTCACCAGTTAACCTAACCTGCATGTCTTTGGACTGTGGGGGAAACCGGAGCACCCGGAGGAAACCCACGCGGACACGGGGAGAACATGCAAACTCCACACAGAAAGGCCCTCGCCGGCCCCGGGGCTCGAACCCAGGACCTTCTTGCTGTGAGGCGACAGTGCTAACCACTACACCACCGTGCCGCCCTGTATATATAATATTTATTTATATTATTTTGACTGATTCATTCCATTTTCATATGGATATTCAATTTTAATGAACCAGAACTGGTCTTTGCAGGCAGCTGCAAAGGAAAGAAAAGATGAGGCATGCAGTATTTTATTCAAAGCTTCCACATATGACCCTTGGATGAAGAAAAAGTTCAAGATGGGTTTCAAAGGGCTCACTTTTGTGGAAGTTTTGCTGCAGGGAGTGCGAGCAGGTAGCACTCATTCTTTCAAAACAAAAACAACAAATTGGATTCTGGTAAGGGTGAACCATCCCCTTCAATATCTGGGGGATGGTAACAGATAGGCACAATGAATATGGCAGGTCTGTCTGCTGCCATTCTCATACGTAGTTGAGGGTCAGCAATCCAGGAAGCCATCAACTAGCTTCCATGAATTCTTTTGGGTGATTATAATACACCAGACTATACCTGATGGCACACGCACACACCTATGGGCAATTTTAGAGTAGCCAATTAAACTAATCTGCATGTCTTTGTATTGTGGGACAAAACCCAGACAGGCACGAGGAGAACATGCAGACTACACACAGAAAGGCCCTAGTCAGCCATTGGGCTCAAACTCAGAACCTTCCTGCTGTGAAGTGACTGCACCACCATGCCACCAAATATGGCAAGTCAAACATCTTATTTTTTTCAATGCAAGGCAATATCTGCATCAAAAATTATGGACATGTGCATCTAGATGAGACTAAAATTATCAGACAACTGTAGAGTTTGATGGAAAAACCATAGGTGGCACATGGCAATATGTTTGTAAATTGTTCTGTGTATATGATTGTCAAAGAGGGATGAAGCATGAATGAAAGCAATCTGGACTGTGTATAACTTAATTACATGAATGTAGTTTTGAGTGACATTTGAATGTGATGAAATGTGTAATTTTGGATTATGGAATTCCACTGGTTCTCTTGAGATTATTTCCAAATGCTCAAGATACTGAATGTAACACTTCTATACAGAGGTACAGTACAGCACTAATACTGTTAGCACTGTCAAATCTTGAGATGAACAAACAAAAACAAAGTTAAAAACAGCACTCTATATGCAAAGCAAAATTACATTATTACAATTAAAGAGGATTATCCCTGCTATTAGATTAGTCAATATGAAAGATGAGTTTTGAAGAGTCATGATTTGTCATCACTGCAGCTTATGTTTAGCTCCATTCACCCAGGACGAGATGCCGTTTATGTGGTTTCTTGTCATCTCCCTAGCTTCGTCATCTCTGGCTGGCTTGTTTCTGTATGTCTGTAATAAAGTGAAATTAGAGTAAGGAATTAAGTAAAAGATGTATGGCATTCATTTTGTGACATAAATGGAATTACTTCCATCCTTTTTGTATTCTTTACACTCTTCACATAGATGGTGAAAGCAATTACTAATGCAATTGTAAGAAACCAGTGGAAAGCAGCTTTTTATTATATAAATAGCACATTTTATTAATTGTATTGTTTCTTACCTGCATGTAAAAGTTGATGAACAAGATAACAAGTGTAACCATATAGCTGGATTGAAAGAACAGGCAGCCCAAAGGAAAACCACATGGGAAAACCACTGCACTTAATGTGTGTGTGATAGTTAATATAAACTGAACCTGAAACGAAAACCAGGAGAAAAATGGTTTTGGAATGGTTGTTGTATACTTGTATATTCAGTATTATTTAACTGCCTTCTATGAGCTATAGAATTAACTGAAAAAGATCAAAAGAGGAAGTAAAACATAAATTGTTATAGAACAAAAAGAATTGTTATAGAAACACAGTTTACCTCACAGACCCTCAGCTACAAAAATGCAACACTCACTCAATACATGCTATTTTTTTCTGACTGAAGTTCATGAAAATCTATATATACTAGCAGTCCACACAATATCAACATATGAACAATGCAATGGGAAGAAAAAGCATGTGAACCCTTTGGAATTACCTGCATTTATGTATAAATTAATATATAGTCTGATTAAGTTAGAATAATGAACAAACACAGTGACTCTCAATTATGAAATGAATGTATAACAGAAAACTTTGCTTATGGTCATTTCCATGCTAAGCTTGGCATTTATCAGTGTGGAGGTGAGCGGAGGCTACAATCAAATCTCACGTCAAGTCTCACCTTGTGTACTCAGGTTTTCGAGTCGGTACAGACATGTGGTGCAGCATAGTAAATCTGGCTGTGTGGAGAATTATTAGACTATATATTCTAACTGGCATATAAGCATATGCAACCACATCCATCACTTAAAAATATGGAGGCTAGCATATGGTAAAATATATATTTTGTAAAGACCTCCATTGACTGTGTCATATATATCCTCCTGGGAACCAAGAAAAAAATGTCTCTCAATTTCTCTTTTGTTGTGATTTCCTTACTAGGAATTTCCCAGCAACCCTCCTAGTCACATGATATCACTGGAAAGGCCAGGATGCACTCTTTACAAGACACCAGGATTCAAGTGAATGGCTTGAAAGCGTAAGAGGGTGTGCACGTAAAACAAATGTCAACTACAGAGGACACAAGTCTATGGGTTGGTTCTCAGGAGGTTACCTCAACATGAATTTTGAAATTGTTTGCAATTAATAGGGTTAAGAGGGTTTTTTTTTTAACCCGAGATTTTCTTTTTCATTTTGAGACTTGCTATTAGTGATGTAATTACAAACAATTAAAATTCAGCAATCAAAAGCAATGGGAAAGCTAACCAATTGGCAATATGCTAGGTTAGATGCTTATTCAGTCACCTACAATGGTGCTTAAACAAGTGGTTTGCCAGTCATCAAATCTCAGCAATGGCATGTCTAGCATGTCTGTTAAGACATGATAGGGTTTTTCAGGAGTGCAGGGTGGGGGGTTTTAAATAAATAAATATTTAATTTTAAATGGAGAGTGACAAGTGGCTATTAAGTCACTTTCTTGTCCCAAGGCATACAGTTGTGGTGACAAATAGGTGCCAGGACACATGGGTGGTGGGCAGAGGACACATGCTCTTTCTCTCAGCTCACAGTTGCCTGGCTCTGTGGGGTGGCTTCAGGCCACTTTGTCTAGCTGAAGGATAAACACTGCTGGTACCTGGCTCTGATTGATCTGAAACATCATTTAAAATGAAGAATTTAAGAAACTCCACAACCACGTAATTTTTGGTGGTAAATCTGACAATTTTTTTCTTCACCTGGCTTATGTTTTGTGATGTAAGATATTGCATCATTATTATATACAGTATAGATATGCATATCAAAGCTATATACATTAAATATTCAAATAAGCTGGATGTCAGTTGTTGACAGCAACAGTGTTGACTGCAGCAGTGATTTCTTTCCATACTACATTTTCTGACTTATTATGGTGCTATTTTTCAGGCTGTCACATAGTTTCATACAATTGAACTTGCAACATGAGAGCTTCTACTTTGAGGGTGGAGAAGTTTCTCTTCTTGGCTGTATAATGCCTTTCTGTGTCACAAAGTCTAGGGGCGTGGTCTCTAAACTGAGAATATTTAGAGGTGTGATGTTTAAATGATGAGGGATTTCAGCCGCCACATTTATCAACACTCAATCATTCTTATGCTGTGAATGGAACAAACATTTTCATGAATTAAAAGTGAACCCTGCTGTACGGTGATTTCTACACAAAAATCTGTGCTGGTTTCTATGTTGGATTATTAAATTAGAGCCAGTCTGTTTTAACTAGTAACACATAAATTATTGCTTTGTGTATGTTGGAAAAAGTAACCCCTATGCTAATGACTTCAACAAAAGCTAATTAGAGTCTAATTACAGTTTTTCAATTGCTTAAACACTAAATCTTGGAGAGTTGACAAGATAACCATTGCTTTAATTTAGTCCTTAAAATTGACACTATTCCCAGAATTACAAACCCTTCTCCTGCCGTTACTGTCATGTCGCAGACTGGTTGCACCATTTAAGCAGATCTTTAAACACAAATCCCACTGCTGAAGCACAGTTCCTACCCTACAATCACTCAGAAAACACTACCACTCTCTAATGAACACAATCTGTCACAACATGAGCTTAATTAGCACACACCTCTCTAAATGAAAACTGTGTCAAATTGCTTCACACTCTACGCTAAACTACTGACTGCAAAAAATGTAGCCATGTGTGGCTGGGTTGTTTTTGATAAACCTAAAAATGGAAACTAGACCGGGAGCCAGAAGAGGATGATCGCAAGCACAGACCAGAAGAACTGTAATATCAGATGATATTGGTGCTACTATGGCTGACCATGCGTTTATCCGTGGATTGACCATGAGAGAAGCTAGGCAACGAGTGCATCTGAATCTTAGTCACTACACAGTTGCTTCCATAGTCTGTACCTTCAGAATTGAGAGGGTAAAAGCACTTCTGTATTTGCAGATATCTTGATTACAGTAAAATGTTCATATTGCCAGTACTGCATAGATGCTACACAAAAAATTACACTGTGTATAGATCGTACACTTTTATTCTACACTGTACATTTGATTGCAGCTCTCAGAGATGCATTGCTTTTTGTAATAGAATTGTCAGGCTGCCTTATAGTGAAGGCAGACAACGCCTCTTGTCAGATACAAAAGAAGAGGCAATAGTGAATATGGTTGTGGCCAACAAAGTTATTTGCTTACAGGAAATTCAGAGCCATCAAACAATATAAGCAAACATTCTAAGGTATAAATCAAATTAGCATCTTTTACTATTGACTGAATGCCATTCCAGGGTTTGGTAAATTCAAATTAGCTGTATGGTGGTGAGGATATTTGTACAGGTTGTTTCTGAGTCGGCTAAAGCGCCATGTTTGTCGTATGTGCATACGTGTCAAGTTATGTGGTTTCCTCGTATTTTGTACCGAAAAATGCATTTTTTTTTGCTAATACAGCGTACGCTGATTTTCATATGGGAAAATGACGTTTTGTATCAGAGATTTTTTCCGTTACTCCAAGAATTTTCTTAGCATCCACCATTTATTTTTTCAAACACACATGCCCAATGAAACGGAACTATTTTCGATTTATGTGGTTTTATAGTTGCACATGGTTTTCTCGGTCATTTAAGTACATCGGCTCAGACTGCCCAGACTTCTGTGACTGCTGCAGAAGTTATGTTCTGCCAATTTCTCGTGGAATACAACATCCCCCCCGACTGTGACAGACCATTTTTCGCAGCTAGTGGAAAAAAAAAAGTTTTTCGATTCAAAGACTGCACAGGCAAGCATTTTTTTTTTTTTAGTATTTTTTAATAAAGTTTTTACTGTTTGCATGTAGGAAAGCTTCCTCCATTATTATGATAATTTAGGAAGGTGATATTGGGAGTCGCCGTTTATACAATGGCAACTGTAGTTACCCGGTGATTTCTGGTTTCGCTTCCGTAAACATTTTAATTGCTGATAGACATTATATGTAGACACAGATGATCAACACTCGTTACTACCATCAGTTATCAGTAAACTGGAAAAGTATTGAATGAAGAGTAATGGTGGTAATGACTGTTGGTAACCTATCTCTAAAATGTGTAGTAGGGGATGGAAGCAATTTAACACCATCTACTCTACATGTTGGCTGTGCTCTGATTTTCTTTTATTGACCAGGAAAATAATAGATGTATATTGGGGAAAGGTCTTCGATGTAAAAACTGCTCTGGGTGTTGCCAGGTTTCCAATGCTGAAACAACTTTTTACTGCTTTGCTGTGCCTCCCACATAGCAATGCAGATAGTGAGAGGGCTTTTTCATTAGTTAGGAAAATTCATATTGAGTACAGAAAAAATATGGCTGCAGACACATTAACTGCATATCTGCAAATTAAAATGAACTGTGATGAGGAGCTACAATTGCTACCCAAGCAGTGATGATATAGCTAGTGCCAAATCTGCAACATCTTTGTACAACAAAGAACACTCCAAAAAGGAATAAGATTTAAATTCTTGTTATAAATTACTGGGAAGATTTTCAATTTAACTTCATAATTTATTAATATTTTCACTTATCCTTGTTTACATAATATACTTGATGTGGTTCAGTCATCTTTAGTTGGATCTAACACTGCTTTTGGTGTCAACACTTTTTTTTCTCAAATGGAACTTTTACTAACCTGCATTTACTGTTTGGTATGATTATATATAATTTATTACATGTAGCCTACTATTTTAATTAACATACCTAATTATTACTGCTGTTATATTTAAAGTAATTTTCTTTGGTGGAATGTAATATTGTAGGTGATGTCAACACTTGTCAAATAGAACTTTGTGTAATTTTTATGAACCAATTAATATTAATACATTTTATTTGCAAAATTTACATAAATAATTCTGGTATTACTGATACAATGTATATTAAATAATTAAGTTTATAGTTTAGTCATTCTCTTTAGTAGATAATTGTTTACTTGACTGTATATATAGTCCTTTTTAATTCAGTTATTTTCTCTGGGATCTAAAATTTCTTTTTATTCAGTACATGCTTCTTTGATCCCTTTAACTTGATGCAGTGTGATAAATATGCCTATTACAATAGGAGTGTATAATGTGGAATAAAACAATCGGTGCTTTGGATTATATATTGAAATTTTTTTCTCGCGTATAAGGGCTCATGGGTGTATGTAAGGGAAAAGTACAGATTTTGTAAGGGCATGGATAACTAAAGGTTGACATGTATGTATGTGTTATGAGGAACCTGGGATACTAATTGATGTCACTGTGTTATGGAAAGTAGATCAGTGACCTGGATTAAAAATGTGGTGGAGGCAGAGAGTTGTGTTAAAGCTATGGGCTACAGAGAGCTGGTGATTCATTAAAGTGCTGTGGGAGACCTAATTTGCATACCAGCAGAGAGAGAGAGAGAGAGAAGGAGCTGCATGTGTGTGAACTGCATGTGTGGAAGAGCTGTGTACACATGTATTGTGTGACAGAGAAGCCTTGGAAGTTTAACTAAAATGTTGTAGGAGACTCAATTTAGTTTTTGAGTACATGTAATCATCTGAAGTATTCCATAAGTGTTACAGGTGTCACTGAAATAAAGATGCTGATTGTTAACTGTTTAAGTTAGAGATTTATTTTGGCATTTAAAGTAAGTGTGGGGGATCAAACCCTCTCGCGCACAGTCAGAAAATGGGTGGAGATGATGTTGCCTCTAGTGTGGATGTGTACTACAGTATATTAATACAATGACCATCAGAGGACACAGTTTGAGAGTTTGTGAAAGAGGACAGACATTTTTGATAAAGTAAGTTTAAATTAGAATGAAAGAGTTGGAAGAGATATACGATGAAAAAGAGAAGAAAAAACTAAAAATGGAGATGAGGATGCTGGTATTTGACTTATTTGAGGCAGAAGTGAAATAAATGGAAGATGATAAAGAAATATTCAAGTGAAGGAAAAGATTAAAGTATATAGGGTAAATACAGAAGAGAAGGTATAAAATTAAAAACCATTGTTTGGGAGAAAATTAGGTTCTTGAGCCATTTGCAGGACACCTAACCAGAGTTCATAAGTGTCAGAAAATGGATGACCATGGTCTCAGAGTTTCAGGAGTTCAGTTGTGATTCACATGATGGAAAGACACCGACAAGATGAGCAGCAACTCAAAGATCACGAAAAGCAGCACAGAGAATGGTGCAGTTGGGAGACTGAAAATATCAAGCTCAAGAGTTCCAAAGTCACCTCAGATTCCAAATTGTAAATCCCATCAGTGTTATTCAGAATCAAAGGAGAGGCAGACTCAAATGATTAAATCAAAGGAAACGTTCATTTGAAGTTGCACGCACCATCAGAGCTGAAGGGACTGTCCTGTTACTCCATGGCACAGCTCTAGTGGATGAAGGGAAAATGGTCTCCTGACAATTCACTCTATGACTACGTTTACATGCACATCCAAATCGAGCTGCTGTCGGTAATCGAGCTGAAGGTCCCAGCAGGGTGCCAGAGAAATCCAATCCTACATGCACACAATGAAATCGAGCTATTGTGTGAGGTGCATTGTGCACCCGAGCCACAGGTGGCGCTACACGCCCCATCGTGTTGGTACACTTCCGGTTGTCATCATGAAGAAAAGCTATTCAAGAGTATAAACAAAGTTATCAGCAGTGTTGCCAGATACTGCTGACGTTTTCCAGCCCAAAACATGTTTAAATCTGCCAAAATGCACTTAAAACCGCCCAATCTGGCAACACTGGCAGTTCTGTGTTCACAAGTTCCGTGCTCAAGCTGTTAGCCTTGCTCTAACAGACTGTATGGTTACAAACTGTCCTGTGCAGACCACTGTTTTGTAAGACAACTTATTTTGCACAATTGTATATTTTTCTAAAGTTCATTTTTTGCTTACAAAAAATATTTTTCTAAAGTCCATTTTTGGCTTACAATTTAACTTATGTCTTAATAAACACACAAAAAGTTCAATTGTTTTGTTTTTATTGACATTCTTCAGATGTTGGACATCTATACACACACACACACACACACACACAAATACAGTGACTTGTTTATGTACACAATTCACAGCTATGCAACAGCTGTACAGATGTATTTGGTGATACAGTAAGTGAGCTAAATTTTAACAGTGCAAACAATGCCACAAAAAGAAAAGATTCATGCCGTTGTCATGCCGACCGAGGCTGTTGTGTTTCCCGCTTGTGGTCTCGTCACTCGTCACTTCCGGAAGGGGCAGTGCTGAAGTAAGTAGCTCGAATACGTAGCTCAATAGGGTATACATGCACTAAGTAGCTCGGCAGAAATCGCATAATCTAGGTCGTGTAGCTCGATTCTGAGAAATCAAGTTCGGTTCAATTTCAGCCGAATTAAGGTGTATACATGGCATTTTGAACTTCGATTTCAGTCGAGCAACGGCAGAAATTCGATTCTCTCTATGTGCATGTAAACGCACTGACTGTCAAACCTGGGCCAGTAGATTTCTGGACAGGGCCAAATTATTAGGTAGTCAGCTCTTAACACTAATCAGTATTAATTTTATTTTCTAGGGAGATAAGATTTAGTGCAGAAAAATAATTCATAAATGGGAAAAATTAATTTAGGGAGTAAAATGGTTCAAATTAAATTATAGGACTAAGGCTTGATGAAATTCAGGATCCTAAATTAGAAAATGTAGGGGTAGTGTAGTGGTTGGCACCGTCACCTCACAGCAAGAGGTCCACAACCAGCAGGGGCCTTTTTGTGTGGAGTTTGCATGTTCTCCCCATGTCTGAGTGGATTTCCTCCGGGTGCTCTGGTTTTCCTCTACAGTTCAAAGACGTACAGATTAGGTAAAAAATACCTAGCTACTAGGGTTGCACAAACCAGTGCATTCCAATCCCAACCCCGGAAAGATTGGGGAGGGTTGTCAAGAAGGGCATCTGATGTTAAAATCTCTGCTACAAAGCAAGGGGGTTGAAAATAGAGGGGCTTTGCCCTGTATTCTTCCACTATCACAAACTATGTGACCAATCAAATCAATGAAATACATGGTCAAATGTTAGGCTTGGTTATTAGGGATAAGTAGATTCATTGGGGATACAATCATTATCAGCAGCAGACAGCCCAACCAGATGCTTTCCTCATCCTGGCTGGGGATTTCAACCATGCAAACCCCAAGAGTGTGTTTCCAAAACTCTATGGACATATCAACTTTCCCACACGTGGAAACAATACTCTGGACAATGTTTACACCATGCATAAAAACACCTACAAAGCCCTATCCCTCCCCCACCTTGGGGCCTCAGATCACTCCAATGTTATGCTAATGCCAGCATACAGGCCGCTGGTTAAAGTCACCAAACCAGCTACAAAGCAGATACGTGTGTGGCCAGAGGGGTCCTCGGAGGCACTCCAGGACTGTTTTTCCACCACTGACTGGAGCATGTTCAGACAGGCAGCCACCTACAACAACATCACAGATCTACAGGAGTGCACGGAGACCGTCACTGCCTACATGAGGAAGTGCATGGACAACATTACAGTCAACAGAACCATCTCCATTCAGGCCAATCAGAAGCCATGGCTGACAGGAGAAGTCCACAGGCTCCTGTGGGCTCGGAACGCCGCCTTCAGAGCTGGGGACAAGGTGGGCCTGAGGACAGCTAGGGCCAACCTGTCACGAGGCATCAGGGTGGCCAAGAGACAGTATTCCAGGTACATTGCTGACTATTTCAACGACAGCAGAGACACCAGGAACCTGTGGTGGGGGATTCAGACCATCACAGACTACAAGCCCTTGCCGCAGACCTGTGACAACTCCACGTCTCTGCTGAATCAGTTGAACGACTTTTTCGCTTGCTTTGAGGCAGACAACAGCACCACAGCACAGAAGACCCCACCACCTCCCGGTGACCAGGTGTTGATGCTGTCCCCTGACAGCGTGAGGAGAGCTCTCAGGACGACAACTGCACGAAAAGCCCCGGGTCCTGTTAACATTCCTGGTCGTGTCCTGAGAGACTGTGCCGAGGAGCTCACAGATGTCTTTACAGACATCTTCAACATCTCGTTGAGCCAGGCTGTTGTCCCCACATGCCTCAAAGCCACCACCATCATCCTGGTCTCGAAGAAGCCGTCTCCCTCCTGCTTCAATGACTACCACCCTGTCGCACTCACTCCCATCCTCATGAAGTGCTTCGAGCAGCTAGTCATGTGGCATATCAAGTCTGCCCCCCCCCCCCCCGGACCCTTTCCAGTTTGCATATCAGTCCAACCGTTCGACCGATGACGCCATCTCCACTGCCCTCCACTCAGTCCTCACCCACCTGGAGACAAAAGACTCGTATGTCAGAATGCTGTTCATAGACTAGCTCAGCATTCAATACAATCATTCCTCAGCAGCTCATTCATAAACTGGACCAGCTGGGACTCAACACCTCCCTGTGCAACTGGCTGCTGGACTTCCTGACAGGGAGACCACAGACTGTACGGGTCAGCAGGATCTCCTCCAGCACCATCACATTGAACATGGGGGCCCCCCAAGGATGTGTGCTGAGCCCCCTCCTCTTCACTCTGCTGACCCACGACTGCACACCAACATCCAACTCTAATCTCTTCATTAAGTTTGCGGATGACACGACTGTGGTGGGTCTCATCAACAATGGCGATGAGACGATCTACAGGAGTGAGGTGAGCCGCTTGGCCATGTGGTGCAAGGACAACAATCTCCGCCTGAACGTGGAGAAAATGAAGGAGATTGTTGTGGACTTCAGGAGAGCGCACACCCAGCATGCTCCACTATCTATCGACAGTGCTGCAGTGGAAAGGGTGAGCAGCACCAAGTTTCTGGGTGTGCACATCTCTGAAGACCTGTCCTGGAGCAACAACACTGCATCACTGGCCAAAAAAGTCCAACAGCATCTGTACTTCCTCCGCAAACTGAGGAGAGCAAGAGTCCCGGCCCCCATCATGCACACATTCTACAGAGGCACCATTGAGAACATCCTGACCAGCTGCATCACTGTGTGGTACGGCGCCTGCACCATGTCCTGCTGCAAGACTGCAGCACATCGTGAGAGCAGCTGAGAGGATCGTTGGTGTCTCTCTCCCTTCTCTAATGGATATTTATAACTCCCACCTCACCCGCAAAGCCATCAGGATTGCAGGTGACCCCACCCACCCATCTCACAGCCTCTTCAGTCTGCTGCCGTCGGGGAGGAGACTGCGGAGTCTCCGGGCCAAAACCAGCAGGCTCAAGAACAGTTTCTTTCACCAGGCGGTCAGGAGGCTCAACTCCCTCCCTGTTCTGCCTCTCCTCCCCCCTCTGCCCCCTGCCACAGATTCTGCTCGCACTCCCCCCTGCCCCCCCTTCAGCATCTGACATGTCACCCTCACAGTCCCCCCCCCCCCCCCAACACACACACACACACACACACACACACACACATACACATACATACATACTCTCAACGTTCATTAACACACTGAACTCAGGGACTGCACATTTCACTTTACCTTGCTCATTTGCACTATTCCGCACTACCTCACCTTAACAGCCATTAGTTTATTGTTTATACTGCTTATTTCATGTTTACCTGCTATACCTCAAGTGCCATTGACTGTTTATTTGCACCAATTTACGTGTGTGTGCGTGTGTGTGTGTGTGTGTGTGTTTAGTCTATGTCTAGTTCTTATTGAGTGTTTATATTGTCTGTTTGAGTGTTTAGTCTATATCTAGTTCTTATCTAGAGTGTTTATACTGTTTGTTTTTTCAATAATTCTATTTTTATTTATTGCATTGCCTGTTTGCACCGTGGGTCAGAAAGGACTGAAATTTCATCTGTGCTGTATGTCGAGCATGTATAGCATATTTGACAATAAAGTTGACTTGACTTGATCTGTCAGTTTATTTTGCAGAACTGACTTGAAACATATGTCTAAGTGTTGTATAAATAAATTGATTCTGTTTAGAGGAATCATTTTGCAGGCAGACAGTAAGTTTATCCAGATTTAGTGCAGTGTGAGTCCTCATGCACTCCTCTTACTGCTTTGTTACCTGATATTAAACATTTACTGTAATTGATCTTTGTTACTTCAGTGTGTCACAAGCTAAAGAAACCAGGTATTTATTTGCATGGGATGTGATGTTTACACTGGGATGTAAAGGTTTCATACATTATTTTCATATATTAAGTATTAAAACAAGATTTAGAGGAATTAGAATTGAATAGCAAATTATTATAAAATATGAAAAATTGGAGACTTTTATGCTTTACTTTTAGAATGTAAGCTTCTAAGAAGACCCAATTCTGATTCAAGAAGACCCAATATTTGTATTAGAAAGAAAATTGGCAAAGGGGGAACGAACGGTGTCCAAGTCAAACTGTAGTGCTGTTAAACACAGGAGAATGGATCCTGTTTTAAGGACCACACTGTAAATCATGTGGTCTAGATTTTAATTATGGAAAGGATAAAGAGGGTTATTTGTTGTTGTAAAACTGAGGAGTGTCAATAGATTTGTCTACCTCAAGTCAGAATCAAAAGCTCTAACAGAAATATGTAAGTTGACAAGTGGTTGTCATGCTCCGCCCCGGACTTCCACTCCAAAGATTTATTATCTCCCAGTTCAGCGCTAATCCGGATCCGGGACGGGACTTCCATCTTGCCGGCATTCACTTCCTGGTTTGCTCTGCTGTGTATAAAAAGGGGACTATGTCAGAACGTCTTGTTGGTTTTTCACGTCATCTCTGCACCATTATTGCTTCTTGGATTTTGCTCTCTGTTTTGCCTGGTTCTTGTCACAGTTTTTTGCACTACGTTTTTGTTGTTTTTCATGTTTGTTGTGCTACAATTTTGTCTCAAGTTTTTTGTCTGGACTATTTTTTATGCTAGCGTTTTTTGTCCTTGCCTGCCTTGTTTTTTTGTCCCTAGCTTTTTCTGGATTATTTTTGGTTTATTTTTTACTCCTATTAAATCATTTTTATTATTGGATTTACTGGTCTGTGTTCTGCTCTTGGATCCTACTCACCACATCTCACCACCCATAATAGTACATTCTGGCCAACATGGATCCAGCGGAACTGAACCATCTGAGAACAGCTATGCAGCAGCAAGGAGCCCTCCTTGGGACCCACCAACAGGAACTCAAGCAGATCACCCAGAACCTGGCCACCCTGTCCAACTCACTCAACCTTCTAGCCACACAACTCCAGCACTCCCAAGCCGTGCCTACCCCTGCCCAGCCGCCTCCTTCACCTCCCGCCACTGCTGCTCACCATGAACCAAGACTTCCTTCACCTCAGCCCTACAGCGGGGAATCAGGTACCTGCAAATCTTTTCTTTCTCAGTGTTCATTGATCTTGGAGCTACAACCCATGGCTTTCCCCACAGAATGCTCCCAGGTAGCTTATGTCATCACGCTTCTCACCGGCAAGGCCAGGGAATGGGGAACAGAGGTCTGGCATGCCGACGCGTCCTTTTGTTCCAGCTTCAAGGACTTCTCTGAGGAAATGAGGTGAACATTCGACCACTCTCAGTCTGGTCAGGAAACAGCTAGGGAGCTCATGGAGCTGCGGCAGGGGCCCCGATCTACCTCGGACTATGCCATTGAGTTCCAGATGTTGGGGGCGTCATGCAACTGGAACGAGAGTGCCCAGCTTGACACGTTCCTACGTGGCTTGTCCGGCATCATCAAGGATGAAATGGTATCTCAGGAACTGCCGTCGGACTTTGTCACTCTCATGGACCTTGCCAATCATATCAACACTTGGGTTCTACAACGTAGGAGAGAGAAGAGCCGCCTCAGCTGCAACTTCCTCCCACCTTGTTTATCGAACCCATGCAGGTAGATCGGGTATGGGTGTCAGCGGAGGAACGACTGTGCCAGCAGAACACGGGGGCCTGCTTTTACTGCGGTCAGCAAGGACACATCTGCTGAGCCTGCCTGCTAAAAAGGACGAGCCCACCAGTTAATCAAGGGGCCCTGGTGGGCAATACTCAGAATCAGTCCCCTGCTGACTGACCGTTGCTCCGTTATCATACATAACAACCGGCATCTCCATCTTCAGGCACTTGTCGACTCGGGGGCGGACAGGAACCTGATCTGCTCCGCCACCGCCAAGGATCTCGGAATCCCATTACTCGTCCTCGAGGTCCCTCTCACCGTCTTGACACTCAATGGCACTGGCTTGACCACCATCACTCACCTCACCACCCCGCTCACCCTAAGGATTTCAGGCAATCACTCCGAAATGATACTTCATGTCATGAACAACCCTCATGTTCCTGTTGTTCTTCGACTACCCTGGTTGATGCAGCACAACCCCCACTTAAACTGGACTGATCACACCATCTTAGGCTGGAGTCCTTCCTGCCTGGCCTCCTGCCTGAACTCCACTCTGCCTCCCACCAAACCACCACAGCCCTCAGACAGTGAATTTCCTGACCTCTCTCTCACGTGCCTCCGGAATATCTGGACCTCAAGCCAGTTTTTAGTAAAATCCGAGCAGTGTCCCTCCCTCCTCACAGGCCTTACAATTGCGGGATCAACCTCCTGCCTGGGACGGCGCCACCCAAGGGATGTCTCTACTCTCTCTCACCCGCCAAACGACAGGCCATGGAGAAGTACATCATGGAGTCACTGGCAGCTGGGATCATCCGCCCTTCCTCCTCTCCAGCAGGGGTGGGGTTCTTCGTCAAAAAGGACAAGTCACGCCATCCCTGCATTGACTATCGAGGTCTCAACGCCATCATGGTCAAGAACCACTACCCACTACTGCTCATGACCACAGCCTTCGAACTACTCCAGGGAGATAAGGTGTTCACTAAACTGGACTTATGCAATGCCTATCACCTAGTTAGGATCATGGAAGGGGACGAGTGGAAGACGGCCTTCAACACCACCACAGGCCACTATGAGTACCTCGTAGTCCCTTTTGGCCTGACCAACACGCCTGCGGTATTCCAGGCGGTAGTTAACGACGTCTTAAGGGACTTCATTAACACCTTTGTCTTTGTATACCTGGATGACAGCTTGATTTTCTCTCGTTCCCTGGAGGAACATCGGGGTCACATCCGGCAGGTCCTCCAATGCCTGCTAGAAAATAAACTGTTCATTAAGGCAGAGAAAAGCAAGTTCCACCAAAGCTCTGTCTCATTCCTGGGGTTCATCATTGCTCCAGCAAAGATTCAAATGGACCCCCTCAAGCTGGAGGCAGTCGCTGACTGGCCCACCCCATCTTCGAGATGAGAGCTCCAGCGCTTCCTAGGATTCACCAACTTTTACAGGCGCTTCATTCGCAACTTCAGCATGGTGGCCTGACCTCGGACCAAGACCCAATTCAAGTGGGGGGAGAAAGCCTTTTCCACGCTCAAGCACAGGTTTACCACAGCACCTGTTCTCACCATACCCGATCCAACCAAACAGTTTATTGTCGAGGTCGACGCTTCTGAGTCAGGGGTCAGAGCTATACTATCCCAGAGGCCCAGTGATGACAAGGTCCACCCATGCTCCTTATTCTCCCGCCGGCTATCCCCAGCCGAACGGAATTACGACATCGGCGACCGAGAACTACTGACTGTTAAACTAGCCTTGGAGGAGTGGAGGCACTGGCTCGAGGGGTCGGAGCTCCCCTTCCTAGTCTGGACCAACCATAAGAATCTGGAGTACCTCAAGTCCGCCAAACGCCTGAATTCCCATCAAGCCCGTTGGTCTCTCTTCTTCTCCTGGTTCAACTTCACGCTCTCCTACTGCCCAGGCTCCAAGGACGGCAAACCCGACGCCCTGTCCAGGATGTTCTCTTCCCACCAAGAGGAGTCCAAGCTGCCCGAGACCACCCTTCCTCCACGCTGCCTGGTGGGAGTCGCCATTCTAGAGGTTGAGACACTCGTGCAGAAGGCCCTGCAGCAGGACCCCGGTGAAGGTAACCCCAACAACACTCCTCCTAACCATCTGTTTGTTCCCTATTCTGTGCGAACCCAGGTGCTGCAGTGGGATCATGGCTCCAAGCTGGCTTGTCATCCAAGAGCTGCCTGAACCCTGGCTCTCATCCAGCAGCACTTTTGGTGGCCATCCATCAAGGAGGACGTCCAGGAGTTCATGGCAGCCTGCAACACATGCTCCCGAAACAAGACAGCCAATCTACCCCCTGCTGGCTTGCTAAGACCCCTCCCGACTCCACATCAACCTTGGTCTCACATCGCCCTGAACTTCATCACAGGACTCCCCAAATCAGGTGGCAACACATGCATCCTCATTGTGATTGACTGTTTTTCTAAGACTGTCCATTTCATTCCTCTGCCCAAGCTCCCCTCAGCCAAAGAGACTGCAGAACTACTTGTCCGCCACGTTTTTTGCCTACATGGTCTGCCTACCAACATACAGTTAGGTCCATAAATATTTGGACAGAGGCAACATTTTTCTAATTTTGGTTCTGTACATTACCACAGTGAATTGTGAACAAAACAATTCAGATGCAGTTGAAGTTCAGACTTTCAGCTTTAATTCAGTGGGTTGAACAAAATGATTGCATAAAAATGTGAGGAGCTAAAGCATTTTTTAAAACACAATCCCTTCATTTCAGGGGCTCAAAAGTAATTGGACAAATTAAATAATTGTAAATAAAATGTTCATTTCTAATACTTGGTTGAAAAGCCTTTGCTGGCAATGACTTCCTGAAGTCTTGAACTCATGGACATCACCAGATGCTGTGTTTCCTCCTTTTTAATGCTCTGCCAGGCCTTTACTGCAGCAGTTTTCAGTTGCTGTTTGTTTGTGGGCCTTTGTCTGAAGTTTAGTCTTTAACAAGTGAAATGCATGCTCAATTGGGTTGAGATCAGGTGACTGACTTGGCCATTCAAGAATATTCCACTTCTTTGCTTTAATAAACTCCTGAGTTGCTTTGGCTTTATGTTTTGGATCATTGTCCATCTGTATTATGAAACGCCGACCAATCAGTTTGGCTGGATTTGAGCACACAGTATGTCTCTGAATACCTCAGAATTCATCCGGCTGCTTCTGTCTTGTGTCACATCATCAATAAACACTAGTGACCCAGTGCCACTGGCAGCCATGCATGCCCAAGCCATCACACTGCTTCCGCTGCATTTTACAGATGATGTGGTATGCTTTGGATCATGAGCTGTACCACGCCTTTGCCATACTTTTTTCTTTCCATCATTCTGGTAGAGGTTGATCTTGGTTTCATCTGTCCAAAGAATGTTCTTCCAGAACTGTGCTGGCTTTTTTAGATGTTTTTTAGCAAAGTCCAATCTAGCCTTTTTATTCTTGAGGCTTATGAGTGGCTTGCACCGTGCAGTGAAACCTCTGTATTTACTTTCATGCAGTCTTCTCTTTATGGTAGATTTGGATATTGATACGCCTACCTCCTGGAGAGTGGTGTTCACTTGGTTGGCTGTTGTGAAGGGGTTTCTCTTCACCATGGAAATTATTCTGCGATCATCCACTACTGTTGTCTTCTGTGAGTGTCCAGGTCTTTTTGCATTGATGAGTTCACCAGTGCTTGCTTTCTTTCTCAGGATGTACCAAACTGTAGATTTTGCCACTCCTAATATTGTAGCAATTTTTCAGATGGGTTTTTTCTGTTTTCACAGCTTAAGGATGGCTTGTTTCACCTGCATGGAGAGCTCCTTTGACCGCATGTTTTCTTCACAGCAAAATCTTCCAAATGCAAGCACCACACCTCAAATCAACTCCAGGCCTTTTATCTGCTTAATTGAGAATGACATAATGAAGGAATTGCTCACACCTGCCCATGAAATAGCCTCTGAGTCAATTGTCCAATTACTTTTGGTCCCTTTAAAAACAGGGTGGCACTCCTAAACCCTTCATCCAATTTGAATGTGGATACCCTCAAATGAAAGTCTGGACTTTATGTCCATGTCCATTATATAACTATAACTTGAATATGTTTCAGTAAACAGGTAAAAAACAAAATTTGTGTCAGTGTCCAAATATATATGGACCTAACTGTAGTTTCTGACTGGTGTCCTCAGTTCACTGCACAGTTCTGGAGAGCCTTCTGCAAACTCATCAGGGCCACCTGTAGTCTCTCCGCAGGCTTCTACCCACAGACCAATGGCCAGGCAGAACAGGCGAACCAGGCTTTGGAGGTTGCACTCAGGTGCATGGCGTCCAGGGATGCCAGTTCTTGGAGAAGGTACCCACCCTGGATCGAATATGCACATAATACTCTCTCCCTTCCTCTGCCACAGGTCTCTCTCTGTTCCAGTGCTCACTAGGTTACCAACCGCCACTGTTCCCCAGCCAAGAGGAGGAGGTCGCTGTACCCTTAGCTCAGCTCTTTATACGCCACTGCACGAGGACATGGGCATTGACCCAGAGAACATTCATTTGCTCTGCACTCACATCCAAGAGGCAGGCCAACAAACATCGCTCCAAGGCACCCACCTACCGAGTAGGTCAACAAGTTATGCTCTCCACGCGCCACCTGCCACTTAAGACCATCTCTCGCAAGCTAGCACCCAGGTTCCTTGGACCCTTCCTCATCAAGAAGGTAATCAACCTATGTTCTGTTAGACTCGCATTACTACTCACCATGCGACGTGTTCACCCTACCTCGTTGGTTTTTCATGTCTTCTCTGCGCCATTATTGCTTCTTGGATTTTGCTCTCTGTTTTGCCTGTTCCTTGTCACAGTTTTTTGCACTACGTTTTTGTCTGTTTGTTGTGCTATGTTTTTGTCTCAAGTTTTTTGTCTGGACTATTTTTATGCTAGCGTTTTTTGTCCTTGCCTACCTTGTTTTTGTCCTTAGCTTTTTCTGGATTTTTTTTTTACTCCTATTAAATCTTTAGTATTGGATTTACTGGTCTGTGTTCTGCTCTTGGATCCTACTCACCACATCTCACCACCCATAACAGTGGTAAATAGATCAAAAATGTATACTGATTGGGTGTATGTTCAAGGAGTGTCTTATTTGGAGCTGTTTAGAATCAGTGAGGGTTTAAGAAAACTAGTGGCACTTCTGTTTAACACCAAGGTTAAGTGAACAATTTGATGGTTAATAACCAATGTAATCAACTAAATTGGTTATTATAAAGTGTTGGGCATATACATAGGGTAATGACTGTAAGATTTGAAGGTAATATGTAGTAGATGAAACCGCTAAACTAGCTTCATGGTGATGAGTCCTTGTGATGGCACCTTTAATTTAGTGGAACTTGAAACAACTATGGATTATGTGGAAAACAATCTAGAAAAGCATCTCTTTATGAAAATGTATGGGTACAGAGAGGAGCAAAACAAGGAGGTAATGGATGGTGAAGAAGCCAAAAAAGGTTTTTGGTGTCTGTCTTGTTTGCTTAGTATTTTGATTATGTATGTTTTGAAACCATTGTGCAAGGGGGTGAGTGTAATAAGCCAATTGGAAACATTAACCTGTAGCTTCAGACATTTCGGTTAGTAAATATACCTCTCATGGTGTCTGTCCACTCTGCAAGGTTAAGGTTTTTTTGCAGCATAATTGTTTGTCTGTTTCTGTGGAGTCATAAATCTACATTATGGTTACTTGGGTGGAAAACATGTACATTTTCTTTGTTTGGATTGGTGTTGAGTTGTGGTAGATAAGCCAGTGAATGGAGGTGAAATTTGTGGTTTGGAATAATGTAAGGACATTATACTAGGGCACATGCTAGTGCTAGGACAACCATTTGGCCTTCTGGTAGTTGAATATGTGGACATGATCAAAAGTACAAAGCTATAGGTATTTATCAGTAGTAATTGAGCATTTCAACAGATGGGTAGGATGGCGGTGCAGTCTAACTACGGAAGTGATTTAAGGTATGGTGTTCTACTAGCAGTGGCGTGCACAGATAGACACGAGGTGGTGCTCAAGCACCTGCCCCTCTGCCCTCTGTCCAAAAAAGTGCCCTTTTGAATTTTTTTTTACAGTTTACTGAGGCCAATGTCGGCATGATCTTTTAGAAAAGCTGCGGCATTAAAAGCATGTGTGAAAATAGTATCCCGATGTGTGCCCCCTCCGCACACACACCGGACCTCTGTCTCTCTTGCTCTGTCACGTGAACAAGCGTGCAGTGCATTCAATGTGAGGTTGCAGCAGCATAGCATCCTGGAAGCCATGGCCTTGTCGTAGCGCAGACAACACATCGGGCAGTCAGTCAGCTCTTCCCCTGCCCCACCAGCCAGGTAACACATGAATCGAGTGAAAAAGCATTGTTTGCCCTCTAAGCCCAAGCTGTAATTATTTTGTCGTGAAGTAGCCCGTCGCATACAGAAACAACTGCACATAAGTATTATATTTTTAGCTAGACCATTTTCAGATTTAGGAAAATAAAAATTTATTTTTCTATTTTGTTCGACTAGAGATTTCTGGCAAAGTCAAAAAGCCTTGATGTAATAAATTAACATTAAGTGGTTGTTTTACACCTTTAAAAACTAAAACGGGTCAGTGGCGACCCGAACACAAGAGGAGGGTTAAATCTCAGACTTTTATAATAAGGTGTTCCACATGCGCAAAAAAGTGCCCTTTTTTCCCCCCAGAGCACTTGCCCCTCAAAATGTCTGTGCACGCCACTGTCTACTAGCAATGAATTCAGACAGTAGATTGTTCATTCAGGAAACAGCAAACCAGTGTTGTAACAATTAGAAATTAAGCAGGGAATGAGGTATCATCTTAAGTTGTGGATAATATTGGAAAGGAGGATTGTTAAGGTTAAATTGAATCAGTACTGTTCTATTACTATCCATACTGTTTCAGTATAGCATGCACACTAAAAGAAATATGAATCTAACCCCACATTAAATGTTTACAGGTTGACCCATATGAATAATATGTTATGGTAATGAGACTGTGGTCAAGTGTCGGCTGTGAACAGCAGGTAATGTGATGAGGTACACGTGTCTAATTACTGGCTCTCTATTAAGAAGAAGAAAGCTTTATAGAAGAAACCTTTATTCATCACATGCACACTTCAAGCACAGTGAAATTCATCCTCTGCATTTAACCCATCTGAAGCAATGAACACACGCACACACTCAGAGCAGTGGGCAGCAACACCAGAGCGCCCGGGAACAGTCAGGTACCTTGCTCAAGGGCACCTCAGCCCAAGGCGTCCCCACGTCAACCTAACTGCATGTCTTTTGGATTGTGGGGGAAACCAGAGCACCCGGAGGAAACCCACGCAGACACGGGGAGAACATACAAACTCCACACATAAAGGCCCTCGCCGGCCGCTGGGTTCAAACCCGGAACCTTCTTGCTGTGAGGTGACCGTGCTAACCACTACACCACCGTGCCGCCCCAAAATAAAAAAATAAATAAATAAAACCATGTTTGTGTGGGTTTCCTCCTGGTGCTCCAGTTTCCCCCACAGTCCAAAGACATGCAGGTTAGGCTAACTGGTGGCTCTAAACTGACCATAGGTGTGAATGTGAGCCGCTGTGTGAATGCAAACGGGCAGCCAGCTTCACTGTAGGCCAGCACACAGAGCCACTGGTAATGTTCTGGGCCATGGCCAACTCATAATGTGTGTCTTTGTGTGTCTTTCAGGTAGCCAGTAATGTGACGGAGAGCTGTGTCACCCTGTCGCATGTGTGTGTGAATAGTGTGCCTATGTGGTAGTCAGTCACTGAAAAATGTAAATAAAATTAAAGTGCACCTTGAATTGCAGTTCCTGTCTCCAGTTCCTCACTGCCCACTCTCCTCATAAACTTGTTACACTGGTGCTGAAACCCAGGACTTGAGGAACAAGTGCTGTCAGGGAACTCCTCCAGACCCTCACTGCTGACCTCAAATGTCAGCACCAAGAGCTGCTCACCCTGTCCAATGAGGAAGAGTAGCAGTTCCAGACCCTGTGTGAAGCCCAGGTGAAGGACTGGCAGGTAATACAGAGCTTGGTTCAGTCAGTGGGTTCTGCAGCAGTCCCTCCTGTGGCCAGCGTTCCTGTGCAGCTGGTCAAGCTGGAGCTGCAGAACAACACAGAAGCCTTGAGTTGTTGGAGTGTATTGTGGAGGTGAACTTGTGGCTAACCTTGCAGTGGGCAGCTCGGCATGCTGGAGGACCCAGGCCTGAAGTGGCCAACGAGTTGGCCGTGGCCCAAAAGAACATTACCAGTGGCTCTGTGTGCTGGCCTACAGTGAAGCTGGCTACCCATTTGCATTCACACAGTGGCTCCAAGACACTTGCCAATGGTGGTTGTGGGCAGGTGAGTGTGACATGGAGGATGTCATTGACCGCGTGATACTGGAGCAGTTCATCGCCCAACTGCTGAGCAAGACCTTGACATGGATCCAGTGTCACCATGCGGTGTCTCTGGAGGAGGCGGTCTGGCTGGCAGACGATCACCTGACAGCATTTCTGGGAGCAGGCACTCCAGCAGCTTCTCTCTCTCTCTCTCTCTCTCTCTCTCTCTCTCTCTTCTCCCCCCACCCCTACCCCAGCCCCAAGGAGACAGGGGCCAATCCCCCCGAAACCCACTACCTAAACTCATTTCTGTCCTTGAGTTTCTCCTCTCCCTCCTCCTTCTGTGACTGTGTTACCATAAACCACAGGGTATGGAAGTGCTCTCTCCACAGACAGACTCATCCATGCCTACCAGAACCCAGGCATGTCTGCCGGCATGGCAGGCAGGCTGGGATTTCCCAGAATCAGCACATCCACAAGGAGGCAGGGCTACTGATTCACATTCCCGATGCACCGCAGGCTTCCCGTGATCAAGCGGGAACATACACAGTCTCTGTGAGTATTCAAGGGGGTACACATCAGGCTTTAGTGGATTCTGGTTGTAATCAAACCTCCATGCATTAAAACCTGATTCAATGCAGGGCACTGGGAAATGCACAGTTGGTGAAAGTGAGATGTATGCACAGTGACATTCACAAATATCTGTTAATGCACGTCATTATACAATTCCAGGGAGAAAAGCATAGTGTGGAGGCGGCAGTTAGTCAGAGCCTCACCCATCCATTTATACTGGGAACAGACTGGCTGGGGTTTAAAACATTGATTAAAAAAAGCTAGTAGTGGGTGGGTCTTGCAGTAGGATGTCATGGGGAAGTCCCATCACAATGTTAGCTGAGGAGGTGGATCTCGTTGGGCCATTACATCAATCTGCATGTAGGTATTGCTTTGTGTTAGTCATAGCGGACTATGCAACACAATACCAGGAAGCAGTGCCTCTTCATAATATTTGTGCATATAGTGTTGTGGAGGCACTCTTCCACATTATCTCCTGAGTTGGGATTCCAAAAAAAATCCTGAATGATCAAGGCATGATATTTGTCATGCACACTCTGCAAATTGTACAAATTTTGGGGGATTAAATCAATTTGTACTAGTGTTTATCATTTGCAAATGGATGGGCTGGTCAAACTATTAAACCAAACACTTAAAAACATGATTGGTAAGTTCATTCATGGTGATGCTAAAAACTGAGATAGGTGGCTGGACCCCTTGTTTTCAGTGTGCAAGTTTCCACAAGCCATCACTGGGTTTTCCCTGTTTGAATTACTGTATGGGCGCAAGCCCTGTGGTATCTTAGATGTCATTTGAGAAAATTGGGAGGAGGAGCCTTCTCAAAGCAAAAATTAAATTCAGTACCTTCTTGACCTGAGAGCAAAACTCCACACACTGAGTCACATAACCCAGGAGAATTCGCTAGAGGCACAAGAACGTAAATCCTGCCTTTACAACATAGGGACATGGCTAAGGGAATCTGCACTGAAAGATAAAGTGCTCATTTTACTGCCCACCTCAAGCTCAAAATTACTCGCCAAGTGGCAAGGGCCCTTTGAAGTAGACTATGAGGTCAAACGTCCAAATAGAGGCTACACGTCAAATTTACCACCTCAATCTCTTAAAACTGTGGAGAGGGAGGAAGTTCCTGTGGCTCTGGCAATGGTAGTTCTGGAGAAGGTAGAGCTGGGAGTGGAGGCAAGTCCAAAAAGTGAGGCCCAATTCACCCCAGTCCCCTGTGGAGACCACCTCTCACCATTCCGGAGAGCATGGGTTATCAGGTTGCAGGAGGAGTTCTGCGATGTGTTCTCACTCCTCCCTGGCCACACTGACCTCATAGAACACCACACTGAGACTCCTCCGGGGTGGTAGTGCGCAGCCACCCATGTTGGCTCCCTGAGCACAAGAAAAAGGTGGTTCGGGATGAACTCCAAGCCATATTTGAGATGGGGGTAATTGAGGAGTCGCACAACGACTGGAGCAGCCTTGGTGGTCTTGGTTTCCAAGACCGATGGCTCGGTCCAGTTCTGTGTGGACTATAGGAAAGTCAATGCGGTGTCTAAATTTGACGCATATCTGATGCCTCGCATTGATGAACTACTTGATCGGTTAGACATGGCTTGCTTTTATTTGACACTGGACTTAACAAAGGGATATTGGCAAATCCCTTTGACTCCACTTGGGTCACGGCCAGGTGTGTCCCCAAATTGGTAAGACTGCTGAAATTGTGGCCTGCCCAAGACTTAAGACCAAAAAGGGGTTGAGGCAGTTCCTGGGGCTGGCTGGCTATTATAGGTGGTTCATGCCTAACTATTTGGATGTCACCAGCCTGCTGACTGACCTTACTAAAAAGGGGGCACCAGATCTGGTCCAGTGGATGGAGCCGCGTGAATGGGCTTTTGTTCAAGTAAAAGCATTTTTTTTTGGGGGGGGGCTGCTCTTGCATTCTCATGACTTTTCTCTCCCTTTTTTTTTTTTTTTACAGACTGACATGTCAGACAGAGGGCTGGGGGCCATTTTGTCCCAGGTGGTGGAGGAGCACCCAGTGCTATACATCAGCCACAAGCTCTCCATGCGAGAGTCAAAGTACAACACCATTGAAAAGGAGTGTCTGGCCATCTAGTGTGTGTGGTCCTCACTTTCTGGTACTGCCTGCTAAGATGCCCATTCACCCTCTGTTCCAACCATGCCCTGCTCCAGTAGCTCCACCACATGAAGGATGCCAACACATGGATCACTCGTTAGTATCTGGCCCTTCAGCCCCTTAAATTTGAGGCAGTGCACAGGCCGAGGGCACAGATGATGGTGGTGGACTGCCTCTCCCACTGGGGTGGGTCTCAGCTGCAGGCTGGATGGCTCCCTGGCCTGATTCAGGCAGTGGGGTTATGTGGCAGTGAGGGTGTGGTCGAACATCGACTGTGAACGGCGAGGAGTCAGAGTGAACCAGCAGTAAACATGTGATGAGGTAAAGTACACCTGTGTCTAATTACTGTCTGTCTGTCTCTGTGTGTCTTTTAGATGGCCAGTAACAGGTGGGAGAGCTATGTCACCCCGTTGCATGTATGTGTGTATGACGTGCCTATGTAGTAGCCAAAGTAACTGAAAAGTATTAAAATTAAAGCACACATTGAATTGCACCACCTGTTGAATTTACTTTAAATTTAAGGCCTACTGTTTGAACAATGGTAAGTGGAGCTTTAAAAAAGGTGCATGAAGTAATTAACTCTGTAGGTGCAATAGGCTTATCAAATCGGTCTTATGTAAAAAGGGATCAGTCTCATAAATTCATTAATTCAAGTGTCTAATAGTTTATAGCTAAACTGTTAAAATCACTGGAATAACTTGATGTTGCTATCATTTATTGAGTATTGTAGCTCTAATGTAATATGTTTACTCTAGATCTATAACATTCATAAAACAACCAAATGGGTGAAGGTAATTAGAATACTTTCTTTGGCAGAGGTTGGCACTCAGTGAATATTGTAACAATAAACAGGACACAGTTTATTCCAAAGATACCATTTATTGAAATAGCTGACATAAATTAGCAAACTAATACTGATCAGATATAGCAACAATAGCAGCCAAGGAATAATTCAATATAAATGGCGATACAATGTATACAAATAAGAATCAGTTGTGTGTATGATAATTAAGGTACTAATGGTGATCAGAAGTAATAAGCTATAGCCAGTGTTAGTGTAGGGGTGAGTGGATGTAAAAATGTGATAGGGAAATCACGTGTTTATGTCTGTGTATGAGTAGGTGTGTGTATGGAATGCTAACTCTGTGCCAGTTGTGCCCCAAAGGGGGCACAGCACAGAAAGAGCGTATGAAAAAAAGAAGAAACAAAGGAATCAGTGGTTTAAACTAGTCTCGACTAGGCCTTAAACCCAAACTACTACTTAACCCTTAGCTACTCCTGAAATCCCAATGTTGAGGAGTGGAGTATGATGGAGGGAGTTAAAAAAAAAGAGAGAGAGAATGCATGCACGATCTAACTAAATACAGATAGTAAACAAAGTAAATCAAACAACACGTGGTCTAAGACCGACTTTCATGTGAATCAAAATGCATACATTTAAACCATAAATAAATTCAAATAAACAACACCCTTCACATTAACTAGCCACAACTAAGTCTAACAATTGCAGGGTAGGAAATATGTAACACTTCTAAAAGACCGTGAAAGACAGAATTGGGTTTTACCATTTATATATCCCTGTATAGGGCGGCACGGTGGTGTAGTGGTTAGCGCTGTCGCCTCACAGCAAGAAGGTCCGGGTTCGAGCCCCGTGGCCGGCGAGGGCCTTTCTGTGTGGAGTTTGCATGTTCTCCCCGTGTCTGCGTGGGTTTCCTCCGGGTGCTCCGGTTTCCCCCACAGTCCAAAGACATGCAGGTTAGGTTAACTGGTGACTCTAAATTGACCATAGGTGTGAGTGTGAATGGTTGTCTGTGTCTATGTGTCAGCCCTGTGATGACCTGGCGACTTGTCCAGGGTGTACCCCGCCTTTTGCCCATAGTCAGCTGGGATAGGCTCCAGCTTGCCTGCGACCCTGTAGAACAGGATAAAGCGGCTAGAGATGATGAGATGAGACATCCCTGTATGGAGCAGGCTATAGTTGTAGCAGATTTTTTTTTACTAGTTGTGTGGGGGTAGGAAACTTGGAGCAATTCTGCCAATATCCAGCCATCCATTATCTGTAGCCGCTTATCCTGTTCTACAGGGTTGCAGGCAAGCTGGAGCCTATCCCAGCTGACTATGGGCAAGAAGCGGGGTACACCCTGGACAAGTCGCCAGGTTATCGCAGGGCTGACAGAGACGAACAACCATTCACACCTATGGTCAATTTCGAGCCATCAATTAACCTAACCTGCATGTCTATGGACTGTGGGGGAAACCAGAGCATCCGGAGGAAACCCATGCAGACACAGGGAGAACATGCAAACTCCATACAGAAAGGCCCTTGCTGGCCACTGGGCTTGAACCCAGGACCTTCTTGCTGTGAGGCAACAGTGCTGACCACTACACCACTGTGCTACCCTCTGCCAATATCTTGGAAGTGAATTTGTGCAAGAGTCAGAGCTGTACAGAGGGTTTCAATTCTCAACTGGGAAAAAGATTCAGATGAACTGACCAAGACTAAGCCAAGGCAACAGAAGCAAGACTATAAACCAGATCCTAAAGTTTATTTGGATACAATAGGCCAACCGGGGGTATTTCAGAGGAATTTAAGGCTAGAACTGAGATTTTAGCAGGACTTGAGTCTATCTTTGTATAGCCTACCATTAATAAGGATGTCAAGTGGATTAATTACATTTTACTATAACCAACAGAGATTCATTAATTATCTAGGCTCTGCTCTTAGTGCAGTGGGAGAGCAATTAGATGCTACTAACAGGATGACATAGCAAAATAGACAAGCTCTCTATTGGTTGTTAGCCAAAAAGAGGAATTTGTGTAATGTTTGGAGATCAGTGTTGTACATTTTATACCTAATACAGCTCTGGGAGTTTCATTCACAGAAGCCATGACTTAGTTGGATAATTTAAGAATTGAGGTAACAGAGAATGCAGCATGTGACTGACATGTTTGGCACTGGGTTGACATGACTTTGGGGAAATGGGGAGTTGCATTAGCAAAAATAGGGATAATAGTTTTGACCACTTTAATTGTATTGGGCTTAGTAGTATGTTGTGTAATATCTGTTTTTAAGTCTCTAGTGACAGACTATAAGACTGTGTGACTGGATAAATGCCTATTTTGCCCATGTTGGAGGCAAATAGATTACTGAGGGATGAAGTGTCTGGAGATTTGGGTGACAGTGACTCTGATATATATTCTGATTGTTCTGAATAGGAGGGAGAAGGAGAGTCTCCGTTAGAAGGTGATGTTAGTATGACAATGTTAATTAAATCTTTTCATCTTGACGTAGTAATGTTGTTGAAGTGATGTCTGAATGTATTTTTGTATTGTTTCAAGTCAGTTGCTACTTCAGTGTGTTTAGCATTTCTAGAATTTTAGATTAGAGTTGTAAAGGTCAGCTGGGGGTGCTGCTGAACCAATATGCTGAGTGCATTATCATGTATAATATTACAGGGAGCGTGGGAATTCTGTCATTTAATTGATTTGAATGAAAAATGGAGGCTTTTGTCCAGACTTGGCAGATGAGTGTCCCTCTCTGACCAAGTTAGGCACTTCTGGATATTAACGTGTGATATGATTGGTGATCTTGTGTGATGTGAAGAATTGTGACTTGGATACTTTTGATCTGAGACTTGTTCCCAGAAGCCTGAGTGTTTTTTGACAATGAGGTGTGTTTGGGCATTGATCAGTGGAGCCCAGATGAAGTGCTAGTAACCCCTCTCTGGGTTCCCAACTGTCCCTCAACATGGTGCAAAGTCACATGGGAGAGAAGAGTAACTAGAAGACCAGGAGGAAGTGATGATGGCATGTAGAATGGGACTGATTTGATTGAGTGTTTTATGCTTTTGCATATTGGCTGGATGGACTCAAGTATTCTTAGTATTTTGTTTTGTTAGTTTACACACTGCATCGATTTGTACAGGCAGCTGTTAACCTGCTAGGCTTTAGGCTTGCTGCACCTTCACTGGTGCCTGTCTGGTTAGCTGTGGGGTCATCAGCTGGGGACCACCATTCCTAGATGTTTCACCCCAATCCCAGAATATCTCCTGGTGGTGGGGGCAGTGAACAGTGACATCTCCCTGACACTCCCCACAACTAACCTTCCGCAGGAGTTGCCAGCTCCCCAAATCTTATCCCACCTTTTTAGCCATAGCCAGAAGCTGGCCTTCTCTTTCTTTAGAGAGGTCCCTGGTAGCTTTGTGTAGCTCTTTGCCCCATAGCCCTAAGTCTCAGAGCAGATGTAGTATTGAGCTTCCAGCAAAGCCCCTTGTGCCAATCTCCACTGGACAGAATTTTGTGCTCCAACCACCTTCCCTGCACTCTGCAACCAGGTCTGTGTATTTCACCCTCTTCCTTTCATAGACTGCCTCCAACCCCTCCTCCAAAGGCACAGTCAGCTCCACCAGCAGCACTGATTTTAGGCCTGTTGATCAGAGCACCATGTCTAGTCACAGTGTTGTGCTGTAGAGCTCATCTCATCTCATTATCTCTAGCTGCTTTATCCTGTTCTACAGGGTTGCAGGCAAGCTGGAGCCTATCCCAGCTGACTACGGGCAAAAGGCAGGGTACACCCTGGACAAGTCGCCAGGTCATCACAGGGCTGACACATAGACGCAGACAACCATTCACACTCCCATTCACACCTACGGTCAATTTAGAGTCATGAGTTAACTGTGGGGGAAACCGGAGCACCCGGAGGAAACCCACATGGACACGGGGAGAACATGCAAACTCCGCACAGAAAGGCCCTCGCCGGCCACGGGGCTCGAACCCGGACCTTCTGGCTGTGAGGCGACAGCGCTAACCACTACACCACCATGCCACCCTTCTGTAGAGCTCTGTTGGAAAATAGAACTGCCTACTTAGGTTGACCTCCAGTCTCCACTCCATCCCAGAAGAGAGGATCAAGGTTGCTGGTCTCCTGCCGATGATGTCTGTGGACTCCCCTTGCCTCTGGAAATGGATCCACTGTCAGGTCATTATCTGAATCCCTTGGCTCACTGCTTGCCTCTTTCTCTCCACCACCTCTGCAAGCTTCCTAAGCACTTGGTCATGTCTTCACCTGAATCGGCCCTGTGTGAAAGCGGTCCCGCAGCTTGCCAAAATGTGCTGGAGGGTGGCATTGGTGGTCTCGCAGAGCTCACAGGCTTGCTCTGTACCTATGCCACTGGTGCAGATTGTAGGGGGTAGGGTGTCATCTCATCTCATTATCTCTAGCTGCTTTATCCTGTTCTACAGGGTCACAGGCAAGCTGGAGCCTATCCCAGCTGACTATGGGCGAAAGGCGGGGTACACCCTGGACAAGTCACCAGGTCATCACAGGGCTGACACACAGACACAGACAACCATTCACACTCACATTCACACCTACAGTCAATTTAGAGTCACCAGTTAACCTAACCTGCATGTCTTTGGACTGTGGGGGAAACCGGAACACCCGGAGGAAACCCACGCGGACATGGAGAGAACATGCAAACTCTGCACAGAAAGGCCCTCGCCGGCCATGGGGCTCAAACCCGGACCTTCTTGCTGTGAGGCGACAGCGCTAACCACTACATCACCATAGGGTGTCATATGTTACCCAAATAAAGAGACTGAATTGGGCTTGTGGCAACTTTCATAAGTCTGCCCAGCTCACTGCCCGGCTCACCACCTCCTCTCACATTGTCCAGCACCCCTGTTGCCCCTGTACTGTGACTCTGTACTCCTCCCAAGAGCCATCCTTGAGCCTTCTGAGCGTTTATATTTCTGATTGCGTTTCCATGTATGACCCTTTTTGCTTTCCCGTTTTGCCTAGCGCTTGTGTTTATCTGCTCGTTTCTCTCGCTTCCCGGTTTCTCGATCTTCGCCCGTTTCTCTACTCTGATTTGCCTAGCCCTTGTGTTTATCTTGCCTGTGTTTTCCTGATTTCCAGTTCTTGCACTATTGCCCATTTCATGACCTCGATTTGTCTAGCCCTCATTACTTTGTTGGATTTCCCAGTATTGACCTGGCCTGGTTGTTGTACATTGTCTTCTCTCACTGTGTCTATTAAAACCTTGAGTTTATTCTTAATCCGTGAGTGTCTGGTTTGTCACAGCCGTGTTACAGAATACTGTGCTGACATGCAGACAGCAGATTACACGGAGCTACAGGTGGCACTTAGCAGTCAAAGACAGATGCTTGGACAACATCACCAGCATTTCGACTCTGTGACCCAGTCCATCCAGAATCTTACTCAGCATCAGGGTGAGCAGCAAAAACAGTTAGTACAGATCACCGAAAACATGAAAGAAATCACAACCCAACTCCAATAACTCAGCCCCCCCAGTGGGCTTATGGTCACTAACCAGGCTGCTCCCCCCACGGCAGGTATCTGTTCATTTGTTGTCAGCAAGCCGGAGAAATTTGATGGCTCACCTAATCAGTGTAAGGGGTTTTTGTTGCAATGTTTTTTATATATATATATATATATATATATATATATATATATATATATATATATACTTTTTAATTCCCCCCCAGAGCTCAGACAAGGCTTGCATTTCTTTTGTGATTTCTCGCCTTATGGGCAAGACCTTAGATTGGGCCAAACTGCAGTAGCCCATTGTCCAGTTCAACACTTATGACAATTTCATTAAAAAATTCAATGCTGTTTACAATCACGCCAATGAGGGCCGCTTTCAAGGAGAATTACTCACCTGTTTACGTCAGGGTAATCACTCAGTGTCGGACTACGCCTTGGAATTTTGCACTCTTGCAGCTGGGAGTGGTTGGAATGAGCCAGCATTACTGGTAACATTTTGCAACGGTTTGAACCCTGACATACTAGCGGAGATGGCATGCAAGGACAACAGTCTTTCCATCGAGAGGCTGATTTCCCTCGTCATTTGCCTGGACCAACTGAAGCACAGGAGAAGTCATCGATGGACGAGGACAGAAAATACGGATCTGCTGGAATGCTACTATACAAGCAATCCCAGAGAGAGGGGATACATGCAGAGAATGTGGGACCATTGGATACTTCGAAACCCACAATCAAGGCTAACAAAGAAACAGCTATTAGCCCAGTGTTCCAACATCCATAATCGAAATCTGCTATCACAACTAGAGATTAATGAAATACAACAACGATGCTACGGCAAGGGGGAGCCAGGAAGACAGGTCAGCGGGGAGATGTCATCATCCCCACAACCAGAGATTGGGTACCAAGCCCCAACAGCTAACAGCCTCAACACAAGAGCTGCTGACCTGAGAAGGAAGATCGTGACTCAACTGGAAACCTGGAGCCCCCGACAAATACCGAAGCTGAGTTGCCAAGTACCTTCAGAAGATCTACTAGTAGATGTGAACGCTGCTCTGAAGACAATCTCCACAAGAACCATCACTGAGACCAACAAGCTGATACACAGTACAGCAACAGTAATCATGGAGATGCTTGGACACAAGGTGGGCTCGGGACATAACAAACAGTATCCACCATGGAAGAGACGATTAGAGGCCAAGATAAAGGCAGCAAGGAGAGAAGTTAGCCAGCTAGCTGAACTACAGAAAGGGAACATGGTGAATAAAGGGGCGCCCAGGAAGTACAACTCTCTCTCCATACCAGAGGCACTCGAAACTGCCAAACAGCGACTAACAGCTCTGGCCACCCGGTTGAGGAGATACACCAAGGAAGGAGAGGCCAGGAGAATAAACAAGTTGTTCTCCACTGAACCAGCCAAGGTGTACTCTCAATGGCAGGGGAACAACAACCGGTCAGACCCACCAAGAGCTGAGGTGGAAAAATACTGGAAAGACATATGGGAAAGAAAGGCATCACACAACACCGATGCCCAATGGTTAGTGGACCTAAGAGCTGACCACAGCAACCTCCCAGAACAAGAACCAGTAACCATCTCAATGGCAGACGTCCAAGAAAGAGTGTCAAAGATGAAGAGCTGGACAGCACCAGGCCCCGATATGATCCATACGTACTGGCTGAAGAAGCTAACTGCACTCCATGAATGCCTAGCAGCACAGATGAACCAGCTGCTGAGGGATGGAACCCACCCAGAATGGCTAACCCAAGGCAGGACAGTCCTAATCATGAAGGACCCCCAGAAGGGACCCATCCCATCCAACTACCGGCCAATTACCTGTATCTGCACAACATGGAAGGCCCTGTCAGGCATCATTGCGGCAAAAATGAGTAAGCATGTGGCTCAATACATGAGCGAGGCACAGAAAGGAATTGGCAGTAACACCAGAGGAGCCAAGCACCAGCTACTGGCCGATAGAACAGTCGCCCGAGACTGTAAGAAGAGACAGACCAACCTGTGCACTGCCTGGATTGACTACAAGAAAGCCTACGACTCAATGCCACACACATGGATACTGGAATGTCTGGAACTGTATAAGATCAACAGGAACCTAAGGACCTTCATACAGAACTCAATGGAAATGTGGAAGACAACCCTAGAGGCCAACTCAAAACCCATTGCCCAAGTCAACATCAAGTGCGGCATATACCAAGGAGATGCGCTATCACCACTGCTGTTCTGCATAGGCCGAAACCCCTCAGTCAGATCATCACGAAGAGCGGCTACGGGTACCGATTCCGTAGTGGGGCAACAATCAGCCACCTGCTCTACATGGATGACATCAAGCTGTATGCCAGGAATGAGCGAGAAATAGACTCGCTGATCCACACCACCCGGATCTACAGCGATGACATAGGGATGTCATTCGGATTGGACAAGTGTGGCCGGATGGTCTCAAAGAGAGGCAAGATGATCCGGACTGAAGGGATTGACCTACCAGAGGGCAACATAGGTGATATCCAAGACAGCTACAAGTACCTTGGCATCCCACAGGCTAATGGAAACCATGAAGAGGCCACAAGGAAGTCAACCACAGCCAAATACCTCCAGAGAGTAAGGCAGGTCCTGAAAAGTCAGCTGAATGGTAAAAACAAGGTCCGAGCCATCAACATGTACGCACTACCAGTCATCAGATACCCCGCTGATATCATAAACTGGCCAAAGGAGGAGATAGAAGCCACAGATATCAAGACTAGAAAGCTCCTCACCATGCATGGAGGGTTCCACCCCAAGTCCAGCACCCTGAGACTATACACTAAGCGGAAAGAGGGAGGCCGAGGGCTAGTGAGCGTCAAGACCACGGTCCAGGATGAAACATCGAAAATCCGAGAATACATCAGAAAGATGGCCCCAAAGGATGAACTGCTAAGTGAATGTCTCAGGCAGCAGAACCCTGATGAGAGTGCAGAGGAGGAGGAGGAACAGACAACCTGGAGAGACAAACCCCTACATGGCATGTACCACCGTCAGATAGAGGAAGTGGCTGATATCAAGAAATCCTACCAGTGGCTGGATAATGCAGGACTGACAGACAGCACAGAGGCACTAATCATGGCAGCACAAGAACAGGCCATAAGCACAAGAGCCATAGAGGCCAGGATCTACCAGAGTAGATCAGACCCAAGATGCAGACTGTGCAAAGAAGCCCCTGAAACAGTCCAGCACATAGTAGCAGGGTGTAAGATGCTAGCTGGATCAGCGTATATGGAGAGGCACAACCAAGTGGCTGGGATAGTATACAGGAACATCTGCAACCAGTATGGAATAGAAGTACCCAAGTCCCAATGGGCCATACCACAGAAGGTGGCTGAGAACAACAGGGCCAAGATTCTGTGGGACTTCAGCTTCCAGACTGACAAACAGATCCTGGCTAACCAACCGGACATAGTGGTGGTGGACAAAGAGCAGAAGAGGGTGGTGGTGATAGATGTGGCGATCCCAGCTGACGCCAACATCAGGAAGAAGGAACATGAGAAACTTGAGAAGTATCAAGGGTTGAAAGAGCAGCTGGAACGGATGTGGAAGGTCAAGGGTTGCGTGGTCCCCGTGGTAGTGGGGGCACTTGGGGCAGTAACCCCCAAACTGGGAGAGTGGCTCCAGCAAATCCCAGGAACAACATCTGAAGCCTCAGTCCAGAAGAGCGCAGTCCTAGGAACATCGAAGATACTGCGCAGAACCCTCAAACTCCCAGGCCTCTGGTAGAGGACCCGAGCTTGAGGATGACATGGATACCACCCCCCCGCCGGGGGTGAGAAGGAGATTTTTTTTATATATATATATATATATATGTGTGTGTGTGTGTGTATATATATGTATGTATGTATGTGTGTGTGTGTATATATATATATATATATATATATATATATATATATATATATATATATATATATACACTTTTGAATTCCCCCCCAGAGCTCAGACAAGGCTTGCATTTCTTTTGTGATTTCTCGCCTTATGGGCAAGACCTTAGATTGGGCCAAACTGCAGTAGCCCATTGTCCAGTTCAACACTTATGACAATTTCATTAAAAAATTCAATGCTGTTTACAATCACGCCAATGAGGGCCGCTTTCAAGGAGAATTACTCACCTGTTTACGTCAGGGTAATCGCTCAGTGTCGGACTACGCCTTGGAATTTCGCACTCTTGCAGCTGGGAGTGGTTGGAATGAGCCAGCATTACTGGTAACATTTCGCAACGGTTTGAACCCTGACATACTAGCGGAGATGGCATGCAAGGACAACAGTCTTTCCATCGAGAGGCTGATTTCCCTCGTCATTTGCCTGGACCAACTGAAGCACAGGAGAAGTCTGCGTAGATCCCTTATAGCTCCAGCTGCTGCACTCGCTCCTCATCGCCTGTGTCCACCACTGACCTGGACTCCTAAGGAGCCAGAAACCCCCAAGCCCATGCAGTGTGACTCCTTCTGTTTGTCTGCAGAGGAGGGGCAACGACGTCTCCACGAAGGACTGTCTTTATTGCGGAGCTGCGGGTCACCTCCTAAGTGACTGTCAAATCCACCGACGCAGCACTTTGGCACCGACCCCGGGAAAGCGTGTGGAGCCTGCTCCACACGCTAATGTAGGGAGTGCACCCACTAAGGGGTTGTTCTCCAAGTCCTTCCTCCTACCTGTGACAGTTAACTGCCCTCAGTCTGTCTGTGTGTTTTCAGCACTCATTGATTCTGGAGCTGAGGGGGATTTTATCCATGCCAAGCTGGTGGAGCAACTCCAGATTCCCATGGAGCCACTGGAGTCACCACTGAGACTGACAGCTGCCGATGGGGATCCAGTTGGAGAAGGACTTGTTACCTGGGTCATGAAACCCATTAATATTACTGTTAGTGCTTTGCATTCTGAAAAGATTCAGTTTTTTTGTACTAAACACTTGAGTATGCAATTATTTTAAGCTTGTCTTGGCTCAGAAAACATAACCCTGTCATATCCTGGTCTGACAAGGAAATAGTCTTGTGGTCCAGTTACTGTTATGATCATTGTGTCATGCTTCCCACAGCTCTGGTGTCATCTACCAATATAGAAAGCCCCAATGACAATGTCATTGTATTTGGGGGACACAGAAACTGTGATTTGCTAGAAGTGTTTAGTAAAAAGAATGCTACCAAACTTGCCCCTCATAGAGAATGATTGTTCTATTGAGTTACTAGATGGGGTGGTCCCACCTAAATCTAGAGTTTACACACTTACTCAGGCAGAGGAGAGAGCTATGGAGGAGTATATTCAGGAGGCCTTGCAAAAGGGTTTCATCCACCCTTCTACTTCCCCTGCCACTGCAGGGTTCTTTTTTTGTCAGCAAGAAAGATGGGGGACTTGGGCCCCGCATTGACTATCATGGGTTAAACCAAATCACGAAACAATATTCCTACCCATTGTCCTTAGTTTCCCGTAGCACTAGAACAACTTCGTGGTGCACATAACTTTATGAAACTTGATTTAAGAAGCGCTTATAACCTAATCCGTATAAAGGAAGGAGACGAATGGAAAACAGCATTTCTCACCACTAGGGGGCACTACATGCATTTGGTAATCAGTCCCCCCAGGATTTCACGGGCCTTTTTTGTGATTGTTGCAGGCTAAAATGTCTGATGTTGCGGGGGGGGGTTCCAAAAAATTGCGATGAAAGTTGCGGTGTTTTTTAGGTTTTTGTTGCGATTACATTGCGGGAGGAAGTGAAAGTTGCGAGAAATTGTTGTGATTTTCTCTTTTTGTGATTAAAATTGAGTGATGTTAAATATTAAGTTATTACTGAAAAACTATTGATTAAAAAAACAGAGACACTGAGAAATGGTCCTATAAACAACTTTACCAATATACAAGATTACCAGGACTACAAAAATGCAGAAAAATAGGCTTTACTTATCCAAATGCACCTGTTGGTTCAAAAGTTAAAGTGCATAGAACCTCACAGCACAACATGAAGTTACCTTAAAATATAATATAAATGCCTCAGCTTTCATGTAAGAAAAAAACTATTAATACTAGTACTGTGTGCAGGCCATCTCTCCTGAAGACTAAATTGAACAATAATTATAAAATAATAAATGGCTCAGGCTTCATAGAAGAAAAAAACAATTTGAACAGACTCTCACAGTATGATGCTGAAGCTGCCTAAACAATGGAAAATAAAATACCATTTTGGCAAAAATGTTGGCATCCATTAATTTCTTGTATTAAGTAAAAAATAATGTAAAGTGCACACAGTCCTTCACTGTAAACATAACACACTTTTAGTAACAGAATTTAAGCCTACATAAACACTGACTCGCACATGCTGCTTCTCTTGATCATATACACGGAAGTAAGGCGGAAGGTAGCTTGTCGACGTCACCTCAAGACGACGCCAACGATTGGTCAAATTTGCGGGAAAGTTGTGGTGATTGGATATAATTGCAACACCGCCCTGAATTCGTGGGGATTGGTTGAATTTGCAAATCGCAACATCGCGAAATCCTGGAGGGTCTAGGTAATGCCCTTTGGGTTGCGCAATGCCCCATCCGTATTTCAGGCTTTTGTTAATGATGTACTCTGGGACATGCTCAGCAAATATGTCATTGCATATATCAACGATATCTTGATCTACTCCCCAAATCTTGAAACCCATATTTGTCATGTCCGTTCCGTCCTCAAGCGTCTGCTTGAGAATCAGTTGTTCATTAAAGGAGAGAAGTGTGAGTTTCATCTCCCTTCTACCTCCTTCTTAGGTTATGTCATCAATCTGGAAGGTGTTGTTATGGACGATGAGAAAGTGAGAGCCGTAACAACTTGGCCCGTCCCTATGTCCATAAAAGAGCTCCAACGATTTCTTGGGTTTGCTAATTTCTACCGTCGATTCATTCATAACTTCAGCAGTCTCGCAGCTCCCCTTACCACCTTATTGAAGGGAAAGACCAAGAGACTCTTGTGGAACCCCTGGGCACAGGAGGCGTTCGAAGCCCTCAAGGTAGCCTTCACCTCTGCCCCCATCCTGAAGCATCCTGATCCCACTCAGCCTTTCGTGGTGGAGGTGGATGCCTCTGAGATAGACACTGGGGCGGTGCTGTCCCAGCGCATAGGTGACCCCTGTAAACTACATCCCATCACCTTCTACTCCCACAAACTGACCCCTGTGGAATGTAATTACAGTATCGAGGATGGAGAATTGCTGGCTATGAAATTAGCTTTCGAAGAGTGGCGCCATTGGCTAGAGGGAGCGATGCATCCCTTCTTCATGTTAACAGATCATAAAAACCTAGAATATTTATAGTCCGCTAAATGGCTCAACCCCCTCAGGCCTGGTGGTCCCTCTTCTTTTCCCAGTTCAATTTTTCCATCTCTTATCACCCTGGTTCCCATAATACTAAAGCAGATGCTCTGTCTCACATATATCCCAGTCCCAAAGCCTCCTCGGAGGCAGTCAATGTACTACCCCCATCCATTTTACTCACCCCCATTAGATGGGAAATAGATGAAGAGATCAACCAAGAACTATCTGTCACTCCTGTCCCATAGGAAGTAAATATGTACTCACTCAATGCAGGGATAAGTTAATTACCTGGGCCCATTCCTCTCTGTCATCTGGCCATCCTGGTGAGACACATACGCACCAGTGTAGGTATCATGCCGCCATCTTGGTCTAAGAACTACAACTACCAGGCAACTTCCACGTTGACTACGTCACGCCTGGGCGGGATCATGGACATCACATTCCTCAGGTTTCACATAAGAGACTTGGAAAACTTCATTTTTCTTTGTCTCTAAGTTCTGATCCCGAACGGAACGGACCTAAGAAGAGACACTCACCATCAGACGTCTGAACCGCGCGCTTCCTCCTTTATCTAACTTTGATTAAGTTAGATTTCAGAAACACGCGATCATCAACTCAAGCGAGTTATTAACCGGTTTGCAAGTATTACTTGTCTTTTAACGCGTACGCGGCTGCGAGCAAAAGGCAGTTTTCTAAAGAGCTCTTCTCTTTTCTTTCTTTTAAATCCGTGCACGGTGTTGAACAAGGACTTTTCGTCTTATCAACTGCGAAGCTTCTCCAAAGAACCTCTCCAGGCTCCAGTGAACATCTGATTCGTCAGAGACTCTCCTCTCTCACCGAAGCGCAACCTCCTGCCTCGAATTCCTTCAGACAAAGGCGAGACTTTTTGCAGTAAAGAAAGGCACTGGGAAAATAATATTAGTCTTAGTAATTAATTTACTAAGTGTGAAGTTAGAGTCAGGAATAAGTGTGCACACTGTGTATTATTGTTGATTTTCTATTATTTGGTACTATTGATTTTAATTTGGTTAATCAATAAGTCTTGCATTCTCTCTCTCTCCTAACATTCTGATTTCATTTAACTCACTCATATTGTGACCTCATCAAGATTTCAGAATGTTTTGCCTCTAAAAAGGGCCTTTGCATGCTTAGGAAGAGCCCCTCCTCCCCTCCTTTGTTCTCAACACGAGGTCCTCTGGATCTCAGATTAGAATTAAATGTCATAAGTCCTCAGTTTGATTCAACCTTGATAGCAATTCTCCTGTTTACATTTAAAGCCATATAAACTACAGATGACTGTTTGAATGTATTTTAACCCATTAATTTCTGGTTTTTGACACACACAGTTTACTAGGCCTGAAGAAAGCACATGGTGTAGCTAGCCTTTTCTTTGTCTAGTTAGCATACCTAGCTAATCACTTGGCTGCACACACACCCGTGCTCACTAAACTTTGAGGATTCCCCCTCCTCCAAGATTGCAGATAAGACACCCTGGTCCGTCCTGGCACGGACATACACACACACACACCAAGATTGCAGATAACAACATAGCTCACAAGTTAAAACTGCTTATACACACACACACACACACACACACACACTCTGTTTACAGAAGATTTCAATTCTGCTGCTATTAGAATGTTCAAATTTTTCCTTTTCTTTTTATTAAAATTTTTATTATCTTTTTATAATAAACTCCATTATTATTGAAATTGTGTCATTGTTTGTTTACAATACTTTGAAGTCGCCCACATCGTCAAAGAACTCCTAAGGTGTATGAATAAGTAGATGCAGTTTGGTAAGTGGTAAATTTGAATTATCAAATTTTAAACGATTCTTCAATTGATTCTTTAAATGATTCACTAAATGATTCACTTGATTCACTAAATGATTCACTTGATTCACTAAATGATTCATTGAACGATTCACTAAATGATTCCCTGATTTGATTCACTGACTCGATTCATTGAATGATTCACTTCACACGATTCAAATGAGACTGATTCTATGGTATGATTCAATTCAAATGAGTCAAATTAAACGATTCAATGGGATTGATTCATTTTAACTATTAACCTTCAAATTTAATGAGACTGAGTTCATGTAATTATTAAAGATTGATCACTTATCCAATCTTGAATACACAAAATCATTAATTACACCTACACCAGTTATTATCTGGCAGATATTGGTGGGAGAATGTTATCCGATATCCATAGGTTTGTCTACTCGTGCACCACCTGTTCTAAATGTAAAGCCCCCAAAATCCTCCCTGCCGGTAAACTCATGCCCTTGCCTGTCCCGTCTCATCCATGGTCACATGTAGTGGTAGACTTTGTCACTGACCTGTTCCCCTCACAGAATTTCAGTCATTCTGACCATTGTAGATAGGTTCTCATGTGGAGTTAGATTTGTTCCCTTCATTAGCCTACCCACTGCCTTTCAGATAGCTGGAACCCTTTTTAATCATGTTTCATCTGTTTGGTATCCCAGAAGATATCGTGTCCGATCGAGGGCCCCAATTCACCTTACATGTCTGGTCTGCTTTCTTTGAGAGACTGGGGGTTAACATCAGCCTCACTTCCGGTTACCACCCCCAGTCTAATGGTCAATGTGAGAGGGTTAACCAGGAACTGGGAAAGTTTTTGAGACTATACTGTCATGAAAACCCAGCCGATTGGTTGGACTATTTGCCCTGGGCCAAAATAGCCCAAAACTCATTAATCAGCTCTGCTACAGGCCTCACACCCTTTCAATGCATGCTGGGTTACCAACCCCCTTAATGCCATGGTCAGCCACGCCCTCTGACAACCTGGCCATGGACAGTTGGATGCAACGGAGCAAGCAGGTCTGGGAACAGACCTATCAGCAGATCGAGAACGCCCTCCGCCGACATAAGAGGATGGTGGATCATCATAGAGGGGACACCCCTACCTACCTCCCTGGAGACAGTGTGGCTATCAACCCGGGACTTCAGGTTTCCTGAGGGAGGTAGAAAGTTATTACCCAAATACATAGGACCATTCAAAATTCTCCAGTGAATCAATGAAGTTACATACAAATTGGATCTGCCTGTGCATTACCATGTTTCTAACTCTTTTCATTCATCTCTCTTGAAACCTGTTGTCCCAGGTCCATTGGACAAGGCCACACCTGATGTCACACCCCCACCTCCGGTGGATGTAGAAGGTACCCCGGTGTATGCTGTCCACTGGTTGCTGGACTCCAGAAGGAGAGGAGGGACTCTGCAGTACCTTGTAGACTGGGATGACTATGGGCCCAAGGAGCGTAGCTGGGTTCCTGCATGAGATATCCTGGATCCGGGATTGGTGGAGTTCCATCAGCGTCATCCAGAGAAGCCCGTGCCTTGGCCTAGGGGCTGTCCCAGGTGCCATGGGTCCAGCCCTCCCAGCAGTCTGCGCAGCAGTGCTTCCTAGAGGTCGTCTGTGGTGATCACCCTCTATCAAGCACCGTGGCAGTTCTGATGGCTCGCTCAGGAGTGTTCCTGGCAGCGTGGGTGGTGGTGGTCGCCCTCGTCCCTCAGCCTCCTTGGGGGGGGGGTTACTGTCACGCTCCCAGGCTCACCTAACACATTGGACTCCACTTCCCACTCACACACCTGACACTACCACGTACACTCCATCAGCTAACCCAGAGCCACTTCCTAGGAGTGGCTCCCCTGAGTTCTAATTGTCATCACCTGAACCTTTTTGTTTGTCTGTATTTATACCCCCCCCCCCGGTTTGTTTTGTTCATTGCACAGTACTGCCTCCACATTTCTGTGAGCCTACTGAGCATTTATATTTCTGATTGCATTTCCATGTATGACCCTTTTTGCTTTCTGGTTTCTTCCCGTTTTGCCTAGCCCTTGTTTATCTGCCCGTTTCTCTCACATCCCGGTTTCTCGATCTTCGCCTGTTTCTCGACTCAATTTGCCTAGCCCTTGTGTTTATCTTGCCTGTGTTTTCCTGATTTCCGGTTCTTGGACTATTGCCCATTTCATGACCTCGATTTGTCTAGCCCTCATTACTTTGTTGGATTTCCCAGTATTGACCTGGCCTGGTTATTGTATGTACATTGTCTTCTCTCACTGTGTCTATTATAAAACCTTGAGTTTATTCTTAATCCGCAAGCGCCTGGTTTGTCACAGCCACGTTACAAACATAATGTTCTTACTGATTGGCATGAGACTCCAGCACTGAGATGTCTCTTTTGTATGGTTCGAAGTAGGAATCCTTGGATTCCTGAAATATGTAATGCAGGGGAAATGCCAAGATAATAAAGACCACTCTAACCAGGAATCCTGGAAAGGCGGTTTTGCCCATGCCCCACTAGGATTGAAAGTTGGGGAAATACTGGTGTGGGACTTACAAGTAGAGGTCTAGATCACTAGATGGGACACAGATGGAGATTGGAATCTGAGGGAATCAAAGTATCTTTGCTCATATAATATGAATTAAAACATGAACATTTTTCAAAAATATACTCATGACTTAAATATTATCTAGTGATCAACTGAAAAGTAATATGTGTTGATTTTAGGTTTCTGTGTGCAAACCAAAGAATGATGACTGCAGTAATACATGAATGGGACATTGTGCAGTACTGCCTACTTGACAAGGATATACACATCGAAATGGAATGGGAGATACTACACTTGATGGAGTCACCCAGGTGCCTCTATTGCAAGAAGCAATCTCTGATGCCAGGCCTTTTGTGCATGTGCACCATAAGCCAAAGATATGCTCCAGGAATGGAGTGTGGATCCCAGACTTCATTGTAAGGATGTCTGTCCTGAGATGGGATCTGGAGCCAGGCCATAGGGAGCCACAGGAATCATGCTTTGCCTGTGCCATATGCATGGAATTAACTGGATAAAGTACTAGTAACCTCTTGCTGGCCTCCCATTGGTCCTCCAGTGTAGTGTAAAGTCACAAGGCACAGAAGAAATGACTGCAATGGAAACAATCTGGAAGGAAGGAGATATACTAGCTGAGGTTTCCATGCATTTTGTGCAGTGTGAATGCCCAGGGTATATGGACTGAAATTTTGATTTTTGCTTTTACATAATCTTTTATATAATCGATTTCATATCAATGTTTTATTTGTTGCTAATCAACTATATGCCATTGTGTTTTCTGGAAATTACTAATTTTCTTAAAATTGTGGTCTGACTTAGAAGTCAGAAAGGGGGGAATATATAGATTATTCCATGTGTAATCACATACAAAATCTTATATCTCATATGTAATCACATATATGTTTTGTATTGTCCTACTTATGTCTTTTAAATGAAGTTGATGTTACAGAGAGGTTGTTTTCTGCTAGGTCATCCTGACTGGTTTCCTTCTGAATTATGTATTGTTTTAACTTCTGCACTTGCACTCTTTATAAGTCATAATGACTTAGCCATGACCATTTAGTGTGCACTGAATTAAACAGTTATCCACACTGTGTCATGTATTATTGGTCTTGCAAGTTAACGAATAACAGGTTATCAAAAAGTACCCAAAGCTATGTATTGTTCATCCTCAATCAGGCATTCATATACTCAAGTGCTTGGTTGGCACAGTTGATAAAGTATGAGAAGGTGAAGAGAGCAAGTTGTTGGAACAAGATGACTTTTGTTTTAATTTTATTAAGAATAAACAAGTTGCTTCTGTTAAAATAATACATTTAGAATCATTATATTAAAGTGGGGGTGGCACAGTGGTGTGGTGGTTAGCACTGTCGCCTCAGAGCAAGAAGGTCCTGGGTTTGAGCCCAGTGGCCAACGAGGGCCTTTCTGTGTGGAATTTGCATGTTCTCCCTGTGTCTGTGTGTGTTTCCTCCGGGTGCTCCGGTTTCCCCCACAGTCCAAAGACATGCAGATTAGGTTAACTGGTGGATCTAAATTGACCGTAGGTGTGAGTGTGAATGGTTGTTTGTCTCTGTGTCAGCCCTGCAATGACCTGGCATCTTGTCCAGGGTGCCTCTCATCCATAGGCAGCTGGGATAGGCTCCAGCTTGCCTGTGACCCTGCACAGGATAAGCAGCTACAGATAATGGATGGATGGATATATTAAAGTTAGCAAGTAAAAGAAATTAAGCTGATTACTGTTATTGCCAAGTATCCTGAATCATGTACTATTAAAGGTCTCATTGCATCGTTTTTTCATTAATTGTGCGGTGGTCTCTAGTATGAATGAATGCCGTGTGAGCCAGTTTTGGTGAAAAAAATGCTGTGGTTCTCCTGTTTCAGGCTGTTCTAGTTTGGTGGAGGAGTGGGTGGCGGGAGAACGACAGGATTTCCGCTCTTACTCATTAATATTCATGACATGTACAACCCCAATTCCAAAAAAGTTGGGACAAAGTCCAAATTGTAAATAAAGACGGAATGCAATGATTTGGAAGTTTCAAAATTCCATATTTTATTCAGAATAGAACATAGATGACACATCAAATGTTTAAACTGAGAAAATGTATCACTTAAAGAGAAAAATTAGGTGATTTTAAATTTCATGACAACAACACATCTCAAAGTTGGGACAAGGCCATGTTTACCACTGTGAGACATCCTCTTTTCTCTTTACAACAGTCTGTAAACGTCTGGGGACTGAGGAGACAAGTTGCTCAAGTTTAGGGATAGGAATGTTAACCCATTCTTGTCTAATGTAGGATTCTAGTTGCTCAACTGTCTTAGGTCTTTTTTGTCGTATCTTCCGTTTTATGATGCGGCAAATGTTTTCTATGGGTGAAAGATCTGGACTGCAGGCTGGCCAGTTCAGTACCCGGACCCTTCTTCTACACAGCCATGATGCTGTAATTGATGCAGTATGTGATTTGGCATTGTCATGTTGGAAAATGCAAGGTCTTCCCTGAAAGAGATGTCGTCTGGATGGGAGCATATGTTGCTCTAGAACCTGGATATACCTTTCAGCATCGATGGTGTCTTTCCAGATGTGTAAGCTGCCCATGCCACACGCACTAATGCAACCCCATACCATCAGAGATGCAGGCTTCTGAACTGAGTGCTGATGATAACTTGGGTCGTCGTCCTCCTCTTTAGTCCGAATGACACGGCGTCCCTGATTTCCATAAAGAACTTCAATTTTTGATTCGTCTGACCACAGAACAGTTTTCCACTTTGCCACAGTCCATTTTAAATGAGCCTTGGCCCAGAGAAGACGTCTGTGCTTCTGGATCATGTTTAGATACGGCTTCTTCTTTGAACTATAGAGCTTTAGCTGGCAACGGCGGATGGCACGGTGAATTGTGTTCACAGATAATGTTCTCTGGAAATATTCCTGAGCCCATTTTGTGATTTCCAATACAGAAGCATGCCTGTATGTGATGCAGTGCCGTCTAAGGGCCTGAAGATCACGGGCACCCAGTATGGTTTTCCGGCCTTGACCCTTACGCACAGAGATTCTTCCAGATTCTCTGAATCTTTTGATGATGATATGCACTGTAGATGATGATATGTTCAAACTCTTTGCAATTTTACACTGTCGAACTCCTTTCTGATATTGCTCCACTATTTGTCGGTGCAGAATTAGGGGGATTGGTGATCCTCTTCCCATCTTTACTTCTGAGAGCCGCTGCCACTCCAAGATGCTCTTTTTATACCCAGTCATGTTAATGACCTATTGCCAATTGACCTAATGAGTTGCAATTTGGTCCTCCAGCTGTTCCTTTTTTGTACCTTTAACTTTTCCAGCATCTTATTGCCCCGTCCCAAGTTTTTTGAGATGTGTTGCTGTCATGAAATTCCAAATGAGCCAATATTTGGCATGAAATTTCAAAATGTCTCACTTTCGACATCTGATATGTTGTCTATGTTCTATTGTGAATACAATATCAGTTTTTGAGATTTGCAAATTATTGCATTCCGTTTTTATTTACAATTTGTACTTTGTCCCAACTTTTTTGGAATCAGGGTTGTAAATGTGTTACTTCTGATTGGCTAACAGCAAATCAGTAAACGTGTTACCTCTGATAGGCTAACAGCACTGTGACGCTACCTCCAGTGGGTCAGAACAAGCGGATGTGGGTGTCTTTGTAAAAACTGTTTTGATTGGCTATTATAGTCTCGACATCGATGTTTTGACCAATAACAATGTAGATAACACAAATTTTACATCACATTCAACGAGATTTAAACGAGACTAAAGATGGCGACTTACAAATAACGTGTAAACATCATTGGAGTTAATAAAGTTTGAACAGCATGAAGGAACATACCCCAACCCCCCGAAATTAATTTAAAAAAATTCTCAATGGATTTGGCATAATATAAAAAGGTCGTTTTTTACTCAGAAAAAGCGGAAATCCGCCGAAAAGTGGAAAACTCTCATCCCTGCCTAGCTTGTGACCATATCTCATCTCATCTCATTATCTCTAGCTGCTTTATCCTGTTCTACAGGGTCGCAGGCAAGCTGGAGCCTATCCCAGCTGACTACGGGCAAAAGGCAGGGAACATCCTGGACAAGTCGCCAGGTCATCACAGGGCTGACACATAGACACAGACAACCATTCACATTCACACCTACGGTCAATTTAGAGTCACCAGGTAACCTAACCTGCATGTCTTTGGACTGTGGGGGAAACCGGAGCACCCGGAGGAAACCCACGCGGACACGGGGAGAACATGCAAACTCCGCACAGAAAAGCCCTCACCGGCCACGGGGCTCGAACCCAGACCTTCTTGCTGTGAGGCAACAGCGCTAACCACTACACCATCGTGCCGCCCCTGTGGAGAATATGAACATGCTATTTTGTAACAAAAGTTCATGTTTTACTTACAGCTTGTGAGCTGGTGGTTGACAGATCCAGGTATTAAAAATAACCTCAAAGCAAAACCACTACTGAAGGCACCGAAGTTTGAAAAGTCACTGTGGTTGAAATGATCAGAACACAGTACTAACATTGCAATATACTTCGCTGGTGGTGTTTCAAAGATAAATTCCAACCATTTCTTCTTCACCTCTTCTATCTTCCAACGTTGCTCCGCTTAGGTTTCGTTTCTGTTGGCGGCTCCAGCCCAACTTTGGATGCTCGTAACTTGGGCAGGGGAGGTCTCAGCCTCCCCAAACTTGGCAGCCAGAGACCTCTGCCCTCTCCCCAACGAACCAGCACTGCCAGGGTGGGCTAGCCCCATGCCTTGGGATGTAATTTGCCCCGAGGCGAGCCGCGGCACTCCGCTTAGGTTTCATTTCTATCTGCGGCTCCAGCCCGACTTTGAATGCTCGTAACTCACGCAGGGGAGGTCCCAGCCTCCCCAAACATGCAATGTTGATGTGTTACTGCCACAAATAACACAGGCACGAACTTGTTCAGACATGTTTTCAACTTGCTGTTAGGTCCTCTTCGTTAGCTACTGACGAGATGGGCTCTGTTATCTCTCCTTGCACTTAAATCCAAACTTTCTTCCCGTGGGCGGTCGCAAGCCAAGGAGGGCAAGGCCATGAATACTAATTTTCGAAGTGACATAAGTTCGTAGGGCTTTTCAGATCCACTCGTTTTTCTGACTATTTTCTTTCATAAGCTAATACAGGGAATGGGAGTAGAATTACATTTTCACATGGAGCATGCATATGCAACTCGGAGTGAACTATGGTATTTCAAAAAGAGCCAGTATTAAATGTTTCTGGTGGAAGGGCACCTTTAAAACACGTATTTTTTTTTTAAATCATGTCAGTGGCTTGGAAATATTGGTAGTTACATTGTATGGATAATGAGAGATGTACTCATCAATAGAAAAATATGGTGGAAACCTGGCAAAAGTTGATGTGAAATGCCAGTCAATAAGATTATTGGTAATATCAAAATGGATGTGAACCATATTTTAGAACTGTATAAAATGAGAATTTTTTTTTTTCCGCTGTTGATCAGATCACTCTTCAGGCTGATTTGGCTTTTGTCATTTGACTCAATAAAAGTCTATTTTTCTGCAACTTCTTAACCTTTGGCACTTTTTGAGATGAGCAAGTTATGTAGGATTATTTAATACCTCAAAATTGCTGTTTAGAGTTTCAGAATGTGCTAGGATTTCTGTTTCTGTGGCCAAAGTTATATTTGTGCCAGGCTCTGTGTTACAAAGGTCAGTAGGTCAGCCTGTGGAATGTACTTTTGTTAACCAGTTTAGAAAGCCAGCACTAACTCATTCCAATATTTTATGGGCATGACATACACACTGCATTAGTGCAGCACAGTGGCATAGTGGTTAGCACTGTCACCTCACAGCAAGAAGGTTCTGGGTTCAAGCCCAGTGATTGACAGGAACCTTTCTGTGTGGAGGTTGCATTTCTCCCCGTGTCTGTGTGGGTTTCCTCTGGGTGCTCTGGTTTCCCCTACCATCCAAAGACATGCAGTTAGGCTAATTGGCTACTCTAAATTTCCCATAGGTATGAATTTATGTGTAAATGGTTGTTTTCCAAGATCAGAAATGGGAGGGTTATGGCAGGAAGGACATCCAGCATAAAACTATACTCCAATTAATATGACGTGGCTCAGTAGGCAATAGTGCTGGACAAGGAAGAGCAACAACACGCACAACTGCATTAGCTTGCTACAAATATTGTTCTAAAATCATGGAGAAATCATTGTACTACTTAGCCTGAATTTATGATATTCTACTTAGGAGGTTTTCTGACACTAGCCTCCATTAAGCTGAGCCTCTGCACAATTTGAGTTCAAATGTTTAGAGGATCTTGTGTGTAACCATCTTGTGTTTCTTGACCACTGATTATCATTGTAAAAGCACTTGGCGTGTTAAACACAGAATCCCCATTGAGTAGTTAAAACCTTAAAACATCATATGGTAGGAAATAAAAAATCTGTTTTAAGTTCAGCCAAAGGTATGCTTTAGCCAATGAGTAGCCTGCATTGGGCAGCCAATTAGAAGTTTGTGTTCAAACAAAGACAAGTCCTTTTACACTTCTAATAGGAGCCACCATTTTGTCTTGGGGTGGTTCTAGGGGTGGGTCCCTTGTAGTGGGACAGTTAACAAATTAGTGGTGGATGTTCAGATTGTAGTGTAGTCCAGACACACACAGCATTGGAACTGTTTTTATATGCAATAAAGGCACTTTTACAGGTAACTTCTTTCATGTAAGTGTATGTTTGGCTACTTTTGAGGTTCAGACCTCCACAACAATGTCTGTGTATCTGAGTTGCTTGCATTCATGGGCAGCTTCCACCCCCTCCTCCCATGAGACTGTGAACTCAATGTGCAAGGTGGTCTTGGCGGTTATAGACCACAGTACCATGTCTGGACATGGTTATGTGGCAGTATTCTCCCTTGGGAACTGAAACTGCCTGACAATCCCAACCCTCATGTTCCACTCCTTGGCTTGGGAGAGGAGTCTCTTGCAGGGATGCTTGATACTTCATCCTGGACTGGTGATCTGGGTGAAATGCTTTGCTGTGGAGGATGGCTGCTGTGCATGTCCCTCCTAAAGTGACATGCACCTTGGCCAGCTTCTTCAGGAACTGGTCATGCTGCCACCTGTAGCACCCTTGGGAAAGCAATGCATTGCACCCCAAAAGGATGTAGATGGCATTGCAGAGGGGACCCCTTTGCTCATTGATTAATCACCAGTGAAAGTATGGAGGCAAGGCAAGTTGTTGAATGTTGCTCTGATTAGGAAGCATTGCTTGGCTTGTGGTATTTTCTCATCTCATCTCATTATCTCTAGCCGCTTTATCCTTCTACAGGGTCGCAGGCAAGCTGGAGCCTATCCCAGCTGACTACGGGCGAAAGGCAGGGTACACCCTGGACAAGTCGCCAGGTCATCACAGGGCTGACACATAGACACAGACAACCATTCACACTCACATTCACACCTACGGTCAATTTAGAGTCACCAGTTAACCTAACCTGCATGTCTTTGGACTGTGGGGGAAACCGGAGCACCCGGAGGAAACCCACGCGGACACGGGGAGAACATGCAAACTCCGCACAGAAAGGCCCTTGCCGGCCCCGGGGCTCGAACCCAGGACCTTCTTGCTGTGAGGCAACAGCGCTAACCACTACACCACTGTGCCGCCCTTGTGGTATTTTCTATATGTATTTTCCATGTAGTCCCCCCACACACACACACACACACTGATTGCCTGGTCCACCTCTATTTGGGCTCTCCATTTCCATCCTGTTCAGTTCAGACAGAGGTATGTGCCTCTCTCTCACCAGCAGGTCAATGGACTATCTCATTTCCAGGATCAGTCTTGCTTTCTCCTGCTTGTACTGCAGATGGATGGATTGAAGATAGTTGTATGGTGTTCTTTCCAAAGAAGCCAGTGTAAGAGAGGCATCTTTTCAAGCCCCAGCCACATTTGGGGATGTGGGAGTTTGCTATCCCTGGTTGCTGAAATGGGGACTTTGGACAGCTTCAATGGCTACATCACCCTTAACTGTGAACTGGTAGCACCACACATTGTACTTTCTAGGGGAGCTGGTTCTGGTCAATCTTGGACATGTCATTTAACTGTTGTTTCTATGTTACTTTCCCCATCTTCCTTTTAGAGAGCTCTGCTGTGATTCCTGTCTAAGACTTTTGATGGGCTGCTTGGCTAACTGCAGGATTACCTCTCTTCCTGCAATGAAGACTGGTTCTGTTGCTTCTGACCCCTTTCCAGACAGAGAGGCTCTATGGCTTGGATTGCTTGATTCTTGTCAATATCAAGAGATTGTCTAGCCTTTTCAGCTAGACATTGATGTACATGCTGCTGTCTGGAAGATTCTGGTGGCCTCATCCATATAGCTTCTTAGAGGAGGTAGTATCTGTCTGGACAGTAGCTTAACCTCTCCAATTGCCTTGCACCAATGAGGATGCTCTCAAAAGATGCAACAAATTATATGGGGGAGATGTAGCTCCCCATGGTATTTCCTACCTCCAGTTGATGAGAAGGCTGGTACCCCCACTTTCTGGTAGCTGGTGTCAGTGTACTTCATGCCTGTGAAATAGCTCATCATCTTGGCCATGGCTGAGAAGAATATCTTTCCCTCAACATTCAGGAGTGTTATGCTCCTGAACTGGCTGATGTTACTGGAGTTAGTTCCTTGGGGCTGAAGACAGCTGTGGCCCTTTGTCATTCTCATGGAATGTATTGGTTCCTCCATGCAGTTCTCATGAGGGTCCACAGGATGTCAGGGCAGTTATTGTAAAGCTTGCAGGGATTCCATTTGGGCCAAATGCTGAGGCTGCACTTTCCATTTGCATGGCCTCTTTGACTTTACAGAACTTGGGAGGACTGATGTTAACCTGACAGGTTGGAGGAGCTGGATGTACTGTAGCATATACAGTGTCTTGCAAAAGTATTCATCCCCCTTGACGTTTGTCCTATTTTGTCACATTACAAGCTGGAATTAAAATGGATTTGGGGAGGGGATTAACACGAGTAGTTATGCAATAACATTTATTGCTTAATCTAGTGCAGTTTGAATTCATTGTGTAAGAGGACATGTCCTTGCTGTGCATATGGCAATAAACACTTTGAACTTGAACTTCACGGCTGCTGCCTCATTGTCACAAAAACATGATTTGATTATTGATCAGTGTTTACCCCACAGAAGATGACCTATACAATTGGGTAGATTCCATTAGAGTAGTGGGAGAAGTGTTGGCTGACAAGGATGACAAATCTTTTGGCCATGCATCAGCAAACCACCAATTATTGAAAACCTCCCCCCCCCCCCAACCAATGGAAGGGGCTGTGTCTGTGAACAACTTAATTGCTAATGGAGATTCCAGGTTTTCATTAAAGAAGAACAAGATACTGTTCCATTTACACAACAGAAGGAGACCAGAACCAGTGTTCAGATCTGCAGCCTGTATCCAAGCTCACCATATCATGGAGTTCTCTACAGATTTAGAGAGGTCAAAAAGCCTGGATAAAAAGGAATGTCCATGGGGAATAATGTGCATTGCATAATTAAGATGTCCAAACATATAACAATTCCTTTTTGAAATTGCTGTTGCCTCCTGCATGTCTCATGACCTCTCGGAAATGATTTGATTTTTCCGAGAGGCAGTGAAGCTTGCAGCAGGTTGCTGTCTAAGGTGATGCCTAGAAATCCTACAGTCAAGTTTGTTTTGTATAGCATTTTCCACAACAGAAATTGTCGCAAAGCAGATTTACAGAAAATTAAAGACTTTAAACGTGAGCTAAGTTTATCCCTGATGAGCATGCCTGTGGCAATGGTGGCAAGGAAAAACTCCCTCAAACGACATGAGGAAGAAGCCTTGAGAGGAACCAGACTCGAAAGGGAACCCATCCTCATTTAGGTGATAACAGATTGTGTGATTATAAATAACTTGCGTTTATAACTGTGTCCTATATAGTCACAAATTATAACTCTGTAACCAGGAAATTCATTGTAGTTTTAACATTTCTGTTTTGTTGAAGTTATAAACTGTTCATTGATGCTTTGAGCTTCGTCATTATGAAGAGCAGATAAATTGATTATTAGGCCTTTTCCCTTCCCCTTCTCACCCCCCAAAATATTTATGGGGAGCTATATCTATAGGGTTAATGTGAGTTATCAGATTGAGCAGTTGGGTGGTGATGTCATCGTTCTGTGATGCAGGAGCTGGCCCCATGGCTAATTTGGGAGCATGGAGGATGTAAACAAACCCGCTATTGCCAGGAAATGCAAACTTGTAGAGGGAGCTGATTGGACTCCAGAGCTTGGATTCTGAAGTTCATGGTGGCAAGTTATGCTGGATGCTGGACAAGGCTGACAGGGAGCTATTCGGGTCTGCAGGTGTGGCTGCTGGGCTTGGACTTGCTCTCTTGGGTGGCAGAGTGGCTGGGGCTGGGACTGCGCATTTTCATTTTCTGTGGCTTCCCTCGTAGCAGAGGAGCTGAAAGTATCTGCAGCTGGGGGCTTGATGCAGATGCCCCCCACAACAATGCAAACAGTTCCTCAAGGGAAGCTCCAACTGGAATGACAATGTTATTTATTAATGCAATTTCCAGGAGCCTGGGTCCAGGCCATTTGTTAATCCTGGGAGCAGAAGACTCCTACTTGCCAAATGAGAGCTCTGGTGAATGGAAATGGTACTTGCTTGCAGAATGGCTTGCAGAGGAAGCAGAAAAGGTAGGCAGGTTGAATGAATAAGGTGCTCTATGAGAGATTTATAGAATGCATAGAAGGGAATCAGCTGAGCTGACAGTGGATGTGGGCTGGTTTGAGATCAGCTGCAGTCAGTTGATGTAGCAAGTATTGAGGGCTGAGCTTGAGTTCATGGCCTGCCAGAACTACACTATGCTCAATTATATGAATGTTCCACAACATTAAATGTAATTATAAACTGATAAAACTGATTGATTGATTAATTAATTTAAAAAAGCTCAGTGGTAGCTAAATGGATAAGACATTAGACTTCTGATCAGAAGGTAATGTGTTCAAACCCCATCATCATTGCAGGGCCCTTGAGCAAGACCCTGACCCCTCATCTGCTCAGTTGTATACAAATTGAGATAAACTTTTAAGTTGTTCTGTATATTCATCTGCCAAATGCCATAAATGGAAATGGCAATAACTAAAGGTCCATGCTTGCTAGATCAGCCAAACTGTCACCAGTCCTCATACTCCTTGACCTTTCAGCAGCATCTGACACAGTCAACCACAAGACTTTCTTGTCTATTCTCATGAGTCTTGGAATTTGTGGTACAGCATGGCAGTGGTTTGCTTTCTACCAGGAGGGTCAGTCATATCAGGTGACCTGGAGGAGAACCATATCTGAACTCTAAACTGGTGTCCCACAAAGCTCAGCCTACTGTAATTCCCTCTCCCTTGGCATTTCTGAAATCACTAAATACACTCCAACAAAGCACAAAATTTAGCTGCTAGATTACTGTATCACTTACAAAGCAATGGCATCACCATGCCTACCACTCCCCTCTTAATGGCTGCATTTCCTTCTCCATATTTGAGAGAAGTTAAAATGTAACCTTTCTCTACCAACTCTTTTCCCTTTCTTTTCCCCATATATAGTGACAAATAAGTGATGTTACAAAGAGTGTTCCAAAAGTCCTTTATACAGCAAATGGAAGGGATTATTTTTGTATCCTGGATTTGTGACTTTTTGGAAATTAAAGTTTGCATGAGAGTTCACACTCCTGTTTCTGAGCATTACAATATGCCTTGTCATGCTCAGGGAAATATGGCCTGAAAATACATTGATTATATTTTTCATGTTGATCAGACAAATTGTACATGAAGTATTTGTTTTTAAAAAAAAATTGCATTATTGTACTGACCAGCTGGGCTTGTGTGAGATAGCGTTTCCACCACAAGTACTTTTGCATGGACGGAATGATGGACAAGCTGTAGTATGAATACATCAGCACATGGATGAAGCTATTCAGTGTGGGTCCAAAGAAACCTGCACACAAACCATGCAACACATCAGCCAAGTCATTCCCATCTTGAATACACACCTTAAATCTTATAAATTAGATCAAGCTGAATGGTTCACTTCTGTGCTCTGGAATTTGAGAAACACATTTTTAAACTGCACATACATTATGTCTGCAATTATAAATGTTTCATATTCTTAATGTCAGGTCCACCAGGCCGTGTAGTGGTTAGCACTGCCACCTCACAGCAAGAAGATTCTGGGTTCAAGCCCAGTGGCCGACAGAGGCCTTTCTGTGTGGAGTTTGCATGTTCTCCCCATGTTTGTGTGGGTTTCCTCCAGGTGCTTCGGTTTCCCCCACAGTCCAAAGACATGCAGGTTAGGCTAATTGGTGACTCTAAATTGACCATAGGTGTGAATGTGTGTGAATGGTTGTTTGTCTCTGTGTCAACCCTGCAATGATCTGGCGACTTGTCCAGGGTGTGTCCCACCTCTCACCCATAGTCGGCTGGGATAGGCTCCAGCTTGCCCACGACCCTGCGCAGGATAAGCGGTTACAGATAATAGATGGATGGATGGACATCCACCAGGGACAATTCCATCCCAAACATCCCCCATGCCCACCCTCCTAAAACCACTAGAGGGCACCCTCGCTCATCTCATCTCATCTCATCTCATCTCATTATCTCATTCTCATCTCTCATCTCATTATCTCTAGCCGCTTTATCCTTCTACAGGGTCGCAGGCAAGCTGGAGCCTATCCCAGCTGACTACGGGCGAAAGGCAGGGTACACCCTGGACAAGTCGCCAGGTCATCACAGGGCTGACACATAGACACAGACAACCATTCACACTCACACTCACACCTACGGTCAATTTAGAGTCACCAGTTAACCTAACCTGCATGTCTTTGGACTGTGGGGGAAACCGGAGCACCCGGAGGAAACCTAATTAATTACTTTAATTAGACACTGAAATAAAGATGAATAGAACAAAAAGGGTTTTTTTCAGAGATTATGTACATGAACAGAAATCCATCAAATAGCTTTTCTGAAACTAGTATTACATAAATACAAGGACTAGCTTTCCAATTTCTTTTGCAAACTTTTGTTATATCATGATGTAGTTTGCTTTGCAGATTTGAGCAATTTGCCAGAAACCTCAATCTTGTGGCAGTCTGTGTCAATGAACTTGTTAATCTTGCAAGCAGGCTTGTAATACTCAAGTCCAGTACTCAGACTTGAGTCCAGCTCATGCCCTAATTTTAAGGATTCGTGACTTGACTTGGACTTGAGCACTGATGACTCAGACTCATGCATTAATTGCATTTGGACTCATAAATTGGAGATGAGGACTCATATTTTTTCTTTATTTTTTGTAACATGCCATAATAATCTGGTATAAGATATTTATATCTGCATTAATTTTTGTACTAATTTCGTGCAAAAGTGTCACATCTGTGCCTCTTGGTGCATGCATCAGATAAACTCTCAGGCGTGCTCTGGACAGCACACATGCCAAGTGGACTCTCGCACGTGTGCAATTAATGACTCGCACCTGCACAGTATTAAGACCGCAATCAGCGTGCCTATATAAAAACTGTGAAAACATACTTACTTTGTAAAGTATTGAGTTGCGTTGCTGACACATTACCTAGTCTTATTTCCTTGTTTGGTTTCAATCCCTGATTTCCTGTTTCTCGTCTTTGATTCTGCCTAGTCTACGATAGCCTGTTTGTGCTTCGCTTGACCTATTGCCTGTTTCGCTGTTTTACGATTTTGCCTGCTATTCTGAATTATTTAGCTGTCGTCACTTGTATTAATAAACACCCCTTCTGCACTTACATCCATCTCCCAATCGTCTCTGACAGAATACTTCACACTCCTTGACAAAGAGAATGTGCATTCAACTGTTCATACATCATATTCAGGAACAAACTTATGTTAATGGCACTGAAACAGCCACTATCAAATGGTGTGGTTGGAGTCTTGTTCTCGGACTCGACTCAGATCAATAGTGGACTCGACTTGGACTTGACTTGAATTTTTTTAATGACTTGGACTTGACTCTGACTTGAACACTGGGGACTCGAGACTGGACTTGGGCTTGAGATTTAGTGGCTCAACTACAACACTGCTTGCAAGACATCAGGTTCACAAGTGTTTGGTGAGACACCGGACTCCTGAATTCTGTCTTGATGTGATGCACCATGCTGAAATCAAGTCAAGTTTATTTGTATAGCGCTTTTAACAACAAAGATTGTTGCAAAGCACATTTACAGAAAATTAAAGACTTTAAACATGAGCTAAGTTTATCTCTAATTTATCCCTGATGAACAAGCCTGTGGTGACGATGGCAAAGAAAAACTGTGGGGCTTTCTAAGAAAAGGCTCTGCCCCCTATGTACTGTAGCCTTCACTATATGAGGTACCAACAGATAACCAGCACCTTCTGATTTAAGTAGGTGGGGCAGATCATAAAGGACCAGAAGTTCACACAGGTACTGTGGCGCAAGACAATTCAGTGCTTTATAGGTCAATAGTACTTTTTCCGATTCCGGTTGAGAGTATGCCATGTGCGTTTTAGCTGCTGCTTCTCACCGGAGATTTTTTTTCTTTTGTTTCCTTTTGTTTTTCTTTTTTGTGTTTGTGCAGTTTGATGTTTGTTTTTTATTTGAATGTTTTGTCTGCTAGTTGTGGCATAGCTCTGGACCCAGTTTTGGCGTCGGTTTCCTTCAGGCCTTGGTGCGCCGTGGGTGTTGCCTGTGCTCCTCGCTATGGACTGCAATAAGCTCATTGCTCTTTTGTATTATTTTTGAGTAATAATAATAATAATAATAATTATTATTATTATTATTATTACACAAAATTTGATTGGGAGCAAATACAGTGTGGATAAGATTGGGCTGATTTGGTCATATCTTCTAGTTCTAGTAAGAACTCTTGCTGCTGCATTTTGAACTAACAGGAGCTTGTTTATGTTAGGACTAGGACTGTTTTGGCCTCTAGAGGCCGCTGTTATTTCCTTTTCATGTCGTGTTTATTTTGGCCTCTAGAGGCCGCCACTGTTCCTGTGTTTTGTGTTTGTGTTAATTGCCTAATTATCTTCACCTGTGTCCTTAATTAGTTTGTCTATTTATACCCCTGAGTTCAGTCCTCTTGTCACGGAGTCTTTGTGCTGTTATGTTTATCTCCAGTTTCCTTTGTACTGTGTTTTTTGATCTTCTTAGCTTTTGAATTTTTGCACTTTGCTTTTCTTTTGGATTATACTCTTTGGTTTTTTTTGTCTTTTGTTTTGCCCTGTATATAGTGTATATAGTTTAAATAAACCTTTTGATTCTTTTTCTACTTCCGCCTCACGCCTCTGCATTTGAGTCATCCCCCTGGTGGCCTAGTGGGGGTTTGCTGGATTATCACACCAACGAACCAGGTTCGAATCCCAGCAAAACCCTAACAGAAAGACTCCGTCATGACCGACTCAGCAGAGGCTGCTTCAACTGTCTACCCGGCCAACCTTCAGGGAATTATGGCAGCTTTGACACGCTTCGGAGCGACCATGGACGCTCATGGACGTACGCTCACCAGCCAACGTGAGGCCCTCGCTCGCCACGAGGAACTGCTTCAGCAAATTGGGAAAACCCTGGCACAGCTGACATCTCTGCCTGCATCTCCTGCTCCTGATCCAGTTCCTGCTCCTGATCCAGCTCCCACTCCTGCTCCAGTGCCTCCTGCAATGCTGCCTTCTTCACCTCGCGAACCCAGCCTTCCTGCACCACAGAGGTATGACGGCAAGCACAGTGAGTGCCGAGAGTTCCTTACCCAGTGTCAACTCACCTTTGAGCTTCAGCCTACCACCTACACTACGGATCGCCGCAAGATTGCCTTTGTGATCACCTTATTAGCTGGTAAGGCGCGAGCCTGGGCTACTGCTATCTGGCAAAGACAGGGACCTGAGTGCTTTGATTTCCAGCTGTTTTCTGAAGAGATGCTTCGGGTCTTCGATCAGGCAGACATCAGTACCGACGCAGCCCGAAAGCTCATGTCCATCCGGCAAGGAGGAAGCGTCGCAGATTACGCCATCTCGTTCCGAACACTCGCAGCAGTAAGTGGATGGAACGAGACTGCCCTGGTGTCAGCCTTCCACCATGGTCTGTCTGACCCCATCAAGGACGGTCTGGCCTCTATTGGATGCCCAAGTGACCTCGAAACCCTCATCTCACATGCTATTCGTCTGGACAACAGGATGAGAGAACGCCACCAAGCCTTGAGCCCCCCCAGCCTCCCTACCTCTACCTGGAGACCGTCTACCTCCTTCAGTGACTGTCCAGAACCCATGCAAGTGGGTCGTACTCGCCTCTCCGCATCTGAGAGGGAGCGCAGAAGGAGGGACAAGTGCTGCATCTACTGTGGCAAGCCTGGTCACTTCCGAGCATCATGTCCCGAACTCTTGGGAAAAGGACCGCCCCGTCCAGCCGAGGGAGGGTTGTGACGGGGCCTACCCTCTCTCCCGGACTCCCTGGTCAAGGAATCTACATCCCGGTCTCCATCTCCTGGGGTGAGTCTGTCCACTCTTGTCAAGCTTTGATAGACTCAGGGGCGGCTGGGAACTTTATGGATATTCACTTCGCCCAAAGCATCAATATTCCGACTGCACCTCTTGAAGTCCCACTGTCTGTGTCTGCCCTCGATGGCCAAGCGTTAGGTGATGGAAGAGTCACCCAAGTTACTTCTCCAGTTTTCCTCCAGTCTCAAGGTCACAAGGAAGAAATATCCCTGCACCTGATTCCTTCACCTGAGTTCCCAGTTATTCTAGGCCTTCCTTGGCTTACTCGCCACAACCCTCGCATAGACTGGGTAACAAGCCAGGTTGTGGAATGGGGCCCTGCATGCCATGCCTCTTGTCTGCTCTCTAGCTCTCCTGTGTCTCCTGCCGAGCCCCCTGATCTCACCGAGTTATCTCAAGTTCCCACAGAGTACTGGGATCTCAAGGAGGTATTCAGCAAGAGCAGGGCCGCCGTTCTTCCTCCGCACCGGGCCTACGACTGTGCCATCGACTTGCTCCCTGGGACTACCCCTCCTCGTGGCAGACTGTTTTCACTCTCTCAGCCAGAACGCAAGGCCATGGAGGAATACCTCAAAGATGCCCTGGTCTCTGGGTTTATTCGACCCTCCACTTCACCTGCTGGAGCCGGCTTCTTCTTTGTCGGCAAGAAGGATGGGGGGCTCCGACCATGTATTGATTACAGGGGCCTGAATAAGATCACTGTGCGCAACCGATATCCCCTTCCGCTGATGTCCACAGCTTTCGACCTGCTCCAAGGCGCCACCGTCTTCACCAAGTTGGACCTACGGAACGCATACCACCTCATCCGTATCCGACAGGGAGACGAGTGGAAGACTGCCTTTAACACCCCGTTTGGGCACTACGAATACCAGGTGATGCCCTTCGGACTCACCAACGCACCAGCTGTTTTTCAGTCCCTAATCAACGACGTCTTAAGGGACATGATTAACCTATACGTTTTTGTCTACCTCGACGACATCCTTATCTTTTCCAAGACCGTGCAGGAGCACCGCCACCATGTCCGCCAGGTTCTCCAGAGGCTGCTACAGAACAATCTGTTCGCCAAGGCCCAGAAATGCGAATTTCATGTTCCCGAGGTCTCCTTTCTGGGATTTATTGTACGGACAGGCCAACTCCAAATGGACCCTGCCAAGACCCTGGCCGTCCGGGATTGGCCTACTCCCAAGTCCGTTAAGGAGGTTCAGCGGTTCTTAGGATTCGCTAACTTCTACCGCAAGTTCATCAGGAACTTCAGTTCTGTGGCAGCACCCATGTCAGACCTCACCAAAGGGACAGGTGGATCTTATGGCTGGTCTCCTCAGGCAGAAAAGGCGTTCAAAGACCTCAAGGACCGCTTCTGCACGGCACCCATTCTGGTTCTCCCGGACACCTCCCAACCATTCATCGTGGAGGTGGACGCCTCGGACAGTGGTGTCGGCGCGGTGCTCTCTCAACGTTCGGAAGGAAAGCTGCACCCCTGCGCTTACTTCTCCCACCGCCTGAGTCCTGCTGAGTCCCGGTACGATGTGGGGGATCGAGAACTGCTAGCGGTCAAACTGGCCCTTGAGGAGTGGAGGCACTGGCTGGAGGGAGCACAACATCCATTCCTGGTTTGGACTGACCACAAGAACCTGGAGTACCTCCAGCAAGCCAAGAGACTGAACCCTCGACAGGCTAGGTGGGCCCTGTTTTTCAGTCGGTTTGACTTCACCCTCTCATACCGCCCCGGCTCCAAGAACACCAAACCTGACGCACTGTCCAGACTGTTCTCTGCCACTAACAGGGAGAATGAAGTCGGGCCTATTATCCCTGTATCCCGGATTGTGGCCCCTGTCCGCTGGGGTATTGAGGAGGCTGTCCGACGAGCCCAACGCCAGGACCCCGGTCCTGGGACGGGGCCACCAGGCCTCTTGTACGTCCCACATCAAGCCCGGGCCAAGGTTCTCCAGTGGGGTCACTCTTCCCCTCTCACCGCCCACCCGGGAGCTCGGAGGACCCTGGACTTCCTGAAAAGACGCTTCTGGTGGCCTAACATGGAGAAGGAAGTAAGGTCATTTGTCCTGTCCTGTGAGGTTTGCACCAGAACCAAGAACCCACGACAGCGTCCCCAGGGTCTCCTGCATCCTCTGACCATTCCCCGGCGTCCCTGGTCCCACGTGGCAGTCGACTTTATCACGGGTCTCCCTGAGTCACAAGGTAACACGGTCATTTTGGTCTTAGTTGACAGATTCTCCAAGGCCTGCCGCTTCATACCACTGTGCAAACTCCCCTCTGCTCTTGAAACTGCGAAACTTTTGTTTAATCATGTCTTCCGAGTCTTTGGTCTTCCACAGGACATCGTCTCAGACCGAGGGCCCCAGTTCTCCTCCCGAGTGTGGCACGGGTTCTGCAAGGTCATCGGAGCCACTGCCAGCCTCTCCTCTGGGTTTCACCCACAGTCCAATGGTCAGACGGAGAGGCTCAACCAGGACCTGGAAACCACCCTGCGAGGCCTGGCTATGGATAACCCGACATCGTGGAGCACCTGGCTGCCATGGGCGGAGTACGCCCACAACACCCTGCAGTCATCGGCCACCAAGCTGTCGCCATTCCAGTGCCAATTCGGGTTCCAGCCACCTCTGTTCCCGGACCAGGAGGAGGACGCGGGGGTGCCCTCGGTCAACCAATATGTGAGACGGTGTCGCAAGACCTGGAGCAAGGTCAGGAAGACCCTCATACAGACCTCCAGAACCAACCAGACTCAGGCCAACCGCCATAGAAGACCTGCACACGCTTTCCGCCCTGGGCAGCGTGTTTGGCTGTCCACTAAGGACCTTCCACTGCGGGTGGAGAACCGCAAGCTTGCTCCTCGCTACATTGGCCCCTTCAAGGTGGTGCGCAGGGTGAACCCTGTCTCCTACCGGCTCCAGTTGCCCCGGACTCTGAGGATCAACCCCACTTTCCATGTTTCCCTGTTACGGCCCGTACTGACGTCTACGTATGCCCCTGCCCCTAGGAACCCCCCACCCCCCCGCATCTTCCAGGGGCAGACTGTGTTCACTGTGAATCGCCTGCTTGACTCCCGCCGGGTCCGCGGCGGGTTGCAATATCTGGTGGACTGGGAGGGCTATGGTCCTGAGGAGCGCTGCTGGGTTCCTGCTCGGGATGTCCTTGATAAAGAACTATGTCGGGACTTCCATTCGGCCCATCCGGATCGCCCTGGGAACGTCAGGAGACGCTCCTAGAGGGGGGGGTCCTGTTAGGACTAGGACTGTTTTGGCCTCTAGAGGCCGCTGTTATTTCCTTTTCATGTCGTGTTTATTTTGGCCTCTAGAGGCCGCCACTGTTCCTGTGTTTTGTGTTTGTGTTAATTGCCTAATTATCTTCACCTGTGTCCTTAATTAGTTTGTCTATTTATACCCCTGAGTTCAGTCCTCTTGTCACGGAGTCTTTGTGCTGTTATGTTTATCTCCAGTTTCCTTTGTACTGTGTTTTTTGATCTTCTTAGCTTTTGAATTTTTGCACTTTGCTTTTCTTTTGGATTATACTCTTTGGTTTTTTTTGTCTTTTGTTTTGCCCTGTATATAGTGTATATAGTTTAAATAAACCTTTTGATTCTTTTTCTACTTCCGCCTCACGCCTCTGCATTTGAGTCATCCCCCTGGTGGCCTAGTGGGGGTTTGCTGGATTATCACACCAACGAACCAGGTTCGAATCCCAGCAAAACCCTAACAGTTTATGCACTTATTGGAACATCCGGACAGTCAGACATGACAATAATCCAACCTAGAGGCAACAAAAGCATGAACTATTTTTTCTGCATCATGTAGTGACATATTTCTTATCTTAGCAATATTTCTGAGATGAAAGAAAGCTATCCGTGTAATGTTATCGATATGTGATGTAGTCAACTACATCACAGAATTTGGCAGCACCAAATTAGATCATCCTATAAGTTGAATATGTGACAATAAAATATGTAGACTACTTGTGCTATTTACGTAAACTGCTTATTACTATTATTTAACTCATTTTTTAATATTCTATTGCATCTTTAAGTAAGTCTTCAAAGAGTTTGACCTTACCATGCAGCCTTGGCAGCTAGTTAGCTAGTATCAATAATGCACATGAACAAATGATGCCTGTTAAACTCACTTCAACATGTCTTTTACAATCGTTTAATCGTTAATCATCATGGGCAATGCTAAAGTCACTGTTGCAAACAGTACAGTGCGCAACACAATCATTATTTTTTTACCCCTGTTAGGCAAGTGTACACTTTCGTGGAGTAGGTTTTGTATTTTGTGCTTTTTGGGGCACTCTGCCATGACACTCCTGGATACAGTGAACCGATGGACTCTTGGTTTCTCTGTATTTTTTACATTCCCTTCTGCTGCATTTTCATTTTCTCAAAGAATGCCTTTTTTTCCTGTACAAAGACATCAAGTGGAGGCCATTGACGTTGGATTGGCCATATAAAATTTTCAAAACTAAGCTACGTAAATAATTCAGCATGGCTAACATTCAGCTTGTTCAGTGTGTTGAGTGCAGGATGTTGAGTCATTCTTCCTCCTTCATTAGTAATAGCTTTATTTGTGATAAGTGGATATTAGTTAGCTCTCTGATGGAGATGACTGCAACTTTAGAAGTACGCTTCCAGACTCTAGAGAAAGTTAGTGAGTGTGAGAGCAGCATAGTTTCTGTAGAGGAAAATCTGGATGCCCTAGATAGAGTTAGCAATCCCCCAACTCTGGCATTAGAGTCCTGACAGTGGCATGAATGGGTGATGATTTGGCAGCATAATCAGAGAGCCAAAGCTAATGCTAAGGCTCACCCACAGGAGCATCACTACTCTATGCTTAACATTTCAAACAGGTTTGCTCTCCTCAGAGAATCACCCGCTGACAAACCTGAAAGAGGTTTATCTGGTTATAGGAGACTGTCTTATGGCATGGGAAAATAGTTAGGCAGTGAGGGGCACCTTTATTTTTAAATAAATTTCTGAGTGGATAGTATCTCCATCCTTGACTCTTGTATGCTGCATAAATGGGAATAAAAATATATATTTTTGAGAGTTAAAATCGACCACAAAGTTGGCATTTGAGCTGACCTGCTGAGCTAGCCATGCCTAAGTGCGTGATGTCACTGCGGGAAACAGTTTTAAGGCCTTTTACAGCTATAGACCAAAGTCATATAAATAAAAATTTATGATGAAAGTAAGAAATACCATGACCGACTTGCTCAACTAAGGCCAAGTTTACATTAGACCGTATCTGTCTCGTTTTCTTCGCGGATGCACTGTCCGTTTACATTAAACCGCCTGGAAACGCCAGGAAACGGGAATCCGCCAGGGTCCACGTATTCAATCTAGATCGTGTCTGGTCCGGTGCTGTGTAAACATTGAGATACACGGATACGCTGAGCTGAGCTCTAGCTGGCGTCGTCATTGGACAACGTCACTGTGACATCCACCTTCCTGATTCGCTGGCGTTGGTCATGTGACGCGACTGCTGAAAAACGGCGCGGACTTCCGCCTTGTATCACCTTTCACACACACAGCGGCTCAGTCCCGAAAACACTGCTTGTGCACTTCACTCGCGCGCTGTATGAGCTGCGCAGGGCCGGAGTGCGCACCGTCCAGAGGGCACTCGCTGTTCAGGGCGGAGTGATTTGGAGTGCAGGATGCCTGCGGAGCCGAGCGTATCCGTGTATTGGTGTTGCTGTGTGCACGCAAATCGTGTATTGGTGTTGCTGTGTGCACACTAATCGTTTTAAAAACGTTAATCTGATGATCCGCTGATACGGTCTAATGTAAACATGGGCTAAGACTGATTTGACTTCAATGATTGTGGGCTGACTCTCAAAACAGGATAGGTGTTATAACTTATGCAACATACATGTACATGCATGCATTTTCACTGATAAAACATAAAAGGCTAATTAAATAAACAGATGAACTGAGACTATCACATTCTGAAGCAAATTAAATAATCTTATACCGGTAATTTAAACACACAATATAAGTTACATGTATTAATCTAAATGCAGGTAAACAATGTTGTTTTTGTTGTGTTTTATCCAAATGAGAGGTGGAGCTTACCCATCTGTTCTCACTTCTTGAAGGCTGATCTTGTGGCCAACTGTTTTGAAACAATCTGACTTTCAGTTATTCGTTCAGTTCTCCGTTTATTCACTTCTTCCATGTAAGGGAGAGATGGCAGCAATATCCAGTTTAGAAAAAAGATGGCTGGTCCACTCTTTCTCTCCATATTGTGTATTCCGGCATTACTGCTAGGCTCGGGCAATTACTAAAACCCAGGACGGAACGGGATGTCACCGGTTTTAGCAACAACCGCGGGGAGGTCACTGCCTGAGCGATATGTCCCGTCCCGTTCTGTCCTGGGTTTTAGCAACAACCCTCAGCTCACGTTCCAGGAGGACTGGTGCAACTGAACTCACTTTAAAATTAAATAAATACTTTCCTTTTCTTGCTTTTTTTCCTTTAATTGTTGGGACTGCATCCTCTTTCAATACAGGCTTATAGCCAATGCTCCTCAACAGATCAGAGGTCTTGTATGAGTCTTCAGTAAAATGTGCAGAGCAGAGGAAAGACCACTTCATATGCGCTCAATGTGCCCGTGAACTTCTCACAAAACGTGTCCAAATCTTTGCAGTTTGAACATTCTTGGGCCATGAATACAACATAAATCCACCTTCTGTCATGTTGCTGCAGCAGCTAAAAACACATCTATGTGGCATGGCGATAAATTAGCTCAAAATGGAGGATCAGAGGTGCAGTCAGCTCTGTGTTTTAGTATAGCGGAAATGGCGATGAGACCGATAGACTTCCTGTTGTGACGTTACAGACGTCAAGGTCATTCACTCAGACCGCTACCTATATAAATCACTTTAATTGTAAAAATTACTATATTAGATTATATTACTATATTACTATATTAGTGGTTAAAACTATTCCTGTGTCATTCTTGAGGTTTCAAGGCATTTATGAATGAAAGTGAGGCCATGGCTCTGCGTATATCCTTTAAGTTAGTGAAGGTGATGTCTGACGCTATAATATGCCCTGGGCCCATCCTAATGGAGCATGGCGATGTAGCTTACAACAGGTTACGGTCACTGAGCTGCTGGTTATCCAGCTGGTGCTCAGAAAACAATGTGGTCTTCATAGATAATTGGAGTACTTTTGAGGGCAAGGTTGGCCTGGTAGGGTGGGATGGGATCCATCCCATTTGGGAAGATGCTGCTCTCATTTCTTGTAGCATAGCCCATAGTCTCAGAACAAGCCTAGTTAATTTGTGACAATCCAAAGCCATGGCCATGAGGTAAACAAACAGGCTAAAATTAATGTCTGCTAGCTGCACAGAGTCATCACTCAGATTCCACTATATTGAGATTGTGTCTGTTTCCTGGACAATACAAAAAAGTAGAACTACTCAGAGAATTTGTTCTAGTAACATAATTAACATAAAATTAGATCATGCTGAATGTACAGTGGGGCAAAAAAGTATTTAGTCAGCCACCAATTGTGCAAGTTCTCCCACTTAAAAAGATGAGAGAGGCCTGTAATTTTCATCATAGGTACACTTCAACTATGAGAGACAGAATGGGGGGAAAGAATCCAGGAAATCACATTGTAGGATTTTTAATGAATTAATTGGTAAATTCCTCAGTAAAATAAGTATTTGGTCACCTACAAACAAGCAAGATTTCTGGCTCTCACAGAGCTGTAACTTCTTCTTTAAGAGGCTCCTCTGTCCTCCACTCGTTACCTGTATTAATGGCACCTGTTTGAACTCGTTATCAGTATAAAAGACACCTGTCCACAACCTCAAACAGTCACACTCCAAACTCCACTATGGCCAAGACCAAAGAGCTGTCAAAGGACACCAGAAACAAAATTGTAGACCTGCACCAGGCTGGGAAGACTGAATCTGCAATAGGTAAGCAGCTTGGTGTGAAGAAATCAACTGTGGGAGCAATTATTAGAAAATGGAAGACATACAAGACCACTGATAATCTCCCTCGATCTGGGGCTCCACGCAAGATCTCACCCCGTGGGGTCAAAATGATCACAAGAACGGTGAGCAAAAATCCCAGAACCACACGGGGGGAACTAGTGAATGACCTGCAGAGAGCTGGGACCAAAGTAACAAAGGCTACCATCAGTAACACACTACGCCACCAGGGACTCAAATCCTGCAGTGCCAGCCGTGTCCCCCTGCTTAAGCCAGTACATGTCCAGGCCCATCTGAAGTTTGCTAGAGAGCATTTGGATGATCCAGAAGAGGATTGGGAGAATGTCATATGGTCAGATGAAACCAAAATAGAACTTTTTGGTAAAAACTTAACTTGTCGTGTTTGGAGGAGAAAGAATGCTGAGTTGCATCCAAAGAACACCATACCTACTGTGAAGCATGGGGGTGGAAACATCATGCTTTGGGGCTGTTTTTCTGCAAAGGTACCAGGACGACTGATCCGTGTAAAGGAAAGAATGAATGGGGCCATGTATCCTGAGATTTTGAGTGAAAACCTCCTTCCATCAGCAAGGGCATTGAAGATGAAACGTGGCTGGGTCTTTCAGCATGACAATGATCCCAAACACACCGCCCGGGCAATGAAGGAGTGGCTTTGTAAGTAGCATTTCAAGGTCCTGGAGTGGCCTAGCCAGTCTCCAGATCTCAATCCCATAGAAAATCTTTGGAGGGAGTTGAAAGTCCGTGTTGCCCAGAGACAGCCCCAAAACATCACTGCTCTAGAGGAGATCTGCATGGAGGAATGGGCCAAAATACCAGCAACAGTGTGTGAAAACCTTGTGAAGACTTACAGAAAATGTTTGACCTCTGTCATTGCCAACAAAGGGTATATAACAAAGTATTGAGATGAACTTTTGTTATTGACCAAATACTTATTTTCCACCATAATTTGCAAATAAATTCTTTAAAAATCAGACAATGTGATTTTCTGGATTTTTTTTCTCATTTTGTCTCTCATAGCTGAGGTATACCTATGATGAAAATTACAGGCCTCTCTCATCTTTTTAAGTGGGAGAACTTGCACAATTGGTGACTGACTAAATACTTTTTTGCCCCACTGTACATCCACTGTCATTAGATCTCTTACACCTAAAGTGCTAATTGTTAAGTTATTACTGATCAGGAGTTTAATGTACTGCATTTAACAGAAACATAGATTAAACCAAATGAGTACGTAGCAGTAATGAAGCTAGTCCTCCTGGATACAGTGATATACACCAGTCTTCTCTAACTGGCAGAGGAGGAGGCATTTATAATGTTATTTATAATGCAGTTATTTATAATGATAATCTGGGCATCACACATAAACCTGGACATAAATTCAATATGTTTGAAGTTCTTTATACTAACATACCATATGTAGCAACAAAAATTAAGTCGACCCAGTCAATTCTGCTAATTATTATTTCCAGATTTCCAAGGCCATGTTCTGAACTTATTTCTGAATTTGCAGATTTCATCTAAATCCTGGTTGTTTCTTGAGACAAAGCCTTAGTTGCTGGAGACATTATTATTCACTTTGATAACTTGGAAGACCCACTGAAAACAATATTCATGTCCATTCTAGATTTAGTATGGGTTAATCAGAACGTCATAGGACCCACTCATAATTGTCGTCACACTTTCAATCTAATACTAGCATTCGGATTCTCATCTCATCTCATTATCTCTAGCCGCTTTATCCTTCTACAGGGTCGCAGGCAAGCTGGAGCCTATCCCAGCTGACTACGGGCGAAAGGCGGGGTACACCCTGGACAAGTCGCCAGGTCATCACAGGGCTGACACATAGACACAGACAACCATTCACACTCACATTCACACCTACGGTCAATTTAGAGTCACCAGTTAACCTAACCTGCATGTCTTTGGACTGTGGGGGAAACCGGAGCACCCGGAGGAAACCCACGCAGACACAGGGAGAACATGCAAACTCCACACAGAAAGGCCCTCGCCGGCCCCGGGGCTCGAACCCAGGACCTTCTTGCTGTGAGGCGACAGCGCTAACCACTACACCACCGTGCCGCCGCATTCGGATTAAATATAGAAAATATAGTCACACTTCCACAGTCTAAAGTTATCTCAGATCACTAACCCATCTTATTTGAAATACAGTATGTCTTTGCAATGCACCTTGCTACACCACTGCATCAAATGTACATTCACGTCAACTACTGCATAGTTTTATCAATAGTCTTCCAGAGTTATGAACTTTGACCAGATCACCATCAGAGCCCACAGAACTTGATCAGCCAACTAAATGCTTCAAGTCAATCTTCTGCTATATTGTATAATGTAGCTCCACTTAAGAGAAAAATAGAGAGAAAAACTAGCATGCTGGTACAGTATAATGACTACACATTGACCTTAAAACAGACCACTTGAAATTTAGAATGTAAATGACATCAAACAAAATTGGTAGTATTCCAATTAGCATGGAAGGAGAGCCTCTTGAAGTATAGAAATGCTCTTAGTGCTGCTAGATAAATGATTATTGTCCACATTTGTAAAAGATAACAAAAATAACCATAGATTCTTATTTTAGACTGTAGCAAAATGAATTAGGAATAAGACCACCACAGAAACAAATACACCTTCAATATGCAGTAGCAACAACTTCGGGCAGCATGGTGGTGTAGTGGTTAGCCCTGTCACCTCACAGCAAGTAGGTTCTGGGTTTGAGTCCCACAGCTGATGGGCCCTTTCTGTGTGGAGTTTGCTTGTTCTCCCTGTGTCTGCGTGGGTTTCCTCTAGGTGCTCCAGTTTCCCCCACAGTTCAAAGACATGCGGTTAGGTTAACATGGGGTGGCCTTAGGCTGAGGTGCCTTTGAGAGAGGCACCTAACCCCCAACTGCTCCCCGGGCACTGTAACATGGCTGCCCACTGCTCTGGGTATGTGTGTGTGTGTGCTCATTGCTCACATGTGTGTGTTCACTGCTTCAGATGGGTTAAATACAGAGAGGAATTTCACTGTGCTTAAGTGTATGTGTGATGAATAAAGTTGTTCATGAGTATTTTCAATGGCAAAATTGAAAATATCAGGCAAAAATGTCAAATGATCAGTTTAAAGACAGACAACTTCATAAGTAACCCTGTGGATAACAATATAACTATATTGGATCAGTGATTAGAATGTTTTACTCCCATTAGAGAGACCAAACTATTTTCAGGAATTTCCTCATCAAAATCTTCAACTTGTGTACTAGATCCCTTTCCTACTCAATTCTTCAAACAGATACATTGTATGTAAACTGTTGAGAAAGTTAATGCTGGCAGTTTGTATTGTAGTTGCACTTCTATGGGATTGGACCATATGGGCGAGCTTTCATGTGCCATGCAAATCAATGAGCCTTTGACGTCCATGACCCTGTCACTGGTTCACTGAATGTCCTTTGTTGGACTACTTTTAATAGGTACTAACCACTGCCTACCGGGAACACCCCACAAGATATGCCATTTTGGAGATGCAGAGATCTAGTCATCACAATTTGGCCCTTATTAAAGTAGCTCAGATTCTTACACTTGCCAATTTTTCCTGCTTCCAACACATCAGCTTCAAGAACTAACTGTTCTCTTGATGGCTAATATATCCCACCCCCCTGACAGGTGCCATTATAATAAGATGCTATTGCTGATCTGTGTGTGTTTTATATACACACAGTTGTGGTCAGAAGTTTACATACGGTGACATGAATGTCATCTTAGATATGAATGCCATGGCAATATTTGGGCTTTCAGTAATTTCTTTGAACTGTTCTTTTTCTGTGGCAGAATGATTGTACAGCATACATCTTTAATTCATAAAAAGACATCTTTAATTCAATAAAATCCACTAGAATTTGATGTACAAGTTTTAATTTTCTTTGGGTTTTCTGAAATCAACACAGGGTCAAAACTGTACAGAGAGGGCCAAAATTTTACATATGCTCACTTAGATTATTAATTCAGAGGTGCTGAAACTTCCAAAATGTCTCTTATCTTGCCAAGGCTGAGGTCTCTTAACTAACCTGTTAGTGACCATGATTGACTACAGCTGGTAGCTTCTCTGTGCCTTCATAAAAAGGGTTTGCTTACAGCACTTATTGGATTGACCAACTCACAGTAAAATGGGAAAGTCCAAGGAGCTCAGTGCAGATCTGAAAAAGAGGATCGCAGATATACACAACTCCGGAATGTCTCTTGGAGCCATTTCTAAACAACTACAAATTCCAAGATCAGTTCAAATAATTGTATTCAAGTTATTATGAGGTGTAGTCACTTTGCCAAGCCACTTTGTTTCAAGAAAACCCAAACTGTCACCCTCAGCTGAAAGGAAATTGGTTTGGATGGTCAAGAACAACCTGGGAACCACTGTGGCACAGCCCTGCCATGAACTGGAAGCTGATGGATCACTGTCTACAGTTCAGATCACCATGGACTAAGAGGTTGATATCCAAGAAATAACCCCCTGCTCCAAAATTGACACATTCAAGCTTAACTAAAGTTTGAAGCTGACCACACAGACAAAGAAAAAGCCTTCTGGAGGATAGCTGTTTGGTCAGATGAGACAATGATTGAGTTGTTTGGCCACAATGACCACCATGTACAGAAGAACACTGTACCAGCTGGTGGTGGTGGTAGGATCATCATGCTCTGGGTCTGTTTTGCTGCCAGTGGAACTGGTTCATTGCAAAAAGTGGATGGAATAATGAAGAAGGAGGACTACCTCAGAATTCTTCAGCATAAACCATCAGAAACCTGAACGCGACTTGGGAGTTACAATAGGACAGTGAACCCAAACATGCATCAGAGAGCTGGTTGTGGAGGATAAAGCAGGCTAACATTTAAGCTTAAAACAAGTCCTGACTTCAACCCTATTGAAAATATATGGATTGTGCTAAAAGTTGAGTTCATGCCAAGAAAAAAAAAAAACAAATTTAATTGAACTCTACCAATTCTACCATGAAGAGTCATGAAATATCCAACCAGAATTCTGCTAGAAGCATCTTCATGGTAAACAAAAATGTTTGGTTAGGGTGAGCCTTGCAAAGAGACATTTTACCCAAATATTAGGTGTGCTGTATATATATTTTTGACTCTGTATATATAATTTTGACCCTGTGTTGATTTCAGAAAACCCAAATAAAATTAAAATTTGTGCACCAAATTCTAGTGTTTTTTTTTTAAAGATGCATGCTGTACATTCTGCCACAGAAAAAGAATAGTTCAAAGGATTTACTGAAAGCCCAGATATTACCATGACATGACATTCATATCAAAGATGACATTAATGTCACTGTATGTAAATTTCTGACCGCAACTGTGTGATATATATACACACACACACCATATACACACACACACACATTATATATATATATATATATATATATATATATATATATATATATATAGTGTGTGTGTGTACAGTGGGGAAAATAAGTATTTGATACACTGCCGATTTTGCAAGTTTTCCCACTTATAAAGAATGGAGAGGTCTGTAATTTTTAGCATAGGTACACTTCAACTGTGAGAGACAGAATCTAAAAAAAAAAATCCAGAAAATCACATTGTATGATTTTTAAATAATTAATTTGCATTTTATTATATGAAATAAGTATTTGATACAATAGAAAAACAGAACGTTTTTCTCCTCGAGAGGGGCTGGACTTTCCACTTCTCTGGAGTCGCCCGTGGTGAGCGGCGGCGGGCTGGTGTGGGCTTCCTTATAGCTCCCCAGCTCAACCGCCATGTGTTGGAGTTTACCCCAGTGAACGAGAGGGTCGCCTCTCTGCGCCTTCGGATTGGGGAGAGGGCTCTTGCTGTTGTTTGTGCCTACGGGCCAAATAGCAGTATAGAGTATCCGGCCTTCTTGGAGTCCCTGGGAGAGGTACTGAGGGGTGCTCAGACTGGGGACTCCATTGTGCTACTGGGGGACTTCAATGCTCACGTGGGCGATGACAGTGACACCTGGAGGGGCGTGGTTGGGAGGAACGGCCTCCCCGATCTGAACCCGAGTGGTGTTTTGTTATTGGACTTCTGTGCTAGTCACAGTTTGTCCATAACGAACACCATGTTCGAGCATAGGGGTGTCCATAAGTGCACGTGGCACCAGGACACCTTAGGTCGGAGGTCGATGATCGACTTTGTAGTCGTGTCATCTGATCTCCGACCCTATGTCTTGGACACTCGGGTGAAGAGAGGGGCTGAGTTGTCAACTGATCACCACCTGGTGGTGAGTTGGATCCGCTGGCGGAGGAGGAAGCTGGACAGACCTGGCAGGCCCAAACGTATGGTGAGGGTCTGCTGGGAACGTCTGGCCGAGCACTCTGTTGGGGAGGTCTTTAACTCCCACCTCCGGGAGAGCTTTTCCCAGCTTCCGAGGGAGGCGGGGGACATTGAGTCTGAGTGGACCATGTTCTCTACCTCCATTGTGGACGCAGCTGTTCGGAGCTGTGGCCGCAAGGTCTCCAGTGCCTGTCGTGGCGGCAATCCCCGAACCCGGTGGTGGACACCGGAAGTAAGGGATGCCGTCAAGCTGAAGAAGGAGTCCTATCGGGCCATGTTGACCTTCGGGACTCCTGAGGCAGCCGACGGGTATCGGCAGGCCAGGCGTGCTGCAGCTCGGGCAGTTGCAGAGGCAAAAACTCGGAACTGGGAGGAGTTCGGGGAGGCCATGGAGAAGGACTATCGGTCGGCCTCGAAGAAATTCTGGCAAACCGTCCGGCGCCTCAGGAGGGGGAAGCAGTACTCTGCCAACACTGTTTACAGTGCGGGTGGGGAGCTGTTGACCTCGACTGGGGACATTGTCGGGCGGTGGAAGGAATACTTTGAGGATCTCCTCAATCCCACCGTCATGTCTTCCACTGAGGAGACTGAGGCTGATGACTCAGAGGTGGACTCGTCCATTACCCAAGCCGAAGTCACTGAGGTGGTTTGCAAGCTCCTCGGTGGCAAGGCACCGGGGGTGGATGAGATCCGCCCTGAGTATCTCAAGTCTCTGGATGTTGTGGGGCTGTCTTGGTTGACACGCCTCTGCAACATCGCGTGGCGGTCGGGGACAGTGCCTCTGGAGTGGCAGACTGGGGTGGTGGTCCCTCTTTTTAAGAAAGGGGACCGGAGAGTGTGCTCCAATCACACTTCTCAGCCTCCCAGGGAAAGTTTACTCCAGGGTACTGGAGAGGAGAATTCGACCAATAGTCGAACCTCGGATCCAGGAGGAACAATGCGGTTTTCGTCCTGGTCGCGGAACACTGGACCAGCTCTATACCCTTCATAGGGTGCTCGAGGGTTCATGGGAGTTTGCCCAACCAGTCCACATGTGCTTTGTGGATCTGGAGAAGGCATTTGACCGTGTCCCCCGTGGTATTCTGTGGGGGGTGCTTCGGGAGTATGGGGTTCGGGGCTCTTTGCTAAGGGCTGTCCGGTCCCTGTACGAACGGAGCAGGAGTCTGGTTCGCATTGCCGGCAGTAAGTCAGACCTGTTCCCAGTGCATGTTGGACTCCGTCAGGGCTGCCCTTTGTCACCGGTTCTGTTCATAATTTTTATGGACAGAATTTCTAGGCGCAGCCAGGGGCCGGAAGGAATCCTGTTTGGGAACCACAGGATTTCATCTCTGCTTTTTGCGGATGATGTTGTCCTGTTGGCTTCTTCAAACCAGGACCTTCAGCATGCACTGGGGCGGTTTGCAGTCGAGTGTGAAGCGGCTGGGATGAGAATCAGCACCTCCAAGTCCGAGGCCATGGTTCTCGACCGGAAAAGGGTGGCTTGCCCTCTCCAGGTTGGTGGAGAAGTCCTGCCTCAAGTGGAGGAGTTTAAGTATCTCGGGATCTTGTTCACGAGTGAGGGAAGGATGGAGCGTGAGATCGACAGGCGGATCGGTGCAGCCTCCGCAGTGATGCGGTCGCTTTACCGGTCCGTCGTGGTGAAGAAGGAGCTGAGCCAAAAGGCGAAGCTCTCAATTTACCGGTCGATCTACATTCCGACTCTCACCTATGGTCATGAGCTTTGGGTAATGACAGAAAGAACAAGATCGTGGATACAAGCGGCTGAAATGAGTTTCCTTCGCAGGGTGGCTGGGCGCTCCCTTAGAGATAGGGTGAGAAGCACAGTCACTCGGGAGGAGCTCGGAGTAGAGCCGCTGCTCCTCCACATCGAGAGGAACCAGCTGAGGTGGCTCGGGCATCTTTTTCGGATGCCTCCTGGACGCCTCCCTGGGGAGGTGTTCCAGGCATGTCCCCCCAGGAGGAGGCCCCGGGGAAGACCCAGGACACGCTGGAGGGACTATGTCTCTCAGCTGGCCTGGGAACGCCTCGGTGTTCTTCCCGAGGAGCTGGCCGAGGTGTCTGGGGAAAGGGAAGTTTGGGCTTCCATGCTTAGACTGCTGCCTCCGCGACCCGGTCCTGGATAAGCGGAAGAAGACGAGACGAGACGAGAAAAACAGAACGTAATATTTGGTACAGAAACCTTTGTTGACAATTACAGAGGTCAGACATTTCCTGTAGTTCTTGACCAGGTTTGCACACACTGCAGCAGGGATTTTGGCCCACTCCTCCATACAGATCTTCTCCAGATCTTTCAGGTTTCAGGGCTGTCGCTGGGCAACATGGAGTTTCAGCTCCCTCCAAAGATTTTCTATTGGGTTCAGGTCTGGAGACTGGCTCGGCCACTCCAAGACCTTGAAATGCTTCTTATGGAGCTGCTCCTTAGTTGCCCTGGCTGTGTGTTTCGGGTCATTGTCATGCTGGAAGACCCAGCCACGACCCATCTTCAATGCTCTTACTGAGGGAAGGAGGTTGTTGCCCAAAATCTCACGATACATGGCCCCATCCATCCTCCCCTCAATACGGTGCAGTCATCCTGTCCCCTTTGCAGAAAAGCACCCCCAAAGTATGATGTTTCCACCCCCATGTTTCACGGTTGAGATGGTGTTCTTGTGGTTGTACTCATCCTTCTTCCTCCTCCAAACACAACAAGTGGAGTTTATACCAAAAAGCTCTATTTTGGTCTTATCTGACCACATGACCTTCTCCCATGCCTCCTCTGGATCATCTAGATGGTCGTTGGCAAACTTCAGACGGGCCTGGACATGTGCTGGCTTAAGCAGGGGGACCTTGCTCGTGCTGCAGGATTTTAATCCATGATGAAGTAGTGTGTTACTAATGGTAATCTTTGAGACTGTGGTCCAGCTCTCTTCAGGTCATTGACCAGGTCCTCCCATGTAGTTCTGGGGTGGTCCCTCACCTTGCTCATGATCATTGATACCTCATGAGATGAGATCTTGCATGGAGCCCCACACTAAGGGAGATTGACAGTCATCTTGGATTTTCTTTTATTTTCTAATAATTGCACCAACAGTTGTTGCCTTCTCACCAAGCTGCTTGCCTATTGTCCTGTAGCCCATCCCAGCCTTGTGCAGGTCTACAATTTTGTCCCTGGTGTCCTTAGATAGCTCTTTGGTCTTGCCCATGGTGGAGAGGTTGGAGTCTGATTGAGTGTGTGGACAGGTGTCTTTTATACAGGTAACGAGTTCAAGCAGGTACAATAAATAAAGGTAATGAGTGGAGAATAGGAGGGCTTCTTAAAGAAAAACTAACAGGACTGTGAGAGCCAGAATTCTTGCTGGTTGTTAGGTGATCAAATACTTATTTCATGCAATAAATGCAAATTAATTATTTAAAAATCATACAATGTGATTTTCTGGATTTTTTTTTTAGATTCTGTCTCTCACAGTTGAAGTGTGCCTACGATAAAATTTACAGACCTCTCCATTCTTTGTAAGTGGGAAAACTTGCAAAATCGGCAGTGTATCAAATACTTATGATACACTGTATGATCTATTATATACACACACACACACACACACACACATATATACATACACACACAGATATATACACATACACGTGTGTGTGTGTGTGTGTGTGTGTGTGTGTGTATATATATATATATATATATATATATATATATATATATATATATACTATTCAATTTATATAGTGCCTTTCACAAACCCAAGGATGCTTTACACAGGAGTTACCAAAAAAAGGCCACACTAAGAAGAGTAGTGTGAGGTAAAGAGGAAAGTTTTCAAGTTAGCTTTGAAGGAAGAGAGAGTGGAACAGTCACAAAGCGATTGTGGTAATGAGTTCCAAAGTTTAGGAGCAGCAACACTGAATGATCTGCAACCCATAGATGCCAGTTTAAAACGTGGGACAGTCAAAAGTTCACAGACAGAAGATCGGAGGGAGCGGGAGGGACAGTACAAATGAATTAGCTCACAGAAATAGGAAGGGGTGAAACCATGAAGAGCTTTATAGGTTAAAAGCAAGATTTTGTATTTAATCCGAGAGATAACTGGCAACCAATGCAGTTGCTGTAAAACAGGAGTAATGTGAGCAGTGCTCTTGGTGAGTGTGAGGACTCTAGCTGCTGAGTTTTGGATGTACTGCAGGTGATTGAGCAATGTGGCAGGGAGACCATAAAAGAGAGAATTGCAATAGTCAAGACAAGAAAAGATAAATGCATTGATCAACATTTTGGCATCAGTTTCCAAGAGAAGAGGGCGGAGACGTGCAATATTGCGGAGGTGAAAGAAAGCATTCTTAGTAATGAGTTTAAAATGGGGTTCAAACGTAAGGGTGGAGTCAAAGAGAACTCCAAGGTTTTTTATAACTTGGGAAGGACTAATAGACACACCATCAACATCAATAGTGAAACTGGAGAAGTTCAGAACCTGTCTTTTGGTACCTACTAATAGAACCTCCGTTTTGCTAGCATTAAGTTTAAGGCAGTTCTTATGCAGCCATTGCTTAAGGTCAGTGATGCAAGTCCTTAGCAGCTGGACAGAGGCTATGGAAGGGGTGATAATGATGTAGATTTGAATGTCATCAGCATAATAATGAAAGTTAAGGCCAAGGTTACGAATAATCTGGCCTATAGGAGAAACAGATAATATAAAAAGAAGGGGACCAAGGACCAGAACCCTGAGGCACACCTTGAGCAACAATAACAGTGGATGATTTATAACACCAATAGAGATTAACTGTTGACTGTTTGCTAGATATGACTGAAACCATAATTTCCTAAGCCAGTAATACCAAAAGAAGATAGTCTGGAAATGAGTATCTCATGATGTACGGTGTCAAAGGCAGCTGTGAGGTCCAAGAGAACAAGGACATTGAGATGACCAGCATCAGTTCAGACCAGGAGGTCATTAACAACTCTTAAGAGAGCAGATTCAGTGCTATGCAGATTGCGAAAGCCTGACTGAAAGGGTTCATAGAGATCATTATGAGCAAGGAAAGTATGAAGCTGAGAGGCTACAACTCATTCCATTACTTTAGCTAGGAAAGGGAGATTTGAAGTGGGTCTGTAATTGGACAGTGAAAGAGAATCTAGACCAGGTTTCTTTAGTATTGGTGTAACAGAAGCAATTTTGAGGGAGATGGGAACAGTGCCTAAAGCAAAACACTAATTAATCATATGAGCAATATAAGAGGAGATAGATACACAGGATTTAAGAAGTGCAGTGGGTGCAGGGTCCAGCAGACATGAGGAGGAGGAGGAGGACTTAGTCATAATTTCTGATACTTTAGAAGAATCAACAGGAGAGAAAGCAGAGAGACAGCAGTCAGCTTTATGAGAAAGGGCTACTTGCGAGACAGAAGAATGAATTTCAGAATGAAAGTGTTGGAAATACTGTCAATTTTATCCTTGAAAAAATCTAAAAAAGCCTGACACTGAGCAGGGGAACTGGGAGTGGTTGAGGAAGGAGGCTAAAGAAGTTTATTTATTATATTAAACAGAGTTGTGGGTCTATAGTTGCCACTCTTAATGATGTTAGCGTAGTAAGAGGAACGGGCAGCATTAAGAGCATCCTTATACTTTGCGATGTGTTCAGAGAAGAGTGAAAGATGAATGGTAAGACCAGTTTTCTTATAAAGGTGCTCTAGCCTTTGTAAGAAATCTATCGATCTATCGATCTATCTATCTATCTATCTATCTATATGTATATATATGTGTGTGTATGTGTGTGTGTGTGTGTGTATATGTATATATATATATATATATATATATATATATATATATATATATATATATGTATATATGTATGAGTGTATACACACACACACACACACACACACACACACAGTGGTGCTTGAAAGTTTGTGAACCCTTTAGAATTTTCTATATTTCTGCATAAATATGACCTAAAACATCATCAGATTTTCACACAAGTCCGAAAAGTAGATAAAGAGAACCCAGTTAAACAAATGAGATAAAAAATATTATACTTGGTCATTTATTTATTGAGGAAAATGATCCAATATTACATATCTGTGAGTGGCAAAAGTATGTGAGCCTTTGCTTTCAGTGTCTGGTGTGACCCCCTTGTGCAGCAATAACTGCAACTAAGCATTTCCGGTAACTGTTGATCAGTCCTGCACACTGACTTGGAGGAATTTTAGCCCATTCCTCCATACAGGACAGTTTCAAATCTGGGATGTTGGTGAGTTTCCTCACATGAACTGCTCGCTTCAGGTCCTTCCACAACATTTTGATTGGATTAGAGTCAGGACTTGGACTTGGCCATTCCAAAACATTAACTTTTTATTCTTCTTTAACCATTCTTTGGTAGAACGACTTGTGTGCTTAGGGTCATTGTCTTGCTGCATGACCCACCTTCTCTTGAGATTCAGTTCATGGACAGATGTCCTGACATTTTCCTTTAGAATTCGCTGGTATAATTCAGAATTCATTGTTCCATCAATGATAGCAAGCTGTCTTGGCCCAGATGCAGCAAAACAGGCCCAAACCATGATACCACCACCATGTTTTACAGATGGGATAAGGCTCTTAGGCTGGAATGCAGTGTTTTCCTTTCTCCAAACATAACGCTTCTCATTTAAACCAAAAAGTTCTATTTTGGTCTCATCCGTCCACAAAACATTTTTCCAATAGCCTTCTGGCTTGTCTACATGATCTTTAGCAAACTACAGATGAGCAGAAATGGTTTTTTTTTGGAGAGCAGTGGCTTTCTCCTTGCAACCCTGCCATGCACACCATTGTTGTTGTTCAGTGTTCTCCTGATGGTGGACTCATGAACATTAACATTAGTCAATGTGAGAGAGGCCTTCAGTTGCTTAGAAGTTACCCTTGGGGTCCATTGTGACCTCGCCGACTATTACACGACTTGCTCTTGGAGTGATCTTTGTTGGTCGACCACTCCTGGGGAAGGTAATAATGGTCTTGAACTTCCTCCATTTGTATACAATCTGTCTGACTGTGGATTGGTGGAGTCCAAACTCTTTAGAGATGGTTTTGTAACCTTTTCCAGCCTGATGAGCATCAACAACGCTTTTTCTGAGGTCCTCAGAAATCTCCTTTGTTCATGCCATGATACACTTCCACAAACACATGTTGTGAAGATTAGACTTTGATAGATCCCTGTTCTTTAAATAAAACAGGGTGCCCACTCACATCTGATTGTCATCCCATTGATTGAAAACACCTGACTCTAATTTCACCTTCAAATGAACTGCTAATCCTAGAGGTTCACATACTTTGGCCACTCACAGATATGTAATATTGGATCATTTTCATCAATAAATAAATGACCAAGCATAATATTTTTGCTTCATTTGTTTAACTGGGTTCTCTTTATCTACTTTTAGGACTTGTGTGAAAATCTGATGATGTTTTAGGTCATATTTATGCAGAAATATAGAAAATTTTAAAGGGTTCACAAAGTTTCAAGCACCACTGTCCATATACATACACGTGTGTGTGTGTGTGTGTGTGTATATATATATATATATATACACAGTGGTGCTTGAAAGTTTGTGAACCCTTTAGAATTTTCGATATTTCTGCATAAATATCACTGAAAACATCATCAGATTTTCACAGAAGTCCTAAAAGTAGATAAAGAGAACCCAGTTAAACAAATGAGACAAAAATATTATACTTGGTCATTTATTTATTGAGGAAAATGATCCAATATTACATATCTGTGAGTGGCAAAAGTATGTGAACCTCTAGGATTAGCAGTTAATTTGAAGGTGAAATTAGAGTCAGGTGTTTTCAATCAATGGGATGACAATCAGGTGTGAGTGGGCACCCTGTTTTATTTAAAGAACAGGGATCTATGAAAGTCTGATCTTCACAACACACATTTGTGGAAGTGTATCATGGCATGAACAAAGGAGATTTCTGAGGACCTCAGAAAAAGCATTGTTGATGCTCATCAGACTGGAAAAGGTTACAAAACCATCTCTAAAGAGTTTGGACTCCACCAATCCACAGTCAGACAGATTGTGTACAGATGGAGGAAATTCAAGACCATTGTTACCCTCCCTAGGAGCGGTCGACCAACAAAGATCACTCCAAGAGCAAGGTGTGTAATAGTCAGCGAGGTCACAAAGGACCCCAGGGTAACTTCTAAGCAACTGAAGGCCTCTCTCACATTGGCTAATGTTAATGTTCATGAGTCCACCATCAGGAGAACACTGAACAACAATGGTGTGCATGGCAGGATTGCAAGCAGAAAGCCACTGCTCTCCAAAAAGAACATTGCTGCTCATCTGCAGTTTGCTAAAGATCACGTGGACAAGCCAGAAGGCTGTTGGAAATATGTTTTGTGGATGGATGAGACCAAAATAGAACTTTTTGGTTTAAATGAGAAGTGTTATGTTTGGAGAAAGGAAAACACTGCATTCCAGCATAAGAACATTATCCCATCTCTCAAACATGGTGGTGGTAGTATCATGGTTTGGGCCTGTTTTGCTGCATCTGGACCAGGACAGCTTGCCATCATTGATGGAACAATGAATTCTGAATTATACCAGCAAATTCTAAAGGAAAATGTCAGGACATCTGTCCATGAACTGAATCTCAAGAGAAGGTGGGTCATGCAGCAAGACAACGACCCTAAGCACACAAGTCATTCTACCAAAGAATGGGTAAAGAAGAATAAAGTTAATGTTTTGGAATGGCCAAGTCAAAGTCCTGACCTTAATCCAATGGAAATGTTGTGGAAGGACCTGAAGCGAGCAGTTCATGTGAGGAAACCCACCAACATCCCAGAGTTGAAGCTGTTCTGTACGGAGGAACGGGCTAAAATTCCTCCAAGCCAGTGTGCAGGACTGATCAACAGTTACCGCAAATGTTTAGTTGCAGTTATTGCTGCACAAGGGGGTCACACCAGATACTGAAAGCAAAGGTTCACATACTTTTGCCACTCACAGATATGTAATATTGGATCATTTTCCTCAATAAATAAATGACCAAGTATAATATTTTTGTCTCATTTGTTTAACTGGGTTCTCTTTATCTACTTTTAGGACTTGTGTGAAAATCTGATGATGTTTTAGGTCATATTTATGCAGAAATATATATAGAAAATTCTAAAGGGTTCACAAACTTTCAAGCACCACTGTGTGTATGTGTGTATATATATATATATATATATATATATATATATATATCATAAAACTACATCTTAAACAATTATAATTTTTTATCAGTTATTATTTTCAGTTATTTAAGAAAGTGAACATTTTATATATTCTAGACTCATTCCGCGTGAACGAAAATATTTTCAGCATTTTTCTATTTTAATTTTGATAATTCTGGCCTATTGAGCAAAAAACAATCTCAAAATATGAGAGTATTTCATTCTGAGTTTGAGTAAAACAGTATAAATACTGTGCATCTACTGTATGTCTATCTTCAGCATAAACAACCACAATCATGGGGAAGACTGCTGACTTGACAGTTGTCCAGAAGCTAATCATCAACACACTCCATAAGGAGGTCAACCACAGAAGGTCATTGCTGAAAAGGCTGGTTGGAAAAGGTGCACAAGCAACAGGGATGACCTCAGCCTTGAGATGATTGTCAAGAAAAGTTGATTCAAGAACTTCGAAGAGCTTCAAATGGCATGGACTTTCAGCTGGTCTCAGTGCATCAAGAGCCACCATGCACAGACCAGTGTTGTACTGTAGTTGAGTCACTAAACCTAGAGTCTGAGTCCAGTCCTGAGTCCCCAGTGTTCAAGTCCACTATTGATCTGAGTTGAGTCTGAGAAAAAGACTCCAACTGCACCATTTGACGGTGGCTGTTTTAGAGCCATTAACATTAGTTTGTTCCTGAACATGATGTATGAACAGGTGAATGTGCATTCTCTTTGTCAGGGAGTGCAAAGTATTCTGTCAGAGATGGTTGGGAGACAGATGTAAGTGCAGAAGGTGTGTTTATTTATACAAGTGAAGGCAGGTAAACAATCCAGGGCTGGGTTTCCCGAAAGCCTCTTAAGACAAAGAATGTCTTTAATTACCTCCTAAGAGCCATTGTCAAGCTAAGGTGGTTTGCCCAAACGACATTGTAGCCCAAGTAGTCCTTTAGTTTGCTCCGAATTTAAGAGAGACCCGGACCACTCGTTCAAAACAAAGAGCGTTTCCTCACAGCCGAATACACAGACTCCGCATGTGCTTCCGAGGGACTCTCACAGACAACAGAGAAATCTGCTGCCATTGTTTAATTATTTTTCTTGTACATTGCAAATACATACAGTTAATTATTAAATAAATATCCAAAAAACATTATGAATATATTTCAATGTGGTCTGGAATCACGTATGGATATCATAATGTCACATTTATATCACTACATTTTCATCAAACTTAACTCCATAAGGCGAGTGATTTAACTAATGAGACAAATTTCTGCGGGCGGCACGGTGGTGTAGTGGTTAGCGCTGTCGCCTTCACAGCAAGAAGGTCCGGGTTCGAGCCCCGTGGCCGGCGAGGGCCTTTCTGTGCGGAGTTTGCATGTTCTCCCTGTGTTCGCGTGGGTTTCCTCTGGGTGCTCCGGTTTCCCCCACGGTCCAAAGACATGCAGGTTAGGTTAACTGGTGACTCTAAATTGACCGTAGGTGTGAATGTGAGTGTGAATGGTTGTCTGTGTCTATGTGTCAGCCCTGTGATGACCTGGCGACTTGTCCAGGGTGTACCCTGCCTTTCACCCGTAGTCAGCTGGGATAGGCTCCAGCTTGCCTGCGACCCTGTAGAACAGGATAAAGCGGCTAGAGATAATGAGATGAGATGAGACAAATTTCTGCACCTCTAACATTGTGTGTGAGCGCGTGCGTGCACGAGTGATAGGTTTTAATCTGTGTGTACCTAAGGAGGTTGAATACAACCCCGATTCCAAAAAAGTTGGGACAAAGAACAAATTGTAAATAAAAACAGAATGCAATAATTTACAAATCTCAAAAACTGATATTGTATTCACAATAGAACATAGACAACATATCAAATGTCGAAAGTGAGACATTTTGGAATTTCATGACAAATATTGGCTCATTTGAAATTTCATGACAGCAACACATCTCAAAAAAAGTTGGGACAGGGGCAATAAGAGGCTGGAAAAGTTAAAGGTACAAAAAAGGAACAGCTGGAGGACCAAATTGCAACTCATTAGGTCAATTGGCAATAGGTCATTAACATGACTGGGTATAAAAAGAGCATCTTGGAGTGGCAGCGGCTCTCAGAAGTAAAGATGGGAAGAGGATCACCAATCCCCCTAATTCTGTGCTGGCAAATAGTGGAGCAATATCAGAAAGGAGTTTGACAGTGTAAAATTGCAAAGAGTTTGAACATATCATCTACAGTGCATAATATCATCAAACGATTCAGAGAATCTGGAAGAATCTCTGTGCGTAAGGGTCAAGGCCGGAAAACCATACTGGGTGCCTGTGATCTTCAGGCCCTTAGACGGCACTGCATCACATACAGGCATGCGTCTGTATTGGAAATCACAAAATGGGCTCAGAAATATTTCCAGTGAACATTATCTGTGAACACAATTCACCATGCCATCCGCCGTTGCCAGCTAAAACTCTATAGTTCAAAGAAGAAGCCGTATCTAAACATGATCCAGAAGTGCAGACGTCTTCTCTGGGCCAAGGCTCATTTAAAATGGACTGTGGCAAAGTGGAAAACTGTTCTGTGGTCAGACAAATCAAAATTTGAAGTTATTTATGGAAATCAGGCACACCGTGTCATTCGGACTAAAGAGGAGAAGCACGACCCAAGTTGTTATCAGCGCTCAGTTCAGAAGCCTGCATCTCTGATGGTATGGGGTTGCATTAGTGTGTGTGGCATGGGCAGCTTACACATCTGGAAAGACACCATCAATACTGAAAGGTATATCCAGGTTCTAGAGCAACATATGCTCCCATCCAGACGACATCTCTTTCAGGGAAGACCATGCATTTTCCAACATGACAATGCCAAACCACATACAGCATCATGGCTGCATAGAAGAAGGGTCCGGGTACTGAACTGGCCAGCCTGCAGTCCAGATTTTTCACCCATAGAAAACATTTGGCGCATCATAAAATGGAAGATACGACAAAAAAGACCTAAGACAGTTGAGCAACTAGAATCCTACATTAGACAAGAATGGGTTAACATTCCTATCCCTAAACTTGAGCAACTTGTCTCCTCAGTCCCCAGACGTTTACAGACTGTTGTAAAGAGAAAAGGGGATGTCTCACAGTGGTAAACATGGCCTTGTCCCAAGTTTTTTGAGATGCGTTGTCATGAAATTTAAAATCACTTAATTTTTCTCTTTAAATGATACATTTTCTCAGTTTAAACATTTGATATGTCATCTATGTTCTATTCTGAATAGAATGTGGAATTTTGAAACTTCCACATCATTGCATTCCGTTTTTATTTACAATTTCTACTTTGTCCCAACTTTTTTGGAATCGGGGTTGTGTATATATATGTGTGTGTGTGTGTGTCAATTCAACCTCCTTAGGTACACACAGATTAAAACCTCTCTCTCTCTCTGTGTATGTGCACATTAAGGGAGAACATTGCCAGCTTGGCATTGTGGAGAACAGTTTAAATAATCCTGACTGCATGTTTGAGTAACAGTGAAATGAGTGGGCACGGGGAACACATTTACTTAGTTATTTAGTTTATTATTTGCTCATTCTTTCATGTGAATGTTTATTCATTTAGTTTAAAAAAATGCTTGGAAGAAAAAAATATATATTGCCCAAAAATGCAAAATAGTTTTAATGCTTAATGACTGTGGCAGCGGGGGCGTGGTCAAGCACCGGTCTGTGACAGGAGGGCGGAGTTGGGGAAGGTAAGTGGCAGAATCGCTTCACCTGAGTGTCATTAACCTGTGTTTTGTGTGTTCTCCCCAGTAAACCGCCCTATTTAAGGAGGGAGAGCGAGAGCAGAGGGAGAACCGGACGAGACGCTGTGTGTGTGTGTGTGTCTCTCTCGCGCTAGTGAAAACCGTGTGTGCAACTCTGAAAAGTGTGGCAATAAAGCCGGTTAACAAACCTGATCTCTGTCCTGCCGTCCTCTGTGCTCCACCCACACGCGATTCACGCTACAGTGGTGCCGAAACCCGGGATTGTGGAGCACCTGTCCTGCAGCCCCATGGAATCCTCCCCGTTCGCGGACTTGGTCCACGCCCTCGCCACGGCCCAGCAGAGCCAGCACCAGGCGCTCGTCATACTCCGGAAGGAGCAGGAGCGCCGCTTCGAAGCCCTGGTACTGGCTCAACAGGAAGACCGCGAGGCGTTCCGGCGCCTCCTCGCGTCGGCGGGGTCCATCAGCGCCCCGGCCGCGGGCCCATCTCCCATCACCTTGACTAAGATGGGCCCGCAGGACGACCCCGAGGCGTTCATCGCATTATTCGAACAGGTCGCCGAAGCCTCGGGGTGGCCGATGGAACAGCGCGCGGCGCGCCTCCTCCCCCTCCTGACGGGAGAGGCGCAGTTAGCCGCACTACAGCTCCCCGCCGACCACCGGCTGGCCTACGCCGACCTTCGCCGGGCTGTCCTCCAGCGCGTGGGGCGCACGCCGGAGCAGCAGCGCCAGCGCTTCCGCGCGCTGCGAATGGAGGAAGTCGGCAGCCCGTTTGCGTTCGGCCAGCAGCTCCGGGACGCCTGCTGGCGGTGGCTGAGGGCCGAAGATCGCGACGCCGAGGGGATCATCGACCAGGTGGCGCTGGAGCAGTTCATCGCCCGCCTACCCGCCGGAACCGCGGAGTGGGTCCAGTGCCACCGCCCGGCGTCGCTGGATCAGGCCGTAGGACTGGCGGAGGATCATCTGGCGGCTGTCCCGGCGGCAGGACAACGGATGTCTTCTTCTCTCTCCTCTTCTCTCTCTCTCTCTCTCCCCCCTCCTCCCGTGTCCCGTCCTCGCCCCATTCCCCCACCACGGAGGCGGGGGCCGGCCCCACCCCAGCCGGCCCGCCGCACCCGTGGTGCCCTCCCGTTTCTCCCTTCTATGTCTGTCTCTCCCCCCCCCTCAGGTGAGTGACCCCCAGTCCACAGCTGCAGAGGGGAAGCCCGGGCCGGTTTGCTGGCGCTGCGGGGAACCGGGCCACCTGCAGCAACAGTGTACCGCGATGGAGGTGGGGGCGGTGGTGCGGATCCCCGACGCGCCAGAGGCTGCCCTCGATCAGGCCGGAGCATATCGCATACCGGTAAGTGTACAAGGGGCGACCTATCAGGCGTTGGTGGATTCGGGTTGCAACCAGACCTCGATCCGCCAAAGCCTGGTGCAAGACGAGGCATTGGGGGGAGCACAAGGGGTGAAGGTGTTGTGTGTGCACGGGGATGTTCACTGCTACCCGTTGGTGTCGGTCCACATACATTTCAGAGGGGACAAATCTATAGTGAAGGCGGCGGTTAATCCTCGCCTTACCCACTCTTTAATCTTGGGGACTGATTGGCCGGGATTCCGGGGGTTGATGGCACACCTAGTAAAGAGTGGGTCCTGCCGGTTAGCCGGGGGGGGTCCCGGTGTCGTTTTGGCTGGAGCTGCGGTCGCAGGGCCGTCTACGTCATCTCCGCGACAGAGTGAGGGGCCCCCGGCTCCTCCTCTTTCTATTGGGGAATCCCTCGCGGATTTCCCACTGGAACAATCGCGAGACGAAACTCTGCGACACGCGTTTGACCAAGTGAGAGTAATCGATGGTCAAACGCTCCAGCCGAATGCCACCCCGACCTTCCCCTATTTTTCCATTTTAAAAGATAGGTTATACCGAGTGACGCAGGACACTCAGACGAAGGAGCGTGTCACCCAGTTGTTAATTCCAAAGAGCCGTCGGGAATTGGTATTCCAGGCGGCTCACTTTAATCCCATGGCGGGACACCTCGGGCAGGATAAAACACTCGCCCGGATAATGGCCCGATTCTATTGGCCGGGGATTCGCGGCGACGTCCGTAAGTGGTGTACGGCGTGCCGCGAATGTCAGTTAGTAAACCCAGCGGCCATTCCAAAAGCGCCCTTGCGCCCCCTACCATTAATCGAGACCCCGTTTGAAAGAATTGGGATGGATCTCGTCGGGCCATTAGATCGGTCAACACGAGGGTACCGCTTTATATTGGTTCTGGTGGACTATGCAACGCGATACCCGGAAGCGGTGCCTCTTCGCAATATCTCCGCACGTAGTATTGCAGAGGCTCTCTTCCACGTCATCTCCCGGGTCGGAATCCCGAAAGAGATTCTGACTGATCAAGGCACCTCGTTTATGTCACGAACACTGGCCGAACTGTATGGGCTACTGGGTATTAAGCCGATCCGCACCAGCGTGTATCACCCACAAACGGACGGTTTAGTCGAACGGTTCAACCGCACCCTCAAGAATATTATCAAAAAATTCGTAAGTGAGGACGCACGTAACTGGGATAAGTGGCTCGAACCCTTGTTGTTTGCAGTGCGAGAGGTCCCCCAAGCCTCCACGGGGTTCTCCCCATTTGAATTACTGTATGGGCGTAAGCCGCGCGGCATCTTAGATGTACTGCGGGAAAATTGGGAGGAGGGACCTTCGCAGAGCAAAAATGAAATTCAATACGTTATGGATCTGCGCGCAAAACTCCACACGCTCACCCACTTAACTCAGGAGAATTTGCGGCAGGCCCAGGAACGGCAAACCCGCCTGTACAACAAGGGCACGCGCCTTAGAGAGTTCACTCCGGGAGATAAGGTACTCGTCCTGTTGCCCACGTCGAGCTCCAAATTAATCGCCAAGTGGCAAGGGCCCTTCGAGGTCACACGGCGAGTCGGGGATGTCGACTATGAGGTTAGGCGAACGGACAGGGAGGGGGCGCTACAGATCTACCACCTCAATCTGCTGAAGCTCTGGAATGAGGAGGTCCCCGTGGCGTTGGTGTCGGTAGTTCCGGAGAAGGCGGAGCTGGGGCCGGAGATCCAAAAAGGGTCATTGGCATCTCGCACCTCTCCGGTCCCCTGTGGAGACCACCTCTCCCCGACCCAACTCACGGAGGTCGCCCAGTTGCAGGCCGAGTTTTCGGATGTGTTCTCGCCCCGGCCCGGACGCACCAACCTCATAGAACACCACATAGAGACGCCCCCGGGGGTGGTAGTGCGTAGCCGACCTTATAGATTACCCGAACACAAAAAAAAGGTGGTTCGGGAAGAACTTCAGGCCATGCTCGAAATGGGCATCGTCGAGGAGTCCCACAGTGACTGGAGCAGCCCGGTGGTCTTGGTTCCCAAGGCCGACGGCTCGGTCCGGTTCTGCGTGGACTATAGAAAAGTCAATGCGGTGTCTAAATTCGACGCGTACCCAATGCCTCGTATTGATGAGCTGCTTGATCGACTAGGCACGGCTCGCTTTTACTCGACACTGGATTTGACGAAGGGATATTGGCAGATCCCCTTGACTCCATTATCCCGGGAAAAAACGGCCTTTTCCACACCGTTCGGCTTACACCAGTTCGTCACACTTCCGTTTGGGCTGTTTGGGGCGCCCGCTACGTTTCAGCGGCTGATGGACCGGATCCTCCAGCCCCACGCCACCTATGCGGCCGCTTATTTAGACGACATAATCATTTATAGTAATGACTGGCAGCGGCACCTGCAACACCTGAGGGCCGTCCTTAGGTCGCTGAGGCGGGCGGGGCTCACTGCCAACCCGAAGAAGTGTGCGATTGGGCGGGTGGAAGTACGGTATCTGGGCTTCCACTTGGGTAACGGGCAGGTGCGTCCCCAAATTAATAAGACAGCAGCGATTGCGGCCTGCCCGAGACCCAAGACCAAAAAGGGGGTGAGGCAGTTCCTGGGGCTGGCTGGCTATTATCGTAGGTTCATACCTAATTATTCGGACGTCACCAGCCCGCTGACTGACCTCACTAAAAAGGGGGCGCCAGAGCCGGTCCAGTGGACGGAGCAGTGCCAGCGGGCTTTCTCTGAGGTAAAGGCTGCACTGTGTGGGGGGCCACTTTTGCACTCCCCTGACTTCTCTCTCCCCTTTTTGTTGCAGACGGATGCGTCGGACAGAGGGCTGGGGGCCGTTTTGTCCCAGCAGGTGGGGGGAGAGGACCGCCCAGTGTTGTACATCAGCCGGAAGCTGTCAGTGCGTGAGGGGCGCTACAGCACTATCGAGAAGGAGTGCCTGGCCATCAAGTGGGCGGTCCTCGCCCTCCGTTACTACCTGCTGGGGCGCTCTTTCACCCTCTGTTCGGACCACGCGCCCCTCCAGTGGCTCCACCGCATGAAGGATGCCAACGCGCGGATCACCCGTTGGTATCTGGCGCTCCAACCTTTCAACTTCAAGGTGGTCCACAGGCCGGGGGCGCAGATGGTCGTGGCGGACTTCCTCTCCCGTCAAGGGGGGGGGGAGTCGGCTGCGGGCCGGACGGGCGCCCGGCCTGAGTCGGGCGGTGGGGGTATGTGGCAGCGGGGGCGTGGTCAAGCACCGGTCTGTGACAGGAGGGCGGAGTTGGGGAAGGTAAGTGGCAGAATCGCTTCACCTGAGTGTCATTAACCTGTGTTTTGTGTGTTCTCCCCAGTAAACCGCCCTATTTAAGGAGGGAGAGCGAGAGCAGAGGGAGAACCGGACGAGACGCTGTGTGTGTGTGTGTCTCTCTCGCGCTAGTGAAAACCGTGTGTGCAACTCTGAAAAGTGTGGCAATAAAGCCGGTTAACAAACCTGATCTCTGTCCTGCCGTCCTCTGTGCTCCACCCACACGCGATTCACGCTACAATGACAATACAATATTTTAACACTTTAAACAATTTATATTTCATTGTTTTTTGGTAAAAAATAAACGCCATGTGACCTCCTCAACTGGATTTAGTACTGTAACTACTAATGCCTATATCGGGGATGCGCATTGCAAAGAAGTTGTTGGCGACTGTCTTACAAACTGAGTCGCCAAGCAGCTGAATAGAGGAAACTAATGCCTGACGCACTACCTGTTCAAAATGTAAGTCCAAGCTTCAATTAAGGTTCCTTTATTTCGTATCAAAATCTTCAAATGTCCAAAGGCATTAAAACATCTAGACGTGCATATAATCCACAAACAATGATAAAATCCACAAGTTCAAGTAGTACTCCACAAGCAGCAAAAAATGTTCAAAACATGTAGCGAAAGAGTTCAAAGCAGCATTAGCGGTCAGCAAAAAGTAGGCTTCCTCCATCACCCACTCACTACTAACTCTCACCTAGCAAATGAACAGGTGGTGTTACAAATCACTACCGCCACCAACACTACGTGACCCAATTAGTGCACGTCATTATGTAGGTGCACCCAAGACTCAAGACCCAAGCCTACGCCTGTCCACTACATTCCAGCCCCTAATTATTACATCATTACACGGTAATAATTACACATCCAACACCATAACCCAGGACATACAATACATCACAAATTCTCAATGAGGCAATACAACACACTCAAAAAGTCCATCAAAAGCCATTTTCTCCTTTTTTTCTTCTTCTTCTATTAGCACATGGTCAGTCAGTCATAGGCCAGAGGTTGCCAGCACTTAGCCTAGATATCAAGCCGGTCTGTGACATATGTCCAGTAGCGTTGTTAATGTCAAGTCAAAGACGTATTGTAGTCACATCGAGTTGGATCAAAGATGTTGTCATGGGTCAAAGGCCTCCTGAAGAAGGCATATCTTTGTGACAGGTCTGCATACAAGGCTGGTTGAAGTCTTAATCCAGACCTGACGTACAAGCCCTTTCTTGTCTGACACAGCTGCTGTGACTCTGCCAATAATCCAGGAACCGCGAGGTGCAGAGTCGTCCACTATAAGGACCACGTCTTCAGGAATTAAGTTGCATTTAATCCATGCCCATTTCTGGCACTGTTGAAGTTGTGGCAAATATTCTTTAATCCACCATTCCCAGAACAGATCAGATATGTATTGGACCTGTCTCCATCTCTTACATGCATAGAGATCATTTTTCTGGAACAGACCAGGTGGTTAGCATGGATTAGATTTGAGGAGGAGGTGGTTCTGTGTTAAAGCTTCCAAATCATTTGGATCGGTGGATTCCTGTGTAATGCGTCTACTGTTGAGGATTGACTCTACTTCACAAAGGGCAGTTTGGAGTCCTTCCTCATCCAAATGCTGTGTCCACAAAGTGGAGTTGAGGACTTTTCTGACAGAACGAATCAACCGCTCCCATACTCCACCATGGTGCGATCCAGTTGGAGGGTTGAAGATCCATTTCACTCCCTTCAAAGACAGCGCATCAAAGATATTTTCCTGATTCCATTCTCCCATGGCTTGTCTCAGCTTGCGCTCTGCGCCCACAAAGTTGGTACCATTATCGGAATGCAGCTCTTGAACCTGGCCTCGTCTCACAATGAAATGGCGTAAGGCGTTAATGAAAGAGTCAGTGACAAGAGATGAGGCGACCTCAATATGCACAGCTCTAATCACCAAACACATAAAAATGACTCCATGCCACTTCGCAAGACTTCTCCCATGCTTCACTTCAAACGGGCCAAAATAGTCCACTCCAACAAAGCTAAAGGGAGGTTTCTCAGGGGTCACTCTGCTTTCAGGCAAGCCAGCCATTGCTGCTGGCCTACAGCTCCATGAAGCCGTCTGCAGACCACACAGCTTGACAATGTTTATCAAAGCGCCAGGACCAGGAATCCAGTATTTCTGATGCAGCCTTGAGAGAATGTGGTTCCTACCACCATGACCCACCTCTTTATGGATATGCTGTAAAATGAGATTAGAAATGTGAAGATCGTTTGCGATTATGACGGGATGTTTGGAATCTTCAAACATAACAGCTCTACTAAGACGTCCGCCAACTCGCAGCACATCTTCCTCCAGAACAGGATTTAACGTGTATATGTGGCTGCTTCATTTCACACTCTCTCCCCTTTGGAGGCTGGAGATTTCTTCAGCATACATTTTCCACTGACAGAACTTTATTATTTACATCTCAGCATCCTTAATTTCTCCTAATGAGAGAAAGCCATTACAGAACTCAACCCTGTGATGAGCATCCTCACACTGAGTTGCATCAGATGCAGACTGAAGATGTGCCTTATTCTTTCTGCGATGCAAGAGCCATGTCTTGAACCTCAGGATCCAACCCATCACCCTGACGAGGTGAGTCCAAGATGAGGTACGACTGATCAAACGGGTCAAAGGATTACCATCATCATCTGCTTGCGAGACGTCAATAGCAGCAGACACCTTGACTTCAGGGTCTTCATGTGGGAGTTCCTGCAAATTATCTGGGTTTACAGGCCACTCTTTCTCTGGCTGCATAAGAAATGCAGGACCAGATATCCATTCAGTGTTAATTAAAAAAGGCTCTGCCCTCATACCTCTGGAGGCAAAGTCTGCGGGGTTGTGTGTTGTATTCACATACCTCCATCGGGAGGCCCTAGAAACCTTAAGAATCTCTGACACTCGGTTCGCTATGAAAACACGGAACCTACGTATTTGTCTCATTATTGATATATTTCAGCACCGAGGTACTGTCTGTCCAAAACACTGAGTCTAGGTAGCCTTAGCTCCTTCCTCCACAGTCTATCCATGCGAGCTGCCACCACAGCCGCCGTCAATTCCATGCGGGGGATTGTGACTGGTTTTAAAGGCACCACCCTAGACTTCCTCATTATGAGGGAACTGTGCATATGTGAGCAACTTTTATACAGCAGCAGGTAGGTAACAGCACCATACTCCTTCTGACTCACATCTGCAAAGTGGTGCAACTGAGCAGTGGTCATCTCTCCAAAGTCAGGAGGTTTTAAACATCGTCTGATGCTGATGTTGTCTAACAGGTGCAATTCTTTCACCCAGCCTTTCCACTCTTGAGCAACTGCCGATGGTATAGTGTTGTCCCATCCTATCCCCCTCTGGCACGGGTCTTGAAGGATCCTCTTGGCTATGAAGATGACGGGAGCCAGGAACCCCAGAGGGTCATAGAAAGAGCTTACTGTGGAAAGGATCCCTCTATGGGTCAAGGGTCTATTTGGGATGGATATGCAGAACTTAAACACATCTGACTGCACACACCACCGCACTCCCAATGCTCGCTCAACAAGCAAGCGGCCACAGTCCAGGTCTAGGTCTTTAACTTCCTTTGCCCTTTCCTCCTCAGGTATTACAGCCAGAACACTGTGGCTATTACTTATCCACTTTGTCAGGCGGAAGCCACCCTTAGCGCAGATGGCTCCAAGGTCTGTGTAAAGAGATATGGCTTCCTCTTTGGAGGCTATTGAAGCAAGGCAGTAATCCACATAAAAACTGTGTAGGATGGTGTCAATCGCCTGCTGGCTGAAGTGTGCTTTGTTATCTTCTGCACATTTCCATAGGGCATAGTGAGCACAAATGGAACAAATGGACAAATGGACGCCCATCCTATACTCTTGCATGCTCTGACTGAAGTCACCACCAGGCCACCAGAGAAATCTCAACAACTCAGCATCTTCCTCTGGCACACGCACTTGATGAAACATGGCTTCAATGTCAGACATCAACACAACAGGCTCTTTGCTGAACCTCTGAACCTAGTCGGCACACCAACCAATGCATTCATTGACCACTCAAGAGCTGTGCATTAAGAGAAACACCTTGAAACGATGCTGCACAGTCGAAGACAACCCGGATCTTCCACTTGGTAGGATGGTAAACCCCATGGTGGGGGATATACCAAACCTTGCCGTCACTGCGCTCTAAGTCTGTGATTGGCGCACTCTGCATATAACCTCTGGATATAAGATCTTTCATGAAAACAGTATAGTCTTTGTGAAAGTCTTTATCTCTGATGAACCTTCTCTTCAAACTTAAGGCACACATTGTTCCACAGTCACATGGTTGTCAGGCATTCTTATGTCTTGGTCCTTCAAAGGCAGGGCAATGTTGTAGTGCCCATCACTCAGTCATGGTCTCACTACCCAACTTCAGGAACTTGGAATCTTCCCTTGATAGCCCCAACTGCTCATCATGGCTGCTGTCAGGGAAGTCCATCTTAAACTGCTGCTTCCATAACTCATCAAGCGTAACAACAGAAATTCTGTTGGCGGTGACTGCTGATGGACACCCTGGCCTTCCACAGCATTTTTTTTTTTTTATTGCTTTATTGGGCATGACTTCTCACATCAAATTACAAAAATACAAAAATAAATGAGCAAAAATAAATAAATAAATAAATAAAAATAACTGACAAGAAAGCCACCCAAAGGGGTCAGCACGAACGGGACCCGAAAGTACCCATGCGAGGCACCGCCCAAATAATTAAAACTATGTATAAATGAATAAACACAATTAAGGTAAGCTAAAAAAGGACAATTAACATGATACAGATATTAAACTCTAACAATGACAAGGGCACGATCTCACAAACGACCAAGTGCACGGCCGATCGACATCGAAAGTGTTTTCCAGAAAGTGTTGGCATTCTCTGCCAAATGGCCCATTCACTGTCCAACCGAGCACAGTCTTAATGGCAAAGGGCCTATCACCTACACATCGGATGACCTCCAGAGGTTCCAAGGCTCTAGGCATGTTCATGCCAATCAAAAGCTCCACTTGTGCCTCGATTTCTGGCAGATGAACATGCTTCAAGTGCGGCCAGTCATTCAGGTCCTGTTGCCTTGGGATGTTACACATGTTAACAGGCATTCTATGTTGAGTGAAGTGGCCAGGCATTTCACAGTAGACATCACTGTCCAATCCAGCCACTTCCAGTTCAGTCACAATGAAACTGTCCACCACTTTCTCTTGTCCCATGGTGCACAAGAGAATCTTGGTCTTCCTCCCAGCGAGATTCAGCTTGTCCAGGATACCCACTGTACAAAAGGATGCTGAACTCCCCTGGTCCATGAAGGCATACATTTCCACTATTCTTTGACCTTTCTTTGATTTTACTTTGACTGGTACGATGGCAAGCTTGCAGTCTTGTTCACCAGCCCCAGTAAGACCACTGGTCTGGACTGTAACAGGAATGTTATCAACCTCAGTGTTTGCCCTTTTCCACCAAAGCAGTTCCAGGGCTGGTTCGGGGCCAGTGCTTAGTTTGGAACCGGGTTTTCTGTTTCCACTGACAAAGAACTGGCTCTGGGGCCAGAAAAACCGGTTCCAGGCTAGCACCAACTCTCTGCTGGGCCAGAGGAAAGAACCGCTTACGTCAGCGGGGGGGCAGAGTTATTAAGACCAACAATAATAACAAGACCACGAAAGATCGCCATTTTTAAGCGACGAGAAGCAGCAGCTGTACAAACGCGAAGTCAGCTATTATTATTATTATTATTATTATTATTATTGTTGTTGTTGTTGCTGCTGCTGCTTCTTCTGTGTTGTTTTTGCTTCGATATTCGCGCCAAGGTTATGCAAACGTAGCAACGTAACTGACATATACAGCGACGTAACTGATGTATACAGCAACATAACTGATGTATACAGCGACATAATGACGTGTCTCCCCTTAGCACCACGAGCTATGGAAAAGCAAACTGGTTCTCAGCTGGCTTGCAAGTTGAACGAGTTGTGAACCAGCACCAGCACTGGCCCCGAACCAGCCCTGGAACTGATTTGGTGGAAAAGGGGTATGTCAGGTTTGACCTCATTCTTCTCTTTATGGTGGATATGGAACATACTTGGATGTCTGAAACCACAGATTTTACATGAAAGATGTTTTCTACATTCTTTGCTGATGTGCCCAATACACAAGCAGCCAAAACAGATGCCATTCTTTTTAAGAAAGGAAATCTTCTCAGTATGAGGTTTCTTGTCAAGCAGAGAGCATAACTCCAATGGGTGTCCGCCTTTGCAGAACAGACAAATCTTCACAAAAGTGTGATGATCTTGAGCCTCTGCTTGACCTTTTCTCTTAATAGCAGTGACAGTTGTGCCAAAGCTACTTCCTTTAGCCCTTGGATGAGGGGGAATGTTTCCCTCCATCACTGCCCTTGGCTGATCCATGTATTGGTGACGTGTCACATAAATTCCCAAAAACAGGATCTGTGGCAATTTTAACTTGACGCTCAAGAAAAAAAAGTGTCAATGAATGTAGCTCTGCGATGCTGCCTCTCCTGCATGTCACATGCTATCGTTCGCCATTTATCTTTCAACTTGTAAGGCAGTCTTTTAATCACAACAAGCATATTTGGGAAGCATGGTGGTGTAGTGGTTAGCATGGTCGCCTCACAGCAAGAAGGTTCCAGGTTCGAACACAGCGGCCGGCAAGGGCCTTTCTGTGTGGAATTTGTATGTTCTCCCCGTGTCTGCGTGGGTTTCCTCCGGGTGCTCCAGTTTCCCCCACAATCCAAAGACATGCAGTTAGGTTGACATGGGGCGGCCTTGGGCTGAAGTGCCCTTGAGCAAGGTACTTAACTCCTGACTGCTCCCCAGGTGCTCTGGTGTGGCTGCCCACTGCTCTGGGTGTGTGTGTGTGTTCACTGCTTCAGATGGGTTAAATGCAGAGGATGAATTTCACTGTGCTTGAAGTGTGCATGTGACAAATAAAGGTTTCTTCTTCTTCTATTGGCAGGTGTGTTTAATTCAGAGAGAACATAAACCGCTTCCATCACATTGCAACACCCACAGAAGAACAGACAGTACGCCTGAAGGGCCTTTCCATCTTCTGATCTAATTAATGGCCATGAGTGGACTTTATTCAGATAAGCAGATGCAATCGCATGTTCATTCCCAAAGTGTTCATACAGCAGAGTCTTTGCTTTTACATATCCAGCACCATCAGATATATGTTGACAGCTCTTGACAAGTTCATTGGGCTGCCCCCTGGTGTACTGTGAAAGGTAATGCAGACAGTCATCAGCATTGCCGGTCTTTGTTTCTATGACCTGTTCGAACGAATGCATGAAAGCATGGAAGTGCAGAGGGTTGCCATCAAAGACTGGAATTTCTCTTTTAGGCAATGATGAAAGACTTTGTTGATGGACCAACATACTCATTAATTCATTTTGTTTCTCCATAATGAACAACAGATTTTCATTGGTTACTGGACAAGCAGCTTGTTGCAATAGCAAATGTGGAATTGTGTTATATGGTCTTAAAGGATCAGAAAGCCCCATGAGGAGAGGTGCAGGCCTATCCCTTTTCACAATTTGTTGCACTGTTTTTACTTTAGGCTCTGCATTCCCAATAATTGTATTTCCTTTTGTATTTACATTAAGTGTCTGTGGAATAAAGATCTCTACATCAGCATTAAGGATTTCAAGAGTTTTTTTTCTTTTATTTTAAAATATGATTCCATTCCATTGGATTTCTGTGAAGCGATACTCCGCACAGTGGATCCAGTTCTCAGCACATTCACTTCTGCAACAGTTGCAGCTATGTCTGCTTCAAGCTGAAGTTATTCTTTCTTTCTCCTCAATTGCTCCTCCTGTTCTTCAAGAGCATGTTTTATTTTGAGCATTATGTTGACGTGCAAGCAAGGCAGCCATTTTGGCTTCTGCCCTAAGACGTACGGATAAAGTTGACGATACCTTTGAGCTTGACCTACTGCCTTGATTTGATACACTATCAGATGGCAACACATCATCATGAACATCATGCTGAAGATTAAGAGACAATTGAGGTTCCTTTCCAATGTGGTCTTGAAACCCCATTTCTTCTCCTAGTGGGGGTTCCTAGGATGGCACCGTGTCAGAAGATGGCCTGCTTGAACATTTATCAGCTTCAGAAAGCCATATTTTAACATCCTCAGTAAAACCTTTGTTGTACTTAGTGATGCTTAAGAACCATGTATTTTGCTTATTTTTCTCATCAAGTGGAATTAAAGGCAGTAGAGATTCATGCAAGGCACTGGAATCCTTAAACAAATGTGTTAATTCGTCAAGCTGTGATTTGACCTGTGAATCATTTTTATCATCTTTCATTAGCTCTTTGAGAGACGCAATTACACTTCATTTTGTTAACATACATTTTTCGTTCTATTTGGATGCTTTCAATTTTGTTTGCAAGAGCTCTCTCAGTGAGAACGATTGGTCTTTTATCCTGTTCAGGTTTTCCAATGACAGACGCAGCTTGTGAGCCACTCATTTTAAGCATTCAAGACAATGAGCATACAAAATCCGACATAAAGGCAACTTCAATAACAGCAGAAATTTCTTAAAAGTTCGCTGAACACATGCAGAGCCACAGCGCGCACACGCCAAATTCTCAGCAAACTTCAGGCCTACACACAACACTGAACAGCGGTAGCCATGGTCCAACAACAAGCGTAGTGAGAGGCTTGTCACAACAACAATGTCTTCTCATGGAAGTAACCAAACTGTGTTCAAACAAGCTATAGCCTACACAGCACAAAACACAGGTTACATACCACCGTCGTCTTCCCCATCTTTGTCAGGCAAACCACTTTCGTAGGCATAGTGGCAGTGATGTGTGGGCTCGCGTCAGCATTCAAGCTGTGCACTAAATGCAGAAGACTCCATTGCCGTTTTTTTGCTGACGAATGTTGGCGACTGTCTTACAGACTTTGAGTCGCCAAGCAGCTGAATAGGGGAAACTAATGCCTGACGCACTACCTGTTCAAAATGTAAGTCCAAGCTTCAATTAAGGTTCCTTTATTTCATATCAAAATCTTCAAATATCCAAAGGCATTAAAACATCTAGACATGCATATAATCCACAAACAACGATAAAATCCACAAGTTCAAGTAGTACTCCACAAGCAGCAAAAAAATGTTCAAAACATGTAGCGAAAGAGTTCAAAGCAGCATTAGTGGTCAGCAAAAAGTAGGCTTCCCCCATCACCCACTCACTACTAACTCTCACCTAGCAAGTGAACAGGTGATGTTACAAATCACTACCGCCACCAACACCACGTGACCCAATTAGTGCACGTCATTACATAGGTGCACCCAAGACTTAGGACCCAAGCCTACGCCTGTCCGCTACAGAAGCTCTTCATAATGTTGTTATTTAGACTCCTTCTGACGAGTGAGTTCGGGAAAAGCATGTACACAGACAACATTCGTTGCTGAAGAGAGTCTCTCAACTCTCTCTTTCATCCTAAAGGGCAACGTTATTGGGAAACCTACACCAGAATGGCAGGCAAAGTCATATAACAGTGAAACAGGCAATAGGTTGAGCGAGGCACAAACAGGCTACCGTAGACTAGGCAGAATCAAAGACAAGAAACAGGAAATCAAGGAACAGGAAACCAAACAAGGAACTAAGGCTCAGTAATATATCAGCAACTCAACTCAGCATTTTGCAAAGTATGTATGTTTTCACAGTTTTTATATAGGCATGCTGATTGCGCCTTAATCGTGTGCAGGTGCAAGTCGTTTATGGTGCACATGCACTGCCTGGAGCACGCCCGAGAGTCTATCTGATGCACACGCTAAGGTGCGCAGGTGTGACACACTTGCTCAAAATTAGTACAAAAAATAATGTAGATATAAATATCTTGTGCCAAATTATTATGGCATGTTACAAAAAATAAAGAACAAATCTGAGTCCTCATCTCCAATTGCTGAGTCCTAATGCAGTTAATGTACAAGTATCCGAGTCATCAGTGCTCAAGTCCAAGTCGTGTCATGAGTCCCTAAAATTAGGGTATGAGTTGGACTTGAGTCCGAGTCCTGGACTCGAGTACTACAAGCCTGGCACAGACGTCTTTAGAAAAGGGGCTACAACTGTCACTTTCCTAATATCAAGCCGCTCCTGAACCAGAGAAAACATCAAAACTGTCTTACCTGGGCTAAGGAGAGAAAGAACTGGACTGTTGCTCAGTGGTTCAAAGTCATATTTTCAGATGAAAGTAAATTTTGCATTTCATTTGGAAATCAAGGTCCTAGAGTCTGGAAGAAGAGTGGAGAGGCACAGAATTGAAAGTGTTTGAAGTCCAGTGTGAGGTTTCCACAGTCTGTGATGATTTGGAGTGCCGTGTCATCTGCTGGTGTTGGCCCACTGTGTTTTATCAAGTCCAAAGTCAATGCAGAGGTTGACTAGGAGATTTTGGAGAACTTCATGCTTCCATCTGCTGACAAGCTTTATGGAGATGCCAATTTCCTTTTCCAGCAGGACTTAGCACCTGTCCACAGTGCCAAAACTACTACCAAATGGTTTGCTGACCATGATATTCCTGTACTTGACTGGCCAGCCTCCACAGTGCCAAAACTACTACCAAATGGCTTGCTGACCATGATATTCCTGTACTTGATTGGCCAGCCAACTTGCCTGACCTGAACCCTATGGAAAACCTATGGGATATTGTCAAGAGAAGATGAGAAACACCCGGCCCAAAAATACAGATGAGCTGAAAGCTACTAACAAAGCAACCTGGGCTTAAATAACATCTCAGCAGTGCCACAGGCTGATTGCCTCCATGCAGGCCCGCCGACGGGGGGGACAAACGGGTATGTTGTCCCGGGCCCAGGAATGGGGGGGCCCAGAACTGGGCTCTCATGAAGTTGCGATTATTTTATTTCATTTCAAAATGTGTTAATTTGGGGGAGAAATGTGCTATATTTGCATTCAATAAATTATTTCTAGATCTTTTGCCTTTATTGTCTTTGAAAAAGGCGTCAAGAACCCCCTACCACCCCAATGCAAAAATGGTTTGGTCTGACTCTTTGATTAAGGGGAAAAAAACGACATTGTTCGATCATAGCGCTTCGACAATCAGCGTGCGTGCCATTTGCCAACATGCACAAGTCAGGAGCACAGAAAAGAAAAGAGAAAAAGAGAGGAAGAAACCAAGAGACTCAGGGGCTCACTGCATAAATATTTTAAAAAAGATTCGGATGATGCAGCAGGTACTAGCAAAGGCAGTGGGGCAGCTGAGCCAGGTAAGACACAGCCAACTTTTTCCAGCCCCGTAAAGTAACACCAACCAAGGCACGCGCGGCACGCAATTCATGTTACAAACGAGGGGAGAGCAAGTCTAGAGCCTCCTATTTTCCGTTTCAAAAAACATTAAATTCCGTTTCAGAGAATGGCTAATTCCGTTTCAGACAATTTGTTTCAGTTATATGCTCAAATGACAACTAAATTGGCATTTTTAGATTTTCAACATATAAAATTTACACACAGCTGAGTGTTGTGGATTATAGCCTTAGTAAAGTATTACACACGTCAAATAGAAATGTATTATTATTATTATTATTATTTATTATTATCCTCCTCCTTCACATTATAATGAATCAGAGAGAAATTGATTCGTTGGTTCGTTTGCTGCTCGGTTTGGTTTCACACTGCATGGATTTAAAAATGAGGAAAAAGGAGGGTAAGGAGGGGGAAATTAAATAAATAACAAACCCATTGCCCAAGGGATGTGTACGACTGAAAACATACTCGTAAACTCATTCGTTTGTCTGAAATACGCAGACAGAGAAAAAGGTTTAAAAAAAAAAAACAACACCCTTCGCAGGTGCACAGACAAATCACAAAACTCCCCCGAGCATGGATAACACAGACCTGGCGCTTAGCAAGTGATTAGGTAATTATATAAATAACTAGTTTCACACATCGTTCATTTCCTTTTTTGTTCAGTGGTCCAAATATCCAGAACACATGGCATTTCTGTAGCATGACCGCTCAGTGTAGTGGCTTACATCCACCAAACCGAAACACACAGCACGCTCGAGTCGCTTCCTGCACGCGAGTCGATTCAGAGTCGAATCAGTTGGTCACTGTGAGGGAATCCCACTGGAGGTCGTTCAGAAGATGAGACCAATGCAATCGTGTCATGTTCTCACCTGGACAATCAATCAGTCACACCAAAGGACTAATTGACGGATTTTAATTACGAAAAAAGTTTTGAAAAGGTCAGAATGTGTAGATTCCGTTTCTGAGCACTAATTCCGTTTCTGACCCCAATTTCCGCGATTTCCGTCCATTTTCCGCGATCGTGGAAAATCGGAGGCTCTACAAGTCACACTGAACACCATATCAAACGCACAGGGCATTGAATCATTTCATAACCACAACGGCTTAATAACATTGTGTTTCATATATCTGATTGAAGCTAAGAATATTCACATTAGCCCGCAATCATATAACCGTTTCTCGAGTGGTGTGTTCTTCTCTGCTTTTCACACTGGACAATACGCACGCACAGTATACTATGTTCGCCCCCAGCCCTGCCCGAAATCCCCCGTCCATCACTGCTCCTTCAAGAGCACCCCAATCACGTGATTATAGTAGACTATCCACGAGTTTAGGAAGGCATTGCGGGGGCTGTCGCATGCAGGCTTGGGGCGTAACGGAATACATTTAATGGCGTTCGGTTAAAGGATACAAAATAACAGTAACCGCTTATTCCGTTACAGTACAGGGGGGAAAGTGTGTGTGTGGGTTGGCCCGGGGGGGGCCATTCAGAGCATTTTGTCCCGGGCCCAGCCAAAGCTGTCAGCAGCCCTGCCTCCATGCCACACCACATTGATGCAGTAATTTGTGGTAAAGGAGCCCCAACCAGGTATTGAGTGTATAAATGAACATACTTTTCAGAAGTTGAATATTTAAGGATTGTAAATCCTTTTTTGATCTTAGGAAACACTCATAATTTGAGATGCTGGTTTTCTGATTTTCATGAACTATAAGCTATAATCATCAAAATTAAAACAAAAAATGCTTGAAATATTTCACTTTACATGTAATGAATATAGAATATATGGAAGTTTACCTTTTTGAATTAAAGTATGGGGGAAACAAACTTTTTTCATGATATTCTAATTGTTTGAGATGCACGAAGATGGAAAAAATTAAGAGACCACTGCAAAATTATCAGTTTCTCTGGTTTTATTATTTATAGGTATTTGTTTGAGGAACATGAATATTTTTATTCTATTCCATAAACTCCTGACAACACTTCTCCCAAATTACACATAAAAATATTTTCACTTAGAGCAGTGTTTCTCAACCACTGGGCCATGGCCCATTTGTGCGCTGCAAAGTACCATCTAGTGGGCCATTATTTTTTTTCCCCCCAAGTTGAAGCTAATTTTTTAGTAGGGTACAATTGCTGGGTTGCACCGATGTCACATCCACCTTATTAGATATGCAAGACATGAAGTGGTGGTCAGCTGAGCTCACTGTTTCTAAAGCATTGCTATCACTGTGACACCTTGCTAATTGTTAAAATGCCCTATGCTTGCTTTGTTTTGGGCTGCTCAAATAGAACAAACCGTGAAACTAATAGGTTTCTTCTGGGTTCCCTGTGAAGTGATAAGAAACGGTGAAATAACAAAGGATTTTACCAAGAGATGATAAGAAAGGTGGCTCTTGACACTTTCATTGTGATGGAGGGGAGCAGAGTCAAAGAATGCTCGAGTTTGCAGTGATCACTTTGGGAAAGATTTGTAAATTTGTCTGATTTGTTTCATGTGGATTTGCAAATAAATTTTCTGGCCATTTTCCATTATTTCATGATGTTTTGAAGTTCAAGAGACACTTAAGTCTTCATGTGTTTTTGTTGACTGTTTGATCGTGGTTGCCATGTTGTAAACTAACAAGTATATAATATGTGTAATACCCAGGTCTTTAAAGGGGTTTCCGTGGACCTTTGTTAATGATTTACCCAGAAGAGAAGAGCAGGGAGAATTGAGAATCAAGCAACTGTGGTTTGTTTACACCCACTCCTAAAACTTGTAGCGTCCTAGCAAACATTGCGAAGACGTACAAAAAGCCCAGAAATTCCTACTTACCTGGGCATAAATGATACAGGATTTATCTTGTAGTGTCTTAATCCCCAGATCTTTAACCCAGCCACATATAAAAAGTTGTATGCCTCCATGCTCTTCCAGGTTTTCATTTGTTTGTCCATGTAGAACGATGTCTGCAGCACCAGGTAGTTTGAGATGTCAGGGAATTCAATGGATGGATAATTTTCCAGCTTATGGGAAAAATCCTTCTTTGTTCATGTGTTAAGATCTATCCCATTAAACAATTTCTATACCCACTTCTTTTGAGTGTACTTCTTGGTTTTAATAACTTGCTTGTTTGCTGTACACAGACATGGCAATAAGTTGTTGTGTTAATTGACCAGACTCCACATTTGGATCATTAATCCCTTTTGACTGAGAATGTCCTGCATGCATGTTTTAATATTGGCTTCTGGCACATCCGTACAGTTTTAAATACAATACCTACAATTAAAAACAGTTGGTTTGTTGCATTTATTTAATTCCTGGGCACCCATCTGTAACAGGGAGTGAAGTTGCATTCCATTAATACACTTTTTACAATGGATTATTAGATTCTAATAGAACAGATGAGCCAAAATAGTTCAGGATCTTTTTCAATGGGCCTTGACTCATTACAAGTATGAATAGGTGGGCCTTAAAGTAGAAAAGTTTGAGAAACCCTGACTTAGAGCATTTAATTGCAAAAAATGACAACTGGTAAAAATAACAAAGATTAAGTGTTTTCAGACCTTGAATAATGCATAGAAATCAAGATCATATTCAATTTTAAACAACTCACTACTAATGTACGAACTTAGGATGAGTTCAGAAATCAATATTTGGTGGAATAACCCTGACATTTAATCAAAACTTTCATGTATCTTGGCATGCTCTCCACCAGTCTTTCATGTTGCTCTTGGGTAACTTTATGCTACTCCTGGTGCAAAACATCAATCAGCTCAGCTTTGTTTGATGGCTTGTGACATCCATCTTCCTCTTGATCACATTCCAAAGGTTTTCAGGTCAGGAGACCTGGTTCAGGTTGGGGTTCAGGTCTGGAGACTGGGCTGGCCATAACAGGGTCTTGATCTTGTGGTCCTGCATCCACACCTTGATTGACCTGGCTGTGTGGCATGGAGCATTGTCCTGCTGGAAAGCCCAGTCCTCAGAGTTAAGGAACATTGTCAGAGCAGAAGGAAGCAAGTTTTCTTCCAGGATAACTTTGTACATGCCTTGATTCATGTGTCCGTCACAAACAAAAATCTACCCCATTCCAGACTTGTTGAAACACTCCCAGATCATCACCAATCCTCCACCACATTTCACAATGGGTGCAAAACACTGTGGCTTGCAGGCCTCTCCAGGTCTCCATCTAACCATGAGATGACTAGGTGATAAGAGAACCTGAAAATTGGACTCCTCAGAGATGATGATCTTGCTCCAGTCCTCTACGGTCCAATCCTTATGGTCATTAGCAAACCTCAGCCTGGCTCTTCTTTGCTTCTTGTTGATGAAGGGCTTTTTCTAGCTTTGCATAACTTCAACCCCACCCAGAGGAGCCTGTTTTGTATCGTTCTTGCTGTGCACTTGACCCCAGCTGCCGATTGTCATTCTTTTTGTAGGTCACTTGATGTCATCCTATGTTTATTGAGTGACAATGAACTGCTGAAAAAATTAATGTTGGTGAAAAGAGAAAGGGCCAACTTTCTCAGTGTTTATACATAAACATGGTCACACACTGAATTTCTATATATAATAGGCTGCTTACCGATTTGTGAGTTCTCCATCTGGTGATGGTTCTCTCACATCAGGCTGCCATGCTATCATGGTCTGTATATAGTCCATTTCCTATGCAGGCTTGTATGTGACAAACTTTTCCAAACCAGGTTCATCCATGAAACAATTCAATGACTGTGCATGTATTATATCAGATAAAAGTTTGTGCTCTTTACAACAAACACATTCCATGTCAGTTTTCCACTTGGCACACTTTCCACATCAGCACCAGATCACTGACAAACCCTTTTTCCTACCTTTTCAACTTTGCACTTGCAAAGCACCACCAATTTCATCATTAGAATCATCTTATAATTTGCTGCTGAAATAATTTACCAGATGCGGGTAGTCCTTATTCTGAGGTTCATATGGATATCCAGTTTCTCCACTGTTCATACTGACTTGAAGATAACTCTATCATCTGACTAAATCCAGACTAACAAGTATGTTTACACTGGCTACACTTAACTTCTGGTACCTAGCCAGTAATGAAATTGTCACATCCTGAATGGCATATTGGTTGCCCATGTGCAATAAAACTTGACATGCTTTTGGACTTTCATGCTTATGTTCAAGCCAGTGTAAACATACCGTAGCTAATCAGGTGGCTGCACTTGTGTGCATTATTATTATTAGGGCTAGAACGATCAATATCAATCATGTTTAAATGCTGTACCTGTACCCTTTAATCCACATATCTTTGGACTGGAATCAGGAAACCCATGCAGGCACAGCGAGAACACTCCGACCCCGCACAGAACAGCCCCTGTTGGCCTCAAGGTTCAAACATGGAAACTTACTGCTGCTGACAGGGCTAAGCACACCACTACTGTGCCATCCTAACTTAGACTTAAATATTTAATATTTAAGCCATGTACAAACAGGTTTTCTGAAATAAATTTAATTATAAAAAAACCCTTCCACTTTATTAGGAACACCGGTACACCTGGTAATTCATGCAATTATTCAATCAGCCAATCATGTGGCAGCCACTTGTGCTTCTGTCTTTGAACATACCGTAACTGTCCACACTTACTCTGTCCACAGGGGATCCAGTTAAGAACACACCACCAGATGTTAAACATGGAGGCATGGTGATACACATGCAAAAAGGTGATCTGATTGTTCTTCTTTCTTAGTATGAAGAAGATGGTGTCAAGAAACTCAATCAGCTTAGAGAAGTAGTACCACCACAACACTTTTGCTACCTGCCAAGACAAGAAAAATTCAGATGAAAAACCTTAGTAAATTGAACTAATGTGAATTGAATTAGTGAATTGTAATATGATTACATGAGGTCTTAATAAAATATTAAAAATATAAAATCTGCCTTTATTGTGTACACTGTCAATATAACATATGAAAGGTTAAATAGGACATTCACAGAGCATATTTTTATAATGTTATATAATCCTGATTCCAAAAAAGTTGGGATGCTGTGTAAAATGTAAATAAAAACAGAATGCAATGATTTACAAACCCTTTTCAACTGTTACTAAACTAAATACAACACAAAGACAAGATATTTAACGTGCAAACTCCATCCATCCATTATCCATAAACTGCTTATCCTGTTCAGGGTTGCGGGCAAGCTGGAGCCTACCCCAGCTGACTATGGGCGAGAGGCAGGGTACACCCTAGACAAGTCGCCAGATCATCATAGGGCTGACACATAGAGACAAACAACCATTCACACTCACACCTATGGTCAATTTAGAGCCACCATTTAGCCTAACCTGCATGTATTTGAGGGAAACCAGAGCACCTGGAAGAAACCCATGCAGACACAGGGAGAACATGCAAACTCTGCACAGAAAGGCCCCCATTGGCCACTGGGCTTGAACCCAGAACATTTTTGCTGTGAGGCAACAGTGCTAACCACTACACTTCCATGCCGCTTAATGTGCAACTATTATTATTATTATTATTATGATGATGATGATGATTTTACTCTCATTCTGAATTTGATGCCTGCAACAGATTCCAAAAACATTGGTACATGGGCATGTTTACCACTGTGTTACCTCACCTTTTCTTTTAACAACATTCAGTAAACATTTGCAAGCTGAAAACTAATTCTTCAAGTTTTGAACATTAAATTCTTTCTGATTCTTGCTTGATATATGACTTCAACTGTTCAACAGTCTGGGATCTCTCATCATATTTTGCACTTCATAATGGACCACATATTTTCAGTGGGAGGCAGACAGGCCAGTTTAGCACCTTGTTGTGAGGTTCGAATTCTCCTTTCCAAAAAAACAATGGCATAGTCATAATTCCAGTTTTGGTGGTGTTTATTGTGCTCATTTCCCAAGTGCAACAAGAAATAAGTAAAAAAAATAATAATATATACAAGAAAAATACAAAAGTCCATAAAAGAGGGGAGAGAAAAAAAATATTTATACACAGTACTTCATTTACTGGCAGAGTCTCTCCAGAGATGTTACCTCCTGTGTAACTCCAGCAACACCTTTCTAGCTTGGAGGTAGCCTCCCTGTTATCGGCTCCAGGCTCCTCCTATACCCATGGAAACCAGCGTACAAAATAAAAACTACAAAATTATACTGACATCACCCATGAGCACCCCACCAATGAGGCTTTTTAAGCATGATGATGATGTTTGCACTGTTTAAATAAATGCAGTACGGACAGCAGATTAATTATAGAGCGAAGTGGTGAGTAAAACCCGAAGATGATTTTATGGCAAGTAAAGTGGTTATTTAGGAAGGCAAGTGTGCACCCTTGGCAACCTAAAATGACTAATTGACCAGTACAATTGAAACGGGATGAACGGTGATTATTGTGATGATGAAAATGGGCTCACTTCAGGTGTGTGCGCGTCTGCCCCGCACCTCATGACGGGCTACTCCGTCACACCATTGCCCTCTTCCTGGTGATTGGCAAAGTTTGGCAATCTGGACAAGTAGTCTGCCACTATATTGGACTTGCCAGACCTGTGTCAAATGGTAAATTTGAATGGCTGCAGGGACAGGTAACACTGTGTCAAGAGGCTGTTGTGATCCTTCATTGAATTGATCCAGGTGAGGCCATGATGATCTGTCTCCAGGTCAAGTTCTCTTCCCAGTAGGTAATACTGAAAGCTTTCTAATGCCCACTTGATCGCCAAGCCTTCCTTTTCCACTGATGAGTACCTGGTTTCTCAGGGAAGAAGTTTGCAGCTCAAGTACAGGATGGGTCGCTCATCCCCCGGTTCTCCTTGAGCCAGAACAGCTCCCAAGCCAACAACAGACACATCCACCTGCACCAGGAACCGCTTCTTGAAGTCAGGGCTTTGAAGCACTGATGAAGAGCACAGACATGCTTTGAGGGTGCAGAATGCCCTTGCATAATCTTCTGTCCAAGCCACTGGGTTTTTCTGATCCTTGGCAGTGAGCACAGTAAGTGGGGCTGCAATTGTGGCAAACTGGGGCACAAACCTTCTATACCACCCAACTAGTCCCAGAAAGGATCATGCCTCTTTTTAGGTCCAAGGACGAGGGCAATTTTGGATACCTTCCACCTTATCCACCTGTGGTCGCACTTCTCCTCCTAGCTGGTAGCCCAGGTACCTTGTCTCTTGTCGAGCCCAATCAATCACACTTTGTAACATTGAGGGTTAGCCCAGCACTCTGGATCCTCTCCAGGACTGGCCTCAAATGCTGGACATGCTCTTTCCAGATGCTGCTGAAGATTACCACATTGTCGAGGGAGGCAGCACTACATTCTTCGCACCCTTGGGGGACTTTGTCCATCAACCGCTGAAAGGTGGCTGGGGCTCTGTGAAGGCCAAAAGGCATCACTGTGAACTGGAACAGGCCCACAGGTGTGCGAAATGCAGTGTATGGTCTGCTGGAAGGCTCCAGGGGCACCTGCCAGTACCCTTTACACAGGCCAAGGGTCGTGATGTATGTCGCTGACCTGATTTTCTCTAGCAGGTCATCAATTCTGGGCATGGGGTATGTGTCAAACTCTGAGATGGTGTTGAGTTTCTAGAAGTCAATGCAGATCCTCAAAGAACCATCCTTCTTGAAGACAATGACAACCGGACTGCACCATTCGGAGTTGGATGGCTCACTAACCCCCAGCTTCAGCATGGCATCCGCCTCCTGCCATAACTTGTCCACCAGCGGCTGTGGGAACCTGGTATGGTTGCTGGCAAATGGGTTGACCCTCCTTTAGTTTGATGATGTGTTCTATGTGATTGTTCCTCCCCGGTTTGGCAGCGAAGAGGGACGGCACCTCCTGGATCACCTGGCAAAGGTCAGCAGCCTGCTCAGCAGTCAGATGAACCAGCACAGGGGCAAGAAGCTTCAGTCACTATAGCCACACTTGGGTCATCTTCCTCCTCCATTTCTACCTCTTTCACCAGACAGGCAACCTCCGGTGCTCGGCTGACTTGCTCTTTCCACTCCTTCAACAGGTTCACATCGTAGGTCTGCTTGGGCTTTTTCTTGTCAGGATGATGGACTTCATATGTGACCAGGCCCATCCATTGGATGATCGTATGCAACATCCTTTTTAGTGTCTGGTTGAAGCTCTCTACCAGTCCATTGGTCAGAGGGTGGTAAGGTGTGGTCCAGATGGCAGTGATGCCCAACAGCTTATAAAACGGCTACAGAAGGTGGGAGGTAAAATTGGTGCCCTGGTCAATCAGGATCTCCTCAGGAATCCCCACTCAGGAGAAGAGCTGAACCAAGGCCCAAAGAACAGCTGGAGCAGTGATGGTGCTGAGTGGGAATGCCTCTGGGAACCTGGTGGCATAAATCACACACAACAAGAATATACTGGTGGCCCCGGCACTCTTTATTAGAGGGCCCACAATGTCCATGGCAACCCTTCAAAAAGGGGTGGAGATGATGGGCAATGGATGGAGGAGAGCTCTGACAGAACTGCAAGTTGGGCATGTCTTTTGACATGTGGTGCAATATGTCTTAATGTCATTGTACATGCTGGGCCAATAAAATCATGAACTGATGCGTAAGAATGTTTTGTGATGACCAAAGTGGCCGGCCCATGGAAGGGTGTGTGCTAAGTGCATTACCAGTGGGTGACAACTAGCAGGGATTACGAGATGCTTGTGGGTGTCAAGTGCATACAACACATCATTTTCAACAATGAACTGTTCTCTTACCCCCAGGTTCACATTGTATTTCTCAACTACTTTAGCAAACACAGGTTTTAAAGACTCATCCTGCCTCAAGTTCACCAATATTCTCAGGTACCCTCCACATTACATCACAATTCACATTCTTGACATCAGGTTCAGGTGACTGTAACTGCTTTTCAAAGCAACGCTGGTGCCTTGACTTTCTTGGCCCTTTGATGTCACCCTCACACAGATTATCATCTAGATTTGGGAGAGGTTGCAAGCCGGCCTTGGCCTGGGACCTAGTGATCACAGGACATGACACATTCTTATTTACATTTTCCCCACAATGATAGTCTACCTCTTGCAAGAGATCCAAGAGAACAGGTAGGTCTGTTCCAAGGATTATGTCCACAGGCAAATTGTCCACAACACCAACAGTCATCAAATACGGCTGTTCATCAAAGCTCACAGTCAATTCTGCTTTGGAGTAGGCATGGCTGTCCCCATGCGCACACACAATGTTTGTTTTCCTACCATAATCCACACATCCAACTGGCACAAAAGACTTTTTCACCAAAGAGATGACACTGCCACTGTCCAATAGTGCAGTTGCCTGCTGGCCATTCAAAGTCACAGTTTTATGGGTTCTCTTTCTAAGACCTCTGTTCTCAGAGACCTCTGCTTCTTGTCTGGGTGCATAACAGAAACCAGTAAGCTTGGTTCTGCATACTGGGCACACAGAAGCTTTGTGGCCTGACTGCTGACAATAACATATCAAGGGCTTACCGACAGATGGCTGGGCTGTAGTGGAGCTGAAGTTACCTCTGATTTCCTGGCTCCTTTCCTCCTTGGCATGCTGGGCATGTGAGGACTGCACAGCTGGTTGGGGCATTGTGCTGGTGAAGTGTGTTGGTCCTCCTCCCCACCATGCATTCAGGAACTGCAGCGCCAGCTTTGCTGCAGAAGATCTGTCCTCAGGTTCACGTTCCTTCACCCAGGTCCTCACATCTGGTGGGAAGACACACAGCAGCTGCTCCAAGATGATCTGCTCCCTGATCTGCTTCTTGAAGAGTTGATCTGGTCAAATCCAGCAGCGGTAGAGACCCCTCAGGTGATAAGTCTCAGTGTTTTCTCCTGCTGGCACTGAAGTAGCATGAAACTGCTGCCTGTATGTCTCAGGTGAAATGTTGAATTTGGTCAGCAGGGCATCTTTTAGGTCTTTGAATCAATGGGTGTTATCTTCATCCATGGCAGTGTAGGCCTCCAACGCCTTCCCAGACAGAAGAGGGACAAGCCGGCAGGCCCACTCAGTTTCCGGCCATTTCCATGCCTTGGTAATGCACTCAAACCGCAGCAGGCAATTTTCAATGTCCTTACCCATTTAATATGGGAGAATCTTAGGCTCAGCAGCATATGGCCTCTGCACCTGCAGCTCCTGGTTGCTGGCATCACAGTCCTCATCGGCAAACAGGGATTGTGATGACTCCCATCTCCGATGTTGCCATGGTACTGATGTTGGCGGTTCCATCTGGGGACTACTTGCTGTCGCTGTACTTGGGGTTTCAGCTGCAGTTGCTGCCTGAGGAACTGGCTGAACTTGCTGCAAGGAGACCCATAAATCATGTAGCTCATGTAGCAAGTCCTCCTCTCATCGCTGTTGGGCTGTGTGAAAGTTTCTCATCAGGGCCAGTAGCTCCTTCCCAGCTGCACTGGGTGGGGCAGGATCAGGTGTGGAGGACCGATCATCAAACCAGGAATGACCAGGTCTGACCACATTCTCCTCAGATGAATTAGAATGCACTGTCTCCCAAGCTGGATTAGGTGGTGGCTGTTCCTGTCCTGCTTACTGCTGAAAGTGTAATCCAATCAGCTGCCTTCTTACAACTAGCCATCCCACTTCTGACACTAAGTGTCATGAGGCTCGATTTCTCCTTTCCAAAAAAACAATTGCGTAGTCGTAATTCCAGTTTTGGTGGTATTTTTTATGCTTGTTTCCAAAGTGCAACAAGAAATAAGTGGGGGAAAATAAATACACACACACACACACACACACACACACACACACACAGACATGCATATAAGAAAAATGCAAAAGTCCATAAAAGGGGGAGAAAAAAATATTTATACACATTACTTCATTGTGGCAGCGGGGGCGTGGTCGAGCATCGGTCTGTGAATGGTGGCAGAATCACTGCACCTGATGTGAATTAACCTGTGTTTGTGTGTCTTCCCCAGTGACCACGCCCTATAAAAGGAGAGAGCAGAGAAAGGGAGCTCTCTCCCGACCAGAATGCATGTGTGTGTGCATGTGAGAGAGTGCCTTGATCAGTCAGAATCTCTTTGGGGATTCCGACTCGGGAGATGACACGGAAGAGCGCTTCTGCAATACTACATGCTGAGATATTGCAAAGAGGCGCTGCTTCCGGATATTGCGTTGCATAGTCCACCAGAACTAAAATAAAGCAATATCCTCGTGTTGACCGATCTAATGGCCCGACGAGATCCATCCCAATTCTTTCAAACAGGGTCTCGATTAATGGCAGAGGGCGCAAAGGCGCTTTTGGAATGGCCACGGGATTTACTAACTGGCATTCGCGGCACGCCGTACACCACCTACGGACATCACCGCAAATCCCTGGCCAACAGAACCGGGCCATTACTTGGGCTAGTGTCTTATCCTGCCCCAAGTGTCCGGCCATGGGATTAAAGTGAGCCACCTGGAATATAAATTCTCGGCGGCTCTTTGGGATTTAAAGCTGTGTTATCGGTTCCTTAGTCTGAGTGTCCTGCGTCACTCGGTATAACCTATCCTTAATAATGGAAAAATAGGGGAAGGACGGGGTGGCGTTTGGCTGGAGTGTTTGACCATCGATTACTCTCACTTGGTCAAATGCATGCCACAGAGTCTCGTCTCACGACTGCTCTAACGGGAAATCTGTGAGGGATTCCGCGAGAGAGGGAGGAGGAGCTTGCTGCTCCTCACTCTGACACAGTGATGAGGTAGACAGCTCTGTGACAGCTGCTCCCACCAATGCCACACCGGGACCTCCCCCCCGCTAAATTATGGCAGGCCCCACTCTTCACTAAATGTGCCATGAATTCCCTAAATCCCGTCCAATCAGTCCCTAAAATTATCAAGTGGGTAAGGCGAGGATTAACCACTGCCTTTACTCTAAATTTCTCCCCTCGAAACAGAACGTGGACTGACACTAAAGGGTAGTTGTGAACATCCCTGTGCACACACAACACCTTCACCAATTGTGCTCTCCCCAATGCCTCGTCTTGCACCAGGCTTTGGTGGATTGAGGTCTGATTACAGCCAGAGTCCACCAAAGCCTTATACGTATCCCCTTGGATACTCACCGGTATGCGATATGCTCTGGCCCGATCGAGGGCGGTCCCTAGCGCATCGGGGATCCAGACCACCGCGCCCACCTCCATTGTCAAGCACTGATGCTGGAGGTGCCCCGGCTCCCCGCAGCGCCAAAATACCCGCCCAGGCTCTCCCTCTGCACCGGTGTTTCGGAGCTCACTCACCTGGGGGGGGAAGACAGACAAAGTAGGAAACGGTAGGGCACCGCAGGTGCGGTGGGCCAGTTGGGGTGGAGCCGGCCCCTGCCTCCGCGGTGGGGTAATGGGGTGAGAACAAGAAACAGAAAGGGAGAGAGAGAAGAGAGGGGAGAAGAAGAGACACGCTGTCCTGCCATCGGAACAGCCGCCATATGGTCCTCTGCCAGCTCGATGGCCTGATCCAGCGACGCTGGGCGATGGCACTGGACCCACTCCGCTGTTCCTTCCGGAAGTCGGGCGATGAGTTGTTCCAGCACCACCAGGTCAATGATTCCCTCAGTGTCACGGTTGTCGGCTCTCAGCCACCGCCGGTAGGCGTCCCAGAGTTGCTGGCCAAATGCGAACGGCTGACTGACCTCCTCCAGGTGCAGTACGTGGAAGCTCTGCCGTTGCTGCTCCAGGGTGCACCCCACACGTTGGAGGACGGCCCTGCCGAGGTCAGCATAGACCAGCCGGCTGTCGGCAGGGAGCTGTAGTACAGCCAACTGCGCCTCACCCGTTAGCAGAGGGAGGAGGCACGCTGCGCGCTGTTCCACCGGCCAACCCCATGCCTCTGCTGCCTGCTCAAAAAGAGCGAGGAAGGCTTCGGGGTTGTCATGCGGACCCATCTTCGTTAGGATGAGGTGGGGAGGGTCCGCGGCGGTGGTGATGGTGGACCCCGCCGACACGAGCAGGTGCCGGAACGCCTGGCGATTTTCCTGCTGTGCCAGCACCAGGGCTTTGAACCGTTGTTCCTGCTCCTTCCGGAGGGCAACCAGCACCTGGTGCTGGCTCTGTTGGGCCAAGGCGAGGGCATGGACCAGGTCCTTGAAGGGGGAGGACTCCATGGGGCTGTCTCCTTCTGCGCTCCGTCCCGGGTTTCGGCACCACTGTAGAACCAGAGCAGGTGGGTGGAGCACAGAAACATGGCAGGCCAGAACTGAGTTCTCAGAAACTTTTTTTTTCCGTTGTATATGTGGCTTTTCAGCTCCTTCACTCTCTCTCACACACACACACACACACACACACACACATGCATTCTGGTCGGGAGAGAGCTCCCTTTCTCTGCGCTCTCTCTCCTTTTATAGGGCGCGGTCACTGGGGAAAACACACAAACACAGGTTAATTCACGTCAGGTGCAGTGTTTCTGCCACTTACCTTCCCTGACTCCGCCCTCCATTCACAGACCGACGCTTGACCATGCCCCCAATGCTACATTAATTTATTGGCAAAGTCTCTCCAGAGATGTTACCTCCTGTGTAATTCCAGCAACTCCTTTCTAGCTTGGAGGTAGCCTCCCTTTTATAGGCCCCAAGCTCCTCTTATACCCATGAAAACCAGCATAATCCATAACAATTTAATCCAGGCATGCTCATCTCATCTCATTTTCATCCACTTATCCGGGGCCGGGTCGCTGAGGCAACAGTCTGAGATGGAAGCCCAAACTTCCCTCTCCCCAGACACCTTGGCCAGCTCCTCGGGAAGAACACTGAGGCGTTCCCAGGCCAGCTGAGAGACATAGTCCCTCCAGCATGTCCTGGGTCTTCCCCAGGGCCTCCTCCCAGAGGGACATGCCTGGAACACCTCCCCAGGGAGGCGTCCAGGAGGCATCCGAAAGAGATGCCCAGCCACCTCAGCTGATTCCTCTCGATGTGGAGGAGCAGCGGCTCTACTCTGAGCTCCTCCCAAGTGACTGTGCTTCTCACCCTATCTCTAAGGGAGCGCCCAGCCACCCTGTGAAGGAAACTCATTTCAGCCACTTGTATCCACGATCTTGTTCTTTCAGTCATTACACAAAGCTCATGACCATAGGTGAGAGTCGGAACGTAGATCAACTGGTAAATCGAGAGCTTCACCTTTTAGCTCAGCTCCTTCACCACGACAGACCGGTAAAGTTACCGCATCACTGTGGAGGCTGCACCAATCCACCTGTCGATCTCACACTCCATCCTTCCCTCACTCATGAACAAGATCCCGAGATACTTAAACTCCTCCACTTGAGGCAGGACTTCTCCACCAACCTGGAGAGTACAAGCCACCCTTTTCCAGTCGAGAACCATGGCCTCGGACTTGGAGGTGCTGATTCTCATCCCAGCTGCTTCACACTCGACTGCAAACCGCCCCAGTGCATGCTGAAGGTCCTGGTTTGAAGAAGCCAACAGGACAACATAATCTGCAAAAAGCAGAGATGAAATCCTGTGGTTCCCAAACAGGATTCCCTCCGGCCCCTGGCTGCACCTAGAAATTGTGCCCATAAAAATTATGGACAGAACCGGTGACATTCCAAGGGAGGCGGGGGACATTGAGTCTGAGTGGACCATGTTCTCTGCCTCCATTGTCGACGCAGCTGTTCGGAGCTGTGGACGCAAGGTCTCCGGTGCCTGTCGTGGCGGCAATCCCCAAACCTGGTGGTGGACACCAGAAGTAAGGGATGCCGTCAAGCTGAAGGAGTCCTATCGGGCCATGTTGGCCTCCGGGACTCCTGAGGCAGCTGACGAGTATCGGCAGGCCAGGCATGCCACAGCTCAGGCAGTTGCGGAGGCAAAAATTCGGAATTGGAAGGAGTTCGGTGAGGCCATGGAGGAGGACTATTGGTCGGCCTCGAAGAAATTCTGGCAAACCTTCCAGTGCCTCAGGAGGGGGAAGCAGTACTCTGCCAACACTGTTTACAGTGCGGGTGGGGAGCTGTTGACCTTGACTGGGGATATTGTCGGGTGGTGGAAGGAATACTTTGAGGATCTCCTCAATCCCACCGTCACGTCTTCCATTGAGGAAGCAGAGGCTGATGACTCAGAGGTGGACTCATCCATTACACAAGCCAAAGTCACTGAGGTGGTTTGCAAGCTCCTTGGTGGCAAGGCACCAGGAGTGGATGAGATCCGCCCTGAGTATCTCAAGTCTCTGGATGTTGTGGGGCTGTCTTGGCTGACATGCCTCTGCAACATCACGTGGCGGTTGGGGACAGTGCCTCTGGAGTGGCAGACCAGGGTGGTGGTCCCTCTTTTTAAGAAAGGGGACTGGAGATTGTGCTCCAATTAAAGGGGAATCACACTTCTCAGCCTCCCCGGGAAGGTTTACTCCAGGGTACTGGAGAGGAGAATTCGGCCGATAGTCGAACCTCGGATCCAGGAGGAACAATGCGGTTTTCGTCCTGGTTGTGGAACACTGGATCAGCTCTATACCCTTCATAGGTTGCTCGAGGGTTCATGGGAGTTTGCCCAACCAGTCCACATGTGCTTTGTGGATCTGGAGAAGGCATTCGACCGTGTCCCTCATGGTATCCTGTGGGGGTGCTTCGGGAGTATGGGGTTCAGGGCTCTTTGCTAAGGGCTGTCTAGTCCCTGTATGAACGGAGCAGGAGTCTGGTTGGCATTGCCGGCAGTAAGTCAGACCTGTTCCCAGTGCATGTTGGACTCCGGCAGGGCTGCCCAGGCATGCCTAATTCTAATTTAAAAAAAAAAAAGAAAGAAAAACATAATTCAGGTCTGAATATCACTCTGACCAATAAAGCCAGTAAGAAATCAACAAAATAAAAAACTACAAAAGCCAATGAGGCTTTTTAAGTGCAACGGTGATGTTCACACTGTTTAAATAAATGCGGTACGGACAGCAGATGAATTATAGAGCGAGGTGGTGAGTAAAACTCAAAGATGATTTTATGGCAAGTAAAGTGGTTATTTAGGAAGGCAAGTGTGCAACCTTGGCAACCTAAAATGACTAATTGACCAGTAAAATTGAAACGGGATGAACAGTGATTATTGTGAGAATGAAAATGGGTTCACTTCAGCTGTGTGTTTTGTGTGTGTGCACCCCGTACCTCATGACAGGCTACTCCATCACACACCCGCACTCTTTTACAATGAAGCTATGCTGTTGTAACATATATACAGAATGTGGTTTGGCATTGTCTTGCTGGGATAAGCAGGGATGTCTGTTAAGAAAGATTTTGCCCACACAGTTTTTCACAAAGTACAAATCCTTACCCAATCCTTGCTTGTGAATGACTGAGTCTTTCCAATTACCAAAGAACCTATTTACCTGTGGAATGTTCCAAACAGGCATTTTTGAGCATTTCAAAACTTTTCCAACATTTTGTTGCCCCTGTTCCAACTTTTTTGGAATATGTTGCAGGCATCAAATTCAGAATCAGTGTATATTTACAAAAAAAAAAATAAAATAAAGTTTTTCAGTTTGAACATTAAATATCTTTTCTTTGTATTAAATTGCATATAGGGTGAAAAGAATTTGTAAATCATTACATTATGTTTTTATTTACATTTTACACAGTGTCCCAACTTTTTTTGAGGGATGTAGTTACTTCTATATTAGTGACCTGCTTTGCTGAATATGTCTTAGCTGTTACACTGATGCCTTGTACAGAAACAGCTATGGACAAAGGTATCAAACAGGGTCTGCCAAACTAGGAGATACTAACCCATGTAGGATTATTTTGAAATGTTACTGGGAATTTAAATGAAGGATTTAATGACTTTATTTTTCCCACAATCCTGACACACTCCTAAACATAGTCTAAAACTTCTGGCTGACTCAAACAGGTTTTCCTCCAGAATTGCCCTGTATTTAGTGGCATTCATCTTTCCTTCAATCCTGACCAGCTTTCCTGTCCCTGCAGATGAAAAATATTCCCACAGTACAATGCTGCCACTACCATGCTTCACTGTAGGAATGGTGTTCTCAGGGTATTGGGTTTGCACCACACATGTCATTTCCCATGTTGACCAAAAAGATCAATTTTAGTCTCATTTGACCAGAGAATCATCTTCCATGTGTTTAGGGAGTCTGCCGCATGCTGTTGGGCAAACTCCAAATGTGTTTTCTTCAGCAATGGCTTTTTTTCTGGCCACTCTTCCATAAAGCCCCACTCTGTGGAGTGTATGGCTTAAAGTGGTCCTATGGACAGATACTCCCATCTCCGCTGTGGATCTTTGCAGCTCCTTCAGTGTTATCTTTGATGTCTTTGTTGCATCTCTGATTAATGCACTCCTTGCTCAGTCTGTGAATTTTGGTGGGCAGCCTTCTCTTGTCAGGCTTGTAGTGGTGCCATATTCTTTCCATTTTGCTATAATGGAGCTCCCTGGGATATTCAAAGTTTGATTTTTTTTATAACCCAACCCTGATCTATACTTCTTCAGAACTTTGTCTCTGACCTGTTTGGGTGCTCCTTGGTTTTCATGTTGCTTGCTTAGTCGTGTTGCAGAGTCAGGATCCTTCCAGAACAGGTTGATTTATACAGACATCATGTGACAGATCATGTGACACTTTGATTGCACACAGGTGGATCTTAATCAACTTTTGTGACTTAGGAAGTGAATTAGTCGGACCAGCTCTTATTTAGGGGTTTCATACGAAAGGGGATGAATACCTATGCACACGCCAGATTTCTGTTTTTTTCATTTTAATTATTGTTTGTGTCACAATATAACAATTTTCACCTTTAAAGTGGTAGGCATGTTGTGTAAATCAAATGGTGTGAACCCCACAAAAAATCAATTTTAATTCTATCTTGTAATGCACCCCCCAAAACAAACAAACAAACAAACAAACAAACAAACAAACATCAAGGAGGATGAATACTTTTGCAAGACACTGTACATGCACACACAAGGGAGCAATGAGTGCACACACACATACCCAGAGCAGTGGGCAGTTATGCTACAGCACCTGGGGAGCAGTTGGGGGTTTGGTGCCTTACTCAAAGGCACTTCAGCCATGATACAGAGGGAGGGGAAAGTGGTGTTCATTCACTCAGCTCCCCTCCCATTTTCCTGCCAGTTCCAGGAATCGAATCCGTGACCATTTGGGCCCAAGGCTGTTTCTCAGGCAGTGGGTGCCCCCATACTTTCATTATTGTACTGTATGTTGAGTGCTATCAATCAAAAGCTTGATAAGTATTCAATATATGGCTCCTGGCAATGTCAGATTTTTGGAGTAGTGTCCTGAATTGATCTGGGTTGTGTCTTGTGGTCATTCTGTGTGTGTGTGTGTGTGTGCGTGTGTGTGTGTGTGTGTGTGTGTGTGTGTGTGTGTGTGTGTGTGTGAGATCATTTTTGCTTGCTTGTGTGTGTCATCTGACTGCAATGTTTGCTTTAAGTGACCGAGTGAATTTGAGTTTTGAGTCAACTTTGCTTTGACTGTTTACCTTGGGGCTGGAAGTCTGGGATTTGAACAGATGAGTGAGATGGTATATTGTGTTTAAATTTTTTGAGAAAATAAGGAAACATTCAGTTAAATGTGTCTCAGCAATTGAGAAAAACTGTAATAAAAACAGTAACTGTTTACAAACCAGGGTAATGCAGTGGTTAGCACTTTCGCCTCCCAGCAAGAAGCTTCTGGGTTTGAACCTCATGGCCAACTGTGGCCTTTCTGTGTGGAGTTTGCATGTTCTCCCTGTGCCTGTGTGGGTTTCCTCTAGGTGCTCTGGTTTCCTCTCACAGCCCAAACACCTTGAGATTAGGTCAACTGGCTACTCTAAATTGCCAATAGGTGTGAGTGTGAATGGTTGTTCATCTCTGTGTTAGCCCTGCAATAGATTGGCGACCTGCACAGGGTGGACCCTGCCTCCCACTTGAAGTCAGCTGGGATTGGCTCCAGGTTCCCTGCGACCCTGACATTTAAGTGTTATAGATGATGGATGGATGTTTGAAAACCTAGCCACTTACAGTGGCATGCAAAAGTTTGGGCACCCTTACTGAAAATGTCTGTTACTGTGAATAGTTAAGTGAGCAGAAGATGAACTGATCACCAAAAGGCATAAAGGTACCTGTAAAGATGACACATTTCTTTTCAGCATTTTCTGCAAGATTTGTCTCTTATTTTTTGTTTTGTGCAATTGGAGAGAGAAAACAGAAAAGGAACACCATGCAAAAGTTTGGGCACCCCAATACGTTTGAGTTCTCAGGTAACTTTTACCAAGGTTCCAGACCTTAATTAGCTTATTGAGCTGTGGCTTGTTCAAATTCTTCATTAGGAAAGGTCAGATGATGCAGATTTCAAAGCTGTATAAATTCTCTGACTCCTCAAACTTGTCCCTAAAATCAACAGCCATGGGCTCCTCTAAGCAACTCCCTCGCATTCTGAATAATGAAATAATTGATGCTCACAAAGCAGGAGAAGGCTACAAGAATGTAGCAAAGAGTTTTCAGGTAGCTGTTTCCTCAGATTGTAATGTTATTAAGAAATGGCAGTTAACAGAAACAGTGGAGATCAAGGTGAGGTCCGGAAGATGAAGAAAACTTTCTGAAAGAACTGCTCATTGGATTGCTAGAAAGGCAAACAAAAAACCCTGTTTGACTGCAAAAGACCTTCAGAAGGATTTAGCAGACACTGGAGTGGTGGTGCACTGTTCTACTATGCAGCGACACCTGAACAAATATGACCTTCATGGGAGAGTCATCAGAAGAAAACCATTCCTGCATCCTAGCCACAAAATTCAGCATCTGAAGTTTACAAATGAACATCTAAATAAGCCTGATGCATTTTGGAAACAAGTCCTGTGGACTGATGAAATCAAAATAGAACTTTTTGGCCACAATGTGCAAAGGTACAGTGGTGCTTGAAAGTTTGTAAACCCTTTAGAATTTTCTATATTTCTGCATAAATATGACCTAAAACAACATCAGATTTTTACACAAGTCCTAAAAGTAGATAAAGAGAACCCAGTTAAACAAATGAGACAAAAATATTATACTTGGCCATTTATTTATTGAATAAAATGATCCAATATTACATATCTGTGAATGGCAAAAGTATGTGAACCTTTGCTTTCAGTATCTGGTGTGACCCCCTTGTGCAGCAATAACTGAAACTAAATGTTTCCAGTAACTGTTGATCAGTCCTGCACACCGGCTTGGAGGAATTTTAGCCCATTTCTCCGTACAGAACAGCTTCAACTCTGGGATGCTGGTGGGTTTCCTCACATGAACTGCTTGCTTCAGGTCCTTCCACAACATTTCGATTGGATTAAGGTCAGGACTTTGACGTGGCCATTCCAAAACATTCACTTTATTCTTCTTTAACCATTCTTTGGTAGAACGACTTGTGTGCTTAGGGTCGTTGTCTTGCTGCATGACCCACCTTCTCTTGAGATTCAGTTCATGGACAGATGTCCTGACATTTTCCTTTAGAATTCGCTGGTATAATTCAGAATTCATTGTTCCATCAATGATGGCAAGCCATCCTGGCCCAGATGCAGCAAAACAGGCCCAAACCATGATACTACCACCATCATGTTTCACAGATGGGATAAGGTTCTTATGCTGGAATGCAGTGTTTTCCTTTCTCCAAACATAACGCTTCTCATTTAAACCAAAACGTTCTATTTTGGTCTCATCCATCCATAAAACATTTTTCCAATAGCCTTCTGGCTTGTCCACATAATCTTTAGCAAACTGCAGATGAGCAGCAATGTTCTTTTTGGAGAGCAATGGCTTTCTCCTTGCAACCCTACCATGCACACCATTGTTGTTCAGTGTTCTCCTCATGGTGGACTCATGAACATTAACATTAGCCAATATGAGAGAGGCCTTCAGTTGCTTAGAAGTTACCCTGGGGTCCTTTGTGACCTCGCCGACTATTACACGCCTTGCTCTTGGAGTGATCTTTATTGGTTGACCACTTCTGGGGAGGGTAACAATGGTCTTGAATTTCCTCCATTTGTACACAATCTGTCTGACTGTGGATTGGTGGAGTTCAAACTCTTAAGAGATGGTTTTCTAACCTTTTCCAGCCTGATGAGCATCAACAACGCTTTTTATGAGGTCCTCAGAAATCTCCTTTGTTCGTTCCATGATACACTTCCACAAACATGTGTTGTGAAGATCAGACTTTGATAAATCCCTGTTCTTTCAATAAAACAGGGTGCTCACTCACACCTGATTGTCATCCCATTGATTTGAAAACACCTGACTCTAATTTCACCTTCAAATTAACTGCTAATCCTCGAGGCTCACATACTTTTGCCACTCACAGATATGTAATATTGGATCATTTTCCTCAATAAATAAATGACCAAGTATAATATTTGTGTCATTTGTTTAACTGGGTTCTCTTGATCTACTTTTAGGACTTGTGTGAAAATCTGCTGATGTTTTAGGTCATATTTATGCAGAAATATAGAAAATTCTAAAGGGTTCACAAACTTTCAAGCACCACTGTATATTTGGAGAAAAAAGGGTGCCAAATTCCAGGAAAAGAACACCTCTCCAACTCTGAAGCATGGGTGTGGATCGATCATGCTTTGGGGTTGTGTTGCAGCCAGTGGCACAGGGCACATTTCATTGGTTGAGGGAAGCATGGATTTGAATTAATACCAGCAAATTCTGGAAGCAAATATCACACCATCTGTAAAAAAAAAAAGTTGAAGTTAAAAAGAGGATGGGTCCTACAATAAAACGATGATCCAAAACACACCTCAAAATCTACAGTGGAGTACCTCAAGACGCACAAGCTGAATGTTTTGCCATGGCCCTCACAGTCCCCTGACCTAAACATCATTGAAAATCTGTGGATAGATCTCAAAAGAGCAGTGCATGCAAGACAGCCCAAGAAACTTGTAAAACTGGAAGCCTTTTGCAAGGACGAATGTGTGAAAATCTCCCAGATAAGAACTGAAAGATTATTAGCTGGCTACAAAAAGTGTTTACAAGCTGTGATACTTGCCAAAGGGGGTGTTACTAAGTGATGACCATGCAGAGTGCCCAAACTTTTGTTTCAGGTCCTTTTCCTTTTTTGTCATTTTGAAAATGTAAAAGATGAAAATAAATTGTTTTTGTTTAAAATATAAAGGGAATGAGTCATCTTTAACTTTATGCCTTTTGGAGATCATTTCATCTTCAACTTGCTTAACTGTTCACAGTAACAGCAATTTTGACTAGGGATGCCCAAACTTTTGCATACCACTGTAGCTATTGTCCTTTCTTCTTCTTCCTTCGAACTTGCTGGAGTTATGTACTTCTGTCTTCTCATAGCTAATTGCTAAGATGTCTATGTATACTGTCAGCTGTTGAATTGACCCTGCATTCCTTATATCCAGTGTCAAAATAAATCTTTCACCCAGTACTCAGTAACTGTGACAGACAATAATAAGCACAATAAACTGTTAAGGTTTATAACACTGCTGTGATGTTGTCCATGATAATATCAAGTAATTACATCACTAGAAAATATGTTGAACAAGTCTTTAATAATATATCTGATTGTTAGTTAGAATGTTAGTTTCCTGTTAAAGTTGCTTGCAATAACATACTTCTGACAGAGAGATCTCAAAATTCCCAAAAGATACAGTGGGGCAAAAAAGTATTTAGTCAGTCACCAATTGTGCAAGTTCTCCCACTTAAAAAGATGAGAGAGGGCTGTAATTTTCATCATAGGTATACCTCAATTATGAGAGACAAAATGAGAAAAAAAAATCCAGAAAATCACATTGTCTGATTTTTAAAGAATTTATTTGCAAATTATGGCAGAAAATAAGTATTTGGTCAATAACAAAAGTTCATCTCAATACTTTGTTATATACCCTTTGTTGGCAATGACAGAGGTCAAACGTTTTCTGTAAGTCTTCACAAGGTTTTCACACACTGTTGCTGGTATTTTGGCCCATTCCTCCATGCAGATCTCTAGAGCAGTGATGTTTTGGGGCTGTTGCTGGGCAACACAGATTTTCAACTCCCTCCAAAGATTTTCTATGGGGTTGAGATCTGGAGACTGGCTAGGCCACTCCAGGACCTTGAAATGCTTCTTACAAAGCCACTCCTTCATTGCCCGGGTGGTGTGTTTGGGATCATTGTCATGCTGAAAGACCCAGCCACGTTTCATCTTCAATGCCCTTGCTGATGGAAGGAGGTTTTCACTCAAAAATCTCATGATACATGGCCCCATTCATTCTTTCCTTTACACGGATCAGTCGTCCTGGTCCCTTTGCAGAAAAACAGCCCCAAAGCATGATGTTTCCACCCCCATGCTTCACAGTAGGTATGCAACTCAGCATTCTTTCTCCTCCAAACACGACAAGTTGAGTTTTTACCAAAAAGTTCTATTTTGGTTTCATCTGACCATATGACATTCTCCCAATCCTCTTCTGGATCATCCAAATGCTCTCTAGCAAACTTCAGATGGGCCTGGACATGTACTGGCTTAAGCAGGGGGACACGTCTGGCACTGCAGGATTTGAGTCCCTGGCGGCATAGTGTGTTACTGATGGTAGCCTTTGTTACTTTGGTCCCAGCTCTCTGCAGGTCATTCACTAGGTCCCCCTTTGTGGTTCTGGGATTTTTGCTCACTGTTCTTGTGATCATTTTGACCCCACGGGGTGAGATCTTGCATGGAAGCCCAGATCGAAGGAGATTATCAGTGGTCTTGTATGTCCTCCATTTTCTAATAATTGCTCCCACAGTTGATTTATTCACACCAAGCTGCTTACCTATTGCAGATTCAGCCTTCCCAGCCTGGTGCAGGTCTACAATTTTGTTTCTGGTGTCCTTTGACAGCTCTTTGGTCTTGGCCATAGTGGAGTTTGGAGTGTGACTGTTTGAGGTTGTGGACAGGTGTCTTTTATACTGATAACGAGTTCAAACAGGTGCCATTAATACAGGTAATGAGTGGAGGACAGAGGAGCCTCTTAAAGAAGAAGTTACAGCTCTGTGAGAGCCAGAAATCTTGCTTGTTTGTAGGTGACCAAATACTTATTTTACAGAGGAATTTACCAATTAATTCATTAAAAATCCTACAATGTGATTTCCTGGATTCTTTCCCCCCATTCTGTCTCTCACAGTTGAAGTGTACCTATGATGAAAATTACAGGCCTCTCTCATCTTTTTAAGTTCGAGAACTTGCACAATTGGTAGCTGACTAAATACTTTTTTGCCCCACTGTAAGTGGATGCTTTAAGAACAACTTTTTAAAAATCAGATTATTCTGAAGAGAGGATTTTCTACTCAAGAAATGTCATGAAACAGTGATGTCCAAAACATTAATACTTGATTAGCTGATTGGCATTAAACTTAAACTGATGTGAGGTGTAGTGTTTCTTACTTACCCTGATGTCACCCTCCCCGCCATCAAACAGCCCTTGACATTTTAGGTTGTAGCCTGCCGACCAGGTTGCTGAAATAAGCTACCACACACACACACACACACACACACACACACACACACACAAAAGAGAGAGAGAGAGAGAGAGAGAGATATTGAAGCATTCTCTGCAAGTGCTAAAAATTGTTGAACACATTAAAGTACTAATGGAGGAGTTTTTGGATATGACAAAGAGGGAAAGCCCCACTTTCATTTTCTTTTTTTAATACAATGTCTCTCTCCTCTCTTCTTTATCTGCCATGTGTCACAGCATTTTTGCTTGTCTGTGTACAAGCCTTGTGTGATGCTGTCATTCAATCCTCTGAGTAGAAAAATCTCTTCAGATAAAATTACACATTTGTCTCACAATCCTTGTGTCAGGACCTTCCATTAGCATAAACCATCAGTTGTCTCACCTGCCAAGGATTTTTGCATTTAGAACCCAAAGCAGGAAGAAAGAGAGGCGAAGGGAGAAGCCAAGACATGTCGCAGAAACAGAAAGTGTCACTGAAACAGAAGAAGAAAGGCTCTTAGGACACTTTGTGAAGACAACCAGCAGAAACTTGTGGAGATCAGGGATTGACTGCAAAGAGCTCCAGATCGCCTGCGAATCCTGGGGCTGACTAAGGAAACTGAAGCTTTGTCTGCTCGACTGGGTTCTGTGAACTTTGTGTCTCAGACTGAAACCTCTATGGAGTTGGGGAATCCCTCTGCACCTGCAGCTTCCGGGGACTAGAGAACAAAGTGTTCTGCTGATTAGAGAACAGAGTGTCTCTTGTCTGTTTAAACAAAATTGAGCATAGGATCGTTCTGGCAGGCTATAAAGTCAAGCTCAGCCCTCAATCCCAGCTACATCAGTTGACTGCAGCTGATCTCAAGCCAACCCACATCAGCTGTCAGCTCAGCTGATTCCCCTCTATGCATTCTATTGTCATATCTTTCATAGGGTACCCTATTTAAGCTACTTTAACCTGCTTACCTTTGCTGCTTCCTCTACAAGCCATTTTGCAAGACAGCACCATTTCCATTCGTCGGAGCTCTCATTTGGCAAGTAGAAGTCTTCTGCTCCAAGGATTAATTAATGGCCTGTGCCCAGGATCCTAGAAATCCTGTTAACCCTCTGGGGCTAAGAACTTCGCCGGCGAAGCTTGACAGGTTTAGAATGAGGTCATGTATTTGGATTAATATCTTCATGAATTTTTATCATATAAGCATGATAAGCATATCGACAGAAACTTTACACTTTCCTATGTGCCCGCTGCCAACTAATATTATTGTTTTTTAATTACCTAAATTAGGTGAAACATAAAACTTGTCACCTTACCCAGTCACACTGGCATCGGAGTGCTGAGCACCCATTTACGCATTCATAAAAGACCATCATGCTGTTACCATGTGAATAATCACTTTCACGCTTTCAGTTTCAATTGGTTTCTCTTTCACAGTGGGAACACCCACCGTAAACAGGATAAAATATGTCAGCCACAGTTTAGGCTACCTGTTTGGAGGTAAAACTTGTTGCAAGATGGCATGCAGATTTGTGAGATGGCGCTTCGGATGATTCAGGACAGTGATTCAATTTCAGTGGTTCATCGGATCTTGAAAACTGCGACACTGGTGAGTGGTATCATTTTGATCTTTGACTTGATCCAGCCAAAGATCAACTCGAGTAAGCGTAAATATTTCTTCTATTCCTTATTAACGTCAGTTGATATGCATGCATTTTAGTGCATCCACAGAAAAATGACTGAGCAATTTTTCTAGAGTTAAAAGTATTTTTCTCAAAGAGAGTTAATTTTGCTCTAGTTTGAGTTTAGAGAGTAATATTTGGAGTGAGAGTGGGAGCAAAATTACAGAGTAATTGTGTAACAGAGTAATAGAGTTGGTTGTGTCTCTGAACTGAGTAAAATAGTACAAGAGTTAATTTCAAGACACACTAAATAGAGCAAAACTTTTAAAAAATAACAGATAAATGAAGTCTATTGTAAAAAGCTGTTTTAGAACTGTGTTGGAATGTGTGAAAAAACATTACCTTACCTTGCATAATAAACCCAGCTCCTCCATCATTCAATTTCAACCTGAAAGAACCAAGCTGGAAAGAGATCCAACAGGTCATTAAGGCAGCAAGATCAGCCTCTGCCCCAGGACCGAGCAGAGTACCATACAGCATGTATAAACGCTGCCCAAGACTCCTCCACCAGCTTTGGCAGATGCTGAAGGTGATTTGGAGGAAAGGAAGAGTTGCCAACCAGTGGAGATGCACTGAAGGCATCTGGATCCCCAAAGAGGAGAACTCTAAAAGCCATTGGGCAGTTTTAGAACCATCTCACTGCGCAGCACAGAAGGCAAGATATTTTTCAGCATCCTGTCTCAATGGCTGGCAGGGTTTCTCCTTAAGAACAACTACATTGATTGTTAATTAATTGCATTGAGTTAAATCTGCTCCACTGATTTGGACAATCAAGATTGGAGTTTGCCAAAAGGCATGTAGAGGACTCTCAAACCATGAGAAACAAGATTCTCTGGGCTGATGAAACCAAAATTGAACTTTTTGGCCTGAATACCTAACATCACGTCTGGTGGAAACCAGGCACCGCTCATCACCTGGCTAATGCCATCCCTACAGTGAAGCATGGCAGTGGCAGCATCATGATGTGGGGATGTTTTTCAGTAGTGGGAACAGGGTGACTAGTCCTGATACAGGGAAAGATGAATGCAGCCAAGTACACTGAGATCCTTGAAGAAAACCTGCTCCAGAGCGCTCTGGACCTCAGATGGGGGCGAAGGTTTACCTTCCATCATGACAACGACCCAAAGCACACAGCCAAGAGAATAAAGGAGTGGCTTTGGAGAAAGTCTGTGAATATCCTTGAGTGGCCCAGCCAGAGCCAAGACCTGAATCCAATTGAACATCTGTGGAAGGAGCTGAAAATGGCTATGTACTGATGCTCCCCATCCAACCTGATGGAGCTTGCAAGGATATGCCAAGAGGAATGGGCAAAAATGTCCAGAAACAAGTGTGCCAAGCTCGTAGCTTCTTTCCCAAGACACCTTGAAGCTGTAATTGCTGCCAAAGGTGCATCAACTAAGTATTAGGCTAAGATTGTGTACAGATATGTAACCCCTAAATAACCTATTTTTGTCAGTAAAATAAAATTGCATATTTTCTAAAAACCTGCTTTCACTTTGTCATTATGGGCTATTTTGTGTAGAATTTTGTGACAATAATGAAAATCTATTGTAGAATAAGTCTAACATAATAAAACATGGAGAAGGTGAAAGGGGTGTTGTCAAAGGGCAAGCACTTACGGATGTATGTACAGATGAAGGCGGGAAGCAAACTGTCAACAAAGCCAAAACGAGAGATTGGAATCGTGGTCAGTAAACTAGTGAGGGTCAGGCAATTGGTGAACAACATAGAAGAGAGAAGATGAAAGGGAATGCAAAGAGTCAAAAATCGAGACACAGTCAGAAATAACAAGGCTTGGTATGAACTGGTAGAGCAGATCAATACTTTGCACTGGAGTAGTGTGGGAAAGTGGCTTAAGTAGGGAGAGTGGTGATTAGGAGAATGCGTGTCAGCTGTATGCAGTAATCGGGAGACAGAGGGCGCTGTGAACCTTGGGGATTGTACAACCCCGATTCCAAAAAAGTTGGGACAAAGTGCAAATTGTAAATAAAAACGGAATGCAATAATTTACAAATCTCAAAAACTGATATTGTATTCACAATAGAACATAGACAACATATCAAATGTTGAAAGTGAGACATTTTGAAATTTCATGCCAAATGTTGGCTCATTTGAAATTTCATGACAGCAACACATCTCAAAAAAGTTGGGACAGGGGCAATAAGAGGCTGGAAAAGTTAAAGGTACAAAAAAGGAACAGCTGGAGGACCAAATTGCAACTCATTAGGTCAATTGGCGATAGGTCATTAACATGACTGGGTATAAAAAGAGCATCTTGGAGTGGCAGCAGCTCTCAGAAGTAAAGATGGGAAGAGGATCACCAATCCCCCTAATTCTGCGCCGACAAATAGTGGAGCAATATCAGAAAGGAGTTCGACAGTGTAAAATTGCAAGGAGTTTGAACATATCATCATCATCATCTACAGTGCATAAGGGCTCTGTCTTGGGACCCTTATTATTTGTAATATACATCCTTCCTCTTGGCCACACAATACAGCATTATGGGCTTAACTTTCACTGTTATGCAGATGACACCCAAATTTATATTCAAACCAAACCCTCTTACCCACTCCCTCCATCCAATCTCGTCAACTGTCTAAATGCAGTTAACAACTGGATGGTGCAGAACTTTCTTAAATTAAATCAAGACAAAACAGAAGCCATCCTTATTTCCACCCCTTCTATCTTGAAAAAACTGGAGCACTCACAGCTATCTGTTCCTGGTTATTTCACCTCCACTACTGTTGAAGTAAGAAATTTGGGTGTTATTCTGGACTCTACTCTCTCTTTTGATTCACACATTAAAAGTATCACTAAAACAGCTTTTTTTCACCTGAAAAGTCTCTCCAAACTCCGTCCCTCCTTGACTTCATCTGCAGCTGAAACGCTTATACATGCTTTTGTCACCTCAAGACTGGACTACTGCAATGCCCTGCTCGATGGCATCCCAGCCAAAGGGACTAAATAGGCTGCAATATGTCCAAAACTCAGCTGCTAGGGTACTCACTCACACCAGGCCCTGGGATCATATCACTCCTATTCTATATAACCTGCACTGGCTCCCAGTTAAATACCGCATTCAGTACAAAATTATCTTACTTGTTTACAAATCCCTACATAAGCTGGCCCCTCCCTATTTATCAAATCTCCTAACTCCATATCAGTTACCTTTAAATCTTCACTCCACAGATGCCCACCTATTAGCAGTCCCTTACTCTCGGCTCTGTTCTATGGGTGACAGGGCTTTCAGTGTAAATGGCCCTAAGCTGTGGAATGCCCTGCCACTAGTGTTGCGCCAATGCTCAACACTGTCCTCTTTCAAAAAACAGCTAAAAACACATCTCTTTAGCTGGGCTTTTTCTCTTTGATTTTTAATAACATTGTTATTATTATTATTGAGTTCTTATTATTTTATTATTGTTGTTATTTTATTGTTCTGCTTTTATTGTTTGTTTTTTTTACTGCTCAGTGTCCTTGGGTACCTTGAAAGGTGCTTAGAAATAAAATGTATTATTATTATTATTATTATTATTATTATAATCAAAAGATTCAGAGAATCTGGAAGAATCTCTGTGCGTAAGGGTCAAGGCCAGAAAACCATACTGGGTGCCCGTGATCTTCGGGCCCTTAGACAGCACTGCATCACATACAGGCAAGCTTCTGTATTGGAAATCACAAAATGGGCTCAGGAATATTTCCAGAGAACATTATCTGTGAACACAATTCACCGTGCCATCCGCCGTTGCCAGCTAAAACTCTATAGTTCAAAGAAGAAGCTGTATCTAAACATGATCCAGAAGCGCAGACGTCTTCTCTGGGCCAAGGCTCATTTAAAATGGACTGTGGCAAAGTGGAAAACTGTTCTGTGGTCAGACGAATCAAAATTTGAAGTTCTTTATGGAAATCAGGGACGCCGTGTCATTCGGACTAAAGTGGAGAAGGACGACCCAAGTTGTTATCAGCGCTCAGTTCAGAAGCCTGCATCTCTGATGGTATGGGGTTGCATTAGTGTGTGTGGCATGGGCAGCTTACACATCTGGAAAGACACCATCAATGCTGAAAGTATATCCAGGTTCTAGAGCAACATATGCTCCCATCCAGACGACGTCTCTTTCAGGGAAGACCTTGCATTTTCCAACATAACAATGCCAAACCACATACTGCATCAATTACAGCATCATGGCTGCGTAGAAGAAGGGTCCAGGTACTGAACTGGCCAGGCTGCAGTCCAGATCTTTCACCCATAGAAAACATTTGGCGCATCATAAAATGGAAGATACAACAAAAAAGACCTAAGACAGTTGAGCAACTAGAATCCTACATTAGACAAGAATGGGTTAACATTCCTATCCCTAAATTTGAGCAACTTGTCTCCTCAGTCCCCAGACATTTACAGACTGTTGTAAAGAGAAAAGGGGATGTCTCACAGTGGTAAACATGGCCTTGTCCCAACTTTTTTGAGATGTGTTTTTGTCATGAAATTTAAAATCACCTAATTTTTCTCTTTAAATTATACATTTTCTCAGTTTGAACATTTGATATGTCATCTATGTTCTATTCTGAATAAAATATGGAATTTTGAAACTTCCACATCATTGCATTCCGTTTTTATTTACAATTTGTACTTTGTCCCAACTTTTTTGGAATCAGGGTTGTAGTTCAGGGTATATCTATGTTTGTAGTCAGAGTGTTCTCAGCAGGTTTACTGACAGAACCCTCCCGAGGAGCTCCCTCTCGGAGCTACATTCTTCCTGGGGTGCCCCCTACCTCTGGGTGCTGACTTGTCGGGATGAAGAGCATGGAATTCTTGTTTGAGGAGTGGGTCTAGTATGTCCTTGGCGGTGACCCAGTTCTGTTCTTCAGGGCAATACCCTTCCCAATCTACCAGGTATTCGACTTGCCCTCCTCTTTGTCTAGAGTTGAGGATCTTGTTTACCTAGTAGATGGGTTCGCCCTCTATGTTGAGAGCTGGGTGCTCCTGGACCAGTGTGTTCTCAGCAAGGGGACCTGGAATGGCAGGTTTTAGACTGGAGGCATGAAATGTGGGTGCTAGTCTGCTGTGTGTGTGTGGGGGGGGGGGGGGGGAGTTCCAGATGATACGAGACCTTGTTTATGCGATGAATCACCTTGAATGGTCCGATATATCATGGCTGAAGGTTTTTTTGCAGGTATTGGGTTCTCTTACGTTCCTAGTTGCTACCCATACTCTGTCGCCTGGGGAAAAGTTTGGATTGTCTGCCCGATGTTTGTCTGCATATTCCTTATACCGGGCATTGACAGTTTTGAGACAATGGTGTACTTCCTCCCATATTGTCTGGCTGTATGAAAACCAATCTTTGACAGCTTGTACCTGACTTGGCATGTTGTCCCAGGGGAACAAGCATGGCTGGTAGCTAAGTATGCACTGAAATGGTGTCAACTGAGTTGTGGTGTGTCTAAGGGAATTCTGTGAATACTCGGCCCACTGGAGGAAGCGTGCCCAGTCCCCCTGATTACACATGCAGACTATCCTTAAGAAACAGCCAATTTCTTGATTAGCTCTTTCTACTTGGCCATTTGACTGGGGGCCATACCCTAATGTGAGACTTGCTGACACCCACAGTCTGTCCATGAAGCATGTCCAAAAGTAGAGATGAACTGAGAGCCCTGGTCGCTGACAATGTCCTCAGGGATGCCATAATATCTGAAGACTTGCTGAAACAGTAGTTCAGCCGTTTGTGATGCTGTGGCGATGCCAGGTAATGGGATGAGTTTAAGGGCTTTGGAGAAGTGGTCGATTGTTACCATTATGGTACATAGTATTGCCTTGAGAGGGAGGGAGGTTGGTGATGAAATCGATGGCAATGTGAGACCAGGGTCTCTGAGGTACAGGGAGGGGATAGAGCTTGCCTGCTGGCAGGGGTCTTGGAACTTTCACTTGGGCACAGGCAGAGCATGAGGCAATGAAATGGTCGATTTCTGAGAGCATGTTTTCCCACCAATACTTGTTTCTCAACAACTGATGAGTATGCTGACTGCCGGGGTGTCCAGTGGTGGGAAATGCATGAGCCCAGGTTATAAGTTTGCTTCTAAGGCATTTTGGAACACATGGTAGCCCTGGTGGAAGATTGCTGGGTAGAGTCTGAGGTTGTGAATCCCTTACCTCTTTATCGAGGTCCCAGGTGATTGACTGTAAGAAGCATTGTTGTGGAAGAATCGAGTGGGTGACTGAGTTCTGATGAGACGGAACAAAGACACAAAATAGGGCATCGGCCTTGGTGTTCTTGGAGCCTGATATGGTGAAGTTGAAACGTGTGAAAGAGTGCCCACTTGGCCTGGCGAGAGTTTAACCTTTTCACTTTCCTAAGATACTCAAGGTTCTTATGATCTGTGAAAATGATGAATGGGTGCGTGGCTCCCTCTAACCAGTGTCGCCACTCTTCAAGGGTTAGCTTAATGGCAAGCAGCTCTCTGTTACCCACATCATAATTTCTTTCTGCAAATGACAGCTTTCTGGAAAAGAAGGCTACAGGATGGGTTTTCTGTTTCTCCCCGAAACGTTGTGACAGAATGGCCCCTACTCTGGTATCCGATGCCTCTACCTCAAGGATGAAGGGCTTAGACAGGTCAGGGTGCTGTAACACTGGGCAGGGGTAAAGGCTTGTTTCAGATGGTAAAAGCCTCTTTGGTCACAGGGTTCCATTGGAGCCGTTTGGGTCCCTTCTTAAACAGAGCAGTCAAGGGAGCAGCTACTGTGCTGAAACCCCTAATGAAATAGCGATAGAAGTTTGTGAAACTCAAGAAACATTTGAAGGTCCTTTATGGATGTGGGTGTGGGCCAAGACGTGACTGCTGAGACCTTGGATGAGTCAATGCTAACTCCTTCAGCACTGAGGATACTTCAGCACTAAGAAGGAGATATGATTCTGATGGAACTCGCACTTCTTAGCCTTGACGTAGAGGTGGTTCTTAAGCAGGTGATTGAGAACCACTCTAACGTGATCCTTGTGACTTGCTTCATCTGGGGAGTAGATGAAGATATCATCAATATAAGCAATGGAGTATTTGCCTAGCATGTCCCATAGAACGTCGTTAATCAGGCACTGGAACATGCTAGGCACCGAAGAAAGGCCATATGGTATTACCCGGTACTCAAAATGGCTGGCGGTAGTGCTGAAGGCAGTTTTCCACTCATTGCCCCTCTTGATTCTGATAAGGTTGTAGGCACTGCATAGGTAGTTTTGAAAAGATCTTGGTTGACCTGAGTTGCTCCAAGGCTGCTAGGACCAGAGGAAGTGGGTATGGGTACTTGACAGACACCTGATTCAGTCTCCTATAGTCAATGCATGGCCAGAGACCAGATCTGCAGAAGCTGGAGATCTGGAAGGGCGGATATAGCCCTGCTTGAGGGATTTTTGAATGTATTCCTCTATAGCTGCATGCTCCTTTTGGGAGAGTGGGTATATACACCCTTGTGGTGGGGACATACCTGGCAGTAGGTCAATTGTGCAGTCATAAGGATGATGAGGTGTTAGCCCACAGGCCTTTGCCTTGCTAAAGACCTGCTTGAGATCCAGATAACTTTCAGGGATGTTGTCAAGGGAGTCCAGTTGCGGGCTTTCCACAGAGGTAGATGAGATGTTGACCTGTGGTCAGGCTATGCAACCCTGTAAGCATGCTGGTGACCATTGGAGGATTTCTTTACTTTGCCAGGAGATCAAGGGGTCATGAAGTTGAAGCCAAGGGTAACCAAGAATGATATTGTGATTTTCTGTTGTTGTGACATAGAGAGAGATTAATTCTGAGTGCAGTGCCCCCACCTGGATGTGAAGGGGGGTGATGCACATGGTGACTAGGCCCTCTCCAATGGATCCTCCATCAGTGGCTCGAATGCTGAGTGCACTTTGGAGAGGAGTTGTTGGCAGGTTGAACCTCTGAGTGACTGAGCCGCTGATAAAGTTCCTCTCTGCCCCTGAATTGATAAAAGCAGAAAGGATGTGTGGGGAATTTGCCAACTTGAACAGCACTGGAACCTTAAACGATTTGGAATTGAATGTTTGTGCTGGACTCACATGATGCACTGGGCCTTCTGTGGGAGCTGTGCAAGACAGACAGATGGGACACTGGTTGAGCTGGTGTTCAGCACTCCCGCAATAAAAGCACAAGCCCTCCTTCTTCCTCCTAAGATGTTCAGAGCATGTTAACCAGGTGCATGATACCTCCATGGGTGAACTGACCTCTGAGGTTTGAACTGGCTTAACACCTTTCCTGAATGGAGGGATGGTGAGTCAACAGATGATCCAGGTGAATGGCTAGGTCAATGAGAGAGTCCAGAGTGAGCTGTTCATCTCTGCAGGCGAGCTCGCTCAGAATCTCGGGACGCAGGCCTCAGCAAAAAACTGCTTTCAAAGCAGGATCATTCCATCAACTGGCTGCACCCAGTTTCCTGAAGTCAAGGGCGTACTCAGCCACACTACGGGAGCCTTGTGAAATGGTGAGTAAGCTCTTACCCACTTCAATTCCCTCTGGTACATGGTCGAATACTCTCTTAAACTGAGCAAGGAATTGCTCATATGATTTTGTCTGCTCACCTCCTTGGTTCCTAAACAGCACTGGCCCATCGGAGTGCTTTACCAGTGGGGAAAGAGAGGAACTTTGCAATTTTATGCTCTTCAGACAGGTTAGGCATAGTAGTGAAATACATGGAACATTGAAGGAGGAAACCCTTATATGCATTAGTGTCTCCAGCGAATCTTTCCGGAGCAGGAAGTTGCAGTGTGGGGCTCGGAGGAGACTTGGGATGCGCTAGGAGGGCCTGCAATATCACAGAAGCTAGTTGTGCCATACATGTGTTGAGGTCTGCTAGCATCTGCTGATGTTCTTCCAGAAGGCATCCTTGGGTGTTAAGCGCAGTTTGTTTTGCTTCTTCCGCTACATCCATGGTGGCGAACTATCCTGTCAGAGTGCAGACACTTACAGATGTATGTGCAGATGAAGGCGGGAAGCAAACTGTCAACAAAGCCAAAACAAGAGATTGTAATCATGGTCTGTAAACTAGCAAGGGTCAGGCAATCGGCAAACAACGTAGAAGAGATAAGACAAAAGGGCAAAAACATGAAAGGGAATGCAGAGAGTCAGAAATCGAGAGACAGTTAGAAATAACAAGGCTTGGTATGAATTGGTAGAGCAGAACGATACTTTGCACTGGAGTAGTGTGGGAAAGTGGCTTAAGTAGGGAGAGTGGTGATTAGGAGAATGCATGTCAGCTGTACCCAGTAATTGGGAGACAGAGGGCGCTGTGAACCTTGGGGATTGTAGTTCGGGGTGTCCATGTTTTGTAGACAGAGCGTTCTCAGCAGGTTTACTGACAGGTGTGCAGACTTTCTGGCTTGAATGTACATTTAGCCTGCCTAGCATAAGAAGAAACATATTTAGCCTGTCTTGCAGAGGAAGAAATATATTTAGTCTGTCTTGCAAAAGATGTTAAAGTTAAAATTCCTTTTTATAGACACTTGTTGATGTCATAAGAATGTTCTGTAGGTTTTTTTTTTTTGGCTTTGCTCATTAACTATAAAAGACACACGGTAAACCCTAATGGGTTTTGGGTTGCCTAGGGGGTTAAGATGCTTTGAACTCAGGTTCTTATAATCTATATTTTTAAAGGTATCATGTAGAAGCCTTTTTGCTGACAGTTTATCTGTCAATCTTTTATTTGCTCTCCGATATGATGCTTAGTTTATCACAGCTTTACTGTTGATAGAACTGCTCATTGTAGCCATTTTTGTTTCATTATTTACTATTGTTTCATATTAATTTTGTACTCAAAGATTATACTAACTGCTTTATGTATTTTTAATAAACCTAAATCCTTTAAGGGTGATTCATTAAAAGACAAAGCTTAGTGTTGTGTTTAAGAATTGGTCTGAAGACTTCACTGAATAAAAAGACAGTTTTGTGATTTTGCTTTTAACAAAATCCTTTAAGGGTGATTTGTTAAAAGACAAAGCTTCGTCTTGAGTTTATGAATTGATCGGAAGACTTCACTGAATAAAAAGACCTCACCGAAATCTCTTCAAAGAAGCTCTGCGTGTCAGGTTCTGTGGACTTTTCAGCCTGCGGTTCATCTACCTGGCCACTAGATGCCTCCATTTAGTATTCTATTTTCTTTTGTTTTTCTTGGGTTACACTTGTCTTCATGCTATTGGCTAAGCGAATCATTGATGGCTAGTAGTTGATTGGTTGGCCTATATATTTGAGTTTGTTTCCTTTCCACTTTGCTGAGTTCTCCTGTGAGCCACCATGTGAGTAGTTGTTCTGGGTTTTTCACTATAGCTGTTTTGCTCCACTATTCTGAACTGCCTTTTGACCACTGCCTCTGTTTTCTAAGAAGAGGATGTTTTGCTTTTGACTTTCTCGAGTGGATATTTATTTTGAACTCTGACTTATTTTTTGGACACTTAGGAGCCTGTGATTTTTCCGTTGGATTTTGTAACCTGGGACTTGATCTTTAGTTTCCTTGGATTGCTGATTATAAGTGATTTTTGAACCTTGAACTTTTGTGCCAAGTACTGTTTTGCCATTTTTGGGTTTTCTCATTTTTTGTGCATTTTTATGACTGACCTTTTAGATCTGGAGTATACATGCTAAAGTTTTATTTTGATTGTTGATCTGGTGCTCTCAGTAAAGACTTCCTTTTTGAAAACGCTAATTCTCTGCATCTCTGTCCTGAATCTCTGTCTCATTCCGAGGGTGGCCTTGAGGTTTAAGATGTTCCATCCCCATCTCAACCAAAACCCTGACAGAAGAACTCAGCCTACAATGGACGGAGCAGAGGATATACCACTTCCCGAGTCCGATTCTGTGCCAGTGCCTGACCCCTTACCTGCAACTGCCCCCGCATACGACCCGGCACTCACCCTCCAGCACCTGGTAGCAGCCGTCACCAGCCGAGAGCAAACCATGCGCCGTCATGAAGAGGTCTTAGCCCAGTGGGGGGCGGAAATGGGAAGACAAGCTGGTGTGCTGACCAAGATCCACCAGGTCCTCCAACTTCGTCAACCTACACAACCTGCCCCTTCAGCCTCTTCAGCTCCTCCAGCCCCTACAGCCACGTCTTCCAACGAGCCAACAGCGTCTCTTCCTGTGCACAGCCGTGAGCCCCGCCTGCCTGCCCCAGAGAGGTACAGTGGAGACCCTAAAGGTTGCAGGGGCTTTCTAACCCAGTGCTGTCTGTCCTTCGACCTCCAGCCTGCTGCCTACCCTACCGAGCATTCCCGAGTGGCCTACGTCATCACACTCTTGACTGGAAGAGCCCTGGCCTGGGCCACAGCCCTCTATGAAAGCAACAGCCCTGTTTGCGCTTCCTTCCTGTCCTTCTCCAAGGAGATGTTGAAGGTCTTCTCCCCAGAAGTCAGCGGTCGCACCGCAGCCAACAAACTTCTCCAACTTCGCCAGGGCCGTCAGTTGGCAGCGGACTATGCCATTCAGTTTCACACCCTAGCAGCGGAGAGCGGCTGGGGGGAGCAGGCCTTGCTTGCTACCCTCTACAGTGGATTGGCTGACCACATCAAGGATGGGCTAGCTTCGTGGGAGGAGGCTGAAGACCTCGAGTTGTTGATCTCTCGAGTCATCCAGCTGGACAATCGGCTGCAGGAACATAACAAAGCCCCGAAAAGCTCCGTTTACCAAGCAGTTCCAGTCCGTAGCAGCCCAGCAGTCGACTCCTCTGACGGAAGACCGGAGCCCAGGCAGCCGGGGGGAACTCGACTGTCTCAGGCAGAACGTGATAGGTGAAGGAGGGAGCGTTGCTGCATTTACTGCGGAAAGCCTGGACATTTTCGCAGCACCTGCCCAGAACTCCTGGGAAAAGGCCAAACCCCGTCCAGCCCCAGGAGATCTGTGACGGGGGTGACATTGTCTCCTGGTCTCCCGTCCACCGGCTTCTTCATTCCTGTAACTCTCTCCTGGGATCACCAGCGACACTCTCTCCGGGCCTTCATTGACTCTAGTGCTGCTGGCAATTTCATGGACCTCTCTCTAGCACAACGTCTGGGGATTCCCACATCTGGCCTTGACCCCCCTCTGTCAGTGACTGCCTTAGATGGACAACCTTTGGGTGGGGGTCTTGTAGATCAAATGACCTCTACCGTTCATGTACGGATCGACAGTCACCAGGAGGAGCTGTCATTCCATGTAATCCAGTCCCCAGAATTTCCCATAATCCTTGGATTCCCCTGGCTGACTCGCCACAACCCTCATCTAGACTGGGGCTCACACACGATCCTCCAGTGGGGCCCCACCTGCCATGCCAGCTGTCTTGTCTCAAGTACCTGTCCCGAGTTTCTCAAGCCTCCCGAGTTGTCCCAAGCCCCTCCCGAGTTGTCCCGAGTGCCTCCCGAGTATCATGACTTGAGAGAGGTGTTCTGCAAAGGAAAAGCAGCGGCCCTACCACCTCACAGACCCTATGATTGTGCCATTGACCTACTGCCCGGCACCTGTCCACCTAGGGGTCGCATCTTCTCACTCTCTGCGCCAGAACGCCTAGCCATGGAACAGTATATCAAGGAGTCATTGTCCTCAGGCTTCATTCAACCCTCCTCTTCTCCAGCCGGAGCTGGCTGCTTCTTTGTGGGCAAGAAGGATGGAGGCCTGAGGCCTTGCATCGATTACAGAGGACTCAACAAGATTACCATCCATAACCGTTACCCCCTGCCACTAATGTCATCAGTTTTTGAACTCCTGCAAAATGCCACCATCTTCACCAAATTGGACCTTCGCAACGCCTACCATCTGGTCCGAATTCGTGAAGGAGACGAGTGGAAGACTGCATTTAACACCCCAACTGGCCACTATGAATACCAGATCATGCCCTTTGGGCTCACAAACGCCCCTGCTGTGTTCCAGGCCCTTATTAACGATGTCCTTCATGACATGCTGAACAGATTTGTTTTTGTTTATTTAGATATTTTGATTTTTTCCAAGACCCCCTCCAAGCACATCCAGCAGGTCCGACAGGTTCTCAGTCGCCTCCTCAAGAACAACCTTTTTGTTAAAAGTGAGAAATGTGAATTTCATGTTCCCAAGGTGTCCTTTCTCGGCTATGTCATCTCTGAGGGGAGGATTCTCATGGACCCTAAGAAGGTGAAAGCAGTACAGGATTGGCCGGTTCCCAACACAATCAAGGAGACGCAGAGATTCTTGGGCTTTGCAAATTTCTACCGGAGGTTCATCCGTAACTTCAGCTCCATTGCTGCCCCCATCTCTGCGCTCACCCGAAAATGCCACTCCCCCTTCTCATGGACTCCGGAGGCTGGCCAGGCATTCAGGGCTCTCAAACAGTGCTTCACCTCCGCTCCCATCCTCCATCATCCGGACCCCACTCGACCATTCATTGTGGAGGTGGATGCCTCGAATGTAGGGGTTGGAGCAGTCTTATCCCAAAGATCCTCTGACGGCAAGGTCCACCCTTGTGCCTTTTTCTCTCACAAATTGTCTCAGTCAGAGAAGAACTATGACATTGGCAACCGGGAGCTCCTGGCAGTTAAGCTGGCATTGGAGGAGTGGAGACAGTGGCTAGAGGGGGCTTATCATCCCTTCCTAGTGTGGACTGACCATAAGAATCTGCAATATATCCAGCAGGCTAAGTGGCTGAACCCTCGCCAGGCAAGATGGGCTCTCTTCTTCAACAGATTCGACTTCACGCTCTCCTACAGACCAGGCTCTAAGAACCTCAAACCTGATGCACTTTCACGCCAATTCCAGCCAGGCAGTCTAGAGAGCCCCCCTGAGACAATCATCCCAAGTTCTCAGCTCATTGCACCAGTCCGCTGGGGCATCACATCTATAGTTCAGCAAGCACTGCGCAATGACCCTGGCCCTGATAATGTTCCTGCAGGTCTCTTGTTTGTTCCCAGGTCTGTACGTGGTCAGGTTCTCCAGTGGGGTCACTCCTCCCAACTGGCAGTCCATCCTGGGTCATCTCAAACACTGGAGTTCCTTCAGCGACGCTTCTGGTGGCCAGATATGAAGGAGGATGTGCAGATCTTCGTGGCCAGCTGTCCCAACTGCGTCCAGGAAAAGGATCCACGCCAGAGGGCCCAGGGCCTGCTCCACCCCTTGCCCATTCCTCGCAGACCATGGTCGCACATCTCTCTTGACTTTATCACTGGTCTGCCTACCTCTGAAGGTAACACCACCGTTCTTGTTATTATTGATAGATTCTCTAAAGTCTGTCGCTTCTTGCCTTTGCCCAAATTGCCCTCTGCCTCTGAAACTGCCAGACTAATATGCGACCATGTGTTCTGAGTCTTTGGTCTTCCCCAAGATGTCATTTCAGACCGTGGACCCCAGTTTACCTCCTGCTTCTGGCGAGCCTTCTGCAAGCTAATTGGGGCGACTGCGAGCCTCTCATCTGGCTTCCATCCCCAGTCTAATGGGCAGACAGAGAGATTGAATCAAGACCTTGAAGCTGCCTTGAGATGCATGGTCTCGACCAATCCCACCTCCTGGTGCTCCCAACTCCCATGGGCTGAATACGCTCACAACACGCTGAAGTGCTCAGCTATAGGTATGTCGCCCTTTGAGTGTCAGTTTGGCTACCAACCGCCTTTGTTCCCTGAACAGGAGGTGGATGCAGGGGTCCCGTCTGCCCAGCAGTTTGTGCGGCGGTGTCGGCGTACGTGGGGTAGAGCCAGACGTGCCTTGCTGAGAGCCTCCCGACAGTACCAGCAGCAGTCCAATCGCCGTCGGAGGGTGGTCACCTTCCAACCTGGCCAGAGGGTCTGGCTCTCAGCTCGGGATCTTCCTCTGAGGGTGGAGAACCGGAAGCTGGCGCCGCGGTTCGTTGGTCCCTTCAAGGTGCTCCGCCGGGTCAACCCTGTGGCCTACACTCTACAGCTGCCCCGTTCCATGAGGGTCCACCCGACCTTCCATGCCTCCCGTCTCTGCCCAGTGGTCACCTCACCGCTGTCTCCGGCTCCTCGGCCACCGCCTCCTCCTCGGCTCATCGATGGCCAGGCCACGTACACGGTCAACCGGCTCCTGGATTCCCGCCGTGTCCATGGGTCTCTTCAGTATCTGGTGGACTGGGAGGGGTATGGGCCGGAGGAGCGCTCCTGGGTGCTGTCCAGAGACATACTTTACCGCTCCTTGATTAGAGACTTCCATCGCTTGCATCCTGATCAGCCTGGGATCGTCAGGAGACGATCTTAGGAGGGGAGGTTCTGTCAGGTTCTGTGGACTTTTCAGCCTGCGGTTCATCTACCTGGCCACTAGATGCCTCCATTTAGCATTCTATTTTCTTTTGTTTTTCTTGGGTTACACTTGTCTTCGTGCTACTGGCTAAGCGAATCATTGATGGCTAGTAGTTGATTGGTTGGCCTATATATTTGAGTTTGTTTCCTTTCCACTTTGCTGAGTTCTCCTGTGAGCCACCATGTGAGTAGTTGTCCTGGGTTTTTCACTATAGCTGTTTTGCTCTACTATTCTGAACTGCCTTTTGACCACTGCCTCTGTTTTCTAAGAGGATGTTTTGCTTTTGACTTTCTCGAGTGGATATTTATTTTGAACTCTGACTTATTTTTTGGACACTTAGGAGCCTGTGATTTTTCCGTTGGATTTTGTAACCTGGGACTTGATCTTTAGTTTCTTTGGACTGCTGATTATAAGTGATTTTTGGACCTTGAACTTTTGTGCCAAGTACTGTTTTGCCATTTTTGGGTTTTCTCATTTTTTGTGCATTTTTATGACTGACCTTTTGGATCTGGAGTATACATGCTAAAGTTTTATTTTGATTTTGATCTGGTGCTCTCAGTAAAGACTTCCTTTTTGAAAACGCTAATTCTCTGCATCTCTGTCCTGAATCTCTGTTTCATTCCGAGGGTGGCCTTGAGGTTTAAGATGTTCCATCCCCATCTCAACCAAAACCCTGACACTGCGCTAAGGTCAGAACACATTTCCTGTTCTAGTGTAACTCTTTAAGGGCCTGTCTCTTATGCCTCAGCTGAGTGCAATTTACTGTTACACAGAAAAGTTTATCTGGTACTACTAGACTTGGATAAATTGCACTGAGGATCATTACACACTGCAGTCAATTAATGATGTGCTTCCACCTAATTCCAACCAGAACCTTAACTTCTGTAACCAAAAATACATTTTGGATATTGCAGTTATTTAAATAAAAGCTAAAAAAATTGTCTTCAGAAGATTAAAACTGTCAGTTATGCCTATTCTTGTGGGGTTTCCACCAAGATATGAGCTCTCAAGTCCACCAGAAGTTTGGGGAGGGGGGGGAGAACCAAATCAACAGCCTAATTTCCATGTGAAAATATGACTTCGACATTGCCAAAGGTTAAGCACAACTGTCTGACAAAACCCTAAAGTTTTTGTCAGGATCATTTTCAGCATGTTCACGCTTCCTTGCTTTCTCTATTTATTCTCTTATTCATTCCCTTGATTCTAGTTGCATTCTCATTCTTTATTTCTCTTAAATTATTTGCTCTATCCCTTCCTCTTACCTCCACCAACATGTAGAAGGACAGCATGGTGACACCAAAGTTGTACAATAGCAATACATTCTTCAGAGTGTAAGCCATCTTGTTCTTCATGTACTTTGGTCCCAAGTAGACTATCAGGAGGTAGATGAAAGTAAGGACCAGAGTGGGTGTGCAGGAGTCCAGTAGCAGCCAACCTCGTGTTCTCGGATCTACCATCAAACACATACTAGTGAGATCATAGTCCAAATAATTACACCATTATTATAAGAACAAGATATATTCATCTAGCCATAGATGAATGTTATGTACAATGGATTATGCATGTACAATTACTAAATCAGAATTACAAAATAAGGGATTTTCCATTATTTTTCTGAGAAAGTAAAAAATTGTTTATTGTTCATTATTAAACTGTCTGTTCTGCTTTACATAGGCTCATCCTGATTTGCCAAGTTACCATGGTTCTGTCATACTTTGTATACTTTGAACCAGTAGTTTATTGTCTTTATACAATGAATTAACAGAATCTTCCAGTACCTCAAGACCTCAGAGGCCTATACCCAGATGAGGTCAGATAATTTGCAAGGTCAGACCAAGCATGTAGTCCTATCTTGTGTTCTTTACACTGATATGATATGCTTTGTGCACAGTAAATCTCAGATGTACTTGAGAATCATGAGCCATAACATTTCATAAGCAGTCATAGTTTTTTTTTTCCTAAACAGAAAGAAGAGCTTTTCAGTAGTGCTAATAATATGATAATATAGGGATACATCATTGTCTGTCTTTCATTAGCTGATTTTTTCCCAAAGACTATGTTAATTAATGACCTGAAATCTTGGGGTTAATTGGAAGGACACTGTCCAAAATAAAAACAATCTTAGACTGTCCTTCCCACCCTCTACATGAGGAGCTGATTAGCCACAGGAGCACATTCAGTAAATGGCTGATTCTTCCACGCTGCACAACTGAGAGACACAGGAAATCATTCCTACCTGTTGCAGTCAAGCTGTACAATGCCACTGTGTAACTGTGGTACACTGTCTTACCATGTACAGTGCCTTGAAAAAGTAGTCATACCCCTTGAACTTTTTCACATTTTTCCACCTTACAACCATGAACTTAAGTTTTTTATTGAGATTTTATGTGATAGACCAACACAGAGTAGCACATAATTGTGAAGTGAAATGAAAATGATAAATTGTCTTCAAAATTTTAAACAAATAAAAATCTGAAAAATTTGGTGTGCATTAGTATTCAGCCCCCCTGTGTCAATACTTTGCAGAGCCACCTTTTGCTGCAATTACAGCTGCAAGTCTTTTGTGGTATGTCTCTACCAGCTTTGCACATCTAGACACTGACATTTTTGCCCATTCTTCTTTGCAAAATAGCTCAAGCTCAGCCAGATTGAATGGAGAGCGTCTGTGAACAGCAATTTTCAAGTCTTGCCACAGATGCTCAATGGGATTTAGGTCTGGACTTTAGCTGGGCCATTCTAACGCATGAATATTCTTTGATCTAAACTATTCCATTGTAGCTCTGGCTGTATGTTTAAGGTCATTGTCTTGCTGGAAGGTGAATCTCCTTCCCAGTCTCAAGTCTTTTGCAGCCTCCAACAGGTTTTCTTCCAAGATTGCCCTGTATTTAGCTCCATCCATCTTCCCATCAACTCTGACCAGCTTCCCTGTCCCTGCTGAAGAAAAGCATTGCCATAGCATGATGCTGCCACCACCATGTTTCACAGTGGGGATGGTGTGTGCAGGGTGATGAGCAGTGTTAGTTTTCTGCCACACATAGCGCTTTGCATTTAGGCCAAAAAGTTCAACTTTGGTCTCATCTGACCAAAGCACCTTCTTCCACATGTTTGCTGTGTCCCCTACCTAGCTTCTGGCAAACTGCAAATGGGACTTCTTATGCCTGTCTTTCAACAATGGCTTTCTTCTTGCCACTCTTCCAAAAAGGCCAGATTTGTGGAGTGTACGACTAATAGTTGTCCTGTGCACAGATTCTCCCACCTGAGCTGTGGATTTCTGCAGCTCCTCCAGAGTGATCATGGGCCTCTTGGCTGCTTCTCTGACCAGTGCTCTCCTTGCTCGCTCTGTCAGTTTAGGTGGATAGCCATGTCTTGGTAGGTTTGCAGTTGTGCCATACTGTTTACATTTTTGAATGATGGATTGAACAGTGCTTCTTGAGATGTTCAGAGCTTGGGATATTTTTTTATAACCTAACCCTGCTTTAAACTTCTCCAGAACTTTATCCCTGACCTGTCTGGTGAGTTCTTTGGTCTTCATGATCCTGTTTGTTCTTCACTGTTCTCTAACAAACCACTGAGGCCTTCACAGAACAAGTGCATTTATGCTGAGAGTACCGTAAATTGCACACAGTAGGACTCTATTAACTAATTAGATGACTTCTGAAGGCAATTGATTGCACTGGATTGTATTTAGAGGTATCAGAGTACAGGGGGCTGAATACTAATGCACACCACATTTTTCAGATTTTTATGTGTTTAAAATTTTGAAGACCACTTATCATTTTTGTTTCACTTCACAATTATGTGCTACTCTGTGTTGGTCTATCACATAAAATCTCAATAAAAAACTTTTAAGTTCGTGGTTGTAAGGTGGAAAAATGTGAAAAAGTTCAAGGGGTAAGAATACTTTTTCAAGGCACTGTATACTGTATCCTTAACTCAGGTGCAATATATGTATATAGGAATCATTGTATATAAAATCACTTAATTTTGCTTTTACTTAAGTTATTGAACTTATTTAAAGTTACTTTATTTATTCTTTTTTCAGATGATTTTCTCTTCTAATTTTAGACATGTTTACTTCTTCTCTGATTCAGGAGCTTGGCAGCAAATTTGAATTTCCCTCCGGGATTAATAAAATAATTCTGATTCTGAAGCTCTAGAGTGATCTGAGACACATTTGTATTCCTCTGTGGTCTTGTTCTAGCCAACACTTGAGAAGGAAGGGGGACACACTTTTAGTGAGTATGAATATTACTCTAAATGCATGAATTCAAACAGAAAATTACTGTAGCACTCATTCAATAAGCTTGGCCTTCAATTTTCTCCAAGAATCACAAGTGGCATTCCACCTGGATTTGTTTCAGTAATATGGCTTAGATGGTTATATGAACTTTAACACACTTAGCTTTTGCAGGACATTCCACGCTAACAGAGCTTTTATAATGCAGTCCAATTTGCATGAAAGAATCTACCTCGGTCTTGCATGTATAATGGTATTGTAGTGGATATGAATTTGTTGAATGGAGTGCTCAATGAGAAAAAGGTAAAGAAACGCTCACTAGAAATCAGAGATAAAAGATATTTTATGACTGAGAACGTAAAGGTAATGAAAAGAGATAAAAAGCACAAACCTCTCTCTCCAAATAGTTTATCCACTGCAGAGTTTAACCATGTGTCAATGGCATAGAAATGGTTCTGAAATGCACAAAAAGTGAAAAGAAATGTGTGGAAATTGCTAGTAGGCTGTCTTGAGTCTATCCAATCCTCCAAAGAGAAAATACATTTGCCAGAAGAAAAACTTAATTGAAGAACCATGCTGTCCAAGTAGCACTGATATTTAACTCAATATAATTCAATGTCACTGATGTAGAGGATGGTGTTCAATTGCAAATCTTTTAGTTTAGATGAGAAAATAAAAAAAAAATTGATGTAAAATTGACAATGAAGATTTTGATTGAACAATGTATTCAGTGAAGATCTTGAATAGTACAGTAGAACTACTGTTATCATAAGCACTTTAAAGCTCAAGGTAATACCTTTATTTTTATGTTTAATCTATTATTTGTAATGAATTCCTGAAATGGATTATGTTGACACATAATCAGCAAAAAAGAAAATGAGGATGAACACTGCACATCAACATGTCCTTTCTCGTTTTACAGGTCACTGCCTGCTGCTCTGTGTGTGTGTGTGTGTGTGTGTGTGTGTGTGTGTGTGTGAGAGAGAGAGACTCTGACTGACTCAATTTTCCTGTGAGTGGCCATTTTAAAACAGTGCCACACTGTCCTTTGAAGAATCTTACTGTTCATTGATTGGGCACAATACAAGGTACATGGTAACAAAAAGTAGGTAGGGTGACCTGGTTGGAACCAACAAAAAAGAGGAGGTAGTGAACTCTGAATTCCCACTCAGTCCAAGGGGAGTTTCAGCAAAATCCAGAACCCTTGGAAAATCTGATACTTTTTTGTATTTTTTTGTTTCAGAATTTTAACTGTTTTGTGGACATATGTCTATGCCCCACATTGTCTTATTATGTGATGCATGGAAAAATATAAAGCAGCTGGATCCTTATCTTGGTCAGGGTCACAGGGATTCAGGGTTTATCCCAGGATCACTGGGCACAAATCAGGAATACACATTGAGTGGTACACCAGTCCATCACAGGACACTATGTACACACTCATTCACAATTAGTAGCCACACACCTAGTGTCACATTTCTGGGAGGAGGGAGGAAACAAAAAAACAAACACACACACACGGACACAGAGGCCATGTGAAATGCTGCCTCTGGAGCCCTGAGGCAACAAAGCTACCTGCTACACCAACATGCTGCCCTTTAGACGCTATCCGTATCTTAGATACACTTACAGAAATTAGCCCCCCAGCTGGCACCTTGCAAGACATATCGTGGTCAAGTAACCAGTCAGTCCATGCATTTGGTTTTATAGCTATGCTGATTAAATGAAAATTGTATAAAAGTATCAAAGCACATGATCCTAATCAAAAGTTTTACAAGTGTACATAAGTAACTGATCCTATATTAGAGACACCAAGTTTTAAGAGCCAGTAATTAGCCATTACATGTTTATTAAGCCTTCATGAACAATAATGTTTAGATGAACATACGGACATAGGGAGGGTTTATAACCAAACCAGCCACTTGCTTACCGAGGTGCAGAAAGTTTTATGTTGGATATTCGACATTCAAATGCGATCCAGTGGCATCTTCCTTCTCAGTTTCGACAACTGTCAGCACTGAGAGGACTGATAGAGCACCGCCAAGCCCTCACTCTAAAACACATCCGTTTCACTTGGTGACAATCAATAAATTACTGTATCAGTGACAGACAAAACAAAAGCTTCCAAGTCATGTGTCTCACTAACTCTAAACTAATGATGAAATGTAAAATTGATCTCAAAAAATGAAGCACACTATGTTTTTTTGGATTTGAGTGCACTTTCTTTTTTTATATTAATTTTTTAATGAAAATTCTGCATTTTTTCTTACATAATTTTTCCCAATAGCTTCCAGGTCATGTGACCCAGTAACACCAAACTAATGCTGAAATATGGAACTGATCTCACAGAATGAGATACACCTCATGTTTTTTGGATTTGAGTGAACTTTCTATTTTATATAATTTTTTTAATGAAAATTCAGCATTTTTACTTGTATTTTTTTAATAGCTTCCAAGTCATGCTACCCTCTAACTCCATAGCAATGCAGAAATATAGAACTCATGAGACAGAATGAGACACAACTCACATTTTTGGATTTTAATACACATTCTCTTTTATATTAATTCATTTCAGGAATATTCAAACTAATAATATATTTTTCTCCTATTATGTTGCATTTATGCAGTAATTCATGGTAAAGGAGCCCCAACCAAGTATTGAATGTATAAACTGACATATTTTTCAGAAGTTGGACATTTCTTGATTGTAAATCTTTTTGTGATTGCTCTTAGGAAATATTCTAATACAACCCCAATTCCAAAAAAGTTGGGACAAAGTACAAATTGTAAATAAAAATGGAATGCAATAATTTACAAATCTCAAAAACTGATATTGTATTCACAATAGAACATAGACAACATATCAAATGTCGAAAGTGAGACATTTTGAAATTTCATGCCAAATATTGGCTCATTTGAAATTTCATGACAGCAACACATCTCAAAAAAGTTGGGACAGGGGCAATAAGAGACTGGAAAAGTTAAAGGTACAAAAAAGGAACAGCTGGAGGACCAAATTGCAACTCATTAGGTCAATTGGCAATAGGTCATTAACATGACTGGGTATAAAAAGAGCATCTTGAAGTGGCAGCGGCTCTCAGAAGCAAAGATGGGAAGAGGATCACCAATCCCCCTAATTCTGCGCTGACAAATAGTGGAACAATATCAGAAAGGAGTTTGACAGTGTAAAATTGCAAAGAGTTTGAACATATCATCATCTACAGTGCATAATATCATCAAAAGATTCAGAGAATCTGGAAGAATCTCTGTGCGTAAGGGTCAAGGCCGGAAAACCATACTAGGTGCCCGTGATCTTCGGGCCCTTAGACGGCACTGCATCAAATACAGGCATGCTTCTGTATTGGAAATCACAAAATCGGCTCAGGAATATTTCCAGAGAACATTATCTGTGAACACAATTCACCGTGCCATCCGCCGTTGCCAGCTAAAACTCTATAGTTCAAAGAAGAAGCCGTATCTAAACATGATCCAGAAGCGCAGACATCTTCTCTGGGCCAAGGCTCATTTAAAATGGGCTGTGGCAAAGTGGAAAACTGTTCTGTGGTCAGACGAATCAAAATGTGAAGTTCTTTATGGAAATCAGGGACGCCGTGTCATTCGGACTAAAGAGGAGAAGGACGACCCGAGTTGTTATCAGCGCTCAGTTCAGAAGTCTGCATCTCTGATGGTATGGGGTTGCATTAGTGCGTGTAGCATGGGCAGCTTACACATCTGGAAAGACACCATCAATGCTGAAAGGTATATCCAGGTTCTAGAGCAACATATGCTCCCATCCAGACAATGTCTCTTTCAGGGAAGATCTTGCATTTTCCAACATAACAATGCCAAACCACATACTGCATCAATTACAGCATCAATTACAGCAGTCTAAGCATAGAAGCCCAAACTTCCCTTTCCCCAGACACCTCGGCCAGCTCCTCGGGAAGAACACCGAGGCGTTCCCAGGCCAGCCGAGAGACATAGTCCCTCCAGCGTGTCCTGGGTCTTCCCCGGGGCCTCCTCCCGGGGGGACATGCCTGGAAAACCTCCCCAGGGAGGCATCCAGGAGGCATCCGACAAAGATGCCCGAGCCACCTCAGCTGATTCCTCTCGATGTGGAGGAGCAGCGGCTCTACTCCGAGCTCCTCCCGAGTGACTGTGCTTCTCACCCTATCTCTAAGGGAGCGCCCAGCCATCCTGTGAAGGAAACTCATTTCAGCCACTTGTATCCACGATCTTGTTCTTTCAGTCATTACACAAAGCTCATAGGTGAGAGTCGGAACGTAGATCGACTGGTAAATTGAGAGCTTCGCCTTTTGGCTCAGCTCCTTCTTCACCACAACAGACCAGTAAAGCGACCGCATCACTGTGGAGGCCGCACCAATCCGCCTGTGGATCTCACGCTCCATCCTTCCCTCACTCGTGAACAAGATCCCGAGATACTTAAACTCCTCCACTTGAGGCAGGACTTCTCCACCAACCTGGAGAGGGCAAGCCACCCTTTTCCGGTCGAGAACCATGGCCTCGGACTTGGAGGTGCTGATTCTCATCAAAATAGAACGTGCATTAAAATAAAAGTAATTATAATAATTAAAAAAATCATGGGGCATGTCTCATTCTGTGAGATCAGTTCTGCAGTTCAGCATTAGTTTGGAGTTAGTGGGTCACATGACCTGGAAGCTATTGAAAAAAATACAAGGGAATATGGTGTTTTTATTTTAAAAAATCATATAAAATAGAAAGTGCACCAAAATCCAAAAACATGAGGTGTATCTCATTCTGTGAGATCAATATCCTCCTGACTCCCAGCAGTTCAAATTTGTTCTCTCTGGAGGACATTTGTAAACCTGAAGATCTCCCACCCCTTACATAGTACTGAGCTAATTCCTACTGTGCCTTAAAGAGGACATTTAGAACTTTTAAATGATACCTCATTTGTAGGGGTGGGGTTTTGGGAACTTCCTTTTCCTCTGCAAAGAAAATGGCTTCCCTCACCACAAAGGCATTTTACAGTCAAAGGAAAAGTGCATGCATAATACTTTAAACTTAACAAATGTTGTCTTCAAATATTGGCGTTATGTTTTACATGAACCTCTTAAGAACACATTAAATCAATTTATGAGTTAATGTAACATGTTTTACCACAATATTTTCCCCTTTTAAGAAATGTCCTCCGTAGTGGACATTTGTAGTTGCTTTTTCTATTTTGTTCTGTATTTTTTGCAAATCAGAAGGCAGAGAGTCACTATCAGAGGCAGAGAAGATTTTACTGCAAATTGTTGAGGGAAACTCAGATTTTGAGTTGTCTGATGAGGAAGAGCAAGGTGGGGTGTTTGAAGGTGAAGCAGAGGCAGAGGATTCAGACAGCTCTGAGGATGAAGGTGAAGCAGGGCAAGTACAGGCAGAGGAGCAAGAAGATGCCGGATGCTTCTCATCTTCGTCCAGCCGTTGTCCACTATGGAGCAAGACTACAATGTACACATTGACTTTATATTTTCATACAAATACATTACAATTTACAGAAAACATTTTTCACTTAGGTGGCACGGTGGTGTAGTGGTTAGCGCTGTCGCCTCACAGCAAGAAGGTCCGGGTTCGAGCCCCGTGGCTGGCGAGGGCCTTTCTGTGTGGAGTTTGCATGTTCTCCCCGTGTCCGCGTGGGTTTCCTCCAGGTGCTCCGGTTTCCCCCACAGTCCAAAGACATGCAGGTTAGGTTAACTGGTGACTCTAAATTGACCGTAGGTGTGAGTGTGAATGGTTCCATTTACGGGTCGCTGCCCAGTTCGCCAGTATGTACCAGGCAAACCATACCCGACTGGATTCAAGGTGCTTGTCTTGGAAACACCAAATGGTCTGATCCTAGACTTTGTGGTCTACCAAGGCAAAACCACCTTTAGAGTCACAGAAGAACAGGGCATTGGAGAACAAGCTGTCCTTCACTTGGCAGAATCTGTTCCCCAAGGAACGCACCTCTTCTTTGACAGGTTCTTTACAAGCGTGAACCTCCTGGAAATCTTGCATGCAAAAGGGTTGACCGGTACTGGAACTCTCATGAAGAACAGAGTTCCAAATGATTGCAACATCATAGCGGACAGGCCCTTCACAAAGAAAGGAAGAGGGGCATCAGAGATGGTGGTCAGACGAAGTCCTCCTGAAGTCGCTGTCTTAAAGTGGATGGATAACAAGCCAGTGGCCATGGCATCAACTGCCTATGGCATCGAGCTGGAGGACACACGCAGGAGATGGTCTAAGAAAGGCAAAAGGTTTGTCCAGGTGTCAAGGCCACAGGCATTTGCTGAATACAACACTAATATGGGTGGCGTGGACTTGGCTGACAGGATGCTAAGCTTCTACAGGATGGCCACTTGCAGTCGGAAATGGACAGTGCGTGCAATTTTCCACTTTTTTGATCTGGCAATCACCAATGCATGGCTTCAGTACAAAACTGATTGCCAGATTCTGGGAAAGAAAGCACTGAAGTTTCTTGAATTCAAAATGTTCCTTGGTGAGCAGTTGATTACTCGGGCCCAAGCAGGAGTTGCAAGTGACAGTGAGGATGACTACAGTCCCCCACGTCAAAAGTGGAAACCACAGCCAAATGCAGCTCTGAGATACTATGGTGCCATCCATCTCCTGGAGATGGTAGATGAAACACATGCATCAAGGTGTCGCAGATCTGGTTGCAAAAGTAAAACCTATGTGATGTGCACCAAGTGCAAGGTATTCCTTTGTGTCTCAAAGAAGGGGAATTGCTTTTTGAAATATCATACCCCATGAATCAATCAGAAATCCATCAAAGATCACAATATAAACAAAAAAAACCCTGATGTTCGATGTCTCAATCATGTATAGAAGTGTGACTCATTTGTAAGTGGAATTGTTTTTTCATTTACAGATTGTGATTATCATACTATTTCACATGTATGACGTTCCGATGTCCACTGTATAGGACATGTTATATCTTAAAAATAGAAACTTTTTTTTCATAAAAACTCTTGTCAATGTCCTCATTCCCTTTCAAACAATTGGGGAAGTTAAAAAAAATAGAGATTTAAAAACTTTTTCCCCCCTGGTAGTCAGGAGGATATTACATTTCTGCATTATTTTGGCGTTAGTGGGTCACATGACATGGAAAATTATGTTTTATTTGTCACTGATACAGTAATTTATTGACGTTCCCTAAGTGAAACGGATGCGTTTTAGAGCGAGGGCAATCATTGAACCCGAGGAGGAAGACGTCGATTGTCTAACCTGAAACTAAATTCACCTTTGTCACTAGCTTTTACTGTGATTTTTTTTTTTTTTACTTCAGGTTGTGTCTTCTAATGATTCCTTTTCAAAGCAGAACAAAACAAAGCAAACGCTAATTTGTAGATTAAGTGAAATTTCTGAATCTGTACTCACAACTATGACTCTTCATAACTGATTTGATCTCCTAACAAAGTAAAAAGATTTAGCCATGTAAATGAGACAGTATCAAGATTATTCATTTTATGTTTGCTGATATTCCTGTCTGCATAAAGCAGTTCTTTCAAATTAAGAAAATTACATATTTAAAATATTTAAAATTGTCCAAGTGATTAGGTTAGGAAACCCATTAAGTTAATCATTAAATATGAATCTTTATACAATCCCAGAGATGTGCCTGAATACCACACGGAAATATTAATTAATTTGGAATATGTACGATCAGTCCGCTATTATGATGCATTCTAAAGAAAAAAGCATCACCCTTGGCTCAAGATATTCAGAATAGATAACGGAAGCAGCGGTGCCGAAACACCACAGACCTTAAACCGCATATATCACACATTCAAGCCATTGTTTCTTACCTTTCTAATGAACTCCATGACTAGGCTTGTTTCGTTTTTTTCCCCGACAAAATGATGCCGCTTGCTGTATCTGTACTCTCTCCTCCTGGGTTGTGACGTGCGCTTGCAGCGTTGAGGGGTATGAGGTGCGGTGGGCGGGGCGACTGAGACAAAAGTCCGCGCGTTAGTGGGTACTGGGAAATTTTACGTCCTGCAAGCGTTTTGGAGGAAATATTGGAATTTGAACCAGATGCTTCGTCGGTTTCTATAATTCAGTTTTATTTTGGTGTACAAAACTGGTTCTTTTGTATCATAACCTACAACATTCCGAGTAACAATAGATAGATTTGCTAACATGAAAATATCTTGTGACTACACTACAAAGGAGTGCAATTATCGTTTCTGTAGAAATCACAAAAGATGCGCTACTGCATATCATGTGGATTTAGAATTTAAATGCACTCGTAGAAAATTAGGACTCATTAAGAATTCATCTGTTGTCCCTCTGGGGAACAGAGTACGTTTTATTTCCAAGAAAAGGGTTACAAGTAGAAACATTTTGGACGGTATCCCTTAATCGTGCAACAAACCCTTAAAGAACCCTTGAAGAATCGTTTATTCTAAGGGAAATATATATATATATATATATATATATATATATATATATATATATATATATATATATATAAGCTCGAATGTTAAAGTGTATCATACTGGTCATACAGATTACAAACCTGAGCTAGGCTAGATTTGTAGGCCATTTTTAATCATAGACTTAGGTTTAATATTTATAATAATTTGTTATTTTAAGAACAATTAAGAACAAAAAGCACAACGCGATGTATTTATTAGGCAGCAGTGGAAACCAATACTTTATTATTTTACAGTAACTTAAAGAACATTCCATCAAAATAGGCTATTAATTTCTCTGTTAACTACTAGATACCAGCACCAAAGCGTGTGCCCGGTTCTGCCTGAAGCGGGCCTCCAGCACGTGCATGCGCACAAGCAAGGTTTCACTTACTGGTATTGGTCCCTTGCGGCGGACGCGTGAATGGCTGCAGAGCGGTGGGCTGATAATGTGGGGTGACGCTGCTCATGCTCTCTGGTTGGTTCTCCGACTAAAGAGGGGTATGCGTGTCAGGAAAACCGATAAGAACGGACGGGGTTAAAGGCTGCCCGGATTTGATTACATTACTGTTCTGAACCTTCTCATAGGAGACGATAGGCTATCATATAGTTCAGAAATGCGGCTGAATAAAACGAATGAGATATACATATGCTTTCAGTCTTGTGTTTGCGCTATTTACTACTAACACAAAAGGCAAAACCAGCGCGTTAATACAAGACTGAAAGCAGTGTGATTTTATATATATATATATCAATAAATAAAACAAAAACCGCAAAGCAAGCATAAAGTAGTCATAGGAAACCCAAACAACTGGCCAACATTGTGCAGAAGTGTGTGTGTGTGTGTGTGTGTGTGTGCATATGTTTATTTCCATGTGGTCAAAAGTGAAACACCTGTGTTCCCTCTGCTCCACTTTTTTCCCCCTGGCAAAGGCAAATGGGTCAAAAAAAAATAGTGTAAGAAACAGAAACTACCACGGCATGACTGAATTCTGCAGTGTATAAAAGTCTTCAATCACTGGTTAAAATGATTAAAAAATATCTGAAGATGAGGAAAGGCTTAAAAAATCATAATTATTATCTGACAAAGTTAGCTTTTTTCAAATTCAAACAAACACTGGCTGATTTCGTGATCCCCTTCAAACCTGTAGGCTACAGAACATCAGTATGCTCGAATGAGCTTTCTAATTTCATATGCAATAGAGATGCCTTCCTTTCCTGTCTCGTTGGTGGTCCACATCATATGCTTTCTGTTTACAGACCTTGGGGAACCACAGATGTTATTCTCTGCACAAATATTTTATTGACAACTGGCTGAATGTGAAGAGAACCTAATTTTCCCTGCAGTTTTTTTTTTTGTCTGCTAATGACTCTAAGTGTCTCAGTGAAAGGCTTGGAACACCACTGCAAGTTGTGTGTTGTGGAGGGCTCATTATTATTGGCAGAAGCAGCTAGAAGTGACAATGATCAAATCCAACTTATTGTGCATGGCTAAGAAAGGAGCTAAGGAAAGAGATATTTGTGCTTGTATTTGGTCACAGCATTACAACCATCTTTTTTGTGTTTTTGCATGATGAGAAAGAATGAAAACATGACTCTTGGCAGTTCATGGCATAAACAATGTCACATTTATTCGGTGCAAACTGTGCAAAGTGAAATTATAGCCACTGAAGTAATGGCAGAAAAGACATTATCAACTGAGAGGCTGCTCAGCCAGTAAGGGTGCATCTCACCCCAAACAGCACATGGCCATGTATCACCCCGAGACTGCAGAGTAGACAATCCATCCAGCCATCATCTGTAGCCATTTATCCTGTACAGGGTTGCAGGCAAGCTGGAGCCTATCCCAGCTGACTATGGAGAGAGGCAGGGTACATGCCTGGACAAGTCGCCAGGTCATCGCAGGGCTAACACATACGTAGAGACAAACAACCATTCACACTCACATTCACAGCCACCAATTAGCCTAACCTGCATGTCTTTTGACTTTGGGGGGAAACTGGAGCCCCCGGATGAAACACGTAGACATGGGGAGAACATGCAAACTCCACACAAAAAGGCCTTCATCAGCCAGTGGGCTTGAACCCAGGACCTTCTTGCTGTGAGGCAACAGTGCTAACCACTACACCACCATGCTGCCCCAGGGTAGTCAGTCATGATCACTAATAGGAAGTTAAGAAGCCTCAACCTTAGCATGTTAAAAGACATTTTAGAACTTTCAGCACCACTGAATTCATAATCTAAGTGGGCATATTTAAATTTTTGACCGCATATGTACAATTTTGGCCCTGTATTTAATAAAACCCAAAATAAATTAAAATTGGTGCACCAAATTTCTTTACACACACACACACACACACACACACACACACACACACACAGACACACACACACACACACACACACACACACACACACACACACACACTTGTGGTCAGAAGTTTACATACAGTGACATGAAGGTCATCTTGGATATGAATGTCATGGCAATAACTGGGCTTTCAGTAATTTTTTCTTTGAACTGTTCTTTTTCTGTGGCAGAATGATTGTACAGCATACATCTTTAATTTATAAAAAAAACCACTAGAATTTGGTGCACAAGTTTTAATTTTCTTTGGGTTTTCTGAAATCAACACAGGGTCAGAATTATACATACAGGGTCAAAAATTTACATACACTCACTTAGATTATTAATTCAGAGGTGCTGAAACTTCCAAAATGTCTCTTATCTTGCCAAGGCCGAGGTCTCTTAACTTCCTGTTAGTGATCATGATTGACTACAGCTGGTAGCTTCTCTGTGCTTTCATAAAAAGGGTTTGTTTACAGCACTCATTGGATTGACCAACTCACAGTAAATTGGGAAAGTTCAAGGAGCTCAGTGCAGATCTGAGAAAGAGGATTGCAGATATGCACAACTCCAGAATGTCTCTTGGAGCCATTTCGAAACAACTGCAAATTCCAAGATCAGTTCAAACAATTTTATCCAAGTTATTGTGAGGTGTAGTCACTTTGCCAAGCCACTTTGCTTCAAGAAAACCCAAACGGTCACCCTCAGCTGAAAGGAAATTAGTTTGGATGGTCAGGAACAACCTGAGAACCACCATGGCACAGCCCTGCCATGAACTGGAAGCTGATGGATCACTGCTTACAGTTCAGATCACCATGAACTAAGAAGGTGCTATCCAAGGAATAAGCCCCTGCTCCATTTTTACATAAATAGATTTTGACTTAGTTTCTAAGAGCAATGTTCGTTTCCAGAGCATATATCCAAAACTATTCATGATACGGATTTGAAACTTGGTAAACATGTTAACAAGGTGATGTAGATGTGCCTTTTTTCATACTAAGAAATTTGAGAAATTAAAAATTTTCATGCTTCCATGGAAACAATTTCAGACTTAGTCTCTCAGGTTAGTCCTGGGGGTAGGTTTTGTTTCCAGAGCAGAATTTGAAAACTATGAGTGGTATGGTCTTGAAAGTTGGTATGTGTTGATTAAGTAATGTATATGCACCTTTTGATGTGAAGAAATGTGAAAAATTTTAATTTTTAGCTCCTCTGGACCAAAGGTCTGGTGGGCTTATGCTATGGGCTGTTGAAGTCAGTGTAAAGAGGTAGGGTTGGTTTCCTGCAGCAGAACTTGAAAAATGTGACAAATAATATCTTGAAACTTGGTATATAGGGTGGGGGATATAGATGACTGTCTTCTTGTTGACTGATCCTTATCAGTTTGTAGATGTAAATGGTGACTTCTCTACTCATACTAAGGTAAAGTTTGGTGTTCTGTAAGGTTCTGTTCTTGGCCCACTGCTTTTTTTAAATGTTATCTCTGGGTAAAATTATTTGTAATTATGATTTTAGCTTCCACTGTTATGCTGATGACACAGTTGTATATTTCAGCAAAGCCAGATGAGAGACACCAGCTTAATAAAATTCAGAAATGTATAAAGGACATTACAAACTGTATGCTTCCTTCTGCTTAATTCTGACAAGACAGAAGTACTTGTACTAGGATTACATTCAGCTGTTTGATTACACAGTAACTCTAGATGGCCGTTCCGTTTCATCATGTGCAGCAGTAAAAGATCTTGGTGTGATTACTGACTCCAGTTTTTCATTTGAAGCTCATATGGAAAATATTACTAGGTTAGCCTTCTTTCATCTCAGAAATATTACTAAGAAAGATATCACTATTGACTACTTTCACGTTACCCATAATGCTTTGCGCCTTGGGGGATAACCAAAATATAAACAAACTAAAACAACATGGCATCGCACACTGATAGTAATCTTTCAAATTTAAATCTCCCAAAAGAAGTGTCAAAACTAACTAAATCAAAGCTTAAAGAAATCTGCAAAGCTTTGTCTGTGGACTTCGAGAAATCAATCGGTAAAAAAGTGCTTGTAAATATCATATTGAATGCTTTGAATATCTCTACTTCAATTGACCATCAGCAGCCTTCTTCATCTGTCAACACAGGTATAACCAACAATTACTTACCTGCAGAAGTTAAAAGATTGGCAGAAAAGCTTCGAAAGATCGACACTGATCATAGAATAATCTACAGGGTAATAATTTTTGCTGGGTGCTGGTTATGACAAAGCTGTAAGAAAATGCAAAACACTTTGTGCATGGGAACACAAGCACAGAATTCACTCATTCAAGTAAGTACTGTAAACAGCACAACTGTCAAATGTCTAAGTTTAAGTTGATTTTGATTTCCTTCACTGACTTTCCTTGAGCTCATATGCTACCAGATTATGACAATCTTTGGGCTGTTAGAAGCAGCTGTTAGGACTACAGGATCAAAGACTACACTCGATCTACCTACAAAAACACTAAAAGGGGGAAGTACATGTAAGCTTACTTACACTGCATCATTTCTGCTTTGTTTTGGGGGTTGATCTTTTAATAAAGTTGTCCTTTTCAGTTCTTTGACTTGTCCTTGTTTTTTTGGTTTTCACACTTTTTATGACTAAAACACAAAGACAGAGGGGTTGTACTGTAGGCTTTGTGACTTGGATCATCAGATTTTACTCCACCACTGAAGTGTGCAGAACACAGTTGCATATTGTCTGTCAGTGCAAATTTTTTACACTGAATTCTATTTAACCATGCTTTTTGGCACTTAGCCTCTTTAGGTATTCTATAAAACTTTAAATCAGGAAAAGTCATTTCCCCCCATGTGAATTCAAAGAAATGACTGAGGTTATCTGACTTAGTAAACAAATATAACATCTGGTTATCCCCCAAGGTGCAAAGCATTATGGGTATATAAAAGTAGTCAATATGATGCAGAAGTTCTCCCTGTGGCTGTGTATACATGTGAATTAGATAAACTGGCTACTCTAAATTGTTCATAAGTGTGATTGTGAGTTTGAATGGTTGTTAATCTCTGTCTTAGTCCTGTGATAAATTGGCAAACTGCCAAGGTACCTGATGTCTCACCCAAAGTCAGTTGGGATTGGCTCCAGCTTCCCCTAAGACCCAGACAGAAAAGTGGGCCATGGATACACAATGAAGGAAAATAATTCATGCTTTTGTTATCTCAAGATTGGATTTTTGTAATGCCTTACTGTCTGGATGTTCCAGTAGGTGCATAAACAAGCTCCACTTAGTCCAGAATACAGCAGCAAGAGCTTTTACTAGAACCAGAAGATATGACCACATCACCCCTATCTTATCCACACTGCATTAGCACCCAATCAAATTTCACATTGATGATAAAATACTACTATTGGCCTATAAAGCACTGAATGGTCTTGTGCTAATGCAATGTGAAATTTGATTGGATGCTAATGTAATGTGAATAAGATAGGGATTATGTAGTCATATCGCCTGGTTCTAGTAAAAGCTCTTGCTGCTGTATTAGCACCCAATCAAATTTCACATTGATGATAAAATACTACTATTGGCCTATAAAGCACTGAATGGTCTCGTGCTGAAGCTGCAGAAATTCTGGTCTTTTATGATTTGAAAGACCTACTTTGATCAAAAGGTGCAAGCTACTTGTTGGTACCTCATGTACACTAATTGGAAGACTGATCCATAATTGTAAGGCTTTGTAAGAGGAAGGTCTGCTCATTGCTGTACCCTTCACTACTGAATGCAGAGTACAGCAAGGGGCAGATCTTCCTCTTACAAAGCATCCCAGTTATGGAACAGCCTTTCAATTAGTGTTTGGCACTCAGGCATGGTCTCAGCGTTTAGGCCTAGACTGAAATCATATTTGTTTAGTCTAGGCCATAAGGTGAACCCCGTTTTCGTTTCATCTCGCTCCGACGTCTCTGAACTACAAAATATTTATTTTAAAACTAAGAATGAGTACTAGAAAGTGTGGCGAAAAAAGTTCTCACCTTATAATCCTGTCAATTCCTCGCACCGAGCGATCGCGTGGCGAACTATTTTCCTCTAAAAATGACGTGTCGGGACATCACGTGACCGGTCTGGCCCAATCGCGTTGCCGATTTTTGACCACAGATCAGCTGACAGCTTGCGTAATTACAGTCACATTAGTAGAAAAAGTCTCAAACACCCTCCAAAGTGGGTGAAATGTCTTCCAAGTCCTAAATAGTGCTTTAAATACATCACTAAGACAATATTGCATATATGTGGTATATTGAAGTGTTTATATTATTATTAGAATAAAAATAATTTTTATTATCACCATTATTATAGTATAAAATATGGTGTAATGGTCTATGACTAGGACCATTCATGTATTCATTCTCTTAGGTTATTAACTATAAAGTACTGATCAACCATAAAACAATTTGCTTGAAAAACAGACCTACAATGTTACACAGGCAGTAATGGAATGGAGTATTGACTCGTCATTGTGGGCTATACACACCATGGATTAGCCATAAAATGGCATATATAATATATAGGCAATGCGTGTGATTTCAGATCAAGATTTAAGAAATTGTGCAGGAAGGAGAAGAGTCCATAGGAATAATAATACACAATAATAATAATAATAATAATAATAATACAACCTATATATAATATTGCAGTTCTATTGCTCAGTTCAGAGGCACAATGGCAGGGATTCAAGTATTCACTACCTATGCAGCGGCACAGTAGAGGTAGGTAAACGCACTAGGCAGCACTATGCACCTGCAGCAGCGGCAACAAAGAAGATGCAAGACTGAGTCATCATACAACAGAACTATGTGGCAAATTGCAAACTTTAATAGAAAATGTAAACAACAAAACAGTGATATATACATATTACAAATGCAAATTTATATATACACAAAAAATATATATATAAAAATATATAAAAGTCCTGTGGCACGGTGCAAAAAGGCAGGGGTCAGCATCCAGGCAATGACCTAGGTGTCAGTGACAGAGAAAGAGAGGGGACACACACACACACACACACACACACACACACACACACACACACACACACACACACACACAGTGCTGTGACTAATTGTCTTCACATTGAACAGTAGCAAGTAGCATTCTATGGTCATGTATGAGAAGTTAGTACATGGCTTACTTGTCCTTCTCTTGTCTAGCAGGCTCATTCAGAAATCTGGTGTACTGCTGGTAGCAGCTCTTGTGGTACTGCACCTCCAGAGCCACACAGTCTTTGTCCTTAATGTGTACCAGAATACTGTGGTCATCTTTAGTCTCAACAGCAGTCTGCAACTCGCCTTGCCAGACAGAAAGACATGCTTATTACCACATAGGAATTTAAGTTTGCCAGTAGCATATTCACATAAAGGCACACATATGTTACATGCATACAAACATTGAAACATAACATCCATGCATGCAAACACACTTGCAGAGGGAGATAGCACTGTAGATAGTCATCAGTGATAGTGACCCTTTGTGTGTGTGGGGGCAGGGGGGTTGATCAGTGATTGTGACCCTTTGTGTGAGTGTGTGTGTGTGGGTGGGTTTGCTTACCTGCTGTTAAGGTCTCAGCTTTTGAAAGGGCTTCCCTTTGTCGTTTGCCTCCCTTTAAGACGAATTTGAGTTGTTCTTTTTTACATATAATGCACAGGGCAGGAAGGACGGGACCTGAGCTGGACATAGGCAGTGCTGACCTGGATCTAAGACTCTTAGTGCTGCCCGATGTTGAGGGGCCAGCTTCGGAGGGGGGGGGCAGCTTCGGGGGGTCTTGCGGCGTCTTGAGTTTCATCTTCCCCTTCTTTCTCGCGCACCATACGCTTTCCCGCTCGTTCAATAGCAAGTTTGTCTGTAAACCTGCGGTAACATGCAGGGTGGAAGGCAGCATCCTCGGGTATCTTGTCAAACTCTAAATCTAAACAGTGTTTGTAGTTTTCGGCTACTCTCCTGTTCTCACCGCTCAACTGCAGTCACTGTCGGATACTGTCCCGGTATGTATTCCACCGTTTGAAGGTAAATTCCTGGGTCACTCCGTGCTTCACAGAAGCTATATGCATATAGCACTGCTTACGTGCAAGAAGTTTTCTCCTTTTTGCTGTTATTTCCAAACTTTCCACTGCTGCTAGACGAGGCTGTGGCGGCTGCCATGTTGGTCTCTTGTTTACGAAATGGGGCTACGTCAGCAACCGTGGAACCTGTTCTGTAGCGAAATCTTATTCCGCGGTGCCAAAATATCATTCCACGCCGATGACATTAGCTCGCTTTTTCAAGCCTTCGTGCGAAAAATTGACAGCATTACAAGGTGAGAACTTTTTGATGACATCATTTCATAATACGTCCATTTTTAAGAATTGGATATTATGTAGTTCGGAGACGTCGGAGCGGAATCTTGTTTCTGAAAGACTTTTCGGGGTTCACCTTACGGCCTAGTCAAGTCTTTTGTTAATATATTTTTCTGAGGTAAAGGAGCAGATCTGGAGAGTTCACAGGCATAGAATATTTTGGTGAGCTGGGATGTTTGGATGCTGTCCCCCCTCACAAATTGAAATCAGGTTTGTTGACAGCAAAATGGCTGGCTGCTTTATGTCTCAGGGTGCCCTCATGACTGCTTTGCCTTCTGGCTCTCCCTTTTAGTTATGCTGTCAAAAGTAGTCTTGCCGGAGCCCCTGCTTGCACTCTACACACAATGTACATTGTCCTTCCTCATGTCATCTCTGGGAGTATTTTCTTGCCACCATTTTCTCTGGCCTGCTCTTTAGGGATAAATTTGTAAATTAAAAATTTATATCTGTAATTTATGTATTTCTGTAATGCTGCTTTGTGAAAATGTCAGTTGTTAAAAATGCTATGCAAATAAAAGGTAATTGACGACGATTACTTACTCCATTTCACATCTGTATATGGAAACATCACTGTTGGATATGAGAATACAGTACAAGAGTGGTGTCATCCACAAACTTGAAGAACTTGATGTCAGAGGTGCAGTTATTGATGGAGAAGAGGGTCATGAATGAGGGTAATTCATATTTAGGGAGAAGAGAAGGAGGGAGAACACATATCCTTGAAGTGCACCAGTGCTGAGAGTTACAGTATCTGATGTGCATGTGCCAAGCCATATTACTCTCTGTCTGGCAGGAAGACTGTGATCCACTGGCAGATTAACGAGAATTTTTTTTTTTTTTGGTCCAGCAGCTCGAGGATGTTCGTGTTGAAGGCTGAACTGAAGTCAAAAGATCATCATGCTTGTGCTTTAGGTGGAAAGATGTTGGTGAATGAAATGTAGGCCTATATTTAACACATCACTGACTGACTTGTTGGGAACTAAAGGGAATCAGGGAAAACTCTGGTGGAGTTTTGAGCTACCCCAGAATGAGTTACATAAAGGTCATCATTACTATTAATGTTTTAAGAACTTGGTGTCATTAATTATATGGGATAATTAGTATGTATGTATGTATGTATGTATGTATGATTGTAGATTCAAGTGTCCATGATTGGCTGATACTTTGACTTCTGTACCCTCACTGACTCTCTCACATTGTTATGTAGCTACAGGGGTGCTTGAAAGTTTGTGTACCCTTTTGAATTTTCTATATTTCTGCATAAATATGACCTAAAACATCGTCAGATTTTCATACAAATCCTAAAAGTAGATCAAGAGAACCCAGTTAAACAAATGAGACAAAAATATTGTACTTGGTCATTTATTTATTGAGGAAAATGATTCAAAATTACATATTTGTGAGTGGCAAAAGTATGTGAACCTCTAGAATTAGCAGTTACTTTGAAGGTGAAATTAGAGTCAGGTGTTTTCAATCAATGGGATGACAATCAGGTGTGAGTGTGAGCCCTGTTTTATTTAAAGAACAGGGATCTATCAAAGTCTGATCTTCACAACACGTTTGTGGAAGTGTATCATGGCACGAACAAAGGAGATGACTGAGGACATCAGAAAAAGCGTTGTTGATGCTCATCAGGCTGGAAAAGGTTAAAAAAACTTCTCTAAATAGTTTGGACTCCACCAATCTACAGTCAGGCAGATTGTGTCCAAATGGAGGAAATTCAAGACCATTGTTACCCTCCCCAGGAGTGGTCGACCAACAAAGATCACTCCAAGAGCAAGGTGTGTAATAGTTGGTGAGGTCACAAAGGACCCCAGGGTAACTTCTAAGCAACTGAAGGCCTCTCTCACATTGGCTAATGTTAAATTTTCATGAGTCCACCATGAGGAGAACACTGAACAACAATGGTGTGCATGGCAGGGTTGCAAGGAGAAAGCCACTGCTCTCCAAAAAGAACATTGCTGCTCATCTGCAGTTTGCTAAAGATCATGTGGACAAGCCAGAAGGCTATTGGAAAAACGCTTTGTGGACATATGAGACCAAAATAGAACTTTTTGGTTTAAATGAAAAGTGTTATGTTTCAAGAAAGGAAAACACTGCATTCCAACACAAGAACCTTATCCCATCTGTGAAACATGGTGGTGGTAGTATCATGATTTGGGCCTGTTTTGCTCCATCTGGGCCAGGACGGCTTGCCATCATTGATGGAACAATGAATTCTGAATTATACCAGCAAATTCTAAAAGAAAATGTCAGGACATCTGTCCATGAACTGAATCTCAAGAGAAGGTGGGTCATGCAGCAAGACAACGACCCTAAGCACGCAAGTTGTTCTCCCAAAGAATGGTTAAAGAAGAATAAAGTTAATGTTTTGGAATGGCCAAGTCAAAGTCCTGACCTTAATCCAATAGAAATGTTGTGGAAAGACCTGAAGCAAGCAGTTCATGTGAGGAAACCAATTAACATCCTGGAGTTGAAGCTGTTCTGTATGGAGGAATGGATTAAAATTCCTCCAAGCTGGTGCACAGGACTGATCAACTGTCACAGGAAATGTTTAGTTGCAGTTATTGCTGCACAAAGGGGTCACACCAGATACTGAAAGCCAAAGGTTCACATACTTTTGCCACTCACAGATGTGTAATATTGGATCATCCATTCACCCATCCATAGCCGATTATCCTGTTCTACAGGGTCCCAGGCAAGCTGGAGCCTATCTCAGCTTACTATGGGCAAGAGGCGGGGTACCCCCTGGACAAGTTGCCAGGTTATCACAGGGCTGACACAAACAACCATTCACATTCACACCTATGGTCAATTTAGAGCCGCCAATTAGCCTAACCTGCATGTCCTTGGACTGTGGAGGAAACCGGAGCATCCAGAGGAAACCCATGCAGACACAGGGATAACATGCAGACTCCACACAGAAAGGCCCTCACCGGCCGCTGGGCTCGAACCCAGGACCTTCTTGCTGTGAGGTGGCAGTGCTAACCACTACACCACCGTGCCACCCCTACTATTGGATCATTTTTCTCAATAAATAAATGACCAAGTAGAATATTTTTCACTCATTTGTTTATCTGGGTTCTCTTTATCTACTTGTAGGAGCTGTGTGAAAATCTGATGATGTTTTAGGTCATATTTATGCAGAAATATAGAAAATTCAAAAGGGTTCACAAACTTTCAAGCACCACTGTATAGACTTATTACAGGCCAAATATTCAGTCAGATACATTAAATATTTGGATATTGACACAGGTATTATTATGTTAGCTGTCTATTACAGTATATTAGAGTTGAAATTAAATAATGAATATGCCCTCCAAATGCAGACTTGCAGCTTTTATTTAAGGGTACTCAAACATCAGGTGGATGCTGTGGGAATAGTTTCTGACCCCCCTTCAGGGACAAAATGTAATTGAACAAACAAACAAATCATAAATTGTCATTTGTAACTCCTGGTTGCAAATCCTTTGCACTCAATCACTACCTGAAATCTGGAACCCTTCCAGAGCATCCAGATACTGGGTTTCTTCCCTGGTGATGTTCTGCCTGGTCTTTACTGCAGCTGTCTTCAGTTCCTGCTTATTCTTGGAGCATTTTGCTGTCAGTTTTACCAACAGTAAATGCAATGCATGCTCAACTGGATTCAGGTCAGGTGATTGACTTGGCTATTACTGAGGGTTTCAGTCTTTGAAGTTTGTGAACCCTTTAGAATTTTCTATAATTCTGCATAAATATGATCTAAAGCATCATCAGATTTTCACACAAGTCCTAAAAGTAGATAAAGAGAACCCAGTTAAACAAATGAGACAAAAATATTATACTTGGTCATTTATTTATTGAGGAAAATGATGCAATATTACATATCTGTGAGTGGCAAAAGTATGTGAACCTTTGCTTTCAGCATCTGGTGTCAAGTTTATTTGTATAGCGCTTTTAACAATAAACATTGTCGCAAAGCAGCTTTACAGAATTTGAACGACTTAAAACATGAGCTAATTTTGTCCCTAATCTATCCCCAGTGAGCAAGCCTGTGGCGATGGTGACAAGGAAAAACTCCCTCAGACGACATGAGGAAGAAACCTCGAGAGGAACCAGACTCAAAAGGGAACCCATCCACATTTGGGCAACAACAGACAGCATGACTATAACATTAACAGTTTTAACGTGAAGACAGTTTCGTTGATGTTGTAACTCTTCATTGATGGAAACTTGAGTGCAAAACTGTTCATGACAACTGCAGTCCTAAAGTTAACAAGTCAACTGTAGTCCTCAGCCATAAAAGCATTACTGTAAGAGTCCAGAGCGTCCTCCAGGTGTAACTTTCAACTGTCCTCATGGGGCCATCCTCCACAGGAGCGATGCGATAAAACTCCAACCAGACACAGGGCACCAGGATGGATCAAGCAGGTCTGAGGGGCAGAAAAGGTCAGCATCTCAATCTCAGGACCAACATGTAACTCAGAGGGACAGATTGGGTGGGGGGGAGGGAGGGAGAGAGAGAAAACACAGGTTGTTAGGTATGCCCTATCTGGTGTGACCCCCTGGTGCAGCAATAACTGCTAAACATTTCCAGTAGCCATTTATCAGTCCTGCACACTGGCTTGGAGAAATTTTAGCCCATTCCTCCATGGATAACAGCTTCAACTCTGGGATATTGGTGGGTTTCCTCACATGAACTGCTCGCTTCAGGTCCTTCCACAACATTTCGATTGGATTAAGGTCAGGACTTTGACTTGGCTATTCCAAAACATGAACTTTATTCTTCTTTAACCATTCTTTGGTAGAATGACTTGTGTGCTTAGGGTTGTTGTCTTGCTGCATGACCCACCTTCTCTTGAGATTCAGTTCATGGAGAGATGTCCTGACATTTTCCTTTAAAATTCACTGGTATAATTCAGAATTCATTGTTCCATCAATGATGGCAAGCCGTCCTGGCCCAGATGCAGCAAAACAGGCCCAAACCATGATACTATCACCACCACGTTTCACAGATGGGATAAGGTTCTTATGCTGGAATGCAGTGTTTTCCATTCTCCAAACATAATGCTTCTCATTTAAACCAACATGTTCTATTTTGGTCTCATCCATCCATAAAACATTTTTCCAATAGCCTTCTGGCTTGTCCACATGATCTTTAGCAAACTGCAGATGAGCAGCAATGGGGGTTTTGGAGAACAGTGGCTTTCTCCTTGCAACCCTGCCATGCACACCATTGTTGTTCAGTGTTCTCCTCATGGTGCACTCATGAACATTAACATTAGTCAATGTGAGAGAGGCCTTCAGTTGCTTAGAAGTTACTCTGGGGTCCTTTGTGACCTCGCCGACTATTACACGCCTTGCTCTTGGAATGATCTTTGTTCGTTGACCACTCCTGGGGAGGGTAACAATGGTCTTGAATTTCCTCCATTTGTACACAATCTGTCTGACTGTAGATTGGTGGAGTCCAAACTCTTTAGAGATGGTTTTGTAATGTTTTCCAGCCTGATGAGCATCAACAATGCTTTTTCTGAGGTTTTCAGAAATCTCCTTTGTTCATGCCATGATACACTTCCACAAACATATTTTGTGAAGATCAGACTTTGATAGATCCCTGTTCTTTAAATAAAACATGGTGTCCACTCACACCTGATTGCCATCCTATTGACTGAGAACACCTGACTCTAATTTCACCTTCAAATTAACTGCTAATCCTAGAGGTTCACATACTTTGGCCACTCACAGATATGTAATATTAGATCATTTTCCTCAATTAATAAACAACCAAGTATAATATTTTTGTCTCATTTGTTTAACTGGGTTCTCTTTGTCTACTTTTCGGACTTGTGTGAAAATCTGATGATGCTTTCAGTCATATTTATGCAGAAATGAAGAAAATTCTAAAGGGTTCACAAACTTTCAAGCGCCACTGTAGTTAAGCTTGAAGGTGTCAATCCAAAATGGCAAAAGGCACCAGTTCACATGTTGCTTGATATGTATACGAAGTTTCATGAAGATATCTTCAGTAGTTTTAAAGATATGGCCCGGAAATAAAAACGTGACTGGACGGACAGCCAGACGGAACCCATTTCTATATCCCCCACCAAACTTTGTTTGGGTGGGGGATAATTAAGACCTGAGCCAGGAGAGAGCAGTCTCCTTAACTAGAACATATTCTAGTCTATCAAGGAGAATAATACAATCAATGGTTTGAAAAGCTGGTTATGTTGCTTTACCCTCATACAAAGAGACAGAACCCTGATCAGAGGCCAACAGTAGGTCATTTACCACTTTAACCAGTGTGATAAAGCCTAAACCCTGACTGATACACTTCATGGATGTTATTCCTATTAAAATGCAAGTACAACTGCTGTGCTACAATTTCTTCTAGGATTTTCTAATATGTTGGAGATAAATGGGAGGTTTGATATTAACCTATGTTTGACAGCTGACAGGGGTCAAGGTGAGGGGTTTTTTTTGGTTTGTTTTTTAAAAAACCTCAAGGCCTTGGGTGCTGGGAGATGTGGCTCACCTAGGCAGACACACCCAGAATTCATAAAGAATAGTTCCAGAATTATCAGGTCTACATATATAATTTTGGTTTCTATGAATACATAAGACCTCAGAGGATATATTTCCAGTGTCAGTAACATTGTGACTTACTATGCTTGAGTACATTGTGATAAACCAAAGGAGCAATTACAGTTTTTTTTAATCCTCACCTCAAATATATTCTAGATTGGACAGCATATACCGTAACACCATGATAGCAATGGCCCAGGCACAAAGATGGCACTTTTTGCATTCAGCAACTCTGAAAACTGGACACCCCCCCCCCAAAAAAAAAAAAAGAAAAAAAAAACACCCTCCACACAATAACCATGCCAGGGGTGGAGTTCAAATCCAGTTGCAGCACAAAACACAACAGGTAGAGTTGGTAAATGACCTTTATTGCAGATAATGGCAGGTATGAAGGGTAACAGGAAGACTTCAGCAAAGTTCAGTTTGTTAAACAGGTGAAACTCGCTTTGTGAAATAGCAGCAAAATGCCAAACAGCCATGGGAACAGGCAGATATAAACCTGGGGATACTGAGACAGAACTCGTGGTCAGGGACAGAAGGTTGAGGCATTTAGCAGGACAGAGATAAGGCAGGAAGGTCAGCCCAATGAAGAGTGCTGAAGAGCCTTGCATGGGAGTGCAAAGAACAATCTGGCAAACACAGCTTCTCGAGGTCTTCCATCAACGTTTGCTGCGCCACCTTCTCAACATCAAGTGGTGGCAGCATGTTACCAACATAGAAGTGCTCAGATGTGTTGGCTCTACAACTATTGAGACTATCATATGAAGCAATATGATACTTCGATGGCTGGGCCACGTCTGTAGGATGGATGACTCTCGTATGCCAAAACAGCTGCTGTTTGGTGAGCTGGCACATGGAGTAAGACCAAGAGGCCACCCCAAAAAAAGATGGAAAGACTGTGTCAAGGAAGACCTGAAGGCCTTCGGTGAGAATTAGCACTCTGTAGCCACTGACAAACCATTGTGGACTGCAAAGATTAAGGCAGGCAAGGAGCCATCAGAATTTAACCTCTTGGCTCACTGGGAGGCCAGACGAGAGATGCGCCATCCCAGAGGAAGCTCCAATCATCAGTAATGACATGGATGATGATATGGTAGTAGTGGTAGTAATGTAACAATTCTGAAGTAAAAGTAAATTCAAAAAACAGTCAAAAACAGTATAACAGCATGAAAAATTGTACACCAAAGAATGTTTCTGGGGTGCATGAGTGCTATGGTTTTACAGTGCCAAAGGTGACAGTGCTGTTGGAATAATCACTAATTTCGACATGTCCTACAAATCTCTTACAGGACTTCCAATGTGGTGTACTTTGTTTTCTGTGGCTTCTTAGACATTTTGATTTGGAAAAATATGAAAAAAGTTGATAAACGATACTGCATGGGTTGTGTGAAAAATGCATAAAATCTGGAGAGCGCCGGGAACCACTTGCCTTTATGCGTACAAGTGGCTGCTCAGCAAAAATAAATCTCATGTTTGTTTGCAATACCACTGAAAACCTTGTGAAAAGTAGAATATAGAGCCTTTGCACTGTCATGTGATTTGAGCGCAATCAGCACACATATATAAGGATGCTGTTTTCACAGAAACTTTGAAGTATCCTGTCAGGTATGCCATGATAGATGGATCTAAGTATAGGAAGCGTGTTTTAGTAGGCATAATATTTACAAAAACAAAACACAAATGAAACCAAAGTCATAAACATGGCTAGAAACAAATGTGACTGTGATAACACTTTGAAAAGCCTCTGTGTCCTTACATGCACGTGTTGATTGCGCTCAAATCAGCATCAGGTGTTTCCCATAATGACTGGGTCTCAAGCACGTGCATAACATACCCCGAAGGATCCCTGAATGTAAATGCACCAAGTCCCAGTGAAGGTGAGACTCTGCTGAGCCGCTGTGTTGCTCATGTTCACTTCACTGGATAAGAATGAGCACCTTGCTGTAGTTGTGAAATTATTTTTAATTCTTACCTTCATGGAAATGAAGTGAGCATACCATATGGTTTTTGACCTCTACATTTGACACAGAGTCCCACCAAATGTTTTTCCCCCCATTTTTCCCTTCTGCATTTAGAAGTCTCTAGACCCCCCCCCCCCCCCCCCCCATTAATTACTTTTGGCAAATTAAAAAAAAGGATGTCTTTGTTTCATTTAAAACAATTTGCACATCCAAAAATGCAGCAAAACCTTCCCATACCAATCAATAACAAGTAATTCATCTGAATGAAGCACTACAAGCGTGCCTCCTGTCATGGTGGCATAGTAACTGTTGCTACAGGGGTTACGTGACAGTGCAAAGCCTCCATTCTAGACATTTTCAGTAATCTGTAGTCCCACCAAATGTTCACAAGATGGAAGTAAAATACCATGAATGAAATTCACACACACACACACACACACACACACACACACACACACCAGACTCAGTAGACGCATAGGCTCTCATGTGGCGGATTCAGTAGATGCATCATTAGCTCTCGGGGTGGATTCTGATCAGAGAATCATATGGATCAACACCAAATGATGAAGCAAAGGTAAGGATGTGATATTAGTTGCTTTTGATAGCAATCACTCTGAGTTCTGATAGAATATTAAGACATAAACACAAAATTTGACATGTGGATGGCGAAAATGATGTTTGGTTGTGTGTTTGCTATGAGGCTAATGTGAGCTGGTTAGTTGAGGCTATGCTGTCTTTGGTATCAATGTAAAGCGTAGATTCTCTAGTTTCGTATGACATCAAACATGTGCTGGAGCAAGCACATTATGGGTAGTGTTTCATTTCGAATGTATCTTATATTTATATGACTTGTTAAACTATTTAAATTACCATCAAACATTGTTTGGACAAAATAGACTGTCTTCATAACATTGAGGTCTCATCTTTTGGGAACATAAGGGAAAGAAAACAAAACAGAATTTTTAAAACCTTTTATTGGAAGTTAACTATAGGAGCATTCTCTTGGGCCTGGTACCAGGTCTGTCAGGTTTTAATTAATCAGGGATTTGATAACTGCTAGTTGAAAAGATTTAGCTACATAGCCAGGGTTAAGGGGAAAAATTGTTTATTTTTAGAATGAAGTTTGATTGTTCTGATGTTATCTGTTTGAAAAAATATGTAGATAAGTGTGGGGGCAGGGGCAGGGTTAAGCGTCTTTTTGTGAATTAAGAGCAAGGCCAACAGAGGTGAATGGCAAAAGTGATCACCCAGAATTTGTGTAACACTGATGAGTGTGTCTGTTTCCTCTCTTTTCCCCCCAGTGACAACCAAGGGCTGGAAAAAGGTGGAGAGGAGAGAGTTAGGAGAGAAACAGAGCTGCATGTGTGTGTGCTAAAATTCAATGTGTTTATGCTGAAGTGTGTCTCAGTGAGAGACCTGAAAATAAAATAGAAAGAAAATCCATCCATCCATTATCCGTAACCATTTATCCTGTGCAGGGTTGCAGGCAAGCTGGGAGCCTATCCCAGCTGACTATGGGCAAGAGGCAGGGTACATCCTGGACAAGTCACCAGGTCATCGCAGGGCTGACACAGAGACAAATGACCATTCACACTCACATTCAGACCAATGGTCAATTTAGGGCCACCAATTAACCTAACCTGTATGTCTTTGGACTATGGGGGAAACCAGAGCACCTGGAGGAAATCCATGCAGACACAGGGAGAACATGCAAACTCCACACAGAAAGGCCCCCGTTGGCCACTGGGCTCAAACTCAGAACCTTCTTGCTGTGAGGTGACAATGACAGTGCTAACCACTACACTACTGTGTTGCCCCAAATAGAAAGTACAGTGAAAAGCAAAAATAAAAACAGCAGCAAAATACCCTGCCTCTCTCTGTCCTTCAGCATCCCAACCTACCCTTGAAGCATTATACTGGTTTTGAAACCTGGGACTCTGAAGCACTGTCATTGAGTCCTCGCCTGTCAAGGACCTGGTCTATGCCCTTGCCACTACCCAACAAAACCAACACAAAGCACTCATCACCATTTGTCCATTTGTCTACTATGTCACCCTCACCAAGATGGAGCCTCAAGATGATTCAGAGGCCTTCTTGGAACTCTTAAAGTAAGCCATAGAGGCATGGGGATGGGTGGACAAGCAGTGAGTGGATCAGCTACTGCCACTCTTGTCTGGAGAGGACCAGTTTGTGGCACAGCAACTGCCCACCAACAACATGCTGGAGTACCTGGACCTGAAACAGGCCATCTTGCAGTGTATTGGCTGCACCCCAGAGCAACACTGTCAGTGGTTCTGCATGTTGACCATAGAGGAGGTTGGCTGGCCATTCACATTTGCCCCACAGCTCCGGGACACCTGCAGGTGGTGGTTGAGGACAGAAGATTGCAACACCAAGGTGGTGCTGGAGCAGTTTATCACCCAGTTTTCAGGGGGAATGGCAGACTGGGTCCAGTGCCACTGCCCAGTGTTGCTGTAGGACATGATCTGCTTGGCTGAGGACCATCTGGCAGCATTTCCGGTGGCAGGCAGGCACCCTGCCCCTTCTCTCTCACTTGTTTCCCTCCCCTTCTTCCCACTGAATGCTTCACAGTGTAATTTATCTACATTACAGGCATTTAGCAGACACTTATCCAGAGCCACATGCACCAAATGCAAAAGGCAGGTACAAGAAGTGCTGAACTTCTAAACAAGAAAGTTCTAGTGCCAAGTGAACAAGTGTGAGAATAACACCTAGGTGTCATATTCTGTTGAAGTAGCAGTCTGCAAACAACCATGGAAAACAAGCTGACCACGCAAATGAGTTGACAAAGTACAACTAAATAGAGAAAAAAAATCCAGCTAAAAATAAGACATCATGAGCAAGGTAGGCAGCACACAGCCTGGGTTGGTCAAGACAGCTAAGACAACTACATAATTAAACAGTGGGCAGGGAAGCAGGGGAGAGGTGCAGCCTGAAGAGGTGCATCTTCAGTCTGTGCGTGAAGGTGGTTAAGGAATCGGCAGTTCTGACATTGATGGGAAGGTCATTCAACAGGGAGCCAGGACAGACAACAGTCTTGAGCAGGCTGGGAAGGAGCGGTGAGGAGGGGCCAGGTGACCAGTAGCAGAGTGTGGGGATCTGGCTGGTGTGTAGGGTCAGCTCAGTCTCTGGAGGTGTGCTGGACCTGACCCCTTGACTGCCTGGTAAGCAAGCATCAAGGCCTTAAATTTGATATAGGCTACAACAGGCAACCAGTGAAAAGCAGCAAGTAGAGTTATAGCATGGGAGAATCCAGGGAGGTTGTATATCAGGCAAGCTGCAGGGGTAGGCATGGCAGAGCTTGGGATGCTGGTGGGGAGAGAGTTGCAGTAGTCCAAGTGGGAGAGTATCAACACTTGGACCAGGAGCTGAGTAGAGTAGGTGGTAAGGAAGAGGCAGAGCCTTTGAATGTTATAAAGGAGGTATCTGCACTTCTGGGTCACTGCAGCAATGTTCACCAAAGAATAGAATGTCATTGAACACCACCCCTAAATTCTTCATGCTGGGTGAAGGTGATGAAGTCCAGGGATGGAGAGGATGGAACATGACTGTAGAGCAACTCTGTCTTGTTTGGGTTGAGCTTCAGGTAATGGTTATCCATCCAGCTCTGGATGTCGTGCAGGCAAGCAGAGACCTGTGTGTCAGAAGGAGGAAAAGCAAGAAACAATTGAGTGCAGTGCAACAGCATTGCAGTGGTAGGATAGACCATGAGCAGAGATAATCAGGCAGCGATAATCTGGCCTGAGTGTAGAGGGAGAAGAGAAGTGGATCAAGGACTGAACTTGAGGGACACCAGTGGCAAATGGGCATGGTGCAGATACTGTAACCTGGAAAGAGTGAATTGAGAGATAGGACTTGAACCAATCCAGGACTGTCCCTCAGATCCCCAGTGCTGATATGGATGACATGAGGATGGGGGGGGGGGGGAATCAGCAGTGTCACTTGCAGCAGACAGGTCTATGAGAATCAGGACAGAGGTGAGGGAGGTGGCTTATGCTGCATGAAGTGCCTCACTAATGGAGAGAAGTGCAGTCTCAGTTGAGTGTCTGGCTTGGAAGCCAGACTGGGGAGGATCCACAAGGTTGTTCTGAGAGAGAAAAGAGGAGAGTTGGTAAGCAACAGCACATTCAAGTGTCTGATAGGAAGGGGAGAAGAGACACTGGATGGTAGTTCTGGATGATGGAGGGGTCTAGGGTGTTTTTTTCAGCAGCTGGGTGATGTGGACCCATTTAAAGCTGGAAGGAGGATCTGGAGGACAAGGAGGAGTTGGCAAGGGAGATGATAAATGGGAGGATGTCAGAAGTGGTAGTCTTGGAGAGAGATGCGGGGATACAGTGGTGCTTGAAATTTTGTGAACCCTTTAGAATTTTCTATATTTCTGCATAAATATGACCTAAAACATCATCAGAATTTCACACAAGTCCTAAAAGTAAATAAAGAGAACTCAGTTAAACAAATGAGACAAAAATATTATACTTGGTCATTTATTTATTGAGGAAAATGATCCAATATTACATATCTGTGAGTGGCAAAAGTATGTGAACATTTGCTTTCAGTATCTGGTGTGACCCCCTTGTGCAGCAATAACTGCAACTAAACGTTTCTGGTAACTGTTGATCAGTCCTGCACACTGGCTTGGAGGAATTTTAGCCCATTCCTCCGTACAGAACAGCTTCAACTCTGGGATGTTGGTGGGTTTCCTCACATGAACTGCTCACTTCAGGTCCTTCCACAACATTTCGATTGGATTAAGGTCAGGACTTTGACTTGGCCATTCCAAAACATTAACTTTATTCTTCTTTAACCATTCTTTGGTAGAACGACTTGTGTGCTTAGGCTTGTTGTCTTGCTGCATGACCCACCTTCTCTTGAGATTCAGTTCATGGACAGATGTCCTTATATTTTCCTTTAGAATCCACTGGTATAATTCAGAATCCATTGTTCCATCAATGATGGCAAGCCATCCTGGCCCAGATGCAGCAAAACAGGCCCAAACCATGATACTACCACCACCATGTTTCACAAATGGGATAAGGTTCTTATGCTGGAATGCAGTGTTTTCCTTTCTCCAAACATAACGCTTCTCATTTAAACCAAAAATTCTATTTTGGTCTCATCCGTCCACAAAATATTTTTCCAATAGCCTTCTGGCTTGTCCAAGTGATCTTTAGCAAACTGCAGATGAGCAGCAATGTTCTTTTTGGAGAGCAGTGGCTTTCTCCTCGCAACCCTGCCATGCACACCATTGTTGTTCAGTGTTCTCCTGATGGTGGACTCATGAACATTAACATTAGCCAATGTGAGAGAGGCCTTCAGTTGCTTAGAAGTTACCCTGGGGTCCTTTGTGACCTCGCCGACTATTACACGCCTTGCTCTTGGAGTGATCTTTGTTGGTTGACCACTCCTGGGGAGGGTAACAATGGTCTTGAATTTCCTCCATTTGTACACAATCTGTCTGACTGTGGATTAGTGGAGTCCAAACTCTTTAGAGACGGCTTTGTAACCTTTTCCAGCCTGATGAGCATCAGCAACGCTTTTTCTGAGGTCCTCAGAAATCTCCTTTGTTCTTGCCATGATACACTTCCACAAACATGTGTTGTGAAGATCAGACTTTGATCGATCTCTGTTCTTTAAATAAAACAGGGTGCCCACTCACACCTGATTGTCATCCCATTGATTGAAAACACCTGACTCTAATTTCACCTTCAAATTAATTGCTAATCCTAGAGGTTCACATACTTTTGCCACTCACAGATATGTAATATTGGATCATTTTCCTCAATAAATAAATGACCAAGTATAATATTTTTGTCTCATTCATTTAACTGGGTTCTCTTTATCTACTTTTAGGACTTGTATGAAAATCTGATGATATTTTAGGTCATATTTATGCAGAAATATAGAAAATTCTAAAGGGTTCACAAACTTTCAAGCACCACTGTAGGTCAAGGGCACAATGGTAGGACAGTGAGCAAGCAGGAGTTGGAAGACATCAGATGTGGAAAGAGGGGAAAAAGCAATGAGCAGGGGACAGGGAAGGGAAGGGAGAGGGGATAGGGGTGTTGAAGGAGTTATGAATGGCCTTGACCTTTTCTTCAAAGAATAAAGAACACAAAGTCTTCTACAGTGATGGAGGACTGAGATGCAGCTGGTGGAGAGCTGAGAAGAGAAGACAGAAAACACATGACAAGGGTTAGAGATGGAGTTATGAATTTTGGAATGATAAGATTTGATCTTCGCTGATCTGAATGAAGCTGTAAATTCTGCCAGGAGGTATTGATAGTGAGACAGGTTGGTTGGGGCCCTGGATTTTCTCTTCACTGCCACAGTTGAAATCCAAGTTTAAGTCTAGTAGTACCAGATAAACTTTTCTGTGTAAAGGTAAATTGCACTCAGCTGAGACAGAAGAGACAGTATTGGGTATAGATTTGCCACTTTGTTCTATTGTCTGGATTTGTTCTTGCAGACTCAGACATAGTACATGTCTTCTCATGAGGATCCAGTCATAACTTCTCCCATCTGACACAGAGCTCACCATGTCTACAACAAGCCCATTTTCCATGACACAAGACCCAGACAACCACCTCTATCTCAGAATCAGATTCAGACGGTTTCTAGGAGAAAACAGACACCACATATCTTTATATATCTTCAAACAGTTCCTATTTTATCCACAAAAATTTTGACTGGGTGGAAGTGATTGTTTTCACTGATTTTTTTTTTCCTTCCCAGCTCTGACCAGGGTTTGTATCATTACCCGACAGCATTGATGGGAGGAAGCATTCTATCATTTAATTAAACAAATTATGTACTTAATAATAAAAACTAGCACTATCATAAATTGATGTTTTGATGTCACGGACATCATCATAGCAAAACAAACAGTGTTTAAGTAAGTGATTAAGAGTCAGTTCAAGCTTTTATAAAGGCCCAAGAAAGTGCAGCAAGTAAAAACCTTGGCACATACAGAATCAGATTGGATGTTTAATTTTGGCTTTTTTGCTTGGATGAGCAACAGCTCAAATAAAAAAAAGCCAGCTTCCTCGTGCATTTTAATAGCGGAGCTCCTGCGCGGGCCAAAGGCCCACGAGAGCGGAGCCCCATAGGCATAGAGTGTGGATACATAAAGAAACCCATCGAGTTGTTTTCTGATGTTTTTGGTCCTGTGCGTGCCTGCCACCAGACCAGTGTTAGTAATTACCAGGTCATACACACTGCCTAGTGGCCAGTGTTAGTAATTGCCAGTCATACACACCGCCTAGTGGCCAGTGTTATAGTAATTACCAGTCATACACGTGGCCTGTGTTAGAGGAGCTCTAGCCCACACAAGCGGAGCCCCATAGGCATAGAGTGTGGATACATAAAGAAACCCATCAAGTTGTTTTCTGATGGTTTCGGTCCTGTGCATGTGTGCCTGCCACCACAGGAAACCCAACAACTAGTGAAGTGAGTAGTGAAGTGTGAAGTAGAGTAGTAGTCGGGACAGTATAGTAGTGAGTAACTTGTCACTGTTGTCGCCCAACATTGCCGTGTGTTGTGTACTCACGTGGCTGTCATCACAGGCAACCCAATCATGGTGGGAAAATCTCCATGTACGACATGCACGCATCATGCCTGAATTTTTAATTTTTTTGGTGATTCTCGATTTAAAAAAAAAACTTACTCTTCTTCATTCTACTTTTTGCATAAAAATCAATAAAATATATACTTCATTTTCTTTTTTTAAATCATAATGTAAATTGTACATGTAAAAAAATGGGTGATAACAAAAAAAGAAAACTAACTGAAGAATTGCAAGAAGTTGACAGGAGAGCAAAAAGAAAGAAAACAGTCAAGTCCAGCTTGTCAGAGGAAGATAAATAGAACAAGAGAGAAAAAGAGAGAGAGAGAAGAAGAAACATGTCAGAAGAGGAGAGGAAGAGAAGGCGAGACAAAGAAAAGGAAAGATGAAGGAACATGTCAGAAGAGGAGGTGAGAAAATAGAGGGAAAGATGGAGAAACATCAGAGGAAGAAAGGGAGAGAAGGCAAGTAATGAAAAGAGAGCGAGAAAGAAGGAGAAACCAATGTGACATGGCTAGTGCAACAAACTGTTGTCTATTCAAGTGAACAACTGCTGATAGCAGAGCTCCCACACGGGAGCCCCATAGGCATAGAGTGTCAATTTTTAAATCATCCAGAAATTCAACTTGTCCACAGACACCTTGCAAAGACCGCTCAGTCTCAAAACCATCGATCGAGGCCCCATAGGGGATGGACTGGTCACTACCCATACAGCTCCTCTTCAGCTTCAGGTGGGAGCTCTCCATTCAGAACACATTTCATTATTCATCACTCAAACTGCCAATCATTACATCATCCTTGGTTATCTCTGGCTTCAACTCCATGACCAGTCCATTTTTCACCAGCGTGCTTTCAAGGTCAAGGTCTTTTTGTCATTTCAACCATATACAGTTGGTACAGTACACAGTTAAAACAAAACTACGTTTCTCCAGGACAGACTGTCTTCAGAACTGTCTACATCACCCTCAATTAACCGTCTCATCAACTTCGATGGAAAGCCCACAGCCTGATTCTCTTGACAATGTTCTTGCATGCTATCTGGATTTGAAGAAGGTATTTAACAGAGTTAAGGTATGTGGCCAAAGAAAGGAGGTCGTCTTTGGCCATGTATAGATTATAGGAGTCTCAAACAAATCACTGTGAAGTATCCCTACCCTTTCCTGCCTTGGAACAACTATGTTCTGCCAAGATCTTTTCAAAGTTGGACTTTTGCAGTCCATATAACCTGGTCAGAATCCAAGAAGGGGACAAGTGGAAGACAGCTTTTAGTACTACTGCCGGCCATTTTGAGAACCTGGTGATGCCTTTTGGCCTTTCTTTAGCACCAAGCATCTTCCAGATTGTCTGATTAGCAACATCTTAAGGGATATACTGGGGAAATACATCATAGCGTACATAGATGACATATTAATTTACTCCCCCAATGAAGACAGTCATTATAAGCATGTCAGATCCATACTCTCCTAAGGAACTTGAGAATCGTCTCTATATAAAAGCAGAGAAATGTGAATTTCATGTCCGCCAGATCTCTTTCCTTGGGTACATCATCAGTGCTGAAGGAGTCAGCATGGACTAGTCTAAGGTCTCCACAGTCACATCATGGCCCAATCCCATGTCAGTGAAAGAGTTGCAATGCTTCTTGGGCTTTGCAAATTTCTACCGGTGCTTCATTAAGGGTTTTAGCACTATCACTGCTCCTTTGACCTCACTCTTAAAGAATGGGGCATGGCACCTCCAGTTGAACCCAGCAGCCGAGGAAGCCTTCAAGCAGCTCAAAGCTGCCTTCATCACTGCTCCCATACTACAGCATCCTGACCCTACCAAGCCTTTTGTGGTGGAGGTAGACACATCAGAAATGGGAGTAGGAAGAGTGCTCTCACAATGTTTCAGGGAGAAACCCAAGCTGCACCCAGTGGCCTTCTTCTCTAAGAAGCTTACACCTACTGAGAGGAACTATGACATTGGCAACTGAGAACTCTTAGCCATCAAGTTGGCCCTAGATGAGTGGAGACATTGGCTGGAAAGTGCCACATATCCATTTATGATACTGATGGATCACAAGAACCTCAAGTACCTAAAGAATGCCAAATGCCTCAATCCATGGCAAGCCAGATGGGCCCTGTTTTTTACATGCTTTCAGTTCATGATATCCTATCGTCCTGGCATCAAAAATACCAAGGCAGATGCACTTTCCTGAATTCACAACTCCTCATCCCATAGCTCTGAACCGAACCCCATTCTAGCACCTGACTGCTTTGCTCAAGCCATCACTTAGGACCTAGACAAGGAAATCAAACAGTCACAATCTCCGACCCCTCCCAAGAACTGTCCCTCTGGACTTCTATGCATCTCACCCAACTTCAGAGGTAGGCTCACCACCTGGGCACATGCATCTCCCACCATGGGCCATCCTAGCAGTCACCAAACATATCAATTGTTAAAGAACAAATATTGATGGGAGAATATGATTTCCGAAATTAACCACTTTGTCTCCTCATGCTTAGCCTGTGCCCAAGCCAAAGTACCGTGAGCTCCATCGGCCAGGAAATTATGTCCTCTCCCCGTACCTCAGAGACCCTGGTCACACATTGACATTGATTTCATCACAGACCTGCCACCATTCCAAGGTAACACAGTCATCATGGTCATCACAGACAGATTCTCTAAGGTCACTCAGACTCACCCTGTTATGTGGACTACCCACTGCTTTCCAAACCACTGAACTCATCTTTCACCATGTTTTACGTTATTTTGGTATTCCTGAGGACATTGTAAATGATCGGGGTCCCCAATTCATCTCCAGACTGTAGTCCTGCTTCATGGAAAAATTAGGTATCCCTGTAAGCCTCACGTCTGGTTACCACCCTCAGTCCAATGGCCAGGTTGAGCATGCCAATCAGGAGGTGGGATGCTTCCTGCGCATCTTCTGCATGTGGAACCAGGGAGATTGGGCACAATTTCTCCCATGGGCCGAGTATGCACAAAACTCACTCAAGTACTCTGCCAGACAACTGACTCCATTCCAGTGCCTACTCGGCTACCAACCCCCCCCCCCCCCCCCCCCCCATTCCCATGGGATGACACACCCACCCAGGTACAAGCAGTTGATTCCTGGTTCAAGCAGAGCCAGCAGGTATGGGAGAAGGTACACCAGAGATTAGAATGTGTCAACTCAAAGTACAAACAGTATGCAGACAAATAGATACTGTAAGCAAAAACCCAGAATACTCTCCAGGAGATTGGGTGTGGGTCTCCATGAGGGATTTAAGGGAACCCAACACATGCAAGAAACTGCAAGCCTGTTACATTGGTCCATACAAGATCCTACGCCGAATTAATGAGGTACGGTATCATACAAACTGGAACTCCCACCTCACAGAAGAATAGCACCCACCTTCCATATGTCCTGCCTTGTTTACCAAGTAAACAAGATACTGAACTCCTGGTGTAGATAGGGTCAGCTGGAGTACCTGGTCAACTGGAAGGGCTATGGGCCAGAAGAGCAGAGTTGAGTGAACTCCAAGGACATTCTAGGCCCCCTCCTGATATAAGAGTACACATGCGCCTGCATTCGTAAGCGCCTGCATCCTGACACTAAGCCTTTGCCTATGATAAAATCAGGTCTGAGATGAAATCTGTAAATTCAGAAAATGACCCTGGGGGCCTGTAGATAATAAGTAATGGAATTGACTGGGTTGACTTATTTTTTGTGGCTACATATGTTATGTTAGTATGAAGAACTTCAAACATATTGAATGCATCCTCCTCTGCCAGTTAGATGAGGCTGGTGTATATAGTTGTATGCAGGAGGACTACAGTAGCTTCATTTGGTTTAATCCATATTTCTGTCAAACGCAGTATATTAAACTCCTGATCAGTCATAAGTTCATTAATAATTAGCACTTTATATGTAAGAGATCTGATATTTAATAGTCCTACCTTTCAATCAAAGGTGCTGGCAGTAACTGTACAATCAGTATGATCAAATTGTATATTAATTAGATGACTAGAGCAAACTGAGTATTTCTACTTTTCTGTATATCTCAGGGAACAGACACAGTCTCAATATAGTGTAACCTAAGTGATGACTCTGTGCAGCTAGCAGACAATTGATTTAGCCTGTTTGTCTGCTCCCTGGCCTTGCCTCTGAATTGTCACAAGTTAACTCGGGCTGTTCAGAGACTATGCACTATGCTGCAAGAAATGAGAGCAGCACCTTCCTGAGTAGGATGGATATCATCCCTCCCAAACAGGCCAGGGATGGGTTTCCCGATAACGTTGCACTTTAAGGCTAAAGAGCAAGTTTAAAGACGCTCTTAAGCAACGAATGTTGTGTCTGTACATAGTTTTTCTGAACTCACAAGAAGGAGTCTTAAGAGCAACTTTGCTACAAGCGTCTTAGCTTCCTCGATCTAGGTATGCGTAGTTGCTAAAGGCATTCATACTGTCGTTGCTGAAGGCATTAGTATTCCAATCAATGAGGTCATATCACATTCACTTTAGACAAAAAAAAACAATGAAACATCGTGTTAAAATATGTTAATACATTGTATCATCATTAAGTATTACATATATAATGTGGTAATTGATAATTGAAGCTATTTTACATTTTTGAGTCATAACATTTTTATTCCAAGTGTTTGGGTTTTTTTGACCAAACGAAAAAATGTTCACATGAACTCTAAATTGACCGTAGGTGTGAATGGTTGGTTGTCTCTATGTGTCAGCCATGTGATGATCTGGCGACTTCTCCAGGATTCACCCTGCCTCTCGCCCATAGTCAGCTGGGATAGGCTCCAGCTTGCCCACGACCCTGCACAGGATAAGCGATTTTTCTCTCTTTCTCTCTCTCTCTCTCTCTCTCTCACACACACACACACAGATCTCATCTCATCTCATTATCTCTAGCCGCTTTATCCTGTTCTACAGGGTCGCAGGCAAGCTGGAGCCTATCCCAGCTGACTACGGGCGAAAGGCGGGGTACACCCTGGACAAGTCGCCAGGTCATCACAGGGCTGACACAGACAACCATTCACACTCACATTCACACCTACGGTCAATTTAGAGTCACCAGTTAACCTAACCTGCATGTCTTTGGACTGTGGGGGAAACCGGAGCACCCGGAGGAAACCCACGCGGACACGGGGAGAACATGCAAACTCCGCACAGAAAGGCCCTCGCCGGCCCCGGGGCTCGAACCCAGGACCTTCTTGCTGTGAGGCGACAGCGCTAACCACTACACCACCGTGCCGCCCCACACACACAGATATATATATATATATATATATATATATTTTTTTTTTTTACAAACAGTGTCAGAGATGCAGAAACTTCTCATTTATGATGTATAATTAGATGAGAGAATTAGATACTTGCCTAATGGAGTTAAATTTGATTAAAATATGGTGATATCAATGTGACATGATATCCATATGTAATTCCATAACATATTGAAATATATTCATCCTGTTTTGCATATGTTTATTAAATAATTAACTCAATGTTCTTGCAGTATACAGGAAAAATAATTGAACACCAATAGCAGATTCAACACCAGTTTTCGCCCATTGGTTGTGAGAGTCCCTCAGAGGCGCATGCTCATTCTGTATATTCAGCTGTGAGGAGACGTTCTTTGTAAAAGAATGACTCAGGTCCATCATAAGTTAAGAGTGAACTAAAGTACTACTTTGGCTATGACGTTATATGGAAAGCCAGGTTAGCTTAGCAATGGAGATTAAAAGGTAGATAAAGATGCTCTTTGCATTAAGAAGCTTTTGGGAAACTTACCCCAGCCATGCCCTCAAAACTACTCCAATTATCAGTAAAGCCCACATTGTTCAGAGGACCAACTGGACAACCAGCAGTTCAGTGACCATAACCTGCTGTAAGCTACATCGTCACACCACATTGGGATGTAGCCAGAGCATACTACAGCATCGCACATCGCCTTCGCTAATTTAAACATCTCTACAAAGTTACTCTTAGTAACCTCAGACTGATGAAGGCATATATTGTTAGCTCCCACATGTATAACAACCTTCAAAAACTTGTGCTTGCCAAAGACCCTAAGATTACCTGCTACCGTATGTTCAGCACCTTGGCTCCCAGTATACACCTGACTAAGGTGGGGTTTACATTAGACCGTATCAGCGGATCATCAGATTAATTATTTGAGCAAATTATATGCAATTATATTTTTCAGGTTCCTTTGAAAAGATCTGCAGACTCTGGCTCCATTTTCTGGAGTCAATGGTGACTCTCAGTTCGATTTTAAAAAATAAGTTTTAAAAACACACAATGGGAGAAAATGGCATCGTGCTGTCCTCATACTGTATAATATACATTCAACTGGAATACATTTTGGTGAAAATGTCTCCATCTAGCGAATTGTCTGAGCAATACTACTCGAAATATTATGACAATTTACTTTCTATAAAATGAGCAGTATAAATAACTCCAAGTTATATTGGGTGAATTCAGATTTATTGGGACAGGTTTTGAATTTCCACATGGACAACGCGTTCTTGCTGTTAATAATAATAACCTCAAATCCTCAAAATGTGAACCACCTTTGTGAAGCAAAAATGTTTCGATTAGATTCTAAAGAAACATGTCTTATCTTTTTGTCAAGTCTGACTGAAAATCATTTTTAATGGCATATTTTGTCATTTGGGAGGGAATGTTTGGGACATACAGTGCCCTCCACAATTATTGGCGCCCCTTATAAAGATCAGTAAAAAAGGGTTAGAAAAAAATCCACCCTTTGGTGAAGTTGCTTCATCTCACACTGAAAAAAAGAGAAAAATCCAGCCTTTAATTGAAATAAATTTATTCAGTGAAAAACAAATCCCTCATCAAAAAATAATTATTTTCAACAAAAACACATATGCCACTATTATTGGCATCCCAACATTTAATACTTTGTACAACCTCCCTTTGCCTGTCATAATAAGGTGACCAGATTTCTGAGAAGAAAACCAGGGACATTTTTGGTTCAGCAGTGAAAATATCATTAAAACATTTAATGTTTTCATCTGTGTAATAAAAATGGGGGACATTTCTGTTTTTCATGTATTTTGAACATGCATTGTATAAAAAGTGGGATTTTCCTCACTGAGTGCAGTGTAGGCCTGTTCTGCAACTGCTTTAGGTTAATATTAATTAAAGACAATGTGAAAATCTCTGGTATGGGTACATTGTTTAGATTTATAGACTCTTAAATTGTAAGCTAACTGAGATAGATGTTTTAGACCCATGAAAGTAAATATATTAAATTAATTACCATATATGCCACTAGTAATGGACAATGTATTTAAAAATATACAAAACACACAACACAATTTAAACAAACAGTTTGCTTCAATCCAAGCAAATTCAAGGTATGGTAACATTATTATTATTATTATTATTATTATTATTATTGAGGATACAAGTGATTCCTGATCTCCCATAGTCTAAATTGTAGCCATAGCTGAATTGTCTGTGAAGATTCTCAATCATCCAGGTCATAGTAAACTGTGGGTGGTAGAAATGGGCAACTGGACTTGCTTGAAGATTCTTGAAAACGTTTCACCTCTCGTCCAAAAGGCTTCCTCAGTTCTGTCTGACTAATAGGGAGTATCAGATATCCTCTCCTGGATCAGAATCAGAATTCTGATGACCAGCTCATCTAAGGTGTCATTGAGGCATCATGTTGGTGTGGGTCACTGGAGGCTGGGTGTGAACGGCGAGTCATTAGGGTGATCAAAGGATTGCCCGTTAGGGTGATCAATGGTAATCTGACTCTCTCTGTCCTCCTGTGAGTCACCGAAAACAGCTGGGTCTGGCGTACACCCTGTACAGTTCAGGGTGTACACTTCCTCAGTTCCTCAGACAGAACTGAGGAAGCCTTTTGGACGAGAGGTGAAATGTTTTCAAGAATCTTCAAGCAAGTCCAGTTGCCCATTTCTACCACCCACAGCATAGCTGAATTGACGAGCTAGCCTAAATGAGTAGCCTTAATCAAAATGTGTAGTCCGCTACACATCACAACAAATTATACAAATTACTGACACTTTGGTAACATTACCATAAGCCTACAGCTTTACATAGCCAGCTACTGTGTGGGATAACACACCAATTTGTGTGTAAGTTAGCTTATGCCGTTGAACTGTTACAATTTTACCTCAGTTTGGACTTCTGTTACAGCAATGCTACATCTAACAGCAACTTCAGCTGACCAATTGGCGCTGCACTGAGCTTTCTCCTGCTAGCCTTGGCCACAGTAGGCTATGGTTTGTTAGGTTAACTGGTACATCTCAATACAGTGTGACAAGCAATGTTATGTCATATACAACATCGCAAAATGTTGCTTACACATTTAAAAGCTAAATAACAGATGACAAACAATGTTACTTAGGCCTACAAGAAAAAACTATGGTTCACCTGTCCAGGAGCGGATGAAGTGATCTGTCAAAGCTGAATGAACGACTTTAGTTTAGGCAATGATTCTAGCGCTCTGCTAAAAAGTTGTTCCTCAGCTCCACCATTCAAAATACTGGAAAGGCTATCGCCAGAGGTGTTCCGGGGCAGATCCAGAGGCCCCTGGAAGCTCTGCAGTTTTTAAATGCCTGGAGATGCATTTTGAGCTGTCAGACACATTGTAAATGAAATCTCTTAAAGAAAATTACCATATCAAAAATATGTTTTAAAAGTAGAAACTTTCAAAACCATTTTATTAGTCTGTAAAACTTTGAGCGGGTGGGTGGAGCACAGAAGTACAGCAGGCCAGAACCGAGTTTCCAAAATTCTTTATTGTAACACTTTTCAGCATACACACTCTCCCAGACACTCAGACATGCACACACCCATCAGTCATCTGGTTGGGGAGAGAGCTCCCTTCCTCCGCTCTCTCCCTCCTTATATAGGGCGCAGTCGCTGGGGAAGACACACAAACACAGGTTAATTGACATCAGGTGCAGTGATTCTGCCACTTACCTTCCCTGACTCCGCCCTCCGGTCACAGACCAACACTTGACCACGCTCCCGCTGCCACATACCCCCACTGCCCGACTCAGGCCGGGCAGCCGTCCGGCCTGCAGCCGACTCCCCCTCCCGACGGGAGAGGAAGTCCGCCACGACCATCTGTGCCCCTGGCCTGTGGATCACCTTGAAGTTAAAGGGCTGGAGTGCCAGATACCAAAGGGTGATCCATGCGTTGGCATCCTTCATGCGGTGGAGCCACTGGAGGGGCACGTGGTCCAAACAGAGGGTGAAAGGGCATCCCAGCAGGTAGTAGCAGAGGGCGAGGACCGCCCACTTGATGGCTAGGCACTCCTTCTCTATCGTGCTGTAGCGCCCCTCACGCACCGACAGCTTCCTGCTGATGTACAGCATAAGGCGATCCTCCCCCTCCACCTCCTGGGACAGAACAGCCCCCAGCCCTTTGTCCGACGCGTCCGTCTGCAACATAAAGGGGAGAGAAAAGTCAGGGGAGTGTAACAGTGGCCCCCCACACAGTGCAGCCTTCACCTCAGAGAAAGCCCGCTGGCATTGCTCTGTCCACTGGACCGGATCTGGTGCCCCCTTTTTAGTGAGATCAGTCAGCGGGCTGGTGACGTCCGAATAATTAGGTATAAACCTACGATAGTAGCCAGCCAGCCCCAGGAACTGTCTCACCCCCTTTTTGGTCTTGGGCCTCAGGCAGGCCGCAATCGCTGCTGTCTTAATAATTTGGGGACGCACCTGTCCATTGCCCAAGTGGAAGCCCAGATACTGTACTTCCACCCACCCAATCGCACACTTCTTCGGGTTGGCTGTGAGACCCGCTCACCTCAGTGACCCAAGGACGGTCTTCAGGTGTTGCAGATGCCGCTGCCAGTTGTTACTATAGATTATGATATCATCTAAATATGCGGTGACGTGGGGGCGGAGGACCCTGTCCATAAGCCGCTGGAATGTAGCAGGTGCCCCAAACAGCCCAAAAGGAAGTGTGACAAATTGGTGTAAGCCAAACAGTGTGGAAAAGGCCATTTTTTCTTGGGATAGTGGAGTCAAGGGGATCTGCCGATAAGCCTTTGTCAAATCCAGTGTCAAATAAAAGCGGGCCGTGCCTAGTCGATCCAGCAACTCGTCAATACGAGGCATTGGGTACGCATCGAATTTAGACACTGCATTGACTTTTCTATAGTCCACACAGAACCGGACCGACCCATCAGCCTTGGGAAACAAGACCACCAGGCTGCTCCAGTCACTGTGGGACTCCTCAATGATGCCCATTTCGAGCATGGCCTCGAGTTCTTCCCGAACCACCTTTTTCTTGTGTTTGGGTAGCCTGTAAGGGCAGCTGCACACTACCACCCCTGGGGGCGTCTCAATGTGGTGTTCTATGAGGTGGGTGTGGCCGGGCAGGGGTGAGAACACATCCGAAAATTCGGTCTGCAACTGGGCAACCTCCATGAGTTGTGTTGGGGAGAGGTGGTCTCCACAGGGGACCAGAGAGGTAAGAGATGTCAATGTTCCTTTTTGAACCTCCGGCCCCAGCTCCGTCTTCTCTGGAACCAACGACACCAATGCCACGGGGACCTCCTTGTTCCAGAGTTTGAGCAGATTGAGGTGGTAAATCTGTAGCGCCCCACCCCTGTCCATTCGCCTCACCTCATTGTCAATGTCCCCGACTTGCCGTGTGACCACAAAGGGTCCTTGCCACTTGGCGACTAATTTGGAGCTCGATGTGGGCAACAGTACAAGTACTTTATCTCCCGGTGTGAACTCCCTAAGGCGCATACCCCTGTCATACAGGCGGGTTTGCCGTTCTTGGGCCTGCCGCAAATTCTCCTGGGCTAGGTGTGTGAGTGTGTGGAGTTTTGCGCGCAGGTCAATAACGTATTGAATTTCATTTTTGCTCGGGGAAGGTCCCGCCTCCCAATTTTCCCGTAGAACATCTAGGATGCCACGCGGCTTAAGCCCATATAATAATTCAAATGGGGAGAACCCTGTGGAGGCTTGTGGGACCTCTCGCACTGTGAATAACAGGGGTTTGAGACATTTATCCCAATTGCGTGTGTCCTCGCGTACAAACTTTTTAATTATATTCTTGAGTGTGCGATTGAACCGTTCGACTAAACCGTCCGTTTGTGGGTGATACACGCTGGTGCAGACCGGCTTAATTCCCAGTAACCCATACAGTTCGCGCAGTGTGCATGACATAAACGAAGTGCCTTGATCAGTCAGAATCTCTTTGGGGATTCCAACTCGGGAGATGACGTGGAAGAGTGCTTCCGCAATACTACATGCTGAGATATTGCGAAGAGGCACTGCTTCCAGGTATCGCGTTGCATAGTCCACCAGAACTAAAATAAAGCGATACCCTCGTGTTGACCGATCTAATGGCCCGACAAGATCCATCCCAATTCTTTCAAACGAGGTCTTGATTAATGGTAGAGGGTGCAAAGGCGCTTTTGGAATGGCCGCTAGATTTACTAACTGGCATTCGTGGCATACCGTACACCACCTACGGACATCGCCGCGAATCCTTGGCCAATAGAACTGGGCCATTATTCGGGCTAGTGTCTTATCCTGCCCCAAGTGTCCAGCCATGGGATTAAAGTGAGCCACCTGGAATACCAATTCCCGCGGCTCTTTGGAATCAAAAGTTGTGAGATCGTCTCTTTAGTCTGAGTGTCCTGCGTCACTCGGTATAACCTATCCCTCATAATGGAGAAATAGGGGAAGGACGGGGTGGTGTTTGGCTGGAGCATTTGACCATCGATTACTCTCACTTGGTCAAACGCATGCTGCAGAGTCTCGTCTCGCGACTGCTCTAACGGGAAATCCGCAAGGGATTCCCCGAGAGAAGGAGGAGGAGCCTGCAGCTCTTCACTCTGATACGGTGATGACATAGATGGCTCTGTGACAGCTGCTCCCATCAATTCCACACCGGGACCTCCCCCTGCTGAACTACGGCAGGACCCACTCTTCACTAAATGAGTCATTAATTCCCGAAATCCCGGCCAATCAGTCCCCAAAATTATCGAGTGGGTAAGGCAAGGATTAACCGCCGCCTTTACACTAAATTTTTCCCCTCAAAAAAGAATGTGGACTGACACTAAAGGGTAGTTGTGAACATCCCCGTGCACACACAACACCTTCACCAATTGTGCTTTCCCCAATGACTCGTCTTGCACCGGGCTTTGGTGGATTGAGGTCTGATTACAGCCAGAGTCCACCAAAGCCTGATACAGTGCCTTGAAAAAGTATTCATACCCCTTGAACTTTTTCACATTTTTCCACCTTACAACCACGAACTTAAAAGTTTTTTATTGAGATTGTATGTGATAGACCAACACAGAGTAGCACATAATTGTAAAGTGAAATGAAAATGATAAATGGTCTTCAAAATTGTAAACAAATAAAAATCTGAAAAATGTGATGTGCATTAGTATTCAGCCCCCCCGCATCAATACTTTGTACAGCCACCTTTTGCTGCAGTTACAGCTGCAAGTCTTTTGTGGTATGTTTCTACCAGCTTTGCACATCTAGACACTAAAATTTTTGCCCATTCTTCTTTGCAAAATAGCTCAAGCTCAGCCAGATTGGATGGAGAGCGTTTGTGAACAGCAATTTTCAAGTCTTGTCACAGATGCTCAATGGGATTTAGGTCTGGACTTTGACTGGGCCATTCTAACACATGAATATTCTTTGATCTAAACCATTCCATTGTAGCTCTGGCTGTATGTTTAGGGTCATTGTCTTGCTGGAAGGTGAATCTCCTTCCCAGTCTCAAGTCTTTTGCAGCCTCCAACAGGTTTTCTTCCAAGATTGCCCTGTATTTAACTCCATCCATCTTCCCATCAACTCTGACCAGCTTCCCTGTCCCTGCTGAAGAAAAGCATCCCCATAGCATGATGCTGCCACCACCATGTTTCACAGTGTGGATGGTGTGTGCAGGGTGATGAGCAGTGTTAGTTTTCTGCCACACATAGCGCTTTGCACTTAGGCCAAAAAGTTCAACTTTGGTCTCATCTGACCAAAGCACCTTCTTCCACATGTTTGCTGTGTCCCCTACATGGCTTCTGGCAAACTGCAAATGGGACTTCTTATGCCTGTCTTTCAACAATGGCTTTCTTCTTGCCACTCTTCCAAAAAGGCCAGATTTGTGGAGTGTATGACTTGTAGTTGTCCTGTGTACAGATTCTCCCACCTGAGCTATGGATTTCTGCAGCTCCTCCAGAGTGATCATGGGCCTCTTGGCTGCTTCTCTGACCAGTGCTCTCCTTGCTCGCTCTGTCAGTTTAGGTGGACAGCCATGTCTTGGTTGGTTTGCAGTTGTGCCATACTTTTTACATTTTTGAATGATGGATTGAACAGTGGTTCTTGAGATGTTCAGAGCTTGGGATTTTTTTTATAACCTAACCCTGTTTTAAACTTCTCCAGAACTTTATCCCTGACCTGTCTGGTGAGTTCTTTGGTCTTCATGATGCTGTTTGTTCTTCAGTGTTCTCTAACAAACCACTGAGGCCTTCACAGAACAAGCGTATTTATGCTGAGAGTAAATTATACACAGTAGGACTCTATTAACTAATTAGATGACTTCTGAAGGCAATTGATTGCACTGGATTGTATTTAGAGGTATCAGAGGACAGGGGGCTGAATACTAATGCACACCACATTTTTCAGATTTTTATTTGTTTAAAATTTTGAAGACCATTTATCATTTTCCTTTCACTTCACAATTATGTGCCACTCTGTGTTGGTCTATCACATAAAATCTCAATAAAAAAACTTTTAAGTTTGTGGTTGTAAGGTGGAAAAATGTGAAAAAGTTCAAGGGGTATGAATACTTTTTCAAGGCACTGTACATATCCCCTTGGACACTCACTGGTATGCGATATGCTCTGGCCCGATCGAGGGTGGTTCCTGGTGGGTCGGGGATCCGGACCACCACGCCCAACTCCATTACCGAGCACTGATGCTGGAGGTGCCCCGGCTCCCCACAGCACCAGCAAACAGGCCCGGGCTCTCTCTCTGCACCGGTGCTCTGGGGCTCACTCACCTGAGGGGGGAGAGAAACAGACAGGGAAGCGGGAAATGGGAGGGCACCATGGGTGTGGCAGGCCAGCTGGGGTGGAGCCAGCCCCTGCCTCCGCGGTGGGGGAATGGGGTGAGGACGAGACACAGAAGGGGAGGGGGGGAGAGAGAGAGAGGAGAGAGGAGAAGAGGAGATCTGCGATCCTGCTGTGGGAACAGCCGCCAAATGATCCTCCGCCAACTCGATGGCCTGATCCAGCAACGCTGGGCGATGGCATGGGACCCACTCCACGGTCCCTTCGGGAAATCGGGCGATGAACTGCTCCAGTGCTACCAGATTGATGATTCCCTCAGCATCGCGGTTGTCAGCCCTCAGCCACCGCTGGCAGGTGTCCCGGAGTTGCTGGCCAAACACGAACGGCCGGCCAACCTCCTCTAGGCGTAGAGTGCGGAAGCGCTGGCGTTGTTGTTCTGGGGTGTGCCCCACATGCTGGAGGACGGCCTGGCGCAGGTCCGCGTAGGCTAGCCGGCTGTCGGCGGGGAGCTGTAGCACGGCCAGCTGCACCTCACCCGTTAGCAGGGGGAGGAGGCGCACCGCGCACTGTTCCACCGGCCAGCCCCAGGCCTCTGCTGCTTGTTCGAATAGCGCGAGGAAGGCCTCGGGGTCGTCGTGCGGGCCCATCTTCGTTAGGGTGAGGTGGGGAGGGCCCGTGGCAGTGGAGGTGGTGGACCCTGCCAACGCAAGGAGATGCTGGAACGCCTGACAATCTTCCTGTTGCGCCAGCACCAGGGCCTCGAACCTTTGCTCTTGCTCCTTTTGGAGGGCGACCAGCACCTGGTGCTGGCTCTGTTGGGCCGTGGCGAGGGTGTGGATCAGGTCTGCGAAGGGGGAGGACTCCATGGGGCTGTTCTCCTCTGTGCTCTGTCCCGGGTCTCAGCACTACTGTAAAACTTTGAGCAGGTGGGTGGAGCACAGAAGTACGGCAGGCCAGAACCGAGTTTCCAAAACTCTTTATTGTAACACTATTCAGCGTACACACTCTCCCAGACACTCAGACACACACACACCCATCAGTCATCTGGTTGGGGAGAGAGCGCCCTTCCTCCGCTCTCTCCCTCCTTATATAGGGCGCAGTCACTGGGGAAGACACACAAACACAGGTTAATTGACATCAGGTGCAGCGATTCTGCCACTTAGCTTCCCTGACTCTGCCCTCTGGTCACAGACCGATGCTTGACCACACCCCCGCTGCCACATAGTCACTGAAAATTATATTTTCAGAGTTGCAGGTATATACATAGAACATAATTCCAACTGATATGGTAATCTTTATGAAAGTTGCACTGTCATATAATGCATTACCACATGACACACTACAATGTAGTACACTGACCACAAAGCACCTCATATCAATAAATTATTACTATTTTAGCAACAGCAATCTGAGCTCCTGCTCAGGACATTCAATGCACATATGAGACAGTGAATACACCCAGGTAAATTGAGGGAATGTAAGTGGCCACTTAAGACAGAGCTTAATACCGAGAGAACTATAAACAAAGACTGCAAGAGTTGCATGTCCATAATACAAAGTCAGTAACTGCAATCTGAGCTCCTGAGTCTTCTAGACTGAGAATAATGATACAATGATTGTGTGAGTTGCATGTGAACAAGTCCTATAATAAATCTTAGTTCTCAAGACTTAGGAGATTTCAAGCAGATTTTCTTCAGAGCCGTTGCAAAAATCAACATCTCTCACAGACCTATCCAGCCGCTGTCGTAAAAATCAAAGTGAGGCTTACCCCCAAAATGGTACATGTCCCATATACCATAAACTCTTCAGCTCAATCCCACATAACTATTTATTTTGTTTATTTTTTAAAACCTTATTAATTAAATTAAAAATAGCAGGCATATCTCAATATCTGCAATACTAAAACATTTTTTTTTTGACAGGGGTGCAAGCCAGGTGCGCCCTCCCCAAATCTGCACCAGTGTTCTCAAACATCTCTGCTATCGGCCTGAGCCCGTCTTAAAGTGATCCAAAAAACAATCCGCAAGGCATCTGCTGAAATCTGGTAGATGTTTCCATCTGGGGGGTTCAGTCTTTTTTTTGGGGAGGTCTGTCGGTCATGGTTAAAAACAGGGACATTTCCAGTGACAGCTCCAGCTGGGGACAGGCCACCAAAAACAGGGACTGTCCCTGGAAAACGGGAACGTCTGGTCACCCTACTGAGTCTTCTCCTATAACATTTTATAAGGTTGGAGAATACAGAACATGGCATCTGAGTTCATTCCTCTTTATAGAATCTCTCCAGATCATCCAGGATCCAAGGACCTCTCTTCTGTACTTTCCTCTTCAGTTCACCCCACAGGTTTTCAATTGTGTTCAAGTCAGGGGACTGAGATGGCCATGACAGAAGTTTGATTCTGTGGTTAGCTAGCCATTTTTGTGTTGATTTGGACATATGTTTCAGATCATTGTCCTGGTGGAAGATCCAACAGTGACCTAAATTTAGTTTCCTGGCAGATGCAGACAGATTTTGATTTAAAATGTTCTGGTATTTCATGGAGTCCATGATGCCATGTACCTTAGCAATGTTTCTGGGGTTTTGAAGGGAAAACAGCCCCAAAACATCACAAGACTTCAACCATATTTAACAGAGAGGATTCTTTTCATTATAGCGATCTTTATTTTTATGTTGAACCCACCTTGAGTGTTTATTGCCAGAAAGCTCTATTTCTCTTACAGTACATCAGACCATAGAACACAGATCCAGTCAAAGTTGCAGTAGCATTTCACTAACTCCAGGCACTGATATTTGTGGTTAACTGACAGAAAAGGCTTTTTCTGGCATACATTCCAAATAATCTGTTTGCATGGAGGTGGCATTTGATGGAGATTTGGAGATTTTGAAACCCCAGAATTTTACAGCAACAATTCACCAACAGTTTTTTGTTGTTGTTGTTGTTGTTGTTGATTTTTTTTCCTCTCTTACCATCCTCCTCACTGTATGTGGGAGCAAAATAAACTTGGGTCTGCTTTCAGGCAAGTCTGGAACAGTTCCAGTTGTTGTCCACTTTTTTTTATTATTATTGCCCTAACAGTAGAAATTGGCATTTTCATGTGATAAGTTTTTTTTTTTTTTTTAATGACCATTCCCTGACTTATGAAGGTCAACACACTTCTCCTTCATTTGGTTTGTGTGTTTTCTTATCTTTCCCATGTTGATGGATGACTAAGGGAATTTGTGTTACCTAATATTTGTATCCCAGTTAATCAGGAAGTCATGGATTACATTTTGAAAGTTCTGACACACTCCAATCAACAAAAGAAAAAAAATCTATAATTTAAATGGGAAACATGTTTCAGTTACATTGTGTTCACTATTATTTACGGGGTGCCAATAATAGTGGCACATTTTTTCAAATAATTATTTCTTGATGAGGGATTTGTTTTTATCTCAATAAATTTATTTCAAATAAAGATTGTATTTTTCTCTTTTTTTTCAATGCAAGATGAAGCTACTTCACCAAAAGGTGTATTTTTCTAACCCTTTTTCCTACTCTTTACAAGGGGTGCCAATAATCATGGAGGGCACTGTAGTTTCATTGGTGTTGGGTTTTAATTTCATCCTCAGTGACAGGTTGAAAACATTGTGTTTATCCATCCATCCATTATCCGTTTATCCTGTGCAGGGTCGCGAGCAAGCTGGATTCTATCCCAGCTGACTATGGGCAAGAGGCGGGGTACACCCTGGACAAGTAACCAGGTCATCACAGGGCTGACACATAGAGACACACAACTATCCACACTGATGGTCAATTTAGAGCCACCAATTAGCCTGACCTTCATGTCTTTGGGGAAACTGGAGCACCCAGAGGAAACCCATGCAGACACAGGGAGAACATACAAAGTCTGCACAGAAAAGCCCCCGTCAGCCGCTGGGCTCGAACCCAGAACCTTCTTGTTGTAAGACAACAATGCTAACCACTACACCACCGTGCCGCCCATAATGCGTTTATATCATTCTTATTTATGTTATCACAATAAATAACATTTAAATTACAGGATTTTTAAAAAAAAAATCTCCAAATTAAAAATAACCATATTCTAATATACTACAACCCCGATTCCAAAAAAGTTGGGACAAATTATAAATAAAAATGGAATACGATTATGTGGAAGTTTCAAAATTCCATATTTTATTCAGAATAGAACATAGATGACATATCAAATGTTTAAACTGAGAAAATGTATTATTTAAAGAGAAAAATTAGGTGATTTTAAATTTCATGACAAAAACACATCTCAAAAAAGTTGGGACAAGGCCATGTTTACCATTGTGAGACATCCCCTTTTCTCTTTACAACAGTCTGTAAACATCTGGGGACTGAGGAGACAAGTTGCTCAAGTTTAGGGATAGGAATGTTAACCCATTCTTGTCTAATGTAGGATTCTAGTTGCTCAACTGTCTTAGGTCTTTTTTGTCATACCTTCCATTTTATGATACATCAAATGTTTTCTATGGGTGAAAGATCTGCACTGCAGGCTGGCCAGTTCAGTACCCGGACCCTTCTTCTACGCAGCCATGATGCTGTAATTGATGCAGTATGTGGTTTGGCATTGTCATGTTGGAAAATGCAAGATCTTCCCTGAAAGAGACATCGTCTGGATGGGAGCATATGTTGCTCTAGAACCTGCATATACCTTTCAGCATTGATGGTGTCTTTCCAGATGTGTAAGCTGCCCATGCCACATGCAGGAACCCATACCATCAGAGATGCAGGCCTCTGAACTGAGCGCTGATAACAACTTGGGTCGTCCATCTCCTCTTTAGTCCGAATGACACGGCGTCCCTGATTTCCATAAAGAACTTCAAATTTTGATTCATCTGACCACAGAACAGTTTTCCACTTTGCCACAGTCCATTTTAAATGAGTCTTGGCCCAGAGAAGATGTCTGCGCTTCTGGATCATGTTTAGATACGGCTTCTTCTTTGAACTATTGTTCACAGATAATGTTCTCTGGAAATATTCCTGAGCCCATTTTGTGATTTCCAATACAGAAGCATGCCTGTATGTGATGCAGTGCCATCTAAGGGCCCGAAGATCATGGGCACCCAGTATGGTTTTCCGGCCTTGACCCTTACACGCAGAGATTCTTCCAGATTCTGTGAATCTTTTGATGATATAATGCACTGTAGATGATGATATGTTCAAACTCTTTGCAATTTTACACTGTCGAACTCCTTTCTGATATTGCTCCACTATTTGTCGGTGCAGAATTAAGGGGATTGGTGATCCTCTTCCCATCTTTACTTCTGAGAGCCACTGCCACTCCAAGATGCTCTTTTTATACCCAGTCATGTTAATGAACTATTGCCAATTGACCTAATGAGTTGCAATTTGGTCCTCCAGCTGTTCCTTTTTTGTACCTTTAACTTTTCCAGCCTCTTATTGCCCCTGTCCCAACTTTTTTGAGATGTGTTGCTGTCATGAAATTTCAAATGAGCCAATATTTGGCATGAAATTTCAAAATGTCTCACTTTCGACATTTGATATGTTGTCTATGTTCTACTGTGAATACAATATCAGTTTTTGAGATTTGTAAATTATTGCATTCCATTTTTATTTACAATTTGTACTTTGTCCCAACTTTTTTGGAATCGGGGTTGTAATATGAACAACATTTTATCATTTATTTTTCACAATGGAAGCATAACACAGAGGGTTTTTTAATTGAAAAAATATCCATCCAGCCATCCATTCCATCCATTTTCTTCCACTTATCCAAAATCGGGTCACAGTGGCAGCAAGCTAAGCAAATTCCAGACATCCCCAGCAACGCTTTCCAGTTCCTCCTGGGGGATCCTAAGGTGCTCCCAGGCCATATGAGATTTATAATCTCTCCATCGTGTTCTGTATCTATCCCAAGGTCTCCTCTGAGTTGGATGTGCCTGGAAAACCTCCAAGTTAAGTCACCCCAGAGGCATGCTAATCAGATGCCTGAACCACCTCAGCTGACTCCTTTCAACATGAAGGAGCAGTGGCTCTACCAAGATCCCTCTGGATGTCTGAGCTCCTCACCCTATCTTTAAGGGTGAGCCCAGCCACCCAATGGAGAAAGCTCATTTCAGCCGCTTGTATCCACAATCTCATCCTTTCAGTCACTATCCAAAGCTCATGACCATAGGTGAGGATTGGAACGTAGATTGACTGATAAATCGAAAGCTTTGTCTTCTGGCTCAGCTCCCTCTTCACCATGATGGTCCAGTACAATGCTCGTATTACTGCTGATGCTGCCCCAATCCACCTGTCCATCTCACGGTCCATTTTACTATCACTCATGAACAAGACCCCGAGATACTTGAACTCATTCACTTGCGGCAGCAACTCACTCCCAACCTGGAGGGAGCACTCCACTGTTTTCTGGCAGAGAACCATGGCCTCAGACTTGGAGGTGCTGACTCTCATCCTAGCTACTTCAATCTTGGCTGCAAACCATCCCAATGTGTGCTGAAGGTCACACTCTGAAGAAGCCAACAGGACCACATCATCTGCAAAGAGCAGAGATGCAATCCTGATGTTCCCAAACCAGACACCCTCCTCACCCTGACTGCGCTTTGAGATCCCATCCATGAATATCACAAATGAAGGAGCAGTGGCTCTACCAAGATCCCTCTGGATGTCTGAGCTCCTCACCCTATCTTTAAGGGTGAGCCCAGCCACCCAATGGAGAAAGCTCATTTCAGCCGCTTGTATCCACAATCTCATCCTTTCAGTCACTATCCAAAGCTCATGACCATAGGTGAGGATTGGAACATAGATTGACTGATAAATTGAAAGCTTTGTCTTCTGGCTCAGCTCCCTCTTCACCATGATGGTCCAGTACAATGCTCGTATTACTGCTGATGCTGCCCCAATCCACCTGTCCATCTCACGGTCCATTTTACTATCACTCATGAACAAGACCCCGAGATACTTGAACTCATTCACTTGCAGCAGCAACTCACTCCCAACCTGGAGGGAGCACTCCACTGTTTTCTGGCAGAGAACCATGGCCTCAGACTTGGAGGTGCTGACTCCCATCCTAGCTACTTCAATCTTGGCTGCAAACCATCCCAATGTGTGCTGAAGGTCACACTCTGAAGAAGCCAACAGGACCACATCATCTGCAAAGAGCAGAGATGCAATCCTGATGTTCCCAAACCAGACACCCTCCTCACCCTGACTGCGCTTTGAGATCCCATCCATGAATATCACAAATGAAGGAGCAGTGGCTCTACCAAGATCCCTCTGGATGTCTGAGCTCCTCACCCTATCTTTAAGGGTGAGCCCAGCCACCCAATGGAGAAAGCTCATTTCAGCCGCTTGTATCTGCAATCTCATCCTTTCAGTCACTATCCAAAGCTCATGACCATAGGTGAGGATTGGAACGTAGATTGACTGATAAATCGAAAGCTTTGTCTTCTGGCTCAGCTCCCTCTTCACCATGATGGTCCAGTACAATGCTCGTATTACTGCTGATGCTGCCCCAATCCACCTGTCCATCTCATGGTCCATTTTACTATCACTCATGAACAAGACCCCGAGATACTTGAACTCATTCACTTGCGGCAGCAACTCACTCCCAACCTGGAGGGAGCACTCCACTGTTTTCTGGCAGAGAACCATGGCCTCAGACTTGGAGGTGCTGACTCTCATCCTAGCTACTTCAATCTTGGCTGCAAACCATCCCAATGTGTGCTGAAGGTCACACTCTGAAGAAGCCAACAGGACCACATCATCTGCAAAGAGCAGAGATGCAATCCTGATGTTCTCAAACCAGACACCCTCCTCACCCTGACTGCGCTTTGAGATCCCATCCATGAATATCACAAATAGGATCAGCGACAAGGGACAGCCTTGGCAGAGTCCAACACCCACCGAAAATGTGTTTGAATTTGTGCTGAAAATATGGACACAGCTCACACTTTGGTTGTACAAGGACTGGATGGCTCATAGCAACAACCCCAATACCCCATACTCCCGCAGTGCCCCCCACAAGAGTCCCCGGGGGACATGGTCATAAGCCTTTTCCAAATCTACAAAGCACATGTAGACTGGCTGGTCATACTCCCATGAAACCCCCCAACAACCCTGCCAGGGTAAAGACCTGGTCCACTATTCCACAGCCAGGATGGAATCTGCATTGCTCCTCCTGAATCCAAAGTTCGACAATCAGTCGCAGCCTCCTTTCCAGCACCCTGGAATAAATTTTCCCGGGGAGGCTGAGCAGTGTGATACCCCTATAATTGGAGCACACTCTCTGGTACCCCTTTTTAAAAAGGGGAACCACCACCCCGGTCTGCCACTCCACAGGCACTGTACCCAACCTCCACGCAACACTGAAGAGGTGTGTCAGCCAAGACAGCCAACAATGTCCAGAGCCTTCAGCATCTTAGGGTGACTCTCATCTACCCCTGGTGCCTTGCCATCAAGGAGCTTCTTGACTGCCTCAGGGGCCTCTGCCAGAGATATGGGTGAAGTTTCCCCCGAGTCCTCAGACTCCACCTCCTCAATGGAGGATGTGTAGGATGGGTTCAGGAGTTCCTTAAAGTACTCCTTCCACCACATGACAATATCCCCAGTTCGGGTCAGCAGTTCTCCTTCCTGGCTGTGCACAGCCTGAGGCAAGCCCTGCTTCACCTTACTGAGTCACAAAATGGTTTGCCAGAACTTCCTTGAGGCCAACCGTAAGTCCTCCCACACCTGGGTTTTTGATTCAGCAACTGCCAAAGCTGCAGCCCTTCTGACCTCCCGGTACCTGCCTGCTGCCTCAAGGGACCCCTGGGCCAACCAAGCTCGAAAGACCTCTTTCTTCAGCTTGACGGCTTCCTTCACTGCCATTGTCCAACAGCAGGCTCTTAGGTTCCCGTCACAATAGGCACCGATGACCTTTCGACCACAGCTCCTACCAGCTGCCTCTATAATGGAGGCTTTGAACATGGTCCATTCAGATTCCATGTCCCCAACCTCCCCTGAGATGCACGAAAAGCTCTTCTGGAGGTGGGAATTGAAGACCTCATGAACAGAGGACTCTGCCAGACATTCCCAGTTCACCCTTACTGCACGTTTGGGTTTGCCAGGTCTGTCCAGCAGCCTCCCCTGCCATCTGATCCAACTCACCACCAGGTGGTGATCAGTTGACAGCTCTGTTCCTCTCTTCATCCAAGTATCCAAGACATATGGCCACAGATCTGATGATACGACAACAAAGTCGATCATCAATCTTTGGCCTAAGGTTTTTTGGTACCAGGTGCACTTATGAATCACCTTATGGTCAAACATGGTGTTTGTTATGGCCAATCCATGATAAGCACAGAAGTCCAACAACAAAACACCACTCTGGTTCGATCAGGCAGACCGTTCCTCTCAATCACCCCCCTCCATGTTTAAAATATATTGGTGTGAAAAAAAATTATCCTACTGTAAAATTATATGAATACAGTACACTAAGTAATAATCTCTGCATACTCAATAGTAAGTCTTAGCAACATCCTATATTTCCTAGTCTACATTATTGCACTGCATGCTTCAAAATACAATCTAATGTAAATAAAATCTATCAATGCATTATTTAACCATAATTATGGAGTGTTTCAACACTGTAAGACCAAACAGTAAAAGTCTGTTAAAGAAAAGGGCTTTTCTGTGTGGAGTTTGCATGTTCTCTCCATGTCCGCATGGGTTTCTTCTGGGTGCTCCAGTTTCCCCCACAGTCCAAAGACATGCAGGTTAGGTTAACTGGTGACTCTAAATTGACCGTAGGTGTGAATGGTTGTCTGTGTCTATGTGTCAGCCCTGTGATGACCTGGCGACTTGTCCAGGGTGTACCCTGCCTTTCACCCGTAGTCAGCTGGGATAGGCTCCAGCTTGCCTGTGACCCTGTAGAACAGGATAAAGCGGCTAGAGACAATGAGATGAGATGAGAAGTTACCTTCTAAGCCTGAGAGTGTGAGAGTTTAACGTGAGAACTTTGGTTTTACAGGTGAATGTGCTGTCAGCAAGGCATTCCAGCATTTTCATCCCATTACTGGTTTCCTGCCTGATATACTTAATGACCTGTTTGAGGGTATTGTGCCAGTTGAGTTGGCATTGTGCATCAGTGAGATGATTTGTCTTAAGTACAAATGTGTGTGGGCAGCACAGTGGTGTAGTGGTTAGCGCTGTCGCCTCACAGCAAGAAGGTCCGGGTTCGAGTCCCGTGGACGGTGAGGGCCTTTCTGTGCAGAGTTTGCATGTTCTCCCAGTGTCTGTGTGGGTTTCCTCCGGGTGCTCCAGTTTCCCCCACAGTCCAAAGACATGCAGGTTAGGTTAAATGGTGACTTTAAATTGACTGTAGGTGTGAATGTGAGTGTGAATGGTTGTCTGTGTCTATGTGTAGTAGAGTAGTAGAGTAGAGTAACTTTATTGATCCCAGAGGGAAATTAAAGTGTCAAGTAGCTTACACAAATGTACAAAAAACACATATTAAGATACAGAGAGGGAAGAAATTACACTAGATCAACATTACACTAAATTACACTAAATCAACACTAAATTACACTAATTCAACAAAGAGCAAAAACAAAAACTTCTGGTATGGTGCAAAGAAAGTTATTAAAGGGAAACATTAAGTGAACAAATAACAAGTGAACAAATAGCAAGTGTCAGCCATGATAGGGGGGATGCTTCTCAATTGTCACAATAAAAAAGTCCAGTGAAGAAAGTATTGCACAGTCAAAAAAAAAAAAAAAAACCACACACACACAGCACACACACACACTCACGCCCACATACATACACACCACACATGCACACACACACACACACACACATGCACACGCACACACACAGGGATTACAGTGAACAAGAACAGACTTATCAATTTTCACAGTGATGACCTGGCGACTTGTCCAGGGTGTACCCCGCCTTTCGCCTGTAGTCAGCTGGGATAGGCTCCAGCTTGCCTGTGACCCTGTAGAACAGGATAAAGCGGCTAGAGATAATGAGATGAGATGATATATATATACAGTACACAGTGCCTTGCAAAAGTATTCATCTCCTTGGTGTTTGTCCTGTTTTGTTGCATTACAGGCTGGAATTAAAATGGAATTTTGGGGGGTGAGCACCATTTGATTTACACAACATGCCTACCACTTTAAAGGTGCACATTTTTTTTATTGTGACACAAACAATAATTAAGATGAAAAAACAGAAATCTGGAGTGTGCATAAGTATTCACCTCCCCAAAGTCAATACTTTATAGAGCCATCTTTTGCTACAATTACAGCTACAAGTTTCTTGGGGGTATCTCTATTAGCTTAGCACATCTAGCCACTGGGATTTTTGCCCATTCCTCAAGGCAAAACTGCTCCAACTCCTTCAAGTTAGATGGGTTGCATTAGTGTACAGCAATCTTCATGTTATCTCACATATTCTCAGTTGGATTGAGGCCTGGGCTTTGACTAAGCCATTCCAAGACATTTAAAAGTTTCCCTTTAAACCATTCCAGTGTAGCTTTAGCAGTATGTCATTGTGCTCCTGGAATGTGAACCTTCATCTCACTCTCAAACCTCTGGTTGACTCAAACAGGTTTTCCTCCAGAATTGCCCTGTATTTAGTGCCATCCATCTTTCCTTCAGTCCTGACCAGCTTTCCTGTCCCTGCAGATGAAAAACATCCCACAGCATGATGCTGCCACCATCATGCTTCACTGCAGGAATGGTGTTCTCAGGGTATTGGGTTTGCACCACACATGGAGTTTCCCATGATGACCAAAAAGATCAATTTTAGTCTCATTTGACCGGAGAATCATCTGTGTGTTTGGGGAGTTTGCCACATGCTGTTGGGCAAACTCCAAACATGTTTTCTTAAGCAATGGCTTTTTTTTCTGGCCACTCTTACATAAAGCCCTACTCTGTGAAGTGTATGGCTTAAAGTAGTCCTATGGACAGATACTCCCATCTCTGCTGTGGATCCTTGCAGCTCCTTCAGTGTTATCTTTGATGTCTTTGTTGCATCTCTGATTAATGCCCTCCTGGCTCGGTCTGTGAGTTTTGGTGGACGTCCTTCTCTTGTCAGGTTTGTAGTGGTGCCATATTGTTTCCATTTTGGTTTTATGGATTTAATGGTGATCCTGAGATATTCAAAGTTTGGGATATTTTTTATCACCTAACCCTGATCTATACTTCTCCACAACTTTGTCTTTGACTTGTTTGGAGTGCTCCTTGGTTTTCATGTTGCTTGCTTAGTAGTGTTGCAGAGTCCTTCCAGAAAAGGTTGATTTATACAGACATCATGTGACAGATCATGTGACACTTTGATTGCACACAGGTGGATGTTAATAAACAAATTATGCGACTTATGAAGTTAATTGGTTGGACCAATTCTTCTTTTGGGGTTTCATACAAAAGAGGGTGAATACCCATGCATACTCCAGATTTTTGTTTTTTTTTTCATTTTATTTATTGTTTGTGTCCCAATAAAACAACAATTTGCACCTTTAAAGTGGTAGGGATGTTGTGTAAATCAAATGGTGCTTACCCTCCAAAAATCCATTTTAATTCCCTCTTGTAATGCAACAAAACAGGACAAACACCAAGGAGGATGAATACTTTTGCAAGACGTATTGTAGGGTATAGAATCGATGCAAAAAAAAATTGTAGAACATGAAAAGATATAGAACACTTAAAAGTGCCTGCGCAGTACATGGGCCCAAGCACTTACTTTGAGGGGGTCTGGTGGCCCTGTTGTGCTATGGGAGATAATTTGCTGCCATGGTTTGGGCCCATTTTCCCCCTTAGTTGGAAGAGTCAAATCAATAATTTCTGACTGGTCACTTTTATTCTTTGATGAAACACTTCTATCCACAGGGCAGGAAGTGTCACTTAATAGTTTAATGGCTATGGAGATGATGTTAATCATGTGGTATGGTTGTCATAATCACCAGATTTCAACTCTACATGAGATTTTATACTTATGTTAGACAGATCTCTCCAACATCATCATCAAAACAATTTGGAAGAACAGTGTTTTTCTTAACAATATAGTTCCAGAGATGTAGAATTGATACCAACCCACATTGAAGTTGTTCTGGCAGCTTGTGGTGGGCTGACGCTTTACTAATACTATTTTATGTTGGCTTTTCCTTGTCACCTGTCTGCCAATTTATACAGAATTATCCTCATTCTTCTCTTTA